>NC_064559.1:78356845-79028245 GCF_937001465.1 Orcinus orca
TAGTGCAAAAATTGGAACCACTTGAAATAGAACAACGCAAGAATGCCATCCAGGTAGGATAAACTACAGTCACCAAGGGGCTTGGCCCACTGCCACATCTGGCCAAGATACTGGCGGTATCTAAAAACCTGGAAATCAGCAGCCCAAAAGGCCACCTCCCTCCTAAGGGAAAAGGACCCCACGTGGTGATCCTAATCACCAACCATGCCCTGAAGTTGCAGGGTTCGCTCCGTGGGCACACCGACCTCGAGTGAGGAGGCCCTCCAACTCCAACATCCAGAGAGATAACCGGGGGCAACAGGGCACCATGACGACTCGTGTGAACATCACTTGACCTGGAGTTTCTCTCATAAAACAACAATAGTGTGTCCCGAAGGAATAGACTACTGCTTGCAGGACTTACTGCACCCGGAGGGGAGCTAATAATCTTGGTGGGGGAACCGTATATCACACTGTCACCATAGAAAAGCCTATAGACACCATGATGATGGTGGCCAATAAGACCGGCTGGACTCCTGTTTACTTCAAAAGGCTGTTGACTCAGTGGCCATCATGGTCCTTGATCACCACTGACCCTGGACTGTCTGGGAGTTGAGCGGGCAGGGCTCTGACACCTGGTGCTGTTTTTACATTAATTCAGGGGCCTAATTGAAGAAAGAGCAGACTACTGGTCAGAGCATCTAGGCTGGCAGAAACGGTCAGCCTAAGGTGGCCGAACAAATGTGGGGCGGGGTGAAACCGGCCCCCACAGCGTCTCTGCACATCTCTTTCCTGGACCCTTAAAGGTCATTAGAATCTATAAAACTTCCAATGCTGGTGCTCAGGCGGACGAGCAGGGAGGCAGGGGTCCTGGGGCCAATCAACGTCACCTGGAGGCTGCTGGGGAGAAGTTCTGACCCTCGTCCCCTGGTATGAGGGCTCCCAACTCAGCACTCAGCAGTTACAGAAGAAGGGTCTGCACCCTCAGCACTCCAAGAATGAGGAACGGGACAAAAGGCAGAGGCGGGGTTTGTCCCCAGCAAAGCCCATTAAAAATCCCTGGGAGATAAAAATAGAATCTGGGCAATAAAGTCAAGTCTGACCTTTTTTATCCTTTGTGCTTTGTCTAATTTCACGTGCTCCTAGGGTCCCGCATGCAGAGGTTCCACACCCGGCACTTCAGACCAGATTTCCTAGTGCAGAATGGCTGGGTCGACACCTCAGCTCCTGGGGTCCAGTGCAGACTCCGAGATATAGAGCCTGAGCTGCAGCCAACCCGGCCCTCGAGAGCTCCGCCCCCTCCCTCCCACTGACTCTGACAGGATCTCTACACAGCAGCCCAGCCCACAGCCCACGGGGTAGTGCATGCTCTCACCTCTCCATACTCTGATCAAAATATAAAGTTTCCTTTGCTCGTGAACCAAGCTCAGTCTCGATCTGTTGGCCCCAATGACACTGGGCAGGGGGTCACTTGTTGGGGTCCACTCTGGAGGATCAGTAACAGAAATTGAGACTATTGTAACTTCAATGAACAGATGTGTGAGCCAAACTGTAGTTAACATAGAACAGTTTAGAAGGCTCGGGTAAAATAAGATGTTTCTAACACTTCCATTTGATATTTCCATCACTTTATTATAAGCAAGTTCAGTGAAAAGGTTTGTCTTATTTGTCAGGTCAATATTAGAGAAATGAAGTGATTTCTTTCCAAGGATGTACATCTAATAATCTTGGTTAAAGCTTCAATCTTGTTTTAAATGCTTTTCCATTGAAAATGATACCTGTCTTTCAGCTCCCCCATTTCTGAGAAGTAGAAAATCTTATAATTTATTATTACCAAAGGGGAAAGGTGGGAGGAGGGATAAATTAACAGTTTGGAATTAACACATACACACTGCTATGTATAAAATAGATCATCAACAAGGAACTACTGTATAGCACAGGGAACTACACTCAATATTTTGCAATAACCTATAAGGGGAAATAATCGGAAAAAGAATAGATATTTTTATTGACATCATCTATCAATGACAGTTAAAGTGTAACCTAAGGGAAGCCGGTGGTGAGTGCTTCTGACCCTGAAGACTTCAATCATCTAAAGTTTGGACTCTGCCTACTTCCCAAGGCCCTTAATGAACATATGTGTAGCCGTAGCTTAAAAAATTCCCCAGGTTGGGTTTCGGGGAGACACTGATTTTGAAAAAGCCCTGGTGTTCTCCTTACATGAATGGGACTCTTCCTACTGCTAAAACATGTCTGTCACACCCAGAGGATGGTATACCGTCTGATCGGGAAGAGTTTGGAAAAGGCATCTCATCTCCTCATCTCCTGGTGCTCGGGTTCACCCCTCCAGCGTCTTTACTAACAGTCTCCCCACTTGGAGATGTCAGCACTGTCAACATCCTGTTGTGTACAGTTTGGAATTTGTCCAGAGGATGAAGCGGAAGGATGAGGAACAATGAGAGACAAGTCCTAGGTGTTCAGACAGGCACATGTCACTCTAATTTCCAATCAGGAAGACGAATTGACCAAAGGCTAGGGTTGCCCATGGAAACAGTATAGGGCTTGAGGAAATCCCACTGCTTTGTGGCCAGTTCCCATAAACACAAGTTGAACAATGGAACTCAGGGGCAGTAAAATTCACGAAACTGCAGAGTTGAAAATATCTATCACTGAAAAATGTCTTGAGGAAAGTCAGAGAAAAGGATTGGTAAGCAAGGGAGAATGGCAGGAAAGGAATTTGAGGAGGTAGAAAGGACTCGCCATTAAGCACAAGAAAAGGGGCTGAACATTGCCAACATTGCAGTTGGCCAAAAAGGCTGTATGCGTTTTTTTCTGTATATATTCAAGAAAAGGGCATACACTTTTTTAGCCAACCAAACAGGTGGGCACTGGAAATCAATACTACAAAAGATATCACTTCGCATCAGTCAGAAGAGCCATCCTCATAAAGTGTAAACACCAGAAATGCAGGACAGGGCAAGGAGAAGAGGGAGCCCTGTGAGGCTTATAGTGGAAATGTATATTGCCAACGGCCATTCTGGAGAAGTGTATTGTGTTTACTAAAGCATCTAAAAAATGAGCTACAGAGCATAGGGCACTTGCACTCATGGGCGTATATCTTGGGAAAAACAAAAATCGAGAGGACACAGGCACCCCAATGTTTACTGCCTCTCTGTTTAAAAGATCCTCGACTAGGATATAACTTAAATGTCTCTGGAGGGAAAAAATGGATAGAGATGTGGTACTTATGTAGAGTGGAATATTACTCAGCCTGGAAATCAATGAAATATGGCCAGTTGTAACAACTCCGGAGGAGTTACGTATGATCATTCTAAGTGACATAATTCAAAAAGAAAAAGACACATATCATAAGATATCACTTAAATGTGGAATCCAAAATGGCTACACATGAAATAAATTACAAAACAAAAACATAGTCAAATATGTAGAAAACGCGTAAGGCGGCTAAACGGGAAAGGTGGGGAGGGGTGAGGCATCATCCAGGAGGTTGAAATTAGCAAAGATACCATTCCAAATACCAAACTGATAATCAACAAAGCCTACACGGTAGCTAAAAGAACTGCACTCAGCACACTCAAGTCACCGGAAAAGAATATCTATGACTGGTAAGAATCTGAAAAAGAATTTATTGATGTCTCTCTGTACGTGAATCAAGTGGATGTACAGCAGCAAGAAACAGAGCTTTGAAAATCAGCTGTAACCAATATAGTAATAAATTGAAAAAAATAAACGACAGAGAGACAGAGAAAACCTCTTACAACTTTTCCTCAGGGACGGTGATGCAACGTGGATTGAACACATCTAGACCCACAGCAGGATGAGACATAAGGCTGGAAACTGTTCGCGCTAAGAGAAATGTGAAGTTGGGTGAGGAAATGCACACCCTTTAAAGTAATACTACCTGGTACCCATTCAATGGGTCCCAAATCTGCAGGTTCAAGGAATCTTCCTACAGCTAAAACATGCATGGAAAACCCAGAGGACTGTACACCATGTGATCAGGAGATGTGTCTAAAATGCAGCTCATTTATCCTCTCCTGGTGCTCCTGTTCACCATTCCAGCCACGTTACTTAGAATCTCCCCACTTAGAGAATCAGCACATTTAAACTTCTGTTTCACACATTTTGCAAATTGTGAGGAGGATGAACGGGAAGAGGGGGAACCAATGAGAGAATAGTTGTAGGGGTTTGGACGGGCACATGTCACTCTAATTTCCCATTAAGAATAAGAATTAAAAAAAGGCTCAGCCCGCCTCGCCGGAGCCAAAATAGGGCCTGAAGCAATCCTGCGGCTTTGAGGCCAGCTCACAAAAGAGCAATTTAAAAAATGGAGCTCAGGGTCACTGCAATTCACAAACCTGCAGAGTTATAAATGAAAACTAACGTCCAAAAATATGTTGAGGTAAGGCAAAGAAGAGGATCTGAATGCAAGACAGAATTGCAAGAAACAGATTTCAAGAGATAGATCGGACTCGTCTTTAAAGCACATGAAAAGCGGCAGAATTTCGACAATGATGCAGTTGGCCCAAAAGGGAGTATGCGTTTTTTCCTGAATATATCCAGGAAAAAACGCATACGCACTTTATGGGCAACCAAGCAAGCAAGCAATGCAAATGTGCACAACAAAGAAGTCTCATTTCCCACCGGTCAAAAGGGCCATCCGAAAAAATTGTAAAAACCAGAAATGCAGGACAGGCCATGGAGAACAGGGAGCCTTTATACGCTGATGGACAGTGTGTGACCTGCCGAGAGCCACTCTGGAGAAGTGTATGGTGGTTCCTAAATCATCTAAAAAACAGAGCTACAGAGCATAGGGCACTTCCAATCACGGGAGTATATCTAGGGAAGTCTAAAAATCAACAAGACACAAGCACACCACAGTTTAGGGCTACTCTGTTTACAAGAACCTCAACTTCAGTACACCTTAAATATCCCAGGAAAGAGAACAATGGATAAAGAAAATGTGGTACTTATGTACAATGGAATATCTCTTCACCATGAAATCAATGTAATAAGGCTAGTAGAAGGATAAAGAGTGGATTTAGGTCCGATAATACTACTTGAAATAAGTCAAACAGAAAAAGAAACATATCATAAGATATCACTTATAGAGGGAGGATAAATATGGCTGCACAAAAAATGAATTACAAAACACAACAGTGTCTCACATTTAGAAAACACACTTATGTCAGCTTAAGGGGAAAGGAGAGGTGGGGTGATGCATAAAACCAGAGTTTGAAATTAGCACAGATACCGTTCAATAAACCAAATAGGTATTAGACAAGATCTACACCTTGCTCAATGAACTGGCCTCAACACACCCTATACACCGCAGAGAAATATATATGAGTAATAAGAATCTTAAAACCCATGTATTGATATATCTCCATAAGAGAATCAAGTGTGTGCAGAGCGACACAAACACAGCAGTGAAAATGAGCTAAACCCCATTATAGAAATAAATTTTAAAACCAAAACGCAGAAACAATGAAAGAGAGAAAAATTCTTACAAAATTCGCTCAGGGGCTGTGATGTAACCTGGAATGACCACATATAAACCCACAGCTGGATAAGACATAAGGCTGGACACTTGGGGCTGAGAGGATTGGTGAGCTTTGGTGAGCAACTGCCGAAAGTTTAATGCAATACTTCATGCTACTCATTCCAAGGGTCCCAACACTCCAGGTTGAAGGGAATCTTCCTACAGCTAAACCATGCATGGGAAATCCAGCAGATGGTATACCATATGATCAGGAAAGGTTTCTAAAACGCACCTCATTTTCCTCTCCTGGGGCTCAGGATCAACATTCCAGCCACTTTACTAACAACATCCCCACATGGAGAGTCAATGCCTTTAAGTTCCGGTATCGCACAGTCTGCAGTTAGTGCGGAGGATGAATGGGAATAGGGGGAACCAGTGAGAAAAAAGCTGTAGCGGTTACAATGGCCACATGTCACTCTAATTTGACATAGGAAGAAGAATTAACCAAAGGCAGAGCAAGGCGCCCCAGAAGAAGAATAGGGCCTGAAGAAATCCTGTGGATATGAGGCAAGATCACAAAAATAAGAGCTGAAAAATGGAACTAAGGGCAACTGCAATTCAAAAACCTGCAGAGTTATAAAGGCCAACTATTTTCCAAAAGTATATTGAGGTAAGGCTATGAAGAGGCACTGACAGCAAGGCAGAATTGCAGGAAACCGATTTCAGGAGGTAGACTGGAATTGCATTGAAAACATATGAAAAGACTCAGAACATCGACAATCATGCACTTGGCCAAAAGGGCGTATGCGTTTTTTCCTGAATATATTCAGGAAGAAACGCATACGCCCTTTCTGGCCAACCAAGCAGGCTTGCAAAGGAAATCTGCACTACAATGAAGTCTCACTTCCCCCCAGTCAAAAGGGCCATCTGAAAAAAGTGTAAAATCCAGAAAGGCAGGACAGGCCATGGAGAACTGGGAGCCTTGTTATGATAATGGGTGGGATGTAAATTGCCAACAGCCACTCTGGAGAAGTGAAAGGTGTTTCCTGAGACATCTAAGAAACAAAGCAACAGAACCTAGGGCACTTCCAGTTATGGTCCTATAGCTTAGGGAAATTAAAATAAAAAAGACACAGCCACCCCAAATTTTGGGACGGCTCTGTTTAAAAGAACCTGGTTTACGGTACAAGTTCAATATCACAGAAAGCGAAAAATGGATAAAGAAGTTGTGGTACTTACGTACAAGGCAATATCACTCAGCAATGAAATCTATGTCATCAGGCCCGTAGCAGCATAATGAGTGGATTCAGGTACGATGATTCTAAGTGAAATAAGTCACACAGAAAAAGAAACATCATAACATATCACTAATACACGGAACGTAAACTTGGCTACACAGGAACTGAATTACAAAAGAGAACTGGGTCTCAAATGTAGAAAACCAACTTATGCTTGCTTAAGGGGAAAGGTGAGTTGGGGTGCTGCATAAAACAAGCGATTGAAATTAGCACAGATACCGTTCCATAAGCCAAATATGTAATAGACAAGAGCTACTCCTTGCTCAACAAAGTGGACTCAACACCCCATATTAAACGCCTAAGAATATATCTGACTAGTAAGAATCTTAAAACCTATGGATTTATAGGTCTCTGAAAGAGAATCAAGCATGTGTACAGCGGCATAAACGCAGCAGTGATAGGATTGGTGAGGTTCGGTGAGCAAATGCAGAGCGTTTGAAGTCATATTGCATGGTACCCATTCCATGGGTCTCAACTCTCCAGGTTTAAGGGATTCTTCCTTCAACTAAAACATGCATGTGGAACCCAGAGTATGATCCACCGTGTGTTCGGGAAACATGTTCAAATGTGTCTCAGTTTTCGTCCCCTGGTACTCGGGTGCAACATTGCAGACGCTTTACTAACACTCTCCCCACTTGGAGAGTCAGTGCCTTTAACCTCCTGTTTGGCCCAGTTTGCAACTTCTGCGGAAAATGAACAGGAATAGGGAGAACCAATGAGAGACTAGCTGGAGGTGTCTGGACAGGCAAATTTAACTCTCATTTCCCACCAGGAAGAGGAATTAACCAAAGGCTCAGCGTGCCGTGCCAGAACCACACTAGGGCCTGAAGCAATCCTGCGGTGTTGCGGCCAGCTCACAAGAAAGCGAGTTGAAGAAAGGAGCTCAGGGGCACTGTTATTCACAAACCTGCAGAGTTATAAATGACAGTTATCGTCCAAAAATATATTGAAGTAAGGCTACCAAGAGGACTTGAAAGCGGGGCAGAATTGCAGGAAACCGATTTCAGGAGGTAGACTGGAATTGCATGTAAAGCATAGGAAAAGAAGCAGAACGTCCACAATGATGCACTTGGCCAAAAAGGGCGTATGCGTTTTTTCCTGAATATATTCAGGAAAAAATGCATACGCCCTTTTTGGCCAACCAAGCAAGCTTGCAAAGAAATCTGCACTACAATGAAGTCTCACTGCCCCCCCGGTCAAAAGGGCCATCTGGAAAAAGTGTAAAATCCAGAAAGGCAGGACAGGCTATGGGGAACTGGGAGCATTGTTATGCTGATGGGCGGGATGTAAATTGCCAACAGCCACTCTGGAGAAGTGTATGGTGTTTCCTGAAACATCTAAAAAACAAAGCAACAGAGCTTAGGGCACTTCCACTTATGTTCCTATAGCTTAGGGAAATTAAAATCAAAAAGACACAGCCACCCGAAAGTTTGGGACGGCTCTGTTAACAAGAACCTCCTTTGCGGTACAAGTTCAATATCACAGAAAGCGAAAAATGGAGAAAGAAGTAGTGGTACTTACGTACAATGCAATATCACTCAGCAATGTAGTCTATGTAATCAGGCCCGTAGCAACAGAATGAGTGGATTCAGGTAAGATGATTCTAAGTGAAATAAGTCACACAGAAAAACAAACATCATAAGATATCACTAATAAACGGAATGTAAACTTGGTTACACAGGAACTGAATTACAAAACAGAACAGGGTCTGAAATGTAGAAAACCAACTGATGCTTGCTTAAGGGGAAAGGTGAGTTGGGGTGCTGCATAAAACCAGAGATTGAAATTAGCACAGATACCATTCCATAAGCCAAATATGTAATAGACAAGAGCTACTCCTTGTTCAACGAAGTGGACTCAACACCCCATATTAAACGCCTAAGAATATACCTGACTAGTAATAATCTTAAAACCAATGGATTTATGTGTCTCTGAAAGAGAATCAAGCGTGTGTACAGTGGCATAAACGCAGCAGTGATAGGATTGGTGAGGTTCGGTGAGCAAATGCAGACCCTTTGAAGTCATATTTGCATGGTACCCATTCCATGGGTCTCAACTCTCCAGGTTTAAGGGATTCTTCCTTCAGCTAAAACATGCATGTGGAACCCAGAGTATGATCCACCATGTGATCGGGAAACGTGTTCAAATGTGTCTCAGTTTTCATCCCCTGGTACTCGAGTGCAACATTCCAGACGCTTTACTAACACTCTCCCCACTTGGAGAGTCAGGGCCTTTAACCTCTTGTTTGGCCCAGTTTGCAATTTCTGCGGAAAATGAACAGGAATAGGGAGAACCAATGAGAGACTAGCTGGAGGTGTCTGGACGGGCAAATTTAACTCTCATTTCCCACAAGGAAGAGGAATTAACCAAAGGCTCAGCGTGCCATGCCGGAACCACACTAGGGCTTGAAGCAATCCTGCGGTGTCGTGGCCAGCTCACAAGAAAGCGAGATGAAAAAAGGAGCTCAGGGACTCTGTAATTCACAAACCTGCAGAGTTATAAATGACAGCTATCGTCCAAAAATATATTGAAGTAAGGCTGCCAAGAGGACTTGAAAGCGGGGCAGAATTGCAGGAAACCGATTTCAGGAGGTAGACTGCAATTGCATGTAAAGCATAGGAAAAGAAGCAGAACGTCCACAATGATGCACTTGGCCAAAAAGGACATATGTGTTTTTTCGTGAATATATTCAGGAAAAAACGCATACGCCGTTTTTGGCCAACCAAGCAAGCTTGCAAAGGAAATCTGCACTACAATGAAGTCTCACTGTCCCCTGGTAAAAAGGGCCATCTGGAAAAAGTGTAAAATCCAGAAAGGCAGGACAGGCCATGGAGAACTGGGAGCCTTGTTATGCTGATGGGCGGGATGTAAATTGCCAACAGCCACTCTGGAGAAGTGTATGGTGTTTCCTGAAACATCTAAAAAACAAAGCAACAGAGCTTAGGGCACTTCCACTTATGGTCCTATAGCTTAGGGAAATTAAAATCAAAAAGACACAGCCACCCCAATGTTTGGGACGGCTCTGTTAACAGAACCTCGTTTGTGGTACAAGTTCAATATCGCAGAAAGCGAAAAATGGATAAAGAATTAGTGGTACTTACGTACAATGCAATATCACTCAGCAATGAAGTCTATGTCATCAGGCCCGTAGCAGCATAATGAGTGGATTCAGGTACGATGATTCTAAGTGAAATAAGTCACACAGAAAAAGAAACATCATAAGAAATCACTACTACACGGAACGTAAACTTGGCTACACAGGAACTGAATTACAAAACAGAACAGGGTCTCAAATGTAGAAAACCAACTTATGCTTCCTTAAGGGGAAAGGTGAGTTGGGCTGCTGCATAAAACCAGAGATTGAAATTAGCACAGATACCGTTCCATAAGCCAAATATGTAATAGACAAGAGCTACTCCTTGCTCAATGAAGTGGACTCAACACCCCATACTGAAAGCCTAAGAATATACCTGACTAGTAAGAATCTTAAAACCTATGGATTTATATTTCTCCAAAAGAGAATCAAGCGTGTGTACAGCGGCATAAAGGTAGCAGTGATAGGATTGGTGAGGTTCGGTGAGCAAATGCAGACCTTTTGAAATCATATTGCATGGTACCCATTCCATGGGTCTCAACTCTCCAGGTTTAAGGGATTCTTCCTTCAGCTAAAACATGCATGTGGAACCCAGAGTATGATCCACCGTGTGATCAGGAAACGTGTACAAATGTGTCTCAGTTTTCGTCCACTGGTACTAGGGTGCAACGTCCCAGACGCTTTACTAACACTCTTCCCACTTGGAGAGTCAGTGCCTTTAACCTCCTGTTTGGCCCAGTTTGCAATTTCTGCGGAAGATGAACAGGAATAGGGAGAACCAATGAGAGACTAGCTGGAGGTTTCTGGACGGGCAAATTTAACTCTCATTTCCCACCAGGAAGAGGAATTACCCAAAGGCACAGCGTGCCGTGCCGGAACCACATTAGGGCCTGAAGCAACCCTGCGGTGTTGTGGCCAGCTCACAAGAAAGCGAGTTGAAGAAAGGAGCTCAGGGGCACTGTCATTCACAAACCTGCAGAGTTATAAATGACAGCTATCGTCCAAAAATATATTGAAGTAAGGCGGCCAAGAGGACTTGAAAGCGGGGCAGAATTGCAGGAAACCGATTTCAGGAGGTAGACTGGAATTGCATGTAAAGCATAGGAAAAGAGGCAGAACGTCCACAATGATGCACTTGGCCATAAAGGGCGTATGCGTTTTTTCCTGAATATATTCAGGAAAAAACGCATACGCCCTTTTTGGCCAACCAAGCAAGCTTGCAAAGGAAATCTGCACTACAATGAAGTCTCACTTCCCCCCGGTCAAAAGGGCCATCTGTAAAAAGTGTAAAATCCAGAAAGGCAGGACAGGCCATGGAGAACTGGGAGCCTTGTTATGCTGATGGGCGGGATGTAAATTGCCAACAGCCACTCTGGAGAACTGTATGGTGTTTCCTGAAACATCTAAAAAACAAAGCAACAGAGCCTAGGGCACTTACACTTATGGTCCTATAGCTTAGGGAAATTAAAATCAAACAGACACAGGCACCCCAAAGTTTGGGATAGCTCTGTTTACAAGAACCTCGTTTACGGTACAAGTTCAATATCGCAGAAAACGAAAAATGGATAAAGAAGTTGTGGTACTTACGTAGAATGCAATATCACTCAGCAATGAAATCTATGTCATCAGGCCCGTAGCAGCATAATGAGTGGATTCAGGTATGATGATTCTAACTGAAATAAGTCACACAGAAAAAGAAACATCATAAGATATCACTAATACACGGAATGTAAACTTGGCTACACAGGAACTGAATTACAAAACAGAACAGGGTCTCAAATTTAGAAAACCAACTTATGCTTGCTTAAGGGGAAAGGTGAGTTGGGGTGCTGCATAAAACCAGAGATTGAAATGAGCACAGATAAAGTTCCTTAAGCCAAATATGGAATAGACAAGAGCTACTCCTTGCTCAACGAAATGGACTAAAACCCCATATTAAACGCCTAACACTGTACCTGACTTGTTAGTATCTTAAAACCTATGAATTGCTATGTCTCTGAAAGAGAATCAAGCATGAGTACAGGGGCATAAACGCAGCAGTGATAGGATTGGAGAGGTTCGGTGAGCAAATGAAGACCCTTTGAAGTCATATTGCATGGTACCCATTCCACGGGTCTCAACTCTCCAGGATTAAGTGATTCCTCCTTCAGCTACAACATGCATGTGGAACCAGAGTATGATCAACCGTGTGATCGGGAGACGTGTTCAAATATGTCTCAGTTCTCATCCCCTGGTACTCGGGTGCAACATTCCAGACGCTTTACTAACACTCTCCCCTCTTGGAGAGTCACTGCCTTTAACCTCCTGTTTGGCCCTGTTTGCAAATTCCACGGAAGATGAACAGGAATAGGGAGAACCAATGAGAGACTAGCTGGAGGTGTCTGGACGGGCAAATTTAACTCTCATTTCCCACCAGGAAGAGGAATAACCAAAGGCTCAGCGTGCAGTGCCAGAAGCAGATTAGGGCCTGAAGCAATCCTGCGGTGTTGCGGGCAGCTCACAAGAAAGCGAGTTGAAGAAAGGGGCTCAGGGGCACTGTAATTCACAAACCTGCAGAATTATAAATGACAGCTATCGTCCAAAAATATACTGAAGTAAGGCTGCCAAGAGGACTTGAAAGCGGGGCAGAATTGCAGGAAACCGATTTCAGGAGGTAGACTGGAATTGCATTTAAAGCATAGGAAAAGAGGCAGAACGTGCACAATGATACAGTTGGACAAAAAGTGCGTATGCGTTTTTTCCTGAATATATTCAGGAAAAAACGCATACGCCCTTTTTGGCCAACCAAGCAAGCTTGCAAAGGAAATCTGCACTACAATGAAGTCTCACTTCCCCTCGGTGAAAAGGGCCATCTGAAAAAAGTGTAAAATACAGAAAGGCAGGACAGGCCATGGAGAACTGGGAGCCTTGTTGTGCTGATGGGCGGGATGTAAATTGCCAACAGCCCCTCGGGAAAAGTGTATGCTGCTTCCTGAAACATCTAAAAAACAGAGGAACAGAGCCTAGGGCACTTCTACTTATGGTCCTATAGATTAGGGAAATTAAAATCAAAAAGACACAGCCACCCCAAAGTTTGGGATAGCTCTGTTTACAAGAACCTCGTTTACGGTACAAGTTCAATATCGCAGAAAGCGAAAAATGGATAAAGAAGATGTGGTACTTACGTACAATGCAATATCACTCAGCAATGAAATCTAAGTCATCAGGCCCATAGCAGCATAATGAGTGGATTCAGGTATGATGATTCTAACTGAAATAAGTCACACAGAAAAAGAAACATCATAAGATATCACTACTACACGGAAGGTAAACTTGGCTACACAGGAACTGGATTACAAAACAGAACAGTGTCTCAAATGTAGAAAACCAACTTATGCTGGCTTAAGGGGAAAGGTGAGTTGGGTTGCTGCATAAAACCAGAGATTGAAATGAGCACAGATAAAGTTCCTTAAGCCAAATATGGAATAGACAAGAGCTACTCCTTGCTCAACGAAATGGACTCAACACCCCATATTAAACACCTAAGAATGTACCTGACTAGTAAATATTTTAAAACCTATGGATTGCTATGTCTCTCATAGAGAATCAAGTGTGAGTACAGGGGCATAAACGCAGCAGTGATAGGACTGGAGAGGTTTGGTGAGCAAATGAAGACCCTTTGAAGTCATATTGCATGGTACCCATTACACGGGTCTCAACTCTCCAGTTTTTAGGGATTCTTCCTTCATCTGAAACATGCATGTGGAACCCAGAGTATGATCAACCGTGTGATCCGGAGACGTGTTCAAATATGTGTCAGTTTTTGTCCCCTGGTACTCGGGTGCAACATTCCAGACGCTTTACTAACACTCTCCCGACTTGGAGAGTCAGTGCCTTTAACCTCCTCTTTGGCCCAGTTTGCAATTTCTGCGGAAGATGAACGGGAATAGGGAGGACCAGTGAGAGACGAGCTGGAGGTGTCTGGACGGGCAAATTTAACTCTCATTTCCCACCAGGAAGAGGAATTAACCAAAGGCTCAGCGTGCCGTGCTGGAACCAGATTAGGGCCTGAAGCAATCCTGCGGTGTTGCGGCCAGCTCACAAGAAAGTGAGTTGAAGAAAGGGGCTCAGGGGCACTGTAATTCACAAAACTGCAGAGTTATAAATGACAGCTATCGTCAAAAATATCCTGAAGTAAGCCTGCCAAGAAGACTTGAAAGTGGGGCAGAATTGCAGGAAACCGATTTCAGGAGGTAGACTGGAATTGCATGTAAAGCATAGGAAAAGAGGCAGAACGTCCACAATGATGCAGTTGGCCAAAAAGGGCGTATGCGTTTTTTCCTGAATATATTCAGGAAAAAACGCATACGCCCTTTTTGGCCAAGCAAGCAAGCTTGCAAAGGAAATCTGCACTACAATGAAGTCTCACTGCCCCCCAGTCAAAAGGGCCATCTGAAAAAAGTGTAAAATTCAGTAAGGCAGGACAGGCCATGGAGAACTGGGAGCCCTGTTATGCTGATAGGCGGGATGTAAATTGCCAACAGCCACTCGGAGAAGTGTATGGTGTTTCCTGAAACATCTAAAAACAAAGCAACAGAGCCTAGGGCACTTCCACTTATGGTCCTATAGCTTAGGGAAATTAAAATCAAAAAGACACAGCCACCCAAAAGTTTGGGACAGCTCTGTTTGCAAGAACCTCGTTTATGGTACAATTTCAATATCACAGAAAGTGAAAAATGGATAAAGAATTTGTGGTACTTAAGTACAATGCAATATCACTCAGCAATGAAATCTATTTCAACCGGCCTGTAGCAGAAAATAAGTGGGTTCAGGTATGATGATTCTAACTGAAATAAGTCACACAGAAAAAGAAACATCATAAGATATCACTAATACACGGAATGTAAATTTGGCTACACAGGAACTGAATTACAAAACAGAACAGGGTCTCAAATTTAGAAAACCAACTTATGCTTGCTTAAGGGGAAAGGTGAGTTGGGGTGCTGCATAAAACCAGAGATTGAAATTAGCACAGATAAAGTTCCTTAAGCCAAATATGTAATAGACAAGAGCTACTCCATGCTCAACGAAATGGACTCAACACCCCATATTAAACGCCTAAGAATGAACCTGACTAGTAAGTATCTTAAAACCTATGGATTGCTATGTCTCTGAAAGAGAATCAAGCGTGATAACAGGGGCATAAACGCAGCAGTGATAGGATTGGTGAGGTTCGGTGAACAAATGAAGACCCTTTGAAGTCATATTGCATGGTACCCATTCCACGGGTCTCAACTCTCCAGGTTTAAGGGATTCTTCCTTCAGCTAAAACATGCATGTGGAACCCAGAGTATGATCAACCGTGTGATTGGGAGACGTTTTGAAATATGTCTTAGTTCATGTCCCCTGGTACTCGGGTGCAACATTCCAGACGCTTTACTAACACTCTCCCCACTTGGAGAGTCAGTGCCTTTAACCTCCTGTTTGGCCCAGTTTGCAAATTCTGCGGAAGATGAACAGGAATAGGGAGAACTAATGAGAGACTAGCTGGAGGTGTCTGGACGGGCAAATTTAACTCTCATTGCCCACCAGGAAGAGGAATTAACCAAAGGCTCAGCATGCCGTGCCAGAACCAGATTAGGGCATGAAGCAATCCTGCGGTGTTGCGGCCAGCTCACAAGAAAGCGAGTTGAAGAAAGGAGCTCAGGGGCACTGTAATTCAGAAACCTGCAGAGTTATAAATGACAGCTATCGTCCAAAAATATACTGAAGTAAGGCTGCCAAGAGGACTTGAAAGTGGGGCAGAATTGCAGGAAACTGATTTCAGGAGGTAGACTGGAATTGCATTTAAAGCATAGGAAAAGAGGCAGAACGTCGACAATGATGCACTTGGCCAAAAAGGGCGTAAGCGTTTTTTCCTGAATATATTCAACTTTTGGCCAACCAAGCAAGCTTGCAAAGGAAATCTGCACTACAATGAAGTCTCACTTCCCCCCGGTCAAAAGGGCCATCTGAAAAAAGTGTAAAATCCAGAAAGGCAGGACAGGCCATGGAGAACTGGGAGCCTTGTTATGCTGAGGGGTGGGATGTAAATTGCCAACAGCCACTCTGGAGAAGTGTACGGTGTTTCCTGAAACGTCTAAAAAACAAAGCAACAGAGCCTAGGGCACTTCTACTTATGGTCCTATAGCTTAGGGAAATTAAAATCAAAAAGACACAGCCACCCCAAAGTTTTGGACGGCTCTGTTTACAAGAACCTCGTTTACAGTACAAGTTCAATATCGCAGAAAGTGAAAAATGGATAAAGAAGTTGTGGTACTTACGTACAATGCAATATCACTCAGCAATGAAATCTATGTCATCAGGCCCATAGCAGCATAATGAGTGGATTCAGGTATGATGATTCTAAGTGAAATAAGTCACACAGAAAAAGAAACATCATAAGATATCACTAATACACGGAATGTAAACTTGGCTATACAGGAAGTGAATTACAAAAAACAACAGGGTGTCAAATGTAGAAAACCAACTTATGCTTGCTTAAGGGCCAAGGTGAGTTGGGGTGCTGCATAAAACCAGAGATTGAAATGAGCACAGATAAACTTCCTTAAGCCAAATATGTAATATACAAGAGTTACTCCTTGCTCAACGAAATGATCTCAAAACCCCATATTAAACTCCTAAGAATGTACCTGACTAGTATGTATCTTGAAACCTATGGATTGCTATGTCTCCGAAAGAGAATCAAGCGTGTGTACAGGGTCATAAACGCAGCAGTGATAGGATTGGAGAGGTTCGGTGAGCAAATGAAGACCCTTTGAAGTCATATTGCATGGTACCCATTCCACGGGTCTCAACTCTCCAGGTTTAAGGGATTCTTCCTTCAGCTAAAACATGCATGTGGAACCCAGAGTATGATCAACCATGTGATCGGGAGGCATGTTCAAATATGTCTCAGTTCTCATCCCGTGGTACTCGGGTGCAACATTCTAGACACTTTACTAACACTCTCCCGACTTGGAGACTCAGTGCCTTTAACCTCCAGTTTGGCCCAGTTTGCAAATTCCGCGGAAGATGTACAGGAATAGGGAGGACCAATGAGAGACTAGCTGGAGGTGTCTGGACGGGCGAATTTAACTCTCATTTCCCACCAGGAAGAGGAATTAACCAAAGGCTCAGTGTGCCGTGCCAGAACCAGATTAGGGCCTGAAGCAATACTGCAGTGTTGCGGCCAGCTCACAGGAAAGCGAGTTGAAGAAAGGAACTCAGGGGCACTGTAATTCACAAACCTGCAGAGTTATAAATGACAGCTATCGTCCAAAAATATACTGAAGTAAGGCTGCCAAGAAGAGTTGAAAGCGGGGCAGAATTGCAGGAAACCGATTTCAGGAGGTAGACTGGAATTGCATTTAAAGCACAGGAAAAGAGGCAGAACGTCGACAATGATGCACTTGGCCAAAAAGGACGTATGCGTTTTTTCCTGAATATATTCAGGAAAAGATGCATACGCCCTTTTTGGCCAACCAAGCAAGCTTGCAAAGGAAATCTGCACTACAATGAAGTCTCACTTCCCCCCGGTCAAAAGGGCCATCTGAAAACAGTGTAAAATCCAGAAAGGCAGGACAGGCCATGGAGAACTGGGAGCCTTTTTATGCTGATGGGCGGCATGTAAATTGCCAATAGCCACTCTGGAGAAGTGTATGGTGTTTCCTGAAACATCTAAAAAACAAAGCAACAGAGCCTAGGGCACTTCCACTTATGGTCCTATAGCTTAGGGAAATTAAAATCAAAAAGACACAGCCACCCAAAAGTTTGGGACAGCTCTATTTACAAGAACCTCATTTATGGTACAAGTTCAATATCGCAGAAAGTGAAAAATGGATAAAGAATTTGTGGTACTTACGTACAATGCAATATCACTCAGCAATGAAATCTATGTCAACAGGCCTGTAGCAGGAAATGAGTGGGTTCAGGTATGATGATTCTAACTGAAATAAGTCACACAGAAAAAGAAACATCATAAGATATCACTAATACACGGAATGTAAACTTGGCTACACAGGAACTGGATTAAAAAAAGAACAGGGTCTCAAATTTAGAAAACCAACTTATGCTTGCTTAAGGGGAAAGGTGAGTTGGGGTGCTGCATAAAACCAGAGATTGAAATGAGCACAGATAATGTTCCTTAAGGCAAATATGTAATAGATAAGAGCTACTCCTTGCTCAACGAGATGGACTCAACACCCCATATTAAATGCCTAAGAATATACCTGACTAGTAAGAATCTTAAAACCTATGGATTGCTATGTCTCCGAAAGAGAATCAAGCATGTGCACAGGGGCATAAACACAGCACTGATAGGATTGGAGAGGTTCGGTGAGCAAATGAAGACCCTTTGAAGTCATATTGCATGGTACCCATTCCACGGGTCTCAACTCTCCAGGTTTAAGGGATTCTTCCTTCAGCTGAAACATGCATGTGGAACCCACAGTATGATCAACCATGTGATCGGGAGTCGTGTTCCAATATGTCTCAATTCTCGTCCCCTGGTACTCGGGTGCAACATTCCAGACGCTTTACTAACACTCTCCCCTCTTGGAGAGTCAGTGCCTTTAACCTCCTGTTTGGCCCAGTTTGCAATTTCTGCGGAAGATGAAAAGGAATAGGGAGAACCAATGAGAGACTAGCTGGAGGTGTCTGGACGGGCAAATTTAACTCTCACTTCCCACCAGGAAGAGGAATTAACCAAAGGCTCAGCGTGCCGTGCCGGAACCAGATTAGGGCCTGAAGCAATCCTGCGGTGTTGCGGCCAGCTCACAAGAAAGGGAGTTGAAGAAAGGAGCTCAGGGACACTGTAATTCACAAACCTGCAGAGTTATAAATGACAGCTAACGTCCAAAAATATACTGAAGTAAGGCTGCCAAGAGGACTGCAATGTGGGGCAGAATTGTAGGAAACTGATTTCAGGAAGTAGACAGGAATTGCATTTAAAGCATAGGAAAAGAGGCAGATCGTGCACAATGATGCACTTGGCCAAAAAGGGCGTATGCGTTTTTTCCTGAATATATTCAGGAAAAAACGCATACGCACTTTTTGCCAACCAAGCAAGCTTGCAAAGGAAATCTGCACTACAATGAAGTCTCACTTCCCCCCGGTCAAAAGGGCCATCTGTAAAAAGTGTAAAATCCAGAAAGGCAGGACAGGCCATGGAGAACTGGGAGCCTTGTTATGCTGATGGGCGGGATGTAAATTGCCAACAGCCACTCTGGAGAAGTGTATGGTGTTTCCTGAAACATCTAAAAAACAAAGCAACAGAGCCTAGGGCACTTACACTTATAGTCCTATAGCTTAGGGAAATTAAAATCAAACAGACACAGCCACCCCAAAGTTTGGGATGGCTCTGTTTACAAGAACCTCGTTTACGGTACAAGTTCAATATCGCAGAAAATGAAAAATGGATAAAGAAGTTGTGGTACTTACGTAGAATGCAATATCACTCAGCAATGAAATCTATGTCATCAGGCCCATAGCAGCATAATGAGTGGATTCAGGTATGATGATTCTAAGTGAAATAAGTCACACAGAAAAAGAAACATCATAAGATATCACTAATACATGGAATGTAAACTTGGCTACACAGGAACTGAATTACAAAACAGAACAGGGTCTCAAATTTAGAAAACCAACTTATGCTTGCTTAAGGCGAAAGGTGAGTTGGGGTGCTGCATAAAACCAGAGATTGAAATGAGCACAGTTAAAGTTCCTTAAGCCAAATATGGAATAGACAAGAGCTACTCCTTGCTCAACGAAATGGACTAAAAACCCCATATTAAACGCCTAACACTGTACCTGACTTGTTAGTATCTTAAAACCTATGGCTTGCTATGTCTCTGAAAGAGAATCAAGCATGAGTACAGGGGCATAAACGCAGCAGTGATAGGATTGGAGAGGTTCGGTGAGCAAATGAAGACCCTTTGAAGTCAAATTGCATGGTACCCATTCCATGGGTCTCAACTATCCAGGTTTAAGAGATTCCTCCTTCAGATAAAACATGCATGAGGAACCCAGAGTATGATCAACCGTGTGATCGGGGGACGTGTTCAAATATGGCTCAGTTCTCATCCCCTGGTACTCGGGTGCAACATTCCAGACGCTTTACTAACACTCTCCCCACTTGGAGAGTCAGTGCCTTTAACCTCCTGTTTGGCCCTGTTTGCTAATTCCACGGAAGATGAACAGGAATAGGGAGAACCAATGAGAGACTAGCTGGAGGTGTCTGGACGGGCAAATTTAACTCTCATTTCCCACCAGGAAGAGGAATTAGCCAAAGGCTCAGCGTGCCGTGCCGGAACCAGATTAGGGCCTGAAACAATCCTGCGGTGTTTCGGCCAGCACACAAGAAAGCGAGTTGAAGAAAGGAGCTCAGGGGCACTGTAATTCACAAACCTGCAGAGTTATAAATGAAAGCTATCGTCCAAAAATATACTAAAGTAAGGCTGCCAAGAGGACTTGAAAGCGGGGCAGAATTGCAGGAAACCGATTTCAGGAGGTAGACTGGAATTGCATTTAAAGCATAGGAAAAGAGGCAGACCGTGCACAATGATGCACCTGGCCAAAAAGGGCGTATGCGTTTTTTCCTGAATATATTCAGGAAAAAACGCATACGCCCTTTTTGGCCAACCAAGCAAGCTTGCAAAGGAAATCTGCACTACAATGAAGTCTCACTTCCCCCCGGTCAAAAGGGCCATCTGAAAAAAGTGTAAAATCCAGAAAGGCAGGACAGGCCATGGAAAACTGGGAGCCTTGTTATGCTGATGGGCAGGATGTAAATTGCCAACAGCCACTCTGGAGAAGTGTATGGTGTTTCCTGAAACATCTAAAAAACAAAGAAACAGAGCCTAGGGCACTTCCACTTATGGTCCTATAGCTTAGGGAAATTAAAATCAAACAGACACAGCCACCCCAAAGTTTGGGACAGCTCTGTTTACAAGAACCTTGTTTACGGTACAAGTTCAATATCGCAGAAAGCGAAAAATGGATAAAGAAGTTGTGGTACTTACGTACAATGCAATATCACTCAGCAATGAAATCTATGTCATCAGGCCCATAGCAGCATAATGAGTGGATTCAGGTATGATGATTCTAACTGAAATAAGTCACACAGAAAAAGAAACATCATAAGATATCACTAATACACAGAATGTAATCTTGGCTACACAGGAACTGGATTAGAAAACAGAACAGGGTCTCAAATTTAGAAAACCAACTTATGCTTGCTTAAGGGGAAAGGTGAGTTGGGGTGCTGCATAAAACCAGAGATTGAAATGAGCACAGATAAAGTTCCTTAAGCCAAATATGGAATAGACAAGAGCTACTCCTTGCTCACCGAAATGGACTCAAAACACCATATTAAACGCCTAATAATGTACCTGACTAGTAAGTTTCTTAAAACCTATGGATTGCTATGTCTCTGAAAGAGAATCAAGCGTGAGTACAGGGGCATAAACGCTGCAGTGATAGGATTGGAGAGGTTCGGTGAGCAAATGAAGACCCTTTGAAGTCATATTGCATGGTACCCATTCCACGGGTCTCAACTCTCCAGGTTTAAGGGATTCTTCCTTCAGCTGAAACATGCATGTGGAACCCAGAGTATGATCAACCATGTGATGGGGAAACGTGTTCAAATATGTCTCAGTTTTCGTCTCCTGGTACTCGAGTGCAACATTGCAGACGCTTTACTAACACTCTCCCGACTTGGAGAGTCAGTGCCTTTAAGCTCCTGTTTGGCCCAGTTTGCAATTTCTGCGTAAGATGAACAGGAATAGGGAGAACCAATGAGAGACTAGCTGGAGGTGTCTGGACGGGCAAATTTAACTCTCATTTCCCACCAGGAAGAGGAATAACCAAAGGCTCAGCGTGCAGTGCCAGAAGCAGATTAGGGCCTGAAGCAATCCTGCGGTGTTGCGGGCAGCTCACAAGAAAGCGAGTTGAAGAAAGGGGCTCAGGGGCACTGTAATTCACAAACCTGCAGAATTATAAATGACAGCTATCGTCCAAAAATATACTGAAGTAAGGCTGCCAAGAGGACTTGAAAGCGGGGCAGAATTGCAGGAAACAGATTTCAGGAGGTAGACTGGAATTGCATTTAAAGCATAGGAAAAGAGGCAGAACGTGCACAATGATACACTTGGACACAAAGGGCGTATGCGTTTTTTCCTGAATATATTCAGGAAAAAACGCATACGCCCTTTTTGGCCAACCAAGCAAGCTTGCAAAGGAAATCTGCACTACAATGAAGTCTCACTTCCCCCCGGTCAAAAGGGCCCTCTGAAAAAAGTGTAAAATCCAGAAAGGCAGGACAGGCCATGGAGAACTGCTAGCCTTGTTATGCTGATGGGCGGGATGTAAATTGCCAACAGCCACTCTGGAGAAGTGTATGGTGTTTCTTGAAACATCTAAAAAACAAAGCAACAGAGCCTAGGGCACTTCCACTTATGGTCCTATAGCTTAGGGAAATTAAAATAAAAAAGACACAACCACCCCAAAGTTTGGGTTGGCTCTGTTTACAAAAACCTCGTTTACGGTACAAGTTCAATATCGCAGAAAGCGAAAAATGGATAAAGATATTGTGGTATTTACGTACAATGCAATATCACTCAGCAATGAAATCTATGTCATCAGGCCCGTAGCAGCATAATGAGTGGATTCAGGTATGATGATTCTAACTGAAATAAGTCACACAGAAAAAGAAATATCATAAGATATCACTAAAACACGGAATGTAAACATGGCTACACAGGAACTGAATTACAAAACAGAACTGGGTCTCAAATTCAGAAAACCAACTTATGCTTGCTCAAGTGGAAAGGTGAGTTGGGGTGCTGCATAAAAGCAGAGATTGAAATGAGCACAGATAAAGTTCCTTAAGCCAAATATGGAATAGACAAGAGCTACTCCTTGCTCAACGAAATGGACTCAACACCCCATATTAAACGCCTAGCAATGTACCTGACTAGTAAGTATCTTAAAACCTATGGATTGCTATGTCTCTGAAAGAGAATCAAGCGTGTGTACAGGGGCATAAACGCAGCAGTGATAGGATTGGAGAGTTTCGGTGAGCAAATGAAGACCCTTTGAAGTCATATTGCATGGTACCCATTCCACGGGTCTCAACTCTCCAGGTTTAAGGGATTCTTCCTTCAGCTAAAACATGCATGTGGAACCCAGAGTATGATCAACCGTGTGATCGGGAGACGTGTTCAAATATGTCTCAGTTCTCGTACCCTGGTACTCGGGTGCAACATTCCAAATGCTTTACTAACACTCTCCCGACTTGGAGAGTCAGTGCCTTTAACCTCCTGTTTGGCCCAGTTTGCAATTTCTGTGGAATATGAACAGGAATAGGGAGAACCAATGAGAGACTAGCTAGAGGTTTCTGGACGGGCAAATTTAACTCTCATTTCCCACCAGGAAGAGGAATTAACCAAAGGCTCAGCATGCCGTGCTGGAACCAGATTAGTGCCTGAAGCAATCCTGCGGTGTTGCAGCCAGCTCACAAGAAAGCGAATTGAAGAAAGGAGCTCAGGGAAACTGTAATTCACAAACCTGCAGAGTTATAAATGACAGCTATCGTCCAAAAATATACTGAAGTAAGGCTGCCAAGGGGACTTTAAAGCGGGGCAGAATTGCAGGAAACCGATTTCAGGAGGTAGACTGGAATTGCATTGAAAGCATAGGAAAAGAGGCAGAACGTGGACAATGATGCACTTGGCCAAAAAGGGCGTATGCGTTTTTTCCTGAATATATTCAGGAAAAAACGCATACGCCCTTTTTGGCCAACCAAGCAAGCTTGCAAAGGAAATCTGCACTACAATGAAGTCTCACTTCCCCTCGGTGAAAAGGACCATCTGAAAAAAGTGTAAAATCCAGAAAGGCAGGACAGGCCATGGAGAACTGGGAGCCTTGTTGTGCTGATGGGCGGGATGTAAATTGCCAACAGCCACTCGGGAAAAGTGTATGCTGCTTCTTGAAACATCTAAAAAACAGAGGAACAGAGCCTAGGGCACTTCCACTTATGGTCCTATAGATTAGGGAAATTAAAATCAAAAAGACACAGCCACCCCAAAGTTTGGGATGGCTCTGTTTACAAGAACCTCGTTTACGGTACAAGTTCAATATCGCAGAAAGCGAAAAATGGATAAAGAAGTTGTGGTACTTACGTACAATGCAATATCACTCAGCAATTAAATCTATGTCATCAGGCCCGTAGCAGCATAATGAGTGGATTCAGCTATGATGAATGTAACTGAATTAAGTCACACAGAAAAAGAAACATCATGAGATATCACTAATACACGGAATGTAAACTTGGCTACACAGGAACTGGATTACAAAACAGAACAGGGTCTCAAATTTAGAAAACCAACTTATGCTTGCTTAAGGGGAAAGGTGAGTTGGGGTGCTGCATAAAACCAGAGATTGAAATGAGCACAGATGAAGTTCCTAAAGCCAAATATGTAATACACAAGAGCTATTCCTTGCTCAACGAAACGGACTCAACACCCCATATTAAACGCCTAAGAATGTACCTGACTAGTAAGTATCTTAAAACCTATGGATTGCTATGTCTCTGAAAGAGAATCAAGCGTGTGTACAGGGGCATAAACGCAGCAGTGATAGGATTGGAGAGGTTCGGTGAGCAAATGAAGATCCTTTGAAGTCATATTGCATGGTACCCATTCCACGGGTCTCAACTCTCCACGTTTAAGGGATTCTTCCTTCAGCTGAAACATGCATGTGGAACCCAGAGTATGATCAACCGTGTGATCGGGAGATGTGTTGCAATATGTCTCAGTTTTCGTCCCCTGGTACTCGGGTGCAACATTCCAGACGCTTTACTAACACTCTCCCGACTTGGAGAGTCAGTGCCTTTAACCTCCTGTTTGGCCCAGTTTGCAATTTCTGCAGAAGATGTACAGGAATAGGGAGGACAAATGAGAGACTAGCTGGAGGTTTCTGGACGGGCAAATTTAACTCTCATTTCCCACAGGGAAGAGGAATTAACCAACGGCTCAGCGTGCCGTGCCGGAACCAGATTAGGGCCTGAAGCAATCCTGCGGTGTTGCGGCCAGCTCACAAGAAAGCAAGTTGAAGAAAGGAGCTCAGGGGCACTGTAATTCACAAACCTGCAGAGTTATAAATGACAGCTATCATCCAAAAATATATTGAAGTAAGGCTGCCAAGAGGACTTGAAAGCGGGGCAGAATTGCAGGAAACCGATTTCAGGAGGTAGACTGGAATTGCATTTAAAGCATAGGAAAATAGGCAGAATGTCGACAATGATGCACTTGGCCAAAAAGGGCGTATGCGTTTTTTCCTGAATATATTCAGAAAAAACGCATACGCACTTTTTGGCCAACCAAGCAAGCTTGCAAAGGAAATCTGCACTACAATGATGTCTCAACTCCGCCCGGTCAAAAGGGCCATCTGAAAAAAGTGTAAAATCCAGAAAGGCAGGACAGGCCATGGAGAACTGGGAGCCTTGTTATGCTGATGGGCGGGATGTAAATTGCCAACAGCCACTCGGGAGAAGTGTATGGTGTTTCCTGAAACATCTAAAAAACAAAGCAACAGAGCCTAGGGCACTTCCACTTATGGTCCTATAGCTTAGGGAAATTAAAATCAAAAAGACACAGCCACCCAAATGTTTCGGATGACTCTGTTTACAAGAACCTCATTTATGGTACAAGTTCAGTATCGCAGAAATTGAGAAATGGATAAAGAAGTTGTGGTACTTACGTCCAATGCAATATCACTCAGCAATGAAATCTATGTCATCAGGCCCATAGCAGCATAGAGTGGATTCAGGTATGATGATTCTAACTGAAATAAGTCACACAGAAAAAGAAACATCATAAGATATCACTAATACACGGAATGTAAACTTGGCTACACAGGAACGGAATTACAAAACAGAACAGGGTCTCAAATTTAGAAAACCAACTTATGCTTGCTTAAGGGAAAAGGTGAGATGGGGTGCTGCATAAAACCAGAGATTGAAATGAGCACAGATAAAGTTCCTTAAGCCAAATATGAAATAGACAAAAGCTACTCCTTGCTCAACGAAATGGGCTCAACACCCCATATTAAATGCCTAAGAATGTACCTGACTAGTAAGAATCTTAAAACCTATGGATTGCTATGTCTCTGAAAGAGAATCAAGTGTGTGTACAGGGGCAAAGACGCAGCAGTGGTAGTATTGGAGAGGATCGGTGAGCAAATGAAGACCCTTTGAAGTCATATTGCATGGTACCCATTCCAAAGGTCTCAACTCTCCAGGTTTAAGGGATTCTTCCCTCAGCTGAAACATGCATGTGGAACCCACAGTATGATCAACCGTGTGATCGGGAGTCGTGTTCCTATATGTCTCAGTTCTCATCCCCTGTTATCGGGTGCAATTTTCCAGACGCTTTACTAACACTCTCCCAACTTGGAGAGTCAGTGCCTTTAACCTCCTGTTTGGCCCAGTTTGCAATTTCTGCGGAAGATTTCCAGGAATAGGGAGAACCAATGAGAGACTAGCTGGAGGTGTCTGGAAGGGCAAATTTAACTCTCATTTCCCACCAGGAAGAGGAATTAACCAAAGGCTCAGTGTGCCGTTCCGGAACCAGATTAGGGCCTGAAGCAATCCTGCTGTGTTGCGGCCAGCTCACAAAAAAGCGAGTTGAAGAAAGGAGCTCAGGGGCACTGTAATTCACAAACCTGCAGAGTTATAAATGACAGCTATCGTCCAAAAATATACTGAAGTAAGGCTGCCAAGGGGACTTTAAAGCGGGGCAGAATTGCAGGAAACCGATTTCAGGAGGTAGACTGGAATTGCATTGAAAGCATAGGAAAAGAGGCAGAACGTGGACAATGATGCACTTGGCCAAAAAGGGCGTATGCGTTTTTTCCTGAATATATTCAGGAAAAAACGCATACGCCCTTTTTGGCCAACCAAGCAAGCTTGCAAAGGAAATCTGCACTACAATGAAGTCTCACTTCCCCTCGGTGAAAAGGGCCATCTTTAAAAAGTGTAAAATCCAGAAAGGCAGGACAGGCCATGGAGAATTGGGAGCCTTGTTGTGCTGATGGGCGGGATGTAAATTGCCAACAGCCCCTCGGGAAAAGTGTATGCTGCTTCCTGAAACATCTAAAAAACAGAGGAACAGAGCCTAGGGCACTTCTACTTATGGTCCTATAGATTAGGGAAATTAAAATCAAAAAGACACAGCCACCCCAAAGTTTGGGATGGCTCTGTTTACAAGAACGTCGTTTACGGTACAAGTTCAATATCGCAGAAAGCGAAAAATGGATAAAGAAGATGTGGTACTTACGTACAATGCAATATCACTCAGCAATGAAATCTAAGTCATCATTCCCATAGCAGCATAATGAGTGGATTCAGGTATGATGATTCTAACTGAAATAAGTCACACAGAAAAAGAAACATCATAAGATATCACTACTACACGGAAGGTAAACTTGGCTACACAGGAACTGGATTACAAAACAGAACAGTGTCTCAAATGTAGAAAACCAACTTATGCTGGCTTAAGGGGAAAGGTGAGTTGGGTTGCTGCATAAAACCAGAGATTGAAATGAGCACAGATAAAGTTCCTTAAGCCAAATATGGAATAGACAAGAGCTACTCCTTGCTCAACGAAATGGACTCAACACCCCATATTAAACACCTAAGAATGTACCTGACTAGTAAATATTTTAAAACCTATGGATTGCTATGTCTCCGATAGAGAATCAAGTGTGAGTACAGGGGCATAAACGCAGCAGTGATAGGACTGGAGAGGTTCGGTGAGCAAATGAAGACCCTTGGAAGTCATATTGCATGGTACCCATTCCACGGGTCTCAACTCTCCAGGTTTAAGGGATTCTTCCTTCAGCTGAAACATGCATGTGGAACCCAGAGTATGATCAACCGTGTGATCCGGAGACGTGTTCAAATATGTGTCAGTTTTCGTCCCCTGGTACTCGGGTGCAACATTCCAGACGCTTTACTAACACTCTCCCGACTTGGAGAGTCAGTGCCTTTAACCTCCTGTTTGGCCCAGTTTGCAATTTCTGCGGAAGATGAACGGGAATAGGGAGGACCAGTGAGAGACTAGCTGCAGGTGTCTGGACGGGTAAATTTAACTCTCATTTCCCACCAGGAAGAGGAATTAACCAAAGGCTCAGCATGCCGTGCTGGAACCAGATTAGGGCCTGAAGCAATCCTGCGGTGTTGCGGCCAGCTCACAAGAAAGCGAGTTGAAGAAAGGAGCTCAGGGGCACTGTAATTCACAAACCTGCAGAGTTATAAGTGACAGCTATCGTCAAAAATATCCTGAAGTAAGGCTGCCAAGAGGACTTGAAAGTGGGGCAGAATTGCAGGAAACCGATTTCAGGAGGGAGACTGGAATTGCATGTAAAGCATAGGAAAAGAGGCAGAACGTCCACAATGATGCACTTGGCCAAAAAGGGCGTATGCATTTTTTCCTGAATATATTCAGGAAAAAACGCATACGCCCGTTTTGGCCAACCAAGCAAGCTTGCAAAGGAAATCTGCACTACAATGAAGTCTCACTTCCCCCCGGTCAAAAGGGCCATCTGAAAAAAGTGTAAAATCCAGAAAGGCAGGACAGGCCATGGAGAACTGGGAGCCTTGTTATGCTGATGGGCGGGATGTAAATTGCCAACAGCCACTCTGGAGAAGTGTATGGTGTTTCCTGAAACATCTAAAAAACAAAGCAACAGAGCCTAGGGCACTTCCACTTATGGTCCTATAGCTTAGGGAAATTAAAATCAAAAAGACACAGCCACCCAAATGTTTCGGATGACTCTGTTTACAAGAACCTCATTTATGGTACAAGTTCAGTATCGCAGAAATTGAGAAATGGATAAAGAAGTTGTGGTACTTACGTCCAATGCAATATCACTCAGCAATGAAATCTATGTCATCAGGCCCATAGCAGCATAGAGTGGATTCAGGTATGATGATTCTAACTGAAATAAGTCACACAGAAAAAGAAACATCATAAGATATCACTAATACACGGAATGTAAACTTGGCTACACAGGAACGGAATTACAAAACAGAACAGGGTCTCAAATTTAGAAAACCAACTTATGCTTGCTTAAGGGAAAAGGTGAGATGGGGTGCTGCATAAAACCAGAGATTGAAATGAGCACAGATAAAGTTCCTTAAGCCAAATATGAAATAGACAAGAGCTACTCCTTGCTCAACAAAATGGGCTCAACACCCCATATTAAATGCCTAAGAATGTACCTGACTAGTAAGAATCTTAAAACCTATGGATTGCTATGTCTCTGAAAGAGAATCAAGTGTGTGTACAGGGGCATAAACGCAGCAGTGATAGTATTGGAGAGGATCGGTGAGCAAATGAAGACCCTTTGAAGTCATATTGCATGGTACCCATTCCAAAGGTCTCAACTCTCCAGGTTTAAGGGATTCTTCCCTCAGCTGAAACATGCATGTGGAACCCAGAGTATGATCAACCGTGTGATCGGGAGTCGTGTTCCAATATGTCTCAGTTCTCATCCCCTGTTATCGGGTGCAATTTTCCAGACGCTTTACTAACACTCTCCCGACTTGGAGAGTCAGTGCCTTTAACCTCCTGTTTGGCCCAGTTTGCAATTTCTGCGGAAGATGAACAGGAATAGGGAGAACCAATGAGAGACTAGCTGGAGGTGTATGGACGGGCAAATTTAACTCTCATTTCCCACCAGGAAGAGGAATTAACCAAAGGCTCAGTGTGCCGTTCCGGAACCAGATTAGGGCCTGAAGCAATCCTGCTGTGTTGTGGCCAGCTCACAAAAAAGCGAGTTGAAGAAAGGAGCTCAGGGGCACTGTAATTCACAAACCTGCAGAGTTATAAATGACAGCTATCGTCCAAAAATATACTGAAGTAAGTCTGCCAACGGGACTTTAAAGCGGGGCAGAATTGCAGGAAACCGATTTCAGGAGGTAGACTGGAATTGCATTGAAAGCATAGGAAAAGAGGCAGAACGTGGACAATGATGCACTTGGCCAAAAAGGGCGTATGCGTTTTTTCCTGAATATATTCAGGAAAAAACGCATACGCCCTTTTTGGCCAACCAAGCAAGCTTGCAAAGGAAATCTGCACTACAATGAAGTCTCACTTCCCCTCGGTGAAAAGGGCCATCTTTAAAAAGTGTAAAATCCAGAAAGGCAGGACAGGCCATGGAGAATTGGGAGCCTTGTTGTGCTGATGGGCGGGATGTAAATTGCCAACAGCCCCTCGGGAAAAGTGTATGCTGCTTCCTGAAACATCTAAAAAACAGAGGAACAGAGCCTAGGGCACTTCTACTTATGGTCCTATAGATTAGGGAAATTAAAATCAAAAAGACACAGCCACCCCAAAGTTTGGGATGACTCTGTTTACAAGAACCTCGTTTACGGTACAAGTTCAATATCGCAGAAAGCGAAAAATGGATAAAGAAGATGTGGTACTTACGTACAATGCAATATCACTCAGCAATGAAATCTAAGTCATCAGGCCCATAGCAGCATAATGAGTGGATTCAGGTATGATGATTCTAACTAAAATAAGTCACACAGAAAAAGAAACATCATAAGATATCACTACTACACGGAAGGTAAACTTGGCTACACAGGAACTGGATTACAAAACAGAACAGTGTCTCAAACGTAGAAAACCAACTTATGCTGGCTTAAGGGGAAAGGTGAGTTGGGTTGCTGCATAAAACCAGAGATTGAAATGAGCACAGATAAAGTTCCTTAAGCCAAATATGGAATAGACAAGAGCTACTCCTTGCTCAACGAAATGGACTCAACACCCCATATTAAACACCTAAGAATGTACCTGACTAGTAAATATTTTAAAACCTATGGATTGCTATGTCTCCGATAGAGAATCAAGTGTGAGTACAGGGGCATAAACGCAGCAGTGATAGGACTGGAGAGGTTCGGTGAGCAAATGAAGACCCTTGGAAGTCATATTGCATGGTACCCATTACACGGGTCTCAACTCTCCAGGTTTAAGGGATTCTTCCTTCAGCTGAAACATGCATGTGGAACCCAGACTATGATCAACCGTGTGATCCGGAGACGTGTTCAAATATGTGTCAGTTTTTGTCCCCTGGTACTCGGGTGCAACATTCCAGACGCTTTACTAACACTCTCCCCACATGGAGAGTCAGTGCCTTTAACCTCCTGTTTGGCCCAGTTTGCAAATTCTGCGGAATATGAACAGGAATAGGGAGAACTAATGAGAGACTAGCTGGAGGTGTCTGGACGGGCAAATTTAACTCTCATTTCCCATCTGGAAGAGGAATTAACCAAAGGCTCAGCGTGCCGTGCCAGAACCAGATTAGGGCATGAAGCAATCCTGCGGTGTTGCGGCCAGCTCACAAGAAAGTGAGTTGAAGAAAGGAGCTCAGGGGCACTGTAATTCACAAACCTGCAGAGTTATAAATGACAGCTATCGTCCAAAAATATACTGAAGTAAGGCTGCCAAGAGGACTTGAAAGCGGGGCAGAATTGCAGGAAACCGATTTCAGGAGGTAGAGTGGAATTGCATGTAAAGCATAGGAAAAGAGGCAGAACGTCCACAATGATGCACTTGGCCAAAAAGGGCGTATGCGTTTTTTCCTGAATATATTCAGGAATATATTCAGGAAAAAACTCATACGCCCGTTTTGGCCAACCAAGCAAGCTTGCAATGTAAATCTACACTACAATGAAGTCTCACTGTCCCCCGGTCAAAAAGGCCATCTGAAAAAAGTGTAAAATCCAGAAAGGCAGGACAGACCATGGAGAACTGGGAGCCTTGTTATGCTGATGGGCGGGATGTAAATTGCCAACAGCCACTCTGGAGAAGTGTATGGTGTTTCCTGAAACATCTAAAAAACAAAGAAACAGAGCCTAGGGCAATTCCACTTATGGTCCTGTAGCTTAGGGAAATTAAAATCAAAAAGACACAGCCACCCCAAAGTTTCAGAAGGCTCTGTTTATAAGAACCTCGTTTACGGTACAAGTTCAATATCGCAGAAAGCGAAAATGGATAAAGAAGTTGTCGTACTGACGTACAGTGCAATATCACTCAGCAATGAAATCTATGTCATCAGGCCCGTAGCAGCATAATGAGTGGATTCAGGTACGATAATTCTAAGTGAAATAAGTCACACAGAAAAAGAAACATCATAAGATATCACTAATACACGGAATGTAATCTTGGCTACACAGGAACTGAATTACAAAACAGAACAGGGTATCAAATGTAGAAAACCAACTTATGCTTGCTTAAGGGGAAAGGTGAGTTGGGGTGCGGCATTAAACCAGAGATTGAAATTAGCACAGATACCGTTCCATAAGCCAAATATGTAATAAACAAGAGCTACTCCTTGCTCAGCGAAGTACACTCAATACCCCATATTAAACGCCTAAGAATATACCTGACTAGTAAGAATCTTAAAACCTATGGATTTATATGTCTCCGAAAGAGAATCAAGCGTCTGTACAGTGGCATAAGTGCAGCAGTGATAGGATTGGGGAGGTTCGGTGTGCAAATGCAGACCCTTTGAAGTCATATTGCATGGTACCCATTCCAAGGGTCTCAACTCTCCAGGTTTAAGGGATTCTTCCTTCAGCTAAAACATGGATGTGGAACCCAGAGTATGATCCACCGTGTGATCAGGAAACGTGTTCAAATGTGTCTCAGTTTTCGTCCCCTTGTACTCGGGTGCAACATTCCAGACGCTTTACTAACACTCCCCCCACTTAGAGAGTCAGTGCCTTTAACCTCCTGTTTGGCCCAGTTTACAATTTCTGCGAAAGATAAACAAGAATAGGGAGAACCAATGAGAGACTAGCTGGAGGTGTCTGGACGGGCAAATTTAACTCTCATTTCCCACCAGAAAGAGGAATTAACGAAAACCTCAGCGTGCCGTGCCGGAGCCACACTAGGGCCTGAAGCAATGCTTCCGGTGTTGCGGCCTGCACACAAGAAAGCGAGTTGAAGAAAGGAGCTCAGGGGCACTGTCATTCACAAACCTGCAGAGTTATAAATGTCAGCTATCGTCCAAAAATATATTGAAGTAAGGCTGCCAAGAGGACTTGAAAGCGGGGCAGAATTGCAGGAAACCGATTTCAGGAGGTAGACTGGAATTGCATGTAAAGCATAGGAAAAGAGGCAGAACGTCCACAATGATGCACTTGGACAAAAAGTGCATATGCGTTTTTTCCTGAATATATTCAGGAAAAAACGCATACGCCCTTTTTGGCCAACCAAGCAAGCTTGCAAAGGAAATCTGCACTAAAATGAAGTCTCACTTCCCCCCGGTCAAAAGGGCCATCTGAAAAAGTGTAAAATCCAGAAAGGCAGGACAGGCCATGGAGAACTGGAGCCTTGTTATGCTGATGGGCGGGATGTAAATTGCCAACAGCCACTCTGGAGAAGTGTATGGTGTTTTGTGAAACATCTAAAAAACAAACCAACAGAGCCTAGGGCACTTCCACTTATGGTTCTATAGCTTAGTGAAATTAAAATCAAAAAGACACAGCCACCCCAAATTTTGGGACAGCTCTATTTACAAGAACCTCGTTTATGGTACAAGTTCAATATCGCAGAAAGCAAAATATGGATAAAGAAGTTGTGGTACTTTCGTACAATGCAATATCACTCAGCAATGAAATCTATGTCATCAGGCCCGTAGCAGCATATGAGTGGATTCAGGTACGATGATTCTAAGTGAAATAAGCCCCAGAAAAAAAGAAACATCATAAGATATCACTACTACACGGAATGTAATCTTGGCTACACAGGAACTGAATTACAAAACAGAACAGGGTCTCACATGTAGAAAACCAACTTATGCTTTCTTAACGAGATAGTGAGTTGGGGTGCTGCATGAAACAAGAGATTGAAATTGGCACAGATACCGTTCCATAAGCCAAATATGTAATAGACTAGAGCTACTCCTTGCTCAACGAAGTGGACTCAACACCCCATATTAAACGCTTAAGAATATACCTGACTAGTAAGAATCTTAAAACCTATGGATTTATATGTCCCTGAACGAGAATCAAGTGTGTGTACAGCGGCATAAGCGCAGTCGTGATAGCATTGGTGATGTTCCGTGAGCAAATGCAGACCCTTGGAAGTCATATTGCATGGTACCCATTCCATGGGTCTCAACTCTCCAGGTTTAAGGGATTCTTCCTTCAGCTAAAACATGCATGTGGAACCCAGAGTATGATCCACCGTGTGATCGGGAAACGTGTTCAAATGTGTCTCAGTTTTCGTCCCCTAGTACTTGGGTGCAACATTCCAGACGCTTTACTAACACTCTCCCCACTAGGAGAGTCAGTGCCTTTAACCTCCTGTTTTGCCCAGTTTGCAATTTCTGCAGAAGATGAACAGGAATAGGGAGAACAAATGTGAGACTAGCTGGAGGTGTCTGGACGGGCAAATTTAACTCTCATTTCCCACCAGGAAGAGGAATTAACGAAAACCTCAGCGTGCCGTGCCGGAGCCACACTAGGGCCTGAAGCAATGCTTCCGGTGTTGCGGCCTGCACACAAGAAAGCGAGTTGAAGAAAGGAGCTCAGGGGCACTGTAATTCACAAACCTGCAGAGTTATAAATGACAGCTATCATCCAAAAATATATTGAAGTAAGGCTGCCAACAGTACTTGAAAGCGGGACAGAATTGCAGGAAACCGATTTCAGGAGGTAGACTGGAATTGCATGTAAAGCATAGGAAAAGAGGCAGAACGTCCACAATGATGCACTTGGCCAAAAAGGGCGTATGTGTTTTTTCCTGAATATATTCAGGAAAAAACGCATACGCCCTTTTTGGCCAACCAAGCAAGCTTGCAAAGGAAATCTGCACTACACTGAAGTCTCACTGCCCCCCGGTCAAAAGGGCCATCTGAAAAAAGTGTAAAATCCAGAAACGCAGGACAGACCATGGAGAACTGGGAGCCTTGTTATGCTGATGGGCGGGATGTAAATTGCCAACAGCCAATCTGGAGAAGTGTATGGTGTTTCCTGAAACATCCAAAAAACAAAGCAACAGAGCCTAGGGCACTTCCACTTATAGTCCTATAGATTAGGGAAATTAAAATCAAAAAGACACAGCCACCCCAAAGTTTGGGACGGCTCTGTTTACAAGAACCTCGTTTACGGTACAAGTTCAATATCACAGAAAGCAAAAAATGGATAAAGAATTTGTGGTACTTACGTACAATGCAATATCACTCAGCAATAAAATCTATGTCATCAGGCACGTAGGAGCATAATGAGTGGATTCAGGTACGATGATTGTAAGTGAAATAAGTCACACAGAAAAAGAAACATCATAAGGTATCACTAATACACGGAATGTAAACTTGGCTACACAGGAACTGAATTACAAAACAGAACAGGGTCTCAAATGTAGAAAACCAACTTATGCTTGCTTAAGGGGAAAGGTGAGTTGGGGTGCTGCATAAAACCAGAGATTGAAATTAGCACAGATACCGTTCCATAAGCCAAATATGTAATAGACAAGAGCTACTCCTTGCTCAATGAAGTGGACTCAACACCCCATATTAAACGCCTAAGAATATACCTGACTAGTAAGAATCTTAAAACCTGTGGATTTATATGTTTCCGAAAGAGAATCAAGCATGTGTACAGCGGCGTAAACGCAGCAGTGATAGGATTGGTGCGGTTCGGTGAGCAAATGCAGACACTTTGAAGTCATATTGCATGGTACCCATTCCATGGGTCTCAACTCTCCAGGTTTAAGGGATTCTTCCTTCAGCTAAAACATGCATGTGGAACCCAGAGTATGATCCACCGTGTGATCGGGAAACGTGTTCAAATGTGTCTCAGTTTTCGTCCCCTGGTACTCGGGTGCAACATTCCATACGCTTTACTAACACTCTCCCCACTTGTAGAGTCAGTGCCTTTAAACTCCTGTTTGGCCCACTTTGGAATTTCTGCGGAAGATGAACAGGAATAGGGAGAACCAATGAGAGACTAGCTGGAGGTGTCTGGACGGGCAAATTTAACTCTCATTTCCCACCACGCAGAGGAATTAACCAAAGGTCCTACGTGCCATGCCAGAACCACACTAGGGCCTGTAGCAATCTTGCGCTGTTGCGGCCAGCTAACAAGAAAGCGAGTTGAAGAAAGGAGCTCAGGGGCACTGTAATTCACAAACCTGCAGAGTTAAAAATGACAGCTATCGTCCAAAAATATATTGAAGTAAGGCTGCCAAGAGGACTCGAAAGCGCGGCAGAATTGCAGGAAACCGATTTCAGGAGGTAGACTGGAATTGCATTTAAAGCATAGGAAAAGAGGCAGAACATCCACAATGATGCACTTGGCCAAAAAGTGCGTATGCATTTTTTCCTGAATATATTTAGGAAAAAACGCATACGCCCTTTTTGGCCAACCAAGCAAGCTTGCAAAGGAAATCTGCACTACAATGAAGTCTCAGTGCCCCTGGTCAAAAGGGCCATCTGAAAAAAGTGTAAAATCCAGAAACGCAGGACAGACCATGGAGAACTGGGAGCCTTGTTATGCTGATGGGCGGGACGTAAATTGCCAACAGCCACTCTGGAGAAGTGTATGGTGTTTCCTGAAACATCCAAAAAACAAAGCAACAGAGCCTAGGGCACTTCCACTTATGGTCCTATAGATTAGGGAAATTAAAATCAAAAAGACACAGCCACCCCAAAGTTTGGGACGGCTCTGTTTACAAGAACCTCGTTTACGGTACAAGTTCAATATCACAGAAAGCAAAAAATGGATAAAGAAGTTGTGGTACTTACGTACAATGCAATATCACTCAGCAATAAAATCTATGTCATCAGGCACGTAGGAGCATAATGAGTGGATTCAGGTACGATGATTGTAAGTGAAATAAGTCACACAGAAAAAGAAATATCATAAGGTATCACTAATACACGGAATGTAAACTTGGCTACACAGGAACTGAATTACAAAACAGAACAGGGTCTCAAATGTAGAAAACCAACTTATGCTTGCTTAAGGGGAAAGGTGAGTTAGGGTGCTGCATAAAACCAGAGATTGAAATTAGCACAGATACCATTCCATAAGACAAATATGTAATAGACAAGATCTACTCCTTGCTCAATGAAGTGGACTCAACACCCCATATTGAACGCCTAAGAATATACCTGACTAGTAAGAATCTTAAAACCTATGGATTGATATGTCTCCGAAAGAGAATCAAGCGTGTGTACAGCGGCATAAACGCAGCAGTGATAGGATTGGTGAGGTTCGGTGAGCAAATGCAGACCCTTTGAAGTCATATTGCATGGTACCCATTCCATGGGTCTCAACTCTCCAGGTTTAAGGGATTCTTCCTTCAGCTAAAACATGCATGTGGAACCCAGAGTATGATCCACCGTGTGATCGGGAAACGTGTTCAAATGTGTCTCAGTTTTCGTACCCTGGTACTCGGGTGCAACATTCCAGACGCTTTACTAACACTCTCCCCACTTGGAGAGTCAGTGCCTTTAAACTCCTGTTTGGCCCACTTTGCAATTTCTGCGGAAGATGAACAGGAATAGGGAGAACCACTGAGAGACTAGCTGGAGGTGTCTGGAGGGGCAAATTTAACTCTCATTTCCCACCAGGAAGAAGAATTAACCAAAGGCTCAGCATGACGTGCCGGAACCACACTCGGGCCTGAAGCAATCCTGCTGTGTTGTGGCCAGCTCACAAGAAAGCGAGTTGAAGAAAGGAGCTCAGGGGCACTGTTATTCAAAAACCTGCAGAGTTATAAATGACAGCTATCGTCCAAAAATATATTGAAGTAAGGCTGCCAAGAGGACTTGAAAGCGGGGCAGAATTGCAGGAAACCGATTTCAGGAGGTAGACTGGAATTGCATGTAAAGCATAGGAAACGAGGCAGAACGTCCACAATGATGCACTTGGCCAAAAAGGGCGTATGCGTTTTTTCCTGAATATATTCAGGAAAAAACGCATACACCCTTTTTGGCCAACCAAGCAAGCTTGCAAAGGAAATCTGCACTACAATGAAGTCTCACTACCCCCCAGTCAAAAGGGCAATCTGAAAAATGTGTAAAATCCAGAAAGGCAGGACAGGCCATGGAGAACTGGGAGCCTTGTTATGCTGATGGGCGGGATGTAAATTGCCAAGAGCCACTCTGGAGAAGTGTATGGTGTTTCCTGAAACATCCAAAAAACACAGCAACAGAGCCTAGGGCACTTCCACTTATGGTCCTATAGCTTAGGGAAATTAAAATCAAAAAGACACAGCCACCCCAAAGTTTTGGACGGCTCTGTTTACAAGAACCTCGTTTACAGTACAAGTTCAATATCGCAGAAAGCGAAAAATGGATAAAGAAGTTGTGGTACTTACGTACAATGCAATATCACTCAGCAATGAAATCTATGTCATCAGGCCCGTAGCAGCATAACGAGTGCATTCAGGTATGATGATTCTAAGTGAAATAAGTCACACAGAAAAAGAAACATCATAAGATATGACTAATACACGGAATGTAAACTTGGCTACAGAGGAACTGAATTACAAAACAGAACAGGGTCTCAAATGTAGACAACCAACTTATGCTTGCTTAAGGGGAAAGGTGAGTTGGGGTGCTGCATAAAACCAGAGATTAAAATTAGCACAGATACCCTTCCATAAGCCAAATATGTAATAGACAAGAGCTACTCCTTGCTCAACGAATTGGACTCAACACCCCATATTAAACGCCTAAGAATATACCTGACTAGTAAGAATCTTAAAACCTATGGATTTATATGTCTCCGAAAGAGAATCAAGCGTGTGTACAGCGGCATAAACGCAGCAGTGATAGGATTGGTGAGGTTCGGTGAGCAAATGCAGACCCTTTGAAGTCATATTGCATGGTACACATTCCATGGGTGTCAACTCTCCAGGTTAAAGGGATTCTTCCTTCAGCTAAAACATGCATGTGGAACCCAGAATATGATCCACCATGTGATTGGGAAAAGTGTTAAAATGTTTCTCAGTTTTCGTCCCCTGGTACTTGGGTGCAATATTCCAGACGCTTTACTAACACTCTCCCCACTTGGACAGTCAGTGTCTTTAATCTCCTGTTTGGCCCAGTTTGCAATTTCTGTGGAAAATGAACAGGAATAGGGAGAACCAATGAGAGACTAGCTGGAGGTGTCTGGATGGGCAAATTTAACTCTCATTCCCCACCAGGAAGAGGAATTAACCATAGGCTCAGCGTGCCATTCCGGAAACACACTAGGGCCTGAAGCAATCCTGCGGTGTTGCGGCCAGCTCACAAGAAAGCGAGTTGAAGAAAGGAGCTCAGGGGCACTGTAATTCACAAACATTCAGAGTTATAAATGACAGCTATCGTCCAAAAATATATTGAAGTAAGGCTGCCAACAGGACTTGAAAGCGCGGCAGAATTGCAGGAAACCGATTTCAGGAGGTAGACTGGAATTGCATTTAAAGCATAGGAAAAGAGGCAGAACGTCCACAATGATGCACTTGGTCAAAAAGGGCGTATGCGTTTTTTCCTGAATATATTCAGGAAAAAACGCATACGCCCTTTTTGGCTAAGGAAGGAAGTTTGCAAAGGAAATCTGCACTACAATGAAGTCTCACTGCCCCCCAGTCAAAAGGGCCGTCTGAAAAAAGTGTAACATCCAGAAAGGCAGGACAGGCCATGGAGAACTGGGAGCCTTGTTATGCTGATGGGCGGGATGTAAATTGCCAACAGCCACTCTGGAGAAGTGTATGGTGTTTCCTGAAACATCTAAAAAACAAAGCAACAGAGCCTAGGGCACTTCCACTTATGGTCCTATAGCTTAGGGAAATTAAAATCAAAAAGACACAGCCACCCCAAAGTTTGGGACGGCTCTGTTTAGAAGAACCTCGTTTACGGTACAAGTTCAATATCACAGAAAGCGAAAAATGGATAAAGAAGTTGTGGTACTTACGTACAATGCAATATCACTCAGCAATGAAATCTATGTCATCAGGCCCGTAGCAGCATAATGAGTGGATTCAGGTACGATGATTCTAAGTGAAATAAGTCACTCAGAAAAAGAAACATCATAAGATATCACTACTACATGGAATGTAAACTTGGCTACACAGGAACTGAATTACAATACAGAACAGGGTCTCAAATGTAGAAAACCAACTTATGCTTGCTTAAGGGGAAAGGTGAGTTGGGGTGCTGCATAAAACCAGAGATTGAAATTAGCACAGATACCGTTCCATAAGCCAAATATGTAATAGACCAGAGCTACTCCTTGCTCAACGAAGTGGACTCAACACCCCATATTAAACGCCTAAGAATATACCTGACTAGTAAGAATCTTGAAACCTATGGATTTATATGTCTCCGAAAGAGAATCAAGCGTGTGTACAGCAGCATAAACGCAGCAGTGATAGGATTGCTGAGGATCGGTGAGCAAATGCAGACCCTTTGAAGTCATATTGCATGGTACCCATTTCATGGGTCTCAACTCTCCAGGTTTAAGGGATTCTTCCTTCAGCTAAAACATGTATGTGGAACACAGAGTATGATCCACCTTGTGATCGGGAAACGTGTTCAAATGTGTCTCCGTTTTCGGCCCCTGGTAATCGGGTGCAACATTCCAGACGCTTTACTAACATTCTCCCCACTTGGAGACTCAGTGCCTTTAACCTCCTGTTTGGCCCAGCTTGCAATTTCTGCGGAAAAAGAACAGGAATAGTGAGATCCCATGAGAGACTAGCTGGAGGTGTCTGCACGGGCAAATTTAACTCTCATTGCCCACCAGGAAGAGGAGTTAACCAAAGGCTCAGCATGCCATGCCGGAACCACACTAGGGCCTGAAACAATCCTGTGGTGTTGCGGCCAGCTCACAAGAAAGCAAGTTGAAGAAAGGAGCTCAGGGGCACTGTCATTCACAAACCTGCAGAGTTATAAATGACAGCTATCGTCCAAAAATATATTGAAGTAAGGCTGCCAAGAGGACTTGAAAGCGGGGCAGAATTGCAGGAAACCGATTTCAGGAGGTACACTGGAATTGCATGTAAAGCATAGGAAAAGAGGCAGAACGTCCACAATGATGCACTTGGCCAAAAAGTGCGTATGCGTTTTTTCCAGAATATATTCAGGAAAAAACGCATACGCCCTTTTTGGCCAACCAAGCAAGCTTGCAAAGGAAATCTGCACTACAATGAAGTCTCACTGCCCCCCAGTCAAAAGGGCCATCTGAAAAAAGTGTAAAATCCAGAAAGGCAGGACAGGCCATGGAGAACTGGGAGCCTTGTTATGCTGATGGGCGGGATGTAAATTGCCAACAGCCACTCTGGAGAAATGTATGGCGTTTCCTGAAACATCTAAAAAACAAAGCAACAGAGCCTAGGGCACTTCCACTTATGTCCTTTAGCTTAGGAAATTAAAATCAAAAAGACACAGCCACCCCAAAGGTGGGCTGGCTCTGTTTACAAGAACCTCGTTTACGGTACAAGTTCAATATCGCAGAAAGTGAAAAATGGAGAAAGAAGTTGTGGTACTTACGTACACTGCAATATCACTCAGCAATGAAGTCTATGTCACCAGACCCATAGCAGCATAATGAGTGGATTCAGGTACGATGATTCTAAGTGAAATAAGTCACACAGAAAAAGAAACATCATAAGATATCACTACTACACAGAATGTAAACTTGGCTACACAGGAACTGAATTACAAAACAGAACAGGGTCTCAAATGTAGAAAACCAACTTATTTTTGCTTAAGGGGAAAGGTGAGTTGGGGTGCTGCATAAAACCAGAGATTGAAATTAGCACAGATACCGTTCCATAAGCCAAATATATAATAGAAAAGAGCTACTCCTTGTTCAACGAAGTGGACTCAATACCCCATATTAAACGCCTAAGAATATACGTGACTAGTAAGAATCTTAAAACCTATGTATTTATATGTCTCTGAAAGAGAATCAAGCGTGTGTACAGTGGCATAAACGCAGCAGTGATAGGATTGGTGAGGTTCGGTGAGCAAATGCAGACCCTTTGAATTCATATTGCATGGTACCCATTCCATGGGTTTCAACTCTCCAGGTTTAAGGGATTCTTCCTTCAGCTAAAACATGCATGTGGAACCCAGAGTATGATCCACCGTGTGATCAGGAAACGTGTTCAAATGTGTCTCTGTTTTCATTCCCTGGTTTTCGGGTGCAACATTCCAGACGGTTTACTAACACTCTCCCCACTTGGAGAGTCAGTGCCTTTAACCTCCTGTTTGGCCCAGTTTGCAATTTCTTCGGAAGATGAACAGGAATAAAGAGAAGCAATGGGAGACTCTCTGTAGGCGTCTGGACGGGCAAATTTAACTCTCATTTCCCACCAGGAAGACGAATGAACCAATGGCTCCGCGTGCCGTCCTCGAACTAGATTAGGGCCTGAGGAGATCCTGCGGTTTTGCGGCCAGCTCACAAGAAGGCGAGTTGAAGAAAGGAGCTGAGGGGCACTGTAATTAACTAACCTGCGGAAGTATAAATGACAGCTATCATCCAAAATTATACTGAAGCAAGGCTGCGAAGAGGACTTGAATGTGGGGCAGAATTGCTGGAAACCGATTTCAGAAGGTACACGGGAGTCGCTCTTAAAGCATAGCAAAAGAGACAGAACTTGGAAAATAATGCACTTGACAAAAAAGGGCATATGTGTTTTATCCAGAGCTCTCATAACTGAGGGGAGGAGATTCCCAGCAGGCTCCAACTACCACCTGAGGGATCACATTGCAAAGGCAACGTGAGCAAGCCAGGCAGGAGTTACCTCACAGCAGAGGTCCCACCTCACAGAAGGGTGAGAAACCCAGCCAACATCAGACTCTCACCAGAGGGTCCACATCACCAAGGGGATGGGAACCAGGCAGGAGTGTCTTCACACCAGTGGGCCACATCATCGAAAGTTGAGGTACTCAGCACATGTGTCCTCAAACCAGAGGACCCACATCACCAAGGGCCTCGGAGTGAGGCAGGCAGGAGTAGCCTCACAACACTGGGCCCATAGAATAAAAAAGTGAGGAATCCAGCAGTTGGAACCTCCCAGCAGGCGGCCCAGAGCACCGAGGCTATGGGATCCAGGCCACAGTGAACTCACAGAAGATGGCCCATGTCATGAAACTGAGCAAACCAGCCATTGGGACCTCAGAGCAGGAGGCCCACATCCCCATGGGGATGGAAATCTGGTAGGAGTGTCCTCGCAACACTGAGAACGTATCAGAAAATTTTGGGCGACCAGCAGTTAGGGTCTGACGCCAGAGGACCCTCATCATCAAGGGAAGGAGGCTCCCAGCAGGCTCCAACTGCCACCAGAGGGCTGACGTCACCAAGGCGATGTGTGCCAACCAGGCACGAATGACCTCACAGCAGAGGGCCCACCTCAGAGAAGTGTGACGAACCCAGTCAGGATCAGACTCGCACCAGAGGGCCCACATCACCAAATGGATTGGAACCAGGCAGGAGTGTCCTCACATGAGTAGCGCCACATCATCTAAAGTTGAGGAACCCAGAACATGTGGCTTCAAACCATAGGACACCCATCACCAAGGGGCTGGGAGTGAGGCAGGCAGGAGGAGCCTCACAACAGAGGGCCCAAAAATAAGAAAGGTGAGGAATCCAGCAGTTGGAACCTCCCAGCAGGCGGCCCAGAGCACAGAGGCTAGGGGATCCAGGCCGGAGTGAACTAACACCAGACAGCCCACATCATGAAACTGTGAGCAACCCAGACATTGGGACCTCAGAGCAGAAGGCCCACATCCCCATGGTGATGGGAACATGACAGGAGTGTCCTGGAATCACTGGGCTCACATCAGAAAACGTGGGGTGCTCAGAAGTTAGGGCCTGACGCTAGAGGGCACTCATCACCGAGAGGAGGAGGCTCCCAGCAGGCTCCAGCTGCCACCAGAGGGCCAACGTCGCCAAGGCGATGTGTGCCAGCCCGGCAGGAGTGACCTTACAGCAGAGGGCCCACCTCACAGAAGGGTGAGGAACACAGCCAGGATCAGACTCTCACCAGAGAGCCCACATCACCAAGGGGATGGGAACCAGACAGGAGTGTCCCCACACCAGTGGGACAACATCATCGAAAGGTGAGGATCCCAGCACATGTAGTCTCAAACCAGAGGAACCACATCACCAAGGGGTTCGGAATGAGGCTGGCAGGACCGGCCTCACAACACAGAGTCCATAGAATATAAAAGTTGAGGAATCCAGCAGTTGGAACCTCCCAGCAAGCGGTCCAGAGCACCGAGGCTATGGGATCCAGGCCGCAGTGAACTCACAGCAGAGGGCCCACATCATGAACCTGTGAGCAGCCCAGCCGTTGGGACCTCAGAACAGAAGGCCCACATCCCCATTGGGATGGGAACCTGGCAGGAGTGGCCTCGCACCACTTAGCACATATCAGAAAATGTTAGGAGCCCAGCAGTTAGGGCCTGACGCCAGGGGGCCCTCATAACTGAGGGGAGGAGACTCCCAGCAGGTTCCAACTGCCAACAGAGGGCCCACGTCTACAAGGTGGCATGCGCCAGCCAGGCAGTAGTGACCTCACAGCAGAGGGCCTATCTCACAGAAGGGTGAGGAACCAGGCAGGATGAGACTCTCGCCAGAGGGCCCATAACACCAAGGGGATGGGAACCAGTCAGGACTGTCCTCCCACCAGTGGGGCCACATCATCGAAAGGTGAGGAACCCGACACATGAGGCCTCATATCAGAGGACATACATCACAAAGGGGATGGGAGTGAGGCAGGTAGGAGTAGCCTAAAAACAGAGGGCCCAAAGAATAAAAAAGGTGAGGAATCCAGCATTTGGAACCTCCCAGCAGGCGGCCGAGAGCACAGAAGCTATGGGATGCAGGCAGGAGTGAACTAACACCAGAGAGCCCACATCATGAAACTGTGAGCAACCCAGGCGTTGGGACCTCAGAGCAGAAAACCCACATCCCCATGGGGATGGGAACCTGACAGGAGTGTCCTGGCGTCACTGGGCTCACATCAGAAAACGTGGGGAGCCCAGCAGTTAGGGTCTGATGCTAGAGGGCCGTCATCACCGAGGGCAGGAGGCTCCCAGCAGGTTCCATGTGCCAACAGAGGGCCCACTTCGCCAAGGTGATGTGTGCAAGTCAGTCAGGATTGACCTCACTGAAGAGGGCCTACCTCACAGAAGAGTGAGGAACCCAGCCAGGATAAGACTGTCATCAGAAGGCCCACATCACCAAGGGGATGGGAACCAGGCAGGAGTGTCCTCACACCAGTGGGGCCACATAATTGAAAGTTGCGGAACCCAGCACATGTGGCCTCAAACCAGAGGACCCACATCACGAAGGGGTTGCGAGTGAGGCAGGCAGGAGGAGCATCACAACACAGGACCCATAGAATACAAAAGTTGAGGGATCGAGCAGTTGGAACCTCCCAGCAGGCGGCCCAGAGCACAGAGGCTATGGCATCCAGGCCAGAGTGAACTAACAGCAGAGAGCCCACATCATGAAACTGTGAACAACCCAGCCGTTGGGACCTCAGAGCAGAAGGCCCACATCCCCATGGAGATGGGAACCTAAGAGGAGTGCCCGAGCATCACTGGGCTCACTAAGAAAAGTTGGGGAGCCCAGCAGTTAGGGCCTGACGTCAGAGGGCCCTCATCACAGAGGTGAGGAGGCTCCCAGCAGGGTCCAAGTGCCACCAGAGGGCTCATGTCAACAAGGCGAGGTGAGCAAGCCAGGCAAGAGTTACCTGATAGTAGAGGGCCCACCTCACAGATGGGTGAGGAACCCAGCCAGGATCAGACTCTCACCAGAGGGCCCACATCACAAACGGGATGGGAACCAGTCAGGATTATCCTCACACCAGTGGGGCCTCATCATCTTAAGGTGAGGAACCCAGCACATGTGTCATCAAACCAGAGGACCCACATCACCAAGGGCCTTGGAGTGAGGCAGGCAGGAGTAGCCTCACAACACAGGGCACATAATATAAAAAACGTGAGGATTCCAGCATTTAGACCTTCCAGCAGGTGGCTCAGAACACCGAGGCTATGGGATCCAGGCCGCAGTGAACTCACAGCAGAGGGCCCACATCATAAAACTGTGAACAACCCAGGCGTTGGGACCTCAGCGCAGAAGGCCCACATCCCCATGGGAATGGGAACCTGGCTGGAGTGTCCTCGCACCACCGGGCGCACCTCAGAAAATGTGGGGAGCCCACCATTTAGGGCCTGATGCCAGAGGGCCATCATCACCGAGAGGAGGAGGCACCCTGCACGCTCCAACTGCCACCAGAGGGCTCACGTCTCCAAGGTGATGTGTGCCAGCCAGGCAGGAGTGACCTCACAGCAGAGGGCCTACCTCACAGAATGTTGAGGAACCCAGCCAGGATCAGACTCTCGCCAGAGGGCCCACCTCACCAAGGGGATGGGAACCAGGCAGGAGTGTCCTCACACGAGTGGGGCCACATCATCGAAAGGTGAGGAACGCAGCACATGTGAACTCAAGCCATAGGACAGTCATCACCAAGGTACTGGGAGTGAGGCAGGCAGGAGGAGCCTCACAACAGAGGGCACATAGAATTAAAAAGTTGAGGAATCCAGCAGTTGGAACCTCCCAGCAGGCGGCTCAGAGCACCGATGATAAGGGATCCTTGCCGGCGTGAACTCACAGCAGAGGGCCCACATCATGGTACTGTGAGCAAGCCAGCCGTTTTGACCTCAGAGCAGAAGGCCCATATCCCCATGGGGATGGGAACCTGGCAAGAGTGTCCTCACTCACTTGGCGCACATCAGAAAATGTGGGGAGTCCAGCAGTTATGGCCTAACGCAAGAGGGCTCTCATCACCGAGGGGAGGAGGATCCCAGCACACTCCAACTGCCACCAGAGGGCCCACGTCGCCAAGGTGACGTGTGCAAGACAGGCATGATTGACCTCACAGCAGAGGGTCCACCTCACAGAAGGGTGAGGAACCCAGCCAGGATCAGACTCTCACCTGAGGGCCCACATCAGCAAGGGGATGGGAACCAGTCAGGACTGTCTTCCCTCCAGTGGGGCCACATCATCAAAAGCTGCGGAACCCAGCACATGAGGCCTCAAATCAGAGGACACATATCACAAAGGGAATGTGAGTGAGGCAGGCAGAAGTAGCCTAAAAACAGAGGGCCCAAAGAATAAGAAAGGTGAGGAATCCAGAAGTTGGAACCTCCCAGCAGGCGGCCGAGAGCACAGAAGCTATGGGATGCAGGCAGGAGTGAACTAACAGCAGAGAGCCCACATCATGAAACTGTGAGCAACCCAGGCGTTGGGACCTCAGAGCAGAAGGCCCACATCCCAATGGGGATGTGAACCTGGCTGGAGTGTCCTCGCACCACTGGGCGCACATCACAAAATGTGGGGAGCCCAGCAGTTAGGGCCTGACGCCAGAGGGCCCTCATCACCGAGGGGAGGAGGCTCCCAGCAGGCTCCAAGTGCCACCAGAGGGCTCATGTCCACAAGGCAAGGTGAGCAAGCCAGGCAGGAGTGACCTCACAGCAGACGGCCCACCTCACAGATGGGTGAGGAACCCAGCCAGGATCAGACTCTCAACAGAGGGCCCACATCACCAAGGGGATGTGAACCAGGCAGGAGTCTCCTAAGACCATTGGTCCCACATCATCGAAAGGTGAGGAACCCAGCACATGTGGCCTCAAACCAGACGACACACATCACGAAGGGGCTGGGAGTGAGGCAGGCAGGAGGATCCTCACAACAGAAGGCCCAAAAAATTAAAAAAGTGAGGAATCCAGCAGTTGGAACCTCCCAGCAGGCAGCCAAGAGCACAGAGGCTATGGGATCCAGGCCTCTGTGAACTAACACCAGAGAGCCCACATCATGAAAATGTGAACAACACAGCCGTTGGGACCTCAGAGCAGAAGGCCCACATCCCCATGGAGATGGGATCCTAAGAGGAGTGCCCATGCATCATTGGGCTCACTAATAAAATTTGGTGAGCCCAGCAGTTAGGGCCTGACGCAAGAGGGCCCTCATCACCGGGGGTAGGAGATTCCCAGCACGCTCCAACTGCCACCACATGGCTGACTTCACCAAGGCAATGTGTGCCCGCCATGCAGGAGTGACCTATCAGCAGAGGGTCTCCCTCACAGAAGGATGAGGAACACAGCCAGGAACAGACTCTCACCAGGGGGTCCACATAACCACGTGGATGAGAACCGGGCAGGAGTGTCCTCACACTAGTGGGGCCACATCATCGAAAGGTGAGGAACCCAGCAAAGGTGGCTACAAACCAGAGGACCCACATCACCAAGGGGTTGAGAGTGAGGTAGGTGTCTGGACGGACATATTTAACACTCATTTCCCACCAGGAAGAGGAATTAACCAAAGGCTCAGCGTGCCCTGCCAGAAGCAGATTACGGCCTGAAGCAGTCTTGCGGGTTTGCGGCCAGCTCACAAGAAAGCGAGTTGAAGAAAGGAGCTCAGGGGCCCTGTAATTCACAAACCTGCAGAGTTATAAATGACAGATAACGTCCAAAAATATATTGAAGTAAGGCTGTGAAGAGGACTTGAAAGCGGGGCAGAATTTCAGGAAACCGATTTCAGGACGTAGACTGCAATTGCATTTAAAGCATAGGAAAATAGGCAGAACATCGACAATGATGCACTTGGCAAAAAAAGGCATATGAGTTTGTTCCTGAATATATTCAGGAACAAACACATACGCCCTTTTTGGCAAACCAAGCAAGCTTGCAATGGAAATCCGAACTACTATGAAGTATCACTTCCCCCCGGTCTAAAGGGCCATCTGAAAAAAGTGTGAAATCCAGAAAGGCAAGACAGGCCATGGGGAAAAAGGAGCCTTGTTATGCTGATGGGCGGGATGTAAATTGCCAACAGCCACTCTGGAGAAGTGTATGGTGTTTCCTGATACATCTGAAAAACAAAGCAACAGAGTCTAGGGCATTTCCACTTATGGTCCTATAGCTTAGGGAAATTAAAATCAAAAAGACACAGCCACCCCAAAATTTGGCACGGCGCTGTTTACAGGAACCTCTTCTACGGTACAAGTTAAATATCCCAGAGAACAAATAATTGATAAAGATGTTGCGGTACTTACGTACAACAGAATACCACTCATCAATGAAATCTGTGTCACCAGGTCTGTACCAGCATAATGAGTGGATTGAGGCACGATGATTCTAAGTGAAATAAGTCACACAGAAAAAGAAACATCATAAGGTATCACTAATGCACGGAATGTAAACTTTGCTACACATGAACTGAATTACAAAACAGAACAGGGTCTCAAGTTTAGAAAACCAACTTATGCTTGCTTAAGGGGAAAGGTGAGTGGGGGTGCTGCATAAAACCAGAGTTTGAAATTAGCACAGATACCGTTCCATAAGCCAAATATGTAATAGACAAGACCTACCCCTTGCTCAACGAAATGGACTCAACAATGAGGTATCACCTCACACCTGTTAGAATGGGCATCATCTGAAAATCTACAAACAACAAATGCTGGAAAGGGTGTGGAGAAAAGGAAGCCTCTTCCACTATTGTTGGGAATATAAATTGATACAGTCACTATGGAGAACAATATGGAGTGTCTTAAGAAACTAATAATAGAATTACCATATGATACAGCAATCCCAGTACTGGACATATACCCAGACAAAACCATAAATCAAAAAGAGACATTCAACGCAATGTTCATTGCATCACTATTTACAGGTAATGGAAGCAACCTAAATGCCCACAGACAGACGAATGCATAAAGATGTGGTACATATATAAAATGGAATATTACTAAGCCATGAAAGGAATGAAATTGGGTCATTTGTAGAGACGTCGATGGATCTAGAGACTGTCAAACAGAGTGAAGTAAGTCAGAAAGAGAAAAACAAATCTTGTATATTCATGCATATATGTGGAACCTAGAAAAACTGTACAGATTAACCGTTTTGCAAGGCATAAATAGAGCAACAGATGTAGACAACAATCGTATGGACAACAAGGGGGGAAAGCTCTTGGAGGGGTGGTGGTGGGAGGAGTTGAGAGATTGGGATTGGCATGTAAACATTTATATGTATAAAAAACCAATAAGAACCTGCTGTATAAAAATATAAAATAAAATTCAAAATTAAAAAGAAATAAAATTTAAAAAATAAAACAGAAAAAACAATTATTCCCTTCACATACATGTATTTATATGAATAAATTATTTCCATGCTTATATCTGTAAATACAAAAAAGAGGAATAAAATCTACCTTGAACCAAAAACGAAAAAGAGAAAAAAAAAACAGAACCCACCAGTTACTCAGAGGAAAACCGTATCAGGGCACTTGCTCCAGTTGTAAACAATTCTGAAGTTGGTCAGTGGTGGGGAATCGTCTCCCATTCAGCCAGCAGCCCCCACACAACAAGCGTCCTCATTGCAAAGCTGGGGCACCGTGCCGAGGCATCTGTGAGTAAACGTGAGCTGAGCCCCAGGCCAGTTGCTGCTGAACTGTTCCCACCCTTCCCAGGTAAAACACCTGAATATATACAAGGACCTGAAAGCCTAGAGGAAGGGCCATGGAGCACACGAGTGACAGCATGCCAGCTGACTTGGTGCCTGCAGGCCAGCCAGGATGGTCCTGGCCCTGGGTGCTCTTCTGGAAGATTTCCATTTCACTGCCTGAGATACCCGTCCTGTCCCTGCCCCCACTGCTTTTTTCCTTCCTCACCTCTGCCCAGGGAGAAATTCCAGCAGCAGGTATGGGTGACACATCCTCTTCTTTAGCAGGTGGCAGCCTGGCAACTGCTGCAGAAAGTCCAGCAGAGCCCCACTCACACTGGGCCACCCACAAAGCCGTGGCCTCTCACTCCCTCCCACCAGCCCAGCCCCGAGACTGCTGACAGGGCAGAGAAAATGGCGTCAGGCACAGCTGCAAGGGCTCTTGCTGCCTGGAGTGGTATTTATATTGATCTCAACCCAGGCACACCTGGGGAGGGCTGGCCGGCACGGTAAGGCTGCCCAGGTCAGCCAATCATCACCCCTCAGGGTTTCACAGTTGCAGAAAATGGAACTTGCTGAACCGGCCAGGTCCAAGGAACAGGTGTGGGCTCCTGAGAGTCAGGATAGACAAGGGGCTGCAGCTTTGGCTTGTTTTCTAATCATTTTATCTGGCCCATGAGTGGGAGACAACTTCAAGAAAACCCACTCCTAATGAGAGAAACCCAGGAGTCAGGGAGAGGAGGGGTGGGTGGTGGTTGCAGACAGAGGCCTGGTGCCCTGGGTGCAGTGGAAGTCTCTGGAAGACCAGGTGGAGGGAGGTCACACAGAGTGATGCCCAGGGTCACAGACCTGTCGGAGCTGCTGTTTGTTAGTTCAAGTCCTGCTCTGAGGTGCTCTGTGTCAGCTCTGAGCAACAGGTGAGCTGGGGGTGCTCTTCAATGAGGGCTATGTGCACGGTTCCTGTGTGTCCAGCTCTGCCACGGTACCTGCAAGGGTAGCTCTGTATCCTGGGAGGGGCCTGACCATGAGAGCCCCGTGGGCTGGGTTGGGGGTGGGGTACCTGCCCAGGAGAGCTCCATATCCTGGGATTGGCCTGACCACGAGAGCCCCATGCGCTGCTGGGGACCTGGTAAAGGATGTCAGGACAGTCAGTGAAGCCACCGAGGATATACCTCCAGTTGCTCCTGATTCCTACACCCTGCTGGTCATTCTACCAACCACCAGGACATGGTATTCTGTATTAGTCTTCAATGATGCCTTCTTTTGTATTCCATTAGTCCCAGAGTCACAAGAAATTTTGGCTTGTGAGTGGCAGGACTCAACATACAACTAAAACAATACTTCCGAGCCGTCTTGCCCCAAGGGTTCAAAAATTCCCACACCATCTTTGGGGAAAGCTTAGCTAAAGACCGAAAAGTACTACCTCTGGAAAAGGAAACCCTCCTTCAATATGCAGATGACATTCTGATCGCCAGCCCGACTAAGGAGGCCTCTGAACTACCAAGCCAATAAAGGATAGAAGTTGTCCAAGAAAAAGCTCAAATATCACAGACTGCAGTGACCTGCCTGGGCTTCATTCTCACACAAGGTCAGAGAAGCCCATCCCAGGAAAGGGAAGAAACCATTTGCAGCCTTACCCCTTTCCAAAACTAGAAGACAGCTTAGGGGTTCCTGGGGAGGCCAGGGTTTGCTGCTTCTGGATCCCTAACTACAGTCTACTAGCTGGGCCTCTATATGAAACACTGAAAGGAAAAGATGATGATCCTTTTGAACAGAATCCAGAAGTGGCCTTTCAAGAACGGAAAGAGCAGTCAATTCAGACCCTTGCCCTGGAACTCCCTAATTGAGCTAAACCCTTTGACCTTTCCATTCCCAGTGAAAGGTGAATCGCCATTGGAGAATTAGTGCAAAAACTGGGACCACTTGAAATGGAACAACGCAAGAATGCCATCCAGGTAGGATAAACTACAGTCACCAAGGGGCTTGGCCCAAGGCCACATCTGGCCAAGATACTGGCGGTATCTAAAAACCTGGAAATCAGCAGCCCAAAAGGCCACCTCCCTCCTAAGGGAAAAGGACCCCACGTGGTGATCCTAATCACTAACCATGCCCTGAAGTTGCAGGGTTTGCTCCGTGGACACACCGACCTCGAGTGAGGAGGCCCTCCAACTCCAACATCCAGAGAGATAACCGGGGGCAACAGGGCACCATGACAACTCGTGTGAACATCACTTGACCTGGAGTTTCTCTCATAAAACAACAACAGTGTGTCCCGAAGGAGTAGACTACTGCTTGCAGGACTTACTGCACCCAGAGGGGAGCTAATAATCTTGGCGGGGGAACCGTATATCACACTGTCACCATAGAAAGGCCTACAGACACTGTGATGATGGTGGCCAATAAGACCGGCTGGACTCCTGTTTACTTCAAAAGGCTTTTGACTCAGTGGCCATCATGGTCCTTGATCACCACTGACCCTGGACTGTCTGGGAGTTGAGCGGGCAGGGCTCTGACACCTGGTGCTGTTTGTACGTTAATTCAGGGGCCTAATTGAAGAAAGAGCAGACTACTGGTGAGAGCATCTAGGCTGGCAGAAACGGTCAGCCTAAGGTGGCCGAACAAATGTGGGGTGGGGTGAAACCGGCCCCCACAGCGTCTCTGCACATCTCTTTCCTGGACCCTTAAAGGTCATTAGAATCTATAACACTTCCAATGCTGGTGCTCAGGTGGACGAGCAGGGAGGCAGGGGTCCTGGGGCCAATCAACGTCACCTGGAGGCTGCTGGGGAGAAGTTCTGACCCTCGTCCCCTGGTATGAGGGCTCCCAACTCAGCACTCAGCAGTTTCAGAAGAAGGGTCTGCACCCTCAGCACTCCAAGAATGAGGAACAGGACAAAAGGCAGAGGAGGGGTTTGTCCCCAGCAAAGCCCATTAAAAATCCCTGGGAGATAAAAATAGAATCTGGGCAATAAAGTCAAGTCTGACCTTTTTTATCCTTTGTGCTTTGTCTAATTTCACGTGCTCCTAGGGTCCCGCATGCAGAGGTTCCACACCCGGCACTTCAGACCAGATTTCCTAGTGCAGAATGGCTGGGTCGACACCTCAGCTCCTGGGGCCCAGTGCAGACTCCGAGATATAGAGCCTGAGCTGCAGCCAACCCGGCCCTCGAGAGCTCCACCCCCTCCCTCCCACTGACTCTGACAGGATCTCTACACAGCAGCCCAGCCCACAGCCCACGGGGTAGTGTATGCTCTCACCTCTCCATTCTCTGATCAAAATATAAAGTTTCCTTTGCTTGTGAACCAAACTCAGTCTCGATCTGTTGGCCCCAATGACACTGGGCAGGGGGACACTTGTTGGGGTCCACTCTGGAGGATCAGTAACAGAAATTGAGACTATTGTAACTTCAATGAACAGATGTGTGAGCCAAACTGTAGTTAACATAGAACAGTTTATAAGGCTCGGGTAAATTAAGATGTTTCTAACACTTCCATTTGATATTTCCATCACTTTATTATAAGCAAGTTCAGTGAAAAGGTTTGTCTTATTTGTCAGGTCAATATTAGAGAAATGAAGTGATTTCTTTCCAAGGATGTACATCTAATAATCTTGGTTAAAGCTTCAATCTTGTTTTAAATGCTTTTCCATTGAAAATGATACCTCTCTTTCAGCTCCCCCATTTCTGAGAAGTAGAAAATCTTATAATTTATTATTACCAAAGGGGAAAGGTGGGAGGAGGGATAAATTAACAGTTTGGAATTAACACATACACACTGCTATGTATAAAATAGATCATCAACAAGGAACTACTGTATAGCACAGGGAACTACACTCAATATTTTGCAATAACCTATAAGGGGAAATAATCGGAAAAAGAATAGATATTTTTATTGACATCATCTATCAATGACAGTTAAAGTGTAACCTAAGGGAAGCCGGTGGTGAGTGCTTCTGACCCTGAAGACTTCAGTCATCTAAAGTTTGGACTCTGCCTACTTCCCAAGGCCCTTAATGAACATATGTGTAGCCGGAGCTTAAAAAACTCCCCAGTTTGGGTTTCGGGGAGACACTGATTTTGAAAAAGCCCTGGTGTTCTCCTTACATGAATGGGACTCTTCCTACTGCTAAAACATGTCTGTCACACCCAGAGGATGGTATACCGTCTGATCGGGAAGAGTTTGGAAAAGGCATCTCATCTCCTCATCTCCTGGTGCTCGGGTTCACCCCTCCAGCGTCTTTACTAACAGTCTCCCCACTTGGAGATGTCAGCACTGTCAACATCCTGTTGCGTACAGTTTGGAATTTGTCCAGAGGATGAAGCGGAAGGATGAGGAACAATGAGAGACAAGTCCTAGGTGTTCAGACAGGCACATGTCACTCTAATTTCCAATCAGGAAGACGAATTGACCAAAGGCTAGTGTTGCCCATGGAAACAGTATAGGGCTTGAGGAAATCCCACTGCTTTGTGGCCAGTTCCCATAAACACAAGTTGAACAATGGAACTCAGGGGCAGTAAAATTCACGAAACTGCAGAGTTGAAAATATCTATCACTGAAAAATGTCTTGAGGAAAGTCAGAGAAAAGGATTGGTAAGCAAGGGAGAATGGCAGGAAAGGGATTTGAGGAGGTAGAAAGGACTCGCCATTAAGCACAAGAAAAGGGGCTGAACATTGCCAACATTGCAGTTGGCCAAAAAGGCTGTATGCGTTTTTTTCTGTATATATTCAAGAAAAGGGCATACACTTTTTTAGCCAACCAAACAGGTGGGCACTGGAAATCAATACTACAAAAGATATCACTTCGCATCAGTCAGAAGAGCCATCCTCATAAAGTGTAAACACCAGAAATGCAGGACAGGGCAAGGAGAAGAGGGAGCCCTGTGAGGCTTATAGTGGAAATGTATATTGCCAACGGCCATTCTGGAGAAGTGTATTGTGTTTACTAAAGCATCTAAAAAATGAGCTACAGAGCATAGGGCACTTGCACTCATGGGCGTATATCTTGGGAAAAACAAAAATCGAGAGGACACAGGCACCCCAATGTTTACTGCCTCTCTGTTTAAAAGATCCTCGACTAGGATATAACTTAAATGTCTCTGGAGGGAAGAAATGGATAGAGATGTGGTACTTATGTAGAGTGGAATATTACTCAGCCTGGAAATCAATGAAATATGGCCAGTTGTAACAACTCCGGAGGAGTTACGTATGATCATTCTAAGTGACATAATTCAAAAAGAAAAAGACACATATCATAAGATATCACTTAAAGGTGGAATCCAAAATGGCTACACATGAAATAAATTACAAAACAAAAACATAGTCAAATATGTAGAAAACACGCGTAAGGCTGCTAAACGGGAAAGGTGGGGAGGGGTGAGGCATCATCCAGGAGGTTGAAATTAGCAAAGATACCATTCCAAATTCCAAACTGATAATCAACAAGGCCTACAAGGTAGCTAAAAGAACTGCACTCAGCACACTCAAGTCACCGGAAAAGAATATCTATGACTGGTAAGAATCTGAAAAAGAATTTATTGATGTCTCTCTGTACGTGAATCAAGTGGATGTACAGCAGCAAGAAACAGAGCTTTGAAAATCAGCTGTAACCAATATAGTAATAAATTGAAAAAAATAAACGACAGAGAGACAGAGAAAACCTCTTACAACTTTTCCTCAGGGACGGTGATGCAACATGGATTGAACACATCTAGACCCACAGCAGGATGAGACATAAGGCTGGAAACTGTTCGCGCTAAGAGATATGTGAGGTTGGGTGAGGAAATGCACACCCTTTAAAGTAATACTACCTGGTACCCATTCAATGGGTCCCAAATCTGCAGGTTCAAGGCATCTTCCTACAGCTAAAACATGCATGGAAAACCCAGAGGACTGTACACCATGTGATCGGGAGATGTGTCTAAAATGCACCTCATTTATCCTCTCCTGGTGCTCCTGTTCTTCATTCCAGCCACGTTACTTAGAATCTCCCCACTTAGAGAATCAGCACATTAAACTTCTGTTTCACACATTTTGCAAATTGTGAGGAGGATGAGCGGGAAGAGGGGGAACCAATGAGAGAATAGTTGTAGGGGTTTGGACGGGCACATGTCACTCTAATTTCCCATTAAGAATAAGAATTAAAAAAAGGCTCAGCCCGCCTCGCCGGAGCCAAAATAGGGCCTGAAGCAATCCTGCGGCTTTGAGGCCAGCTCACAAAAGAGCAACTTAAAAAATGGAGCTCAGGGTCACTGCAATTCACAAACCTGCAGAGTTATAAATGAAAACTAACGTCCAAAAATATGTTGAGGTAAGGCAAAGAAGAGGATCTGAATGCAAGACAGAATTGCAAGAAACAGATTTCAAGAGATAGATTGGACTCGTCTTTAAAGCACATGAAAAGCGGCAGAATTTCGACAATGATGCAGTTGGCCCAAAAGGGCGTATGCGTTTTTTCCTGAATATATCCAGGAAAAAACGCATACACACTTTATGGGCAACCAAGCAAGCAAGCAATGCAAATGTGCACAACAAAGAAGTCTCATTTCCCACCGGTCAAAAGGGCCATCCGAAAAAATTGTAAAAAACAGAAATGCAGGACAGGCCATGGAGAACAGGGAGCCTTTATACGCTGATGGACAGTGTGTGAACTGCCGAGAGCCACTCTGGAGAAGTGTATGGTGGTTCCTAAATCATCTAAAAAACAGAGCTACAGAGCATAGGGCACTTCCAATCACGGGAGTATATCTAGGGAAGTCTAAAAATCAACAAGACACAAGCACACCACAGTTTAGGGCTACTCTGTTTACAAGAACCTCAACTTCAGTACACCTTAAATATCCCAGGAAAGAGAACAATAGATAAAGAAAATGTGGTACTTATGTACAATGGAATATCACTTCACCATGAAATCAATGTAATAAGGCTAGTAGAAGGATAAAGAGTGGATTTAGGTCCGATGATACTACTTGAAATAAGTCAAACAGAAAAAGAAACATATCATAAGATATCACTTATAGAGGGAGGATAAATATGGCTGCACAAAAAATGAATTACAAAACACAACAGTGTCTCACATTTAGAAAACACACTTATGTCAGCTTAAGGGGAAAGGAGAGGTGGGGTGATGCATAAAACCAGAGTTTGAAATTAGCACAGATACCGTTCAATAAACCAAATAGGTATTAGACAAGATCTACACCTTGCTCAATGAACTGGCCTCAACATACCCTATAAACCGCAGAGAAATATATCTGAGTAATAAGAATCTTAAAACCCATGTATTGATATATCTCCATAAGGGAATCAAGTGTGTGCAGAGCGGCACAAACACAGCAGTGAAAATGAGCTAAACCCCATTATAGAAATAAATTTTAAAACCAAAACGCAGAAACAATGAAAGAGAGAAAAATTCTTACGAAATTCGCTCAGGGGCTGTGATGCAACCTGGAATGACCACATATAAACCCACAGCTGGATAAGACATAAGGCTGGACACTTCGGGCTGAGAGGATTGGTGAGCTTTGGTGAGCAACTGCCGAAAGTTTAATGCAATACTTCATGCTACTCATTCCAAGGGTCCCAACACTCCAGGTTGAAGGGAATCTTCCTACAGCTAAACCATGCATGGGAAATCCAGCAGATGGTATACCATATGATCGGGAAAGGTTTCTAAAACGCACCTCATTTTCCTCTCCTGAGGCTCCGGATCAACATTCTAGCCACTTTACTAACAACATCCCCACATGGAGAGTCAATGCCTTTAAGTTCCGGTATCACACATTCTGCAGTTAGTGCGGAGGATGAATGGGAATAGCGGGAACCACTGAGAAAATAACTGTAGCGGTTTCAATGGGCACATGTCACTCTAATTTCACATAGGAAGAAGAATTAACCAAAGGCACAGCAAGGCGCCCCAGAAGAAGAATAGAGCCTGAAGATATCCTGTGGATATGAGGCAAGGTCACAAAAATAAGAGCTGAAAAATGGAACTAAGGGCAACTGCAATTCAAAAACCTGCAGAGTTATAAAGGCCAACTATTTTCCAAAAGTATACTGAGGTAAGGCTATGAAGAGGCACTGACAGCAAGGCAGAATTGCAGGAAACCGATTTCAGGAGGTAGACTGGAATTGCACTGAAAACATATGAAAAGACTCAGGACATGGACAATCATGCACTTGGCCAAAAAGGGCGTATGCGTTTCTTCCTGAATATATTCAGGAAGAAACGCATACGCCCTTTCTGGCCAACCAAGCAAGCTTGCAAAGTAAATCTGCACTACAATGAAGTCTCACATCCCCCCGGTCAAAAGGGCCATCTGAAAAAAGTGTAAAATCCAGAAAGGCAGGACAGACCATGGAGAACTGGGAGCCTTGTTATGCTGATGGGTGGGATGTAAATTGCCAACAGCCACTCTGGAGAAGTGTATGGTGTTTCCTGAAACATCCAAAAAGCAAAGCAACAGAGCCTAGGGCACTTCCACTTATGGTCCTATAGCTTAGGGAAATTAAAATCAAAAAGACACAGCCACCCCAAAGTTTGGGACGGCTGTGTTTACAAGAACCTCGTTTATGGTACAAGTTCAATATCGCAGAAAGCGAAAAATAGATAAAGAAGTTGTGGTACTTACGTACAATGCAATATCACTCAGCAATGAAATCTATGTCATCAGGCCCGTAGCAGCATAATGAGTGGATTCAGGTACGATGATTCTAAGTGAAATAAGTCACACAGAAAAAGAAACATCATAAGATATCACTACTACACGGAATATAAACTTGGCTACACAGGAACTGAATTACAAAACAGAACAGGGTCAAATGTAGAAAACCAACTTATGCTTGCTTAAGGGGAAAGGTGAGATGGGGTGCTGCATAAAACCAGAGATTGAAATTAGCACGGATACCCTTCCATAAGCCAAATATGTAATAGAAAAGAGCTACTCCTTGCTCAACGATGTGGACTCAACACCCCATATTAAACGCCTAAGAATAACTTGACTAGTAAGAATCTTAAAACCTATCGATTTATATGAATCTGAAAGAGAATCAAGCGTGTGTACAGCAGCATAAACGCAGCAGTGATAGCATTGGTGAGGTTCGGTGAGCAAATGCAGACCCTTTGAAGTCATATTGCATGGTACCCATTCCATGGGTCTCAACTCTCCAGGTTTAAGGGATTCTTCCTTCAGCTAAAACATGCATGTGGAACCCAGAGTAAGATCCACCGTGTGATCGGGAAACGTGTTCAAATGTTTCTCAGTTTTCGCCCGTGATACTCGGGTGCAACATTCAGGACGCTTTACTAACACTCTCCCCTCTTGGAGAGTCAGGGCCTTTAACCTCCTGTTTGGCCCAGTTAGCAATTCCTGTGGAAAATGAACAGGAATAGGGAGAACCAATGAGAGACTAGCTGGAGGTGTCTGGACGGGCAAATTTAACTCTCATTTCCCACCAGGAAGAGGAATTAACCAAAGGCTCAGCTTGCCATGCCGGAACCACACTAGGGCCTGAAGAAATCCTGCGGTGTTGCGGCCAGCTCACAAGAAAGCGAGTTGAAGAAAGGAGCTGAGGGGCACTGTAATTCACAAACCTGCAGAGTTATAAATGACAGCTATCGTCCAAAAATATATTGAAGTAAGGCTGCCAAGAGGACTTGAAAGCGGGGCAGAATTGCAGGAAACCGATTTCAGGAGGTAGACTGCAATTGCATGTAAAGCATAGGAAAAGAGGCAGAACGTCCACAATGATGCACTTGGCCAAAAAGGGCGTATGCGTTTTTTCCTGAATATATTCAGGAAAAAACGCATACGCCCTTTTTGGCCAACCAAGCAAGCTTGCAAAGGAAATCTGCACTACAATGACATCTCACTTCCCCCCGGTCAAAAGGGCCATCTGAAAAAAGTGTAAAATCCAGAAAGGCAGGACAGGCCATGGAGAACTGGGAGCCTTGTTATGCTGATGGGCGGGATGTAAATTGCCAACAGCCACTCTGGAGAAGTGTATGGTGTTTCCTGAAACATCTAAAAAACAAAGCAACAGAGCCTAGGGCACTTCCACTTATGGTCCTATAGCTTAGGGAAATTGAAATCAAAAAGACACAGCCACCCCAAAGTTTGGAACGGCTGTGTTTAAAAAAACCTCGTTTACGGTACAAGTTCAATATCACAGAAATTGAAAAATGGATAAAGAACTTGTGGTACTTACGTACAATGCAATATCACTCAGCAATGAAATCTATGTCATCAGGCCCGTAGCAGCATAATGAGTGGATTCAGGTACGATGATTCTAAGTGAAATAAGTCACACAGAAAAAGAAACATCATAAGATATCACTAATACACGGAATGTAAACTTGGCTACAGAGGAACTGAATTACAAAACAGAACAGGGTCTCAAATGTAGAAAACCAACTTATGCTTGCTTAAGGGGAAAGGTGAGTTGGGGTGTTGCATAAAACCAGAGATTGAAATTAGCACAGATACCGTTCCATAAGCCAAATATGTAATACACAAGAGCTACTCCTTGCTCAACGAAGTGGACTCAACAACACATATTAAACGCCTAAGAATATACCTGACTAGTAAGAATCTTAAAACCTATGGATTTATATGTCTCCGAAAGAGAATCAATCATGTGTACAGCAGCATAAGCGCAGCAGTGACAGAATTGGTGAGGTTCGGTGAGCAAATGCAGACCCTTTGAAGTCATATTGCATGGTACCCATTTAATGGGTCTCAACTCTCCAGGTTTAAGGGATTCTTCCATCAGCTAAAACATGCATGTGGAACCCAGAGTATGATCCACCGTGTGATCGGGAAACGTGTTCAAATGTGTCTCAGTTTTCGTCCCCTGGTACTCAGGTGCAACATTCCAGACGCTTTACTAACACTCTCCCCACTTGGAGAGTCAGTGCCTTTAACCTCCTGTTTGGCCTACTTTGCAATTTCTGCGGAAAATGAACAGGAATAGGGAGAACCAATGAGAGACTAGCTTGAGGTGTCTGGAAGGGCAAATTTAACTCTCATTTCCCACCAGGAAGAGGAATTAACCAAAGGCTCAGCGTGCCATGCCGGAACCACACTAGGGCCTGAAGTAATCCTGCAGTGTTGCTGCCAGCTCACAAGAAAGCGGGGTGAAGAAAGGAGCTCAGGGGCACGGTAATTCATAAACCCACAGAGTTGTAAATGACAGCTATCGTCCAAAAATATATTGAAGTAAGGCTGCCAAGAGGACTTGAATGCTGGGCAGAATTGCAGGAAACCCATTTCAGGAGGCAGACTGGAATTGCATGTAAAGCATAGGAAAAGAGGCAGAACGTCCACAATGATGCACTTGGCCTAAAAGGGCGTATGCGTTTTTTCCTGAATATATTCAGGAAAAAACGCATACGCCCTTTTTGGCCAACCAAGCAAGCTTGCAAAGGAAATCTTAACTACAATGAAGTCTCACTGCCCCCCGGTCAAAAGGGCCATCTGAAAAAATTGAAAATCCAGAAAGGCAGGACAGGTAATGGAGAACTGGGAGCCTTGTTATGCTGATGGGTGGGATGTAAATTGCCAACAGCCACTCTGGAGAAGTGTATGGTGTTTCCTGAAACATCTGAAAAACAAAGCAACAGAGCCTAGGGCACTTCCACTTATGGTCCTATAGCTTACGGAAATTAAAATCAAAAAGACACAGCCACCCCAAATTTTGGGATGGCACTGTTTACAAGAACCTCGTTTACGGTACAAGTTCAATATCACAAAAAGTGAAAAATGGATAAAGAAGTTGTGGTACTTACGTACAATGCAATATCACTCAGCAATGAAATCTATGTCATCAGGCCCATAGCAGCATAATGAGTGGATTCAAGTACGATGATTCTAAGTGAAATAAGTCACACAGAAAAAGAAACATCATAAGGTATGACTAATACACCGAATGAAAACTTGGCTACACAGGAACTGAATTACAAAACAGAACAGGATCTCAAATATAGAAAACCAACTTATGCTTGCTTAAGGGGAAAGGTGAGTTGGGGTGCTGCATAAAACCTGTGATTGAAATTAACACAGATACCGTTCCAGAAGCCAAATATGTAATAACAAGAGCTACTCCTTGCTCAACGATGTGGACTCAACACCCCATACTAAACGCCTAAGAATATACCTGACTAGTAAGAATCTTAAAACCTATGGATTTAGATGTCTCCGAAAGGGAATCAAGCGTGTGTACAGTGGCATAAACGCAGCAGTGATAGGATTGGTGAGGTTCGGTGAGCAAATGCAGACCCTTTGAATTCATAGAGCATGGTACCCATTCCATGGGTCTCAACTCTCCAGGTTTAAGGGATTCTTCCTTCAGCTAAAACATGCATGTGGAACCCAGAGTATGATCCACTCTGTGATCGGGAAACGTGTTCAAATGTGTCTCAGTTTTTGTCCCCTGGTACTCGGGTGCAACATTCCAGACACTTTACTAAAACTCTCCTCACTTGGAGAGTCAGGGCCTTTACCTCCTGTTTGGCCCAGTTTGCAATTTCTGCGTAAGATGAACAGGAATAGGGAGAACCAATGAGAGACTAGCTGGAGGTGTCTGGACGGGCAAATTTAACTCTCATTTCCCACCAGGAAGAGGAATTAACCAAAGGCTCAGCGTGCCATGCCGGAACCACACTAGGGCCTGAAGCAATCTTGCGGTGTTGTGGCCAGCTCACAAGAAAGCGAGTTGAAGAAAGGAGCTCAGGGGCACTGTCATTCACAAACCTGCAGACTTATAAATGACAGCAATCGTCCAAATATATGTTGATGTAAGGCTGCCAAGAGGACTTTAAAGCGGGGCAGAATTGCAGGAAACCGATTTCAGGAGGTAGACTGGAATTGCATGTAAAGCATAGGAAAAGAGGCAGAACGTCCACAATGATGCACTTGGCCAAAAAGGGCGTATGCGTTTTTTCCTGAATATATTCAGGAAAAAACGCATACGCCCTTTTTGGCCAACCAAGCAAGCTTGCAAAGGAAATCTGCACTACAATGAAGTCTCACTGCCCCCCGGTCAAAAGGACCATCTGAAAAAGTGTAAAATCCACAAAGGCAGGACAGTCCGTGGAGAACTGGGAGCCTTGTTATGCTGATGGGCGGGATGTAAATTGCAAACAGCCACTCTGGAGAAGTGTATGGTGTTTCCTGAAACATCTAAAAAACAAAGCAAAAGAGCCTAGGGCACTTCCACTTATGGTCCTATAGCTTAGGGAAATTAAAATCAAAAAGACATAGCCACCCCAAAGTTTGGGACGGCTCTGTTTACAAGAACCTCGTTTACGGTACAAGTTCAATATCACAGAAAGCAAAAAATGGATAAAGACGTTGTGGTACTTACGTACAATGCAATATCACTCAGCAATGAAATCTATGTCATCAGGTCCGTAGCTGCATAAAGAGTGGATTCAGGGACGATCATTCTAAGTGAAATAAGTCACACAGAAAAAGAAACATCATAAGATATCACTACTACACAGAATGTAAACTTGGCTACACAGGAACTGAATTACAAAACAGAACAGGGTCTCAAATGTAGAAAACCAACTTATGCTTGCTTAAGGGGAAAGGTGAGTTGGGGTGCTGCATAAAAGCAGACATTGAAATTAGCACAGATACCGTTCCATAAGCCAAATATGTAATAGACAAGAGCTACACCTTGCTCAACGAAGTATACTCAACACTACATATTAAACGCCTAAGAATATACCTGACTACTAAGAATCTTAAAACATATGGATTTATATGTCTCCAAAAGAGAATCAAGCGTGTGTACAGCGGCATAAACACAGCAGTGATAGGACTGGTGAGGTTCGGTGAGCAAATGCAGACCCTTTGAAGTCATATTGCATGGTACCCATTCCATGGGTCTCAACTCTCCAGGTTTAAGGGATTCTTCCTTCACCTAAACAAGAATGTGGAACCCAGAGTATGATCCACCGCGTGATCGGGAAACGTGTTCAAATGTGTCTCAGTTTTCGTCCCCTGGTACTCGGGTGCAACATTCCAGACGCTTTACTAACACTCTCCCCACTTGGAGAGTCAGTGCCTTTAACCTCCTCTTTGGCCCAGTTTGCAATTTCTGCGTAAGATGAACAGGAATAGGGAGAACCAATGAGAGACTAGCTGGAGGTGTCTGGACGGGCAAATTTAACTCTCATTTCCCACAAGGAAGAGGAATTAACCAAAGGCTCAGCGTGCCGTGCCGGAACCACACTAGGGCCTGAAGCAATCCTGTGGTGTTGCGGCCAGCTCACAAGAGAGCGAGTTGAAGAAAGGAGCTCAGGGGCACTGTCATTCACAAACCTGCAGAGTTATAAATGACAGCTATCGTCCAAAAATATATTGAAGTAAGGCTGCCAAGAGGACTTGAAGCGGGGCAGAATTGCAGGAAACCGATTTCAGGAGGTAGACTGGATTTGCATGTAAAGCATAGGAAAAGAGGCAGAACGTCCACAATGATGCACTTGGCCAAAAAGGGTGTATGCGTTTTTTCCTCAGGAAAAAACGCATACGCCCGTTTTGGCCAACCAAGCAAGCTTGCAAAGGAAATCTGCACTAAAATGAAGTCTCACTGCCCCCCAGTCAAAAGGGCCATCTGAAAAAAGTGTAAAATCCAGAAATGCAGGACAGACCATGGAGAACTGGGAGCCTTGATATGCTGATGGGCGGGATGTAAATTGCCAACAGCCACTCTGGAGAAGTGTATGGTGTTTCCTGAAACATCTAAAAAACAAAGCAACAGAGCCTAGGGCACTTCCACTTATGGTCCTATAGCTTAGGGAAATTAAAATAAAAAAGACACAGCCACCCCAAAGTTTAGGCCGTCTCTTTTTACAAGAACCTCATTTACGGTACAAGTTCAATATCACAGAAAGCGAAAAATGGATAAAGACGTTGTGGTACTTACGTAAAATGCAATATCACTCAGCAATGAAATCTATGTCATCAGGCCCGTAGCAGCATAATGAGGGGATTCAGGTACGATGATTCTAAGTGAAATAAGTCACAGAGAAAAAGAAACATCATAAGATATCACTACTACACGGAATGTAAACTTGGCTACACAGGAACTGAATTACAAAACAGAACAGGGTCTCAAATGTAGAAAACCAACTTATACTTGCTTAAGGGGAAAGGTGAGTTGGGGTGCTGCATAAAACCAGAGATTGAAATTAGCAAAGATATCATTCCATAAGCCATATATGTAACAGACAAGAGCTACTCCTTGCCCAACGAAGTGGACTCAACACCCCACATTAAACGCCTAAGAATATACCTGACTAGTAAGAATCTTAAAACCTCTGGATTTATATGTCTCCAAAAGAGAATCAAGCGTGTGTACAGCGGCATAAACGCAGCAGTGATAGCATTGGTGAGGTTCGGTGAGCAAATGCAGACCCTTTAAAGTCATATTGCATGGTACCCATTCGATGGGTCTCAACTCTCCAGGTTTAAGGAATTCTTCCTTCAGCTAAATCATGCATGTGGAACCCAGAGTATGATCCACCGTGTGATCGGGAAACGTGTTCAAATGTGTCTCAGTTTTCGTCCCCTGGTACTCGGGTGCAACATTCCAGATGCTTTACTAACACTCTCCCCACTTGGAGAGTCAGTGCCTTTAACCTCCTGTGTGGCCCAGGTTGCAATTTCTGCGGAAAATGAACAGGAATAGGGAGAACCAAAGAGAGACTAGCTGGAGGTTTCTGGACGGGCAAATTTAACTCTCATTTCCCACCAGGAAGAGGAATTAACCAAAGGCTCAGCGTGCCATGCCGGAACCACACTAGGGCCTGAAGCAATCCTGCGGTGTTGCGGCCAGCTCACAAGAAAGCGAGTTGTAGAAAGGAGCTCAGGGGCACCGTAATTCACAAACATGCAGAGTTATAAATGACAGCTATCGTCCAAAAAGTTATTGAAGTAAGGCTGCCAAGAGGACTTGAAAGCGGGGCAGAATTGCAGGAAATCTATTTCAGGAGGTAGACTGGAATAGCATGTAAAGCATAGGAAAAGAGGCAGAACGTCCACAATGATGCACTTGGCCAAAAAGGGCGTATGTTTTTTCCTGAATATATTCAGGAAAAAACGCATACGCCCTTTTTGGCCAACCAAGCAAGCTTGCAAAGAAATCTGCACTACAATGAAGTCTCACTGCCCCCAGGTCAAAAGGGCCATCTGAAAAAAGTGTAAAATCCAGAAAGGCAGGACAGGCCATGGAGAACGGGGAGCCTTGTTATGCTGATGGGCGGGATGTAAATTGCCAACAGCCACTCTGGAGAAGTGAATGGTGTTTCCTGAAACATCTAAGAAACAAAGCAACAGAGGCTAGGGCACCTCCACTTATGGTCCTATAGCTTAGGGAAATTAAAATCAGAAAGACACAGCCACCCCAAATTTTGGGACGGCTCTGTTTACAAGCACCTCGTTTATGGTACAAGTTCAATATCACAGAAAGCGAAACATGGATAAAGAAGTTGTGGGACTTACGTACAATGCAATATCACTCAGCAATGAAATCTATGTCATGAGGCACGTAGCAGCGTAAAGAGTGGATTCAGGTATGATGATTCTAAGTGAAATAAGTCACACAGAAAAAGAAACATCATAAGATATCACCAATACACGGAATGTAAACTTGGCTACACAGGAACTGAATTACAAAACAGAACAGGGTCTCAAATGTAGAAAACCAACTTATGCTTGCTTAAGGGGAAAGGTGAGTTGGGGTGCTGCATAAAACCAGAGATTGAAATTAGCACAGATACCGTTCCATAAGCCAAATATGTAATAGACAAGAGCTACTAATTGTTCAACGAAGTGGACTCAACACCCCATATTAAACGCCTAAGAATATACCTGACTAGTAAGAATCTTAAAACCTATGGATTTATATGTCTCTGAAAGAGAATCAAGCGTGTGTACAGTGGCATAAACGCAGCAGTGATAGGATTGGTGAGGTTCAGTGAGCAAATGCAGACCCTTTGAAGTCATATTGCATGGTACCCATTCCATGGGTCTCAACTCTCCAGGTTTAAGGGATTCTTCCTTCAGCTAAAACATGCATGTGGAACCCAGAGTATGATCCACAGTGTGATCGGGAAACGTGTTCAAATGTGTCTCAGTTTTCGTCCCCTGGTACTCGGGTGCAAAATTCCAGACGCTTTACTAACACTCTCCCCACTTGGAGAGTCAGTGCCTTTAACCTCCTGTTTGGCCCAGTTTGCAATTTCTGCGGAAAATGAACAGGAATATGGAGAACAAATGAGAGACTAGCTGCAGGTGTCTGGACGGGCAAATTTAACTCTCATTTCCCACCAGGAAGAGGAATTAACCAAAGGCTCAGCGTGCCGTGCCGAAACCACACTAGGACCTGAAGCAATCCTGCGGTGTTGCAGCCAGCTCACAAGAAAACGAGTTGAAGAAAGGAGCTCAGGGGCACTGTCATTCACAAACCTGCAGAGTTATAAATGACAGCTATCGTCCAAAAATATATTGAAGTAAGGCTGCCAACAGCACTTGAAAGCGGGGCAGAATTGCAGGAAACCGATTTCAGGAGGTAGACTGGAATTGCATGTAACCATAGGAAAAGAGGCAGAACGTCCACAATGATGCACTTGGCCAAAAAGGGCGTATGCGTTTTTCCCTGAATATATTCAGGAAAAAACGCATATGCCCTTTTGACCAACCAAGCAAGCTTGCAAAGGAAATCTGCACTACAATGAAGTCTCACTGCCCCCGGTCAAAAGGGCCATCTGAAAAAAGTGTAAAATCCAGAAAGGCAGGACAGGCCATGGAGAACTGGGAGCCTTGTTATGCTGATGGGCGGGATGTAAATTGCCAACAGCCACTCTGGAGAAGTGTATGGTGTTTCCTGAAACATCTAAGAAACAAAGCAACAGAGCCTAGGGCACTTCCACTTATGGTCCTATAGCTTAGGAAAATTAAAATCAAAAAGACACAGGAACCCCAAAGTTTGGAACGGCTCTGTTTACAAGAACCCCTTTTACGGTAGAAGTTCAATATCACAGAAAGCAAAAAATGGATAAAGAAGTTGTGGTACTTACGTACAATGCAATATCACTCAGCAATGAAATCTATGTCATCAGGCCCGTAGCAGCATAATGAGTGGATTCAGGTACGATGATTCTAAGTGAAATAAGTCACACAGAAAAAGAAACATCATAACATATCACTGCTACACGGAATGTAAACTTGGCTACACAGGAACTGAATTACAAAACAGAACAGGGTCTCAAATGTAGAAAAGCAACTTATGCTTGCTTAAGGGGAAAGGTGAGTTGGGGTGCTGCATAAAACCAGAGATTGAAATTAGCACAGATACCGTTCCATAAGCCAAATATGTAGTAGACAAGAGATACTCCTTGCTCAACGAAGTAGACTGAACACCCCATATTAAATGCCTAAGAATATACCTGACTAGTAAGAATCTTAAAACCTATGGATTTATATGTCTCCAAAAGACAATCAAGCATGTGTACAGCGGCATAAACACAGCAGTGATAGGACTGCTGAGGTTCGGTGAGCAAATGCAGACCCTTTGAAGTCATCTTGCATGGTACCCATTCCATGGGTCTCAACTCTCCAGGTTTAAGGGATTCTTCCTTCAGCTAAAACATGCATGTGGAACCCAGAGTATGATCCACCGTGTGATCGGGAAACGTGTTCAAATGTGTCTCAGTTTTTGTCCCCTGGTACTCGGGCGCAACATTCCAGATGCTTTACTAACACTCTCCCCATTTGGACAGCCAGTGCCTTTAACCTCCTGTTTGCCAAGTTTGCAATTTCTGCGGAAAATGAACAGGAATAGGGAGAACCCATGAGCGACTAGCTGGAGGTGTCTGGACGGGCAAATTTAACTCTCATTTCCCACCAGGAAGAGGAATTAACCAAAGGCTCAGTGTGCCATGCCGGAACCACACTAGGGCCTGAAGCAATCCTGCGGTGTTGCGGCCAGCTCACAAGAAAGCGAGTTGAAGAAAGGAGCTGAGGGGCACTGTAATTCACAAACCTGCAGAGTTAAAAATGACAGCTATCGTCCAAAAATATATTGAAGTAAGGCTGCCAAGAGGACTTGAAAGCGGCGCAGAATTGCAGGAAACCGATTTCAGGAGGTAGACTGGAATTGCATGTAAAGCATAGGAAAAGAGGCAGAAGGTCCACAATGATGCACTTGGCCAAAAAGGGCGTATGCGTTTTTCCCTGAATATATTCAGGAAAAAATGCATACGCCCTTTTTGGCCAACCAAGCAAGCTTGCAAAGGAAATCTGCACTACAATGAAGTCTCACTGCCCCCCGGTCAAAAGGGCCATCTGAAAAATGTGTAAAATCCAGAAAGGCAAGACAGGCCATGAGAACTGGGAGCCTTGTCATGCTGATGGGCGGGATGTAAATTGCCAACAGCCACTCTGGAGAAGTGTATGGTGTTTCCTGAAACATCTAAGAAAGAAAGCAACAGAGCGTAGGGCACTTACACTTATGGTCCTATAGCTTAGGGAAATTAAAATAAAAAGAACACAGCCACCCCAATGTTTGGGACGGCTCTGTTTACAAGAACCTCGGTTACAGTACAAGTTCAATATCACAGAAAGCGAAAAATGAATAAAGAAGTTGTGGTACTTACGTACAATGCAATATCACTCAGCAATGAAATCTATGTCACCGGGCCCGTAGCAGCGTAATGAGTGAATTCAGGTACGATGATTCTAAGTGAAATAAGTCACACAGAAAAAGAAACATCGTAAGATATCACTATTACAAGGAATGTATACTTGGCTACACAGGAACTGAATTACAAAACAGAACAGGGTCTCAAATGTAGAACACCAAGTTATGCTTGCTTAAGGGGAAAGGTGAGTTGCGGTGCTGCATAAAACCAGAGATTGAAATTAGCACAGATACCGTTCCATAAGCCAAATATGTAATAGACAAGAGCTACTCCTTGCTCAACAAAGTGGACTCAACACCCCATATTAAACGCCTAAGAATATACCTGACTAGATAGAATCTTAAAACCTATGGATTTATATGTCTCTAAAAGAGAACCAAGCATGTGTACAGCGGCATAAACGCAGCAGTGATAGGATTGGCAAGGTTCGGTGAGCAATTGCAGACCCTTTCAAGTCATATTGCATGGTACCCATTCCATGGGTCTCAACTCTCCAGGTTTAAGGGATTCTTCCTTCAGCTAAAACATGCATGTGGAACCCAGAGTATGATCCACCGTGTGATTGGGAAACGTGTTCAAATGTGTCTCAGTTTTCGTCCCCTGGTACTCGGGTGCAACATTCCAGATGCTTTACTAACACTCTCCCCACTTTTAGAGTCAGAGCCTTTAACCTCCTGTTTGGCCCCAGTTTGCAATTTTTGCGGAAAATGAACAGGAATAGGGAGAACTAATGAGAGACTAGCTGGAGGTGTCTGGACGGGCAAATTTATCTCTCATTTCCGACCAGGAAGAGGAATTAACCAAAGGCTCAGCGTGCCGTGCCGGAACCACACTAGGGCCTGAAGCATTCCTGCGGTGTTGCAGCCAGCTCACAGCAAAGCGAGTTGAAGAAAGGAGCTCAGGGGCACTGTAATTCACAAACCTGCAGAGTTATAAATGACAGCTATCGTCCAAAAATATATTGAAGTAAGGCTGCCAAGAGGACTTGAAAGCGGGGCAGCATTGCAGGAAACCGATTTCAGGAGGTAGACTGGAATTGCATGTAAAGCATAGGAAAAGAGGCAGAACGTCCACAATGATGCACTTGGCCAAAAAGGGCGTATGCGTTTTATCCTGAATATATTCAGGAAAAAACGCATACGCACTTTTTGGTCAACCAAGCAAGCTTGCAAAGGAAATCTGCACTACAATGAAGTCTCACTGCCCCCTGGTCAAAAGGGCCATCTGAAAAAAGTGTAAAATCCAGAAAGTCAGGACAGGCCATGGAGAACTGGGAGCCTTGTTATGCTGATGGGCGGGATGTAAATTGCCAACAGCCACTCTGGAGAAGTGTATGGTTTTTCCTGAAACATCCAAAAAACAAAGCAACAGAGCTTAGGGCAGTTCCTCTTATGGTCCTATAGCTTAGGGAAATTAAAATCAAAAAGAAACAGCCACCCCAAAGTTTGGAACGGCTCTGTTTACAAGAACCTCGTTTACGGTACAAGTTCTATATCGCAGAAAGTGAAAAATGGATAAAGAAGTTGTGGTACTTACGTACAATGCAATATCACTCAGCAATGAAATCTATGTCATCAGGCCCGTAGCAGCATAATGAGTGGATTCAGGTACGATGATTCTAAGTGAAATAAGTCACACAGAAAAAGAAACTTCGTAAGATATCACTAATGCACGGAATGTAAACTTGGCTACACAGGAACTGAATTACAAAACAGAACAGGGTCTCAAATGTAGAACACCAACTTATGCTTGCTTAAGGGTAAAGGTGAGTTGGGGTGCTGCATAAAACCAGAGATTGAAATTAGCACAGATACCGTTCCATAAGCCAAATATGTAATAGACAAGAGCTACTCCTTGCTCAACGAGGTGGACTCCACACCCCATATTAAACGCCTAAGAATATACCTGACTAGTAAGAATCTTAAAATCTATGGATTTATATGTCTCCGAAAGAGAATCAAGCGTGTGTACAGCAGCATAAACGCAGCAGTGATAGGATTGGTGAGGTTCGGTGAGCAAATGCAGACCCTTTGAAGTCGTATTGCATGGTACCTATTCCTTGGGTCTCAACTCTCCAGGTTTAAGGGATTCTTCCTTCAGCTAAAACATGCATGTGGAACCCAGAGTATGATCCACCATGTGATCTGGAAACGTGTTCAAATGTGTCTCAGTTTTCGTCCCCTGGTACTCGGGTGCAACATTCCAGACGCTTTCCTCACACTCTCCCCACTTGGAGAGTCAGTGCCTTTAACCTCCTGTTTGGCCCAGTTTGCAATTTCTGCGGAAAATGAACAGGAATAGGGAGAACCAATGAGAGACTAGCTGGAGGTGTCTGGACGGGCAAATTTAACTCTCATTTCCCACCAGGAAGAGGAATATACCAAAGGCTCAGCGTGCCATGCCGTAACCACACTAGGGCCTGAAGCATTCCTGCGGTGTTGCGGCCATGTCACAAGAAAGCGAGTTGAAGAAAGGAGCTCAGGGGCACTGTAATTCACAAACCTGCAGAGTTATAAATGACAGCTATCGTCCAAAAATATATTGAAGTAAGGCTGCCAAGAGGACTTGAAAGCGGGGCAGCATTGCAGGAAACCGATTTCAGGAGGTAGACTGGAATTGCATGTAAAGCATAGGAAAAGAGGCAGAACGTCCACAATGATGCACTTGGCCAAAAAGGGCGTATGCGTTTTGTCCTGAATATATTCAGGACAAAATGCGTACGCCCTTTTTGGCCAACTAAGCAAGCTTGCAAATGAAATCTGCACTACAAAGAAGTCTCACTGCCCCCCGGTCAAAAGGGCCACCTGAAAAAAGTGTAAAATCCAGAAAGGCAGGACAGGCCATGGAGAACTGGGAGCCTTCTTATGCTGATGGGCGGGATGTAAATTGCCAACAGCCACTCTGGAGAAGTGTATGGTGTTTCCTGAAACATCTAAAAAACAGAGCAACAGAGCATAGAGCACTTCCACTTATGGTCCTATAGCTTAGGGAAATTAAAATCAAAAAGACACAGCCACCCCAAAGTTTGGGACGGCTCTGTTTACAAGAACCTCGTGTACGGTACAAGTTGAACATCACAGAAAGCGAAAAATGGATAAAGAAGTTGTGGTATTTACGTACAATGCAATATCACTCAGCAATGAAATCTATGTCATCAGGCCCGTAGCAGCATAATGAGTGGATTCAGGTACGATGATTCTAAGTGAAATAAGTCACACAGAGAAAGAAACATCATAAGATATCACTAATACACAGAATGTAAACTTGACTACACAGGAACTGAATTACAAAACAGAACAGGGTCACAAATGTAGAACACCAACTTATGCTTGCTTCTGTGGAAAGGTGAGTTGGGGTGCTGCATAAAACCAGAGATTGAAATTAGCACAGATACCGTTCCATAAGCCAAATATGTAATAGACAAGAGCTACTCCTTGCTCAATGAAGTGGACTCAACACCCCATATTAAACGCCTAAGAATATACCTGACTAGTAAGAATCTTAAAACCTATGGATTTATATGTCTCTGAAAGAGAATAAAGTGTGTGTACAGCAGCATAAACGCAGCAGTGATAGGATTGGTGAGGTTCGGTGAGCAAATGCAGACCCTTTGAAGTTATACTGCATGGTTCCCATTCCATGGGTCTCAACTCTCCAGGTTTAAGGGATTCTTCCTTCAGCTAAAACATGCATGTGGAACCCAGAGTATGATCCACCATGTGATCGGGAAACATGTTCAAATGTGTCTCAGTTTTCATCCCCTGGTACTCGGTTGCAACATTCCAGACGCTTTACTAACACTCTCCCCACTTCGAGAGTCAGTGCCTTTAACCTCCTGTTTGGCCCAGTTTGCCATTAATGCGGAAGATGAACAGGAATAGGGAGAACCAATGAGAGACTAGCTGGAGGTGTCTGGACGGGCAAATTTAACTCTCATTTCCCACCACGAAGAGGAATTAACCAAAGGCTCAGCGTGCTGTGCCGGAACCACACTAGGGCCTGAAGCAATCCTGTGGTGTTGCGGCCAGCTCACAAGAAAGCGAGTTGAAGAAAGGAGCTCAGGGACACTGTAATTCACAAACTTGCAGAGTTATAAATGACAGCTATCGTCCAAAAATATATTGAAGTAAGGCGGCCAAGAGGACTTGAAAGTGGGGCAGAATTGCAGGAAACCGATTTCAGAAGGCACACGGTAGTCGCTCTTAAAGCATAGGAAAAGAGACAGAACTTGGAAAATAATGCACTTGGCAAAAAAGTGCATATGTGTTTTATCCAGAGCTCTCATAACCGAGGGGAGGAGATTTCCAGCAGGCTCCAACTGCCACCTGAGGGCTCACAATGCCAAGGCAACGTGAGCAAGCCTGGCAGGATTTACCTCGCAGCAGAGGTCCCACGTCACAGAAGGGTGAGAATCCCAGCCAACATCAGACTCTTACCAGAGGGCCCACATCACCAAGGGGATGGGAACCAGGCAAGAGTGTCTTCACACCAGTGGGGCCACATCATTGAAAGGTGAGGTACTCAGCACATGTGTCCTCAAACCCGAGGACCCACATCTCCAAGGGCCTTGGAGTGAGGCAGGCAGGAGTAGCCTCACAACACTGTGCCCACAGAATAAAATAGTGAGGAATCCAGCAGTTGGAACCTCACAGCAGGCAGCCTAGAGCACCGAGGCTATGGTATCCAGGCCACAGTGAACTCAGAGAAGAGGGCCCATGTCATGAAACTGAGCAACTCAGCCATCGGGACCTCAGAGCAGGAGGCCCACATCCCCATGGGGATGGAAATCTGGTAGGAGTGTCCTTGTACCACTGAGAACATATCAGAAAATTTTGGGAGACCAGCAGTTAGGGCCTGACGCCAGAGGACCCTCATCACCAAGGGAAGGAGCCTCCCAGCAGGCTCCAACTGCCACCAGAGGGCTGACGTCGCCAAGGCGATGTGTGCCAAACAGGCACGAATGACCTGACAGCAGAGGGCCCACCTCAGAGAAGTGTGACGAACCCAGTCAGGATCAGACTCACACCAGAGGGCCCACATCACCAAATGGATTGGAACCAGGCAGGAGTGTCCTCACATGAGTAGGGCCACATCATCTAAAGGTGAGGAACCCAGAACATGTGGCTTCAAACCATAGGACACCCATCACCAAGGGGCTGGGAGTGAGGCAGGCAGGAGGAGCCTCACAACAGAGGGCCCAAAAATAAGAAAGGTGAGGAATCCAGCAGTTGGAACCTCCCAGCAGGCAGCCCAGAGCACAGAGGCTAGGGGATCCAGGCCGGAGTGAACTAACACCAGACAGCCCACATCATGAAACTGTGAGCAACCCAGACATTGGGACCTCAGAGCAGAATGCCCACATCCCCATGGTGATGGGAACATGACAGGAGTGTCCTGGCATCACTGGGCTCACATCAGAAAACGTGGGGTGCTTGAAGTTAGGGCCTGACGCTAGAGAGCACTCATCACCGAGGGGGGGACGCTCCCAGCAGGTTCCAGCTGCCACCAGAGGGCCAACGTCACCAATGCGATATGTGCCAGCCTGGCAGGAGTGACCTCACAGCAGAGGGCCCACCTCATAGAAGGGTGAGGAACACAGCCAGGATCAGACTCTCACCAGAGGGCCCACATCACCAAGGGGATGGGAACCAGGCAGGAGTGTCCCCACACCAGTGGGACAACATCATCGAAAGGTGAGGAATCCAGCACATGTAGCCTCAAACCAGAGGAACCACATCACCAAGGGGTTCAGAATGAGGCTGGCAGGACCGGCCTCACAACACAGGGTCCATAGAATATAAAAGTTGAGGAATCCAGCAGTTGGAACCTCCCAGCAAGTGGCCCAGAGCACCGAGGCTATGGGATCCAGGCCGCAGTGAACTCACAGCAGAGGGCCCACATCATGAACCTGTGAGCAGCCCAGCCGTTGGGACCTCAGAACAGAAGGCCCACATCCCTATTGGGATGGGAACCTGGCAGGAGTGGCTTCGCACCACTTAGCACATATCAGAAAATGTTAGGAGCCCAGCAGTAAGGGCCTGACGCCAGGGGGCCCTCATAACTGAGGTGAGGAGGCTCCCAGCAGGGTCCAAGTGCCACCAGAGGGCTCATGTCAACAAGGCGAGGTGAGCAAGCTAGGCAAGAGTTACCTGATAGTAGAGGGCCCACCTCACAGATGGGTGAGGAACCCAGCCAGGATCAGACTCTCACCAGAGAACCCACATCACAAAGGGGATGGGAACCAGTCAGGATTATCCTCACACCAGTGGGGCCTCATCATCTTAAGGTGAGGAACCCAGCACATGTGTCCTCAAACCAGAGGACCCACATCACCAAGGGCCTTGGAGTGAGGCAGGCAGGAGTAGCCTCACAACACAGGGCACATAATATAAAAAACGTGAGGATTCCAGCATTTAGACCTTCCAGCAGGCAGCCCAGAACACCGAGGCTATGGGATCCAGGCCACAGTGAACTCACAGCAGAGGGCCCACATCATAAAACTGTGAGCAACCCAGGCGTTGGGACCTCAGCGCAGAAGGCCCACATCCCCATGGGAATGGGAACCTGGCTGGAGTGTCCTCGCACCACTGGGTGCACATCAGAAAATGTGGGGAGCCCACCATTTAGGGCCTGACACCAGAGGGCCGTCATCACCGAGAGGAGGAGGCACCCTGCAGGTTCCAACTGCCACCAGAGGGCTCACGTCTCCAAGGTGACGTGTGCCAGCCAGGCAGGAGTGACCTCACAGCAGAGGGCCTACCTCACAGAACGTTGAGGAACCCAGCCAGGATTAGACTCTCACCAGAGGGCCCACCTCACCAAGGGGATGGGAACCAGGCAGGAGTGTCCTCACACGAGTGGGGCTACATCATCAAAAGGTGAGGAACACAGCACATGTGGCCTCAAGCCATAGGACAGTCATCACCAAGGGGCTGGCAGTGAGGCAGGCAGGAGGAGCCTCACAACAGAGGGCACATAGAATAAAAAAGTTGAGGAATCCAGCAGTTGGAACCTCCCAGCAGGCGGCTCAGAGCACCGATGATAAGGGATCCTTGCCGGAGTGAACTCACAGCAGAGGGCCCACATCATGGTACTGTGAGCAAGCCAGGCGTTTTGACCTCAGAGCAGAAGGCCCATATCCCCATGGGGATGGGAACCTGGCAAGAGTGTCCTCACTCACTTGGTGCACATCAGAAAATGTGGGGAGCCCAGCAGTTATGGCCTAAGGCAAGAGGCCCTCATCACCGAGGGGAGGAGGATCCCAGCACACTCCAACTGCCACCAGAGGGCCCACGTCGCCAAGGTGACGTGTGCCAGACAGGCATGATTGACCTCACAGCAGAGGGTCCACCTCACAGAAGGGTGAGGAACCCAGCCAGGATCAGACTCTCACCTGAGGGCCCACATCAGCAAGGGGATGGGAACCAGTCAGGACTGTCTTCCCTCCAGTGGGGCCACATCATCGATAGGTGCGGAACCCAGCACATGTGGCCTCAAATCAGAGGACACATATCACAAAGGGAATGGGAGTGAGGCAGGCAGGAGTAGCCTCATAACAGAGGGCCCAAAGAATAAGAAAGGTGAGGAATCCAGCAGTTGGAACCTCCCAGCAGGCGGCCGAGAGCACAGAAGCTATGGGATGCAGGCAGGAGTGAACTAACAGCAGAGAGCCCACATCATGAAACTGTGAGCAACCCAGGTGTTGGGACCTCAGAACAGAAGGCCCACATCCCAATGGGGATGTGAACCTGGCTGGAGTGTCCTCGCACCACTGGGCGCACATCACAAAATGTGGGGAGCCCAGCAGTTAGGGCCTGACGCCAGAGGGCCCTCATCACCGAGGGGAGGAGGCTCCCAGCAGGCTCCAAGTGCCACCAGAGGGCTCATGTCCACAAGGCGAGGTGAGCAAGCCAGGCAGGAGTGACCTCACAGCAGACGGCCCACCTCACAGATGGGTGAGGAACCCAGCCAGGATCAGACTCTCAACAGAGGGCCCACATCACCAAGGGGATGTGAACCAGGCAGGAGTCTCCTAAGACCATTGGTCCCACATCATCGAAAGGTGAGGAACCCAGCACATGTGGCCTCAAACCAGATGACACACATCACGAAGGGGCTGGGAGTGAGGCAGGCAGGAGGATCCTCACAACAGAAGGCCCAAAAAATTAAAAAAGTGAGGAATCCAGCAGTTGGAACCTCCCAGCAGGCAGCCAAGAGCACAGAGGCTATGGGATCCAGGCCTCTGTGAACTAACACCAGAGAGCCCACATCATGAAAATGTGAACAACACAGCCGTTGGGACCTCAGAGCAGAAGGCCCACATCCCCATGGAGATGGGATCCTAAGAGGAGTGCCAAAGAATCACTGGGCTCACTAAGAAAAGTTGGTGAGCCCAGCAGTTAGGGCCTGACGCAAGAGGGCCCTCATCACCGGGGGGAGGAGATTCCCAGCACGCTCCAACTGCCACCATACGGCTGACTTCACCAAGGCAATGTGTGCCAGCCATGCAGGAGTGACCTATCAGCAGACAGTCTCCCTCACAGAAGGGTGAGGAACACAGCCAGGAACAGACTCTCACCAGGGGGTCCACATAACCACGTGGATGAGAACCAGGCAGGAGTGTCCTCACACTAGTGGGGCCACATCATCGAAAGGTGAGAAACCCAGCAAAGGTGGCCACAAACCAGAGGACCCACATCACCAAGGGGTTGAGAGTGAGGTAGGTGTCTGGACGGGCATATTTAACACTCATTTCCCACCAGGAAGAGGAATTAACCAAAGGCTCAGCATGCCCTGCAAGAAGCAGATTAGGGCCTGCAGCAGTCTTGCGGGTTTGCGGCCAGCTCACAAGAAAGCGAGTTGAAGAAAGGAGTTCAGGGGCCCTCTAAATCACAAACCTGCAGATTTATAAATGACAGATAACATCCAAAAATATATTGAAGTAAGGCTGCGAAGGGACTTGAAAGCGGGGCAGAATTTCAGGAAACCGATTTCAGGAGGTAGACTGGATTTGCATTTAAAGCATAGGAAAAGAGGCAGAACATCGACAATGATGCACTTGGCAAAAAAGGGCGTATGAGTTTGTTCCTGAATATATTCAGGAAAAAACACATACGCCCTTTTTGGCAAACCAAGCAAGCTTGCAATGGAAATCCGAACTACTATGAACTGTCACTTCCCCCGGTCTAAAGGGCCATCTGAGAAAAGTGTAAAATCCAGAAAGGCAAGACAGGCCATGGGGAAAAAGGAGCCTTGTTATGCTGATGGGCGGGATGTAAATTGCCAACAGCCACTCTGGAGAAGTGTATGGTGTTTCCTGATACATCTGAAAAACAAAGCAACAGAGTCTAGGGCATTTCCACTTATGGTCCTTTAGCTTAGGGAAATTAAAATCAAAAATACAGAGCCACCCCAAAATTTGGGACGGCTCTGTTTACAGGAACCTCTTCTACGGTACAAGTTAAATATCCCAGAGAACAAATAATTGATAAAGAAGTTGTGGTACTTACGTACAACAGAATACCACTCAGCAATGAAATCTGTGTCACCAGGCCTGTACCAAGATAATGAGTGGATTGAGGCACGATGATTCTAAGTGAAATAAGTCACACAGAAAAAGAAACATCATAAGGTATCACTACTGCACGGAATGTAAACTTGGCTACACATGAACTGAATTACAAAACAGAACAGTGTCTCAAGTTTAGAAAACCAACTTATGCTTGCTTAAGGGGAAAGGTGAGTTGGGGTGCTGCATAAAACCAGAGTTTGAAATTAGCACAGATACCGTTCCATAAGCCAAATATGTAATAGACAAGACCTACCCCTTGCTCAACGAAATGGACTCAACAATGAGGTATCACCTCACACCTGTTAGAATGGGCATCATCTGAAAATCTACAAACAACAAATGCTGGAAAGGGTGTGGAGAAAAGGAAGCCTCTTCCACTATTGTTGGCAATATAAATTGATACAGTCACTATGGAGAACAATATGGAGTTTCTTAAGAAACTAATAATAGAATTACCATATGATACAGCAATCCCAGTACTGGACATATACCCAGACAAAACCATAAATCAAAAAGAGACATTCACCGCAATGTTCATTGCATCACTATTTACAATATCGAGGTAATGGAAGCAACCTAAATGCCCACAGACAGACGAATGCATAAAGATGTGGCACATATATAAAATGGAATATTACTAAGCCATGAAAGGAATGAAATTGGGTCATTTGTAGAGACGTCGATGAATCTAGAGACTGTCATACAGAGTGAAGTAAGTCAGAAAGAGAAAAACAAATCTTGTATATTCATGCATATATGTGGAACCTAGAAAAACTGTACAGATTAACCGTTTTGCAAGGCATAAGTAGAGCAACAGATGTAGACAACAATCGTATGGACAACAAGGGGGGAAAGCTCTTGGGGGGGTGGTGGTGGGAGGAGTTGAGAGATTGGGATTGGCATGTAAACATTTATATGTATAAAATAGATAACCAATAAGAACCTGCTGTATAAAAGTATAAAATAAAATTCAAAATTAAAAAGAAATAAAATTTAAAAAATAAAACAGAAAAAACAATTATTCCCTTCACATACATGTATTTATATGAATAAATTAGTTCCATGCTTATATCTGTAAATACAAAAAAGAGGAATAAAATCTACCTTGAACCAAAAACGAAAAAGAGAAAAAAAAAACAGAACCCACCAGTTACTCAGAGGAAAACCGTATCAGGGCACTTGCTCCAGTTGTAAACAATTCTGAAGTTGGTCAGTGGTGGGGAATCGTCTCCCATTCAGCCAGCAGCCCCCACACAACAAGCGTCCTCATTGCAAAGCTGGGGCACCGTGCCGAGGCATCTGTGAGTAAACGTGAGCTGAGCCGCAGGCCAGTTGCTGCTGAACTGTTCCCACCCTTCCCAGGTAAAACACCTGAATATATACAAGGACTTGAAAGCCTAGAGGAAGGGCCATGGAGCCACACGAGTGACAGCATGCCAGCTGACTTGGTGCCTGCAGGCCAGCCAGGATGGTCCTGGCCCTGGGTGCTCTTCTGGAAGATTTCCATTTCCCTGCCTGAGATACCCGTCCTGTCCCTGCCCCCACTGCTTTTTTCCTTCCTCACCTCTGCCCAGGGAGAAATTCCAGCAGCAGGTATGGGTGACACATCCTCTTCTTTAGCAGGTGGCAGCCTGGCAACTGCTGCAGAAAGTCCAGCAGAGCCCCACTCACACTGGGCCACCCACAAAGCCGTGGCCTCTCACTCCCTCCCACCAGCCCAGCCCCGAGACTGCTGACAGGGCAGAGAAAATGGCGTCAGGCACAGCTGCAGGGGCTCTTGCTGCCTAGAGCGGTATTTATATTGATCTCAACCCAGGCACACCTGGGGAGGGCTGGCCGGCACGGTAAGGCTGCCCAGGTCAGCCAATCATCACCCCTCAGGGGCTCACAGTTGCAGAAAATGGAACTTGCTGAACCGGCCAGGTCCAAGGAACAGGTGTGGGCTCCTGAGAGTCAGGATAGACAAGGGGCTGCAGCTTTGGCTTGTTTTCTGATCATTTTATCTGGCCCATGAGTGGGAGACAAGTTCAAGAAAACCCTCTCCTAATGGCAGGAACCCAGGAGTCAGGGAGAGGAGGGGTGGGTGGTGCTTGGAGACAGAGGCCTGGTGCCCTGGGTGCAGTGGAAGTCTCTGGAAGACCAGGTGGAGGGAGGCCACACAGAGTGATGCCCAGGGTCACAGACCTGTCAGAGCTGCTGTTTGTTAGTTCAAGTCCTGCTCTGAGGTGCTCTGTGTCAGCTCTGAGCGACAGGTGAGCTGGGGGTGCTCTTCAATGAGGGCTATGTGCACGGTTCCTGTGTGCCCAGCCCTGCCACGGTACCTGCAAGGGTAGCTCTGTATCCTGGGAGGGGCCTGACCATGAGAGCCCCGTGGGCTGGGTTGGAGGTGGGGTACCTGCCCAGGAGAGCTCCATATCCTGGGATTGGTCTGACCACGAGAGCCCCATGGGCTGCTGGGGACCTGGTAAAGGATGTCAGGACAGTCAGTGAAGCCACTGAGGATATACCTCCAGTGGCTCCTGATTCCTACACCCTGCTGGTCATTCTACCAACCACCAGGACATGGTATTCTGTATTAGTCTTCAATGATGCCTTCTTTTGTATTCCATTAGTCCCAGAGTCACAAGAAATTTTGGCTTGTGAGTGGCAGGACTCAACATACAACTAAAACAATACTTCCGGGCCGTCTTGCCCCAAGGGTTCAAAAATTCCCACACCATCTTTGGGGAAAGCTTAGCTAAAGACCGAAAAGTTCTACCTCTGGAAAAGGAAACCCTCCTTCAATATGCAGATGACATTCTGATCGCCAGCCCTACTAAGGAGGCCTCTGAACTACCAAGCCAATAAAGGATAGAAGTTGTCCAAGAGAAAGCTCAAATATCACAGACTGCGGTGACCTGCCTGGGCTTCATTCTCACACAAGGTCAGAGAAGCTCATGCCAGGAAAGGGAAGAAACCATTTGCAGCCTTACCCCTTTCTAAAACTAGAAGACACCTTAGGGCTTCCTGGGGAGGCCAGGGTTTGCTGCTTCTGGATCCCTAACTACAGTCTACTAGCTGGGCCTCTATATGAAACACTGAAAGGAAAAGATGATGATCCTTTTGAACAGAATCCAGAAGTGGCCTTTCAAGAATGGAAAGAGCAGTCAATTCAGACCCTTGCCCTGGAACTCCCTAATTGAGCTAAACCCTTTGACCTTTCCATTCCTGGTGAAAGGTGAATTGCCATTGGAGAATTAGTGCAAAAACTGGGACCACTTGAAATGGAACAACACAAGAATGTCATCCAGGTAGGATAAGCTACAGTCACCAAGGGGCTTGGCCCACTGCCACATCTGGCCAAGATACTGGCGGTATCTAAAAACCTGGAAATCAGCAGCCCAAAAGGCCACCTCCCTCCTAAGGGAAAAGGACCCCACGTGGTGATCCTAATCACCAACCATGCCCTGAAGTTGCAGGGTTCACTCCGTGGGAACACCGACCTCGAGTGAGGAGGCCCTCCAACTCCAACATCCAGAGAGATAACCGGGGGCAACAGGGCACCATGACGACTCATGTGAACATCACTTGACCTGTAGTTTCTCTCATAAAACAACAAGAGTGTGTCCCGAAGGAGTAGACTACTGCTTGCAGGACTTACTGCACCCGGAGGGGAGCTAATAATCTTGGCGGGGGAACCGTATATCACACTGTCACCATAGAAAAGCCTACAGACACCATGATGATGGTGGCCAATAAGACCAGCTGGACTCCTGTTTACTTCAAAAGGCTGTTGACTCAGTGGCCATCATGGTCCTTGATCACCACTGACCCTGGACTGTCTGGGAGTTGAGCGGGCAGGGCTCTGACACCTGGTGCTGTTTTTACGTTAATTCAGGGGCCTAATTGAAGAAAGAGCAGACTACTGGTCAGAGCATCTAGGCTGGCAGAAACGGTCAGCCTAAGGTGGCCGAACAAATGTGGGGCGAGGTGAAATCGGCCCCCACAGCGTCTCTGCACATCTCTTTCCTGGACCCTTAAAGGTCATTAGAATCTATAACACTTCCAATGCTGGTGCTCAGGCGGACGAGCAGGGAGGCAGGGGTCCTGGGGCCAATCAACGTCACCTGGAGGCTGCTGGGGAGAAGTTCTGACCCTCGTCCCCTGGTATGAGGGCTCCCAACTCAGCACTCAGCAGTTACAGAAGAAGGGTCTGCACCCTCAGCACTCCAAGAATGAGGAACAGGACAAAAGGCAGAGGAGGGGGTTGTCCCCAGCAAAGCCCATTAAAAATCCCTGGGAGATAAAAATAGAATCTGGGCAATAAAGTCAAGTCTGACCTTTTTTATCCTTTGTGCTTTGTCTAATTTCACGTGCTCCTAGGGTCCCGCATGCAGAGGTTCCACACCCGGCACTTCAGACCAGATTTCCTAGTGCAGAATGGCTGGGTCGACAACTCAGCTCCTGGGGCCCAGTGCAGACTCCGAGATATAGAGCCTGAGCTGCAGCCAACCCGGCCCTCGAGAGCTCCACCTCCTCCCTCCCACTGACTCTGACAGGATCTCTACACAGCAGCCCAGCCCACAGCCCACGGGGTAGTGCATGCTCTCACCTCTCCATTCTCTGATCAAAATATAAAGTTTCCTTTGCTTGTGAACCAAACTCAGTCTCGATCTGTTGGCCCCAATGACACTGGGCAGGGGGACACTTGTTGGGGTCCACTCTGGAGGATCAGTAACAGAAATTGAGACTATTGTAACTTCAGTGAACAGATGTGTGAGCCAAACTGTAGTTAACATAGAACAGTTTAGAAGGCTCGGGTAAAATAAGATGTTTCTAACACTTCCATTTGATATTTCCATCACTTTATTATAAGCAAGTTCAGTGAAAAGGTTTGTCTTATTTGTCAGGTCAATATTAGAGAAATGAAGTGATTTCTTTCCAAGGATGTACATCTAATAATCTTGGTTAAAGCTTCAATCTTGTTTTAAATGCTTTTCCATTGAAAATGATACCTGTCTTTCAGCTCCCCCATTTCTGAGAAGTATAAAATCTTATAATTTATTATTATCAAAGGGGAAAGGTGGGAGGAGGGATAAATTAACAGTTTGGAATTAACACATACACACTGCTATGTATAAAATAGATCATCGACAAGGAACTACTGTATAGCACAGGGAACTACACTCAATATTTTGCAATAACCTATAAGGGGAAATAATCGGAAAAAGAATAGATATTTTTATTGACATCATCTATCAATGACAGTTAAAGTGTAACCTAAGGGAAGCCGGTGGTGAGTGCTTCTGACCATGAAGACTTCAATCATCTAAAGTTTGGACTCTGCCTACTTCCCAAGGCCCTTAATGAACATATGTGTAGCCGGAGCTTAAAAAATTCCCCAGTTGGGGTTTCAGGGAGACACTGATTTTGAAAAAGCCCTGGTGTTCTCCTTACATGAATGGGACTCTTCCTACTGCTAAAACATGTCTGTCACACCCAGAGGATGGTATACCGTCTGATCGGGAAGAGTTTGGAAAAGGCATCTCATCTCCTCATCTCCTGGTGCTCGGGTTCACCCCTCCAGCTTCTTTACTAACAGTCTCCCCACTTGGAGATGTCAGCACTGTCAACATCCTGTTGCGTACAGTTTGGAATTTGTCCAGAGGATGAAGCGGAAGGATGAGGAACAATGAGAGACAAGTCCTAGGTGTTCAGACAGGCACATGTCACTCTAATTTCCAATCAGGAAGACGAATTGACCAAAGGCTAGGGTTGCCCGTGGAAACAGTATAGGGCTTGAGGAAATCCCACTGCTTTGTGGCCAGTTCCCATCAACACAAGTTGAACAATGGAACTCAGGGGCAGTAAAATTCACGAAACTGCAGAGTTGAAAATATCTATCACTGAAACATGTCTTGAGGAAAGTCAGAGAAAAGGATTGGTAAGCAAGGGAGAATGGCAGGAAAGGGATTTGAGGAGGTAGAAAGGACTCGCCATTAAGCACAAGAAAAGGGGCTGAACATTGCCAACATTGCAGTTGGCCAAAAAGGCTGTATGCGTTTTTTTCTGTATATATTACAGAAAAGGGCATACACTTTTTTAGCCAACCAAACAGGTGGGCACTGGAAATCAATACTACAAAAGATATCACTTCGCATCAGTCAGAAGAGCCATCCTCATAAAGTGTAAACACCAGAAATGCAGGACAGGGCAAGGAGAAGAGGGAGCCCTGTGAGGCTTATAGTGGAAATGTATATTGCCAACGGCCATTCTGGAGAAGTGTATTGTGTTTACTAAAGCATCTAAAAAATGAGCTACAGAGCATAGGGCACTTGCACTCATGGGCGTATATCTTGGGAAAAACAAAAATCGAGAGGACACAGGCACCCCAATGTTTACTGCCTCTCTGTTTAAAAGATCCTCGACTAGGATATAACTTAAATGTCTCTGGAGGGAAAAAATGGATAGAGATGTGGTACTTATGTAGAGTGGAATATTACTCAGCCTGGAAATCAATGAAATATGGCCAGTTGTAACAACTCCGGAGGATTTACGTATGATCATTCTAAGTGACATAATTCAAAAACAAAAAGACACATATCATAAGATATCACTTAAAGGTGGAATCCAAAATGGCTACACATGAAATAAATTACAAAACAAAAACATAGTCAAATATGTAGAAAACACGCGTAAGGCTGCTAAACGGGAAAGGTGGGGAGGGGTGAGGCATCATCCAGGAGGTTGAAATTAGCAAAGATACCATTCCAAATACCAAACTGATAATCAACAAGGCCTACACGGTAGCTAAAAGAACTGCACTCAGCACACTCAAGTCGCCGGAAAAGAATATCTATGACTGGTAAGAATCTGAAGAAGAATTTATTGATGTCTCTCTGTACGTGAATCAAGTGGATGTACAGCAGCAAGAAACAGAGCTTTGAAAATCAGCTGTAACCAATATAGTAATAAATTGAAAAAAATAAACGACAGAGAGACAGGGAAAACCTCTTACAACTTTTCCTCAGGGACGGTGATGCAACATGGATTGAACACATCTAGACCCACAGCAGGATGAGACATAAGGCTGGAAACTGTTCACGCTAAGAGAAATGTGAGGTTGGGTGAGGAAATGCACACCCTTTAAAGTAATACTACCTGGTACCCATTCAATGGGTCCCAAATCTGCAGGTTCAAGGCATCTTCCTACAGCTAAAACATGCATGGAAAACCCAGAGGACTGTACACCATGTGATCAGGAGATGTGTCTAAAATGCACCTCATTTATCCTCTCCTGGTGCTCCTGTTCATCATTCCAGCCATGTTACTTAGAATCTCCCCACTTAGAGAATCAGCACATTTAAACTTCTGTTTCACACATTTTGCAAATTGTGAGGAGGATGAACGGGAAGAGGGGGAACCAGTGAGAGAATAGTTGTAGGGGTTTGGATGGGCACATGTCACTCTAATTTCCCATTAAGAATAAGAATTAAAAAAAGGCTCAGCCCACCTCGCCGGAGCCAAAAGAGGGCCTGAAGCAACCCTGTGGCTTTGAGGTCAGCTCACAAAAGAGCAACTTAAAAACAGGAGCTCAGGGTCACTGCAATTCACAAACCTGCAGAGTTATAAATGAAAACTAACGTCCAAAAATATGTTGAGGTAAGGCAAAGAAGAGGATCTGAATGCAAGACAGAATTGCAAGAAACAGATTTCAAGAGATAGATTGGACTCGTCTTTAAAGCACATGAAAAGCGGCAGAATTTCGACAATGATGCAGTTGGCCCAAAAGGGAGTATGCGTTTTTTCCTGAATATATCCAGGAAAAAACGCATACGCACTTTATGGGCAACCAAGCAAGCAAGCAATGCAAATGTGCACAACAAAGAAGTCTCATTTCCCACCGGTCAAAAGGGCCATCCGAAAAAATTGTAAAAACCAGAAATGCAGGACAGGCCATGGAGAACAGGGAGCCTTTATACGCTGATGGACAGTGTGTGAACTGCCGAGAGCCACTCTGGAGAAGTGTATGGTGGTTCCTAAATCATCTAAAAAACAGAGCTACAGAGCATAGGGCACTTCCAATCACGGAAATATATCTAGGGAAGTCTAAAAATCAACAAGACACAAGCACACCACAGTTTAGGGCTACTCTGTTTACAAGAACCTCAACTTCAGTACACCTTAAATATCCCAGGAAAGAGAACAATGGATAAAGAAAATGTGATACTTACATACAATGGAATATCTCTTCACCATGAAATCAATGTAATAAGGCTAGTAGAAGGATAAAGAGTGGATTTAGGTCCGATAATACTACTTGAAATAAGTCAAACAGAAAAAGAAACATATCATAAGATATCACTTATAGAGGGAGGATAAATATGGCTGCACAAAAAATGAATTACAAAACACAACAGTGTCTCACATTTAGAAAACACACTTATGTCAGCTTAAGGGGAAAGGAGAGGTGGGGTGATGCATAAAACCAGAGTTTGAAATTAGCACAGATACCGTTCAATAAACCAAATAGGTATTAGACAAGATCTACACCTTGCTCAATGAACTGACCTCAACACACCCAATACACCACAGAGAAATATATCTGAGTAATAAGAATCTTAAAACCCATGTATTGATATATCTCCATAAGGGAATCGAGTGTGTGCAGAGCGGCACAAACACAGCAGTGAAAATGAGCTAAACCCCATTATAGAAATAAATTTTAAAACCAAAACGCAGAAACAATGAAAGAGAGAAAAATTCTTACAAAATTCGCTCAGGGGCTGTGATGCAACCTGGAATGACCACATATAAACCCAGAGCTGGATAAGACATAAGGCTGGACACTTGGGGCTGAGAGGATTGGTGAGATTTAGTGAGCAACTGCCGAAAGTTTAATGCAATACTTCATGCTACTCATTCCAAGGGTCCCAACACTCCAGGTTGAAGGGAATCTTCCTATCCTACAGCTAAACCATGCATGGGAAATCCAGCGGATGGTATACCATATGATCGGGAAAGGTTTCTAAAACGCACATCATTTTCCTCACCTGGGACTCCGGATCAACATTCCAGCCACTTTACTAACAACATCCCCACATGGAGAGTCAATGCCTTTAAGTTCCGGTATCGCACAGTCTGCATTTAGTGCAGAGGATGAATGGGAATAGGGGGAACAAGTGAGAAAATAGCTGTAGCGGTTTCAAAGGGCACATGTCACTCTAATTTCACATCAGGAAGAAGAATTAACCAAAGGCAGAGCAAGGCGCCCCAGAGAAGAATAGGGCCTGAAGAAATCCTGTGGATAGGAGGCAAGATCACAAAAATAAGAGCAGAAAAATGGAGCTAAGGGCCACTGCATTTCAAAAACCTGCAGAGTTATAAAGGCCAACTATTTTCCAAAAGTATATTGAGGTAAGGCTATGAAGAGGCACTGATAACAAGGCAGAATTGCAAGAAACCGATTTCAGGAGGTAGACTGGAATTGCATTTAAAGCATAGGAAAAGAGGCAGAACATCCACAATCATGCACTTAGCCAAAAAGGGCGTATGCGTTTTTTCCTGAATATATTCAGGAAGAAAGGCATACGCCCTTTCTGGCCAACCAAGCAAGCTTGCAAAGGAAATCTGCACTACAATGAAGTCTCACTACCCCCCAGGTCAAAAGGGCCATCTGAAAAAAGTGTAAAATCCAGAAAGGCAGGACAGGCCATGGAGAACTGGGAGCCTTGTTATGCTGATGGGCGGGATGTAAATTGCCAACAGCCACTCTGGAGAAGTGTATGGTGTTTCCTGAAACATCTAAAAAACAAAGCAACAGAGCCTAGGGCAATTCCACTTATGGTCCTATAGCTTAGGGAAATTAAAATCAAAAAGACACAGCCACCCCAAAGTTTGGGACGGCTCTGTTTACAAGAACCTCGTTTACGGTACAAGTTCAATATCACAGAAAGCAAAAAATGGATAAAGACTTTGTGGTACTTACGTACAATGCAATATCACTCAGCAATGAAATCTATGTCATCAGGCCCATAGCAGCATAATGAGTGGATTCAGGTACGATGATTCTAAGTGAAATACGTCACACAGAAAAAGAAACATCATAAGATATCACTACTACACGGAATGTAAACGTGGCTACACAGGAACTGAATTACAAAACAGAACAGGGTCTCAAATGTAGAACACCAACTTATGCTTGCTTAAGGGGAAAGGTGAGTTGGGGTGCTGCATAAAACCAGAGATTGAAATTAGCACAGATACCGTTCCATAAGCCAAATATGTAATAGACAAGAGCTACTAATTGTTCAACGAAGTGGACTCAACACACCATATTAAATGCCTAAGAATATACCTGATTAGTAAGAATCTTAAAACCTATGGATTTATGTCTCCGAAAGAGAATCAAGCGTGTGTACAGCGGCATAAACGCAGCAGTGATAGGATTGGTGAGGTTCGGTGAGCAAATGCAGACCCTTTGAAGTCATATTGCATGGTACCCATTCCATGGGTCTCAACTCTCCAGGTTTAAGGGATTCTTCCTTCATCAAAAACATGCATGTGGAACCCAGAGTATGATCCACCGTGTGATCGGAAACGTGTTCAAATGTGTCTCAGTTTTCGTCCCCTGGTACTCGTGTGCAACATTCTAGACGCTTTACTAACACTCTCCCCACTTGGAGAGTCAGTGGCTTTAACCTCCTGTTTGGCCCAGTTTGCAATTTCTGCGGAAAATGAACAGGAATAGGGAGAACCAATGAGAGACTAGCTGGAGGTGTCTGGACGGGCAAATTTAACTCTCATTTCCCACCAGGAAGAGGAATTAACCAAAGGCTCATCATGCCATGCCGGAACCACACTAGGGCCTGAAGCAATCCTGCGGTGTTGCGGCCAGCTCACAAGAAACCGAGTTGAAGAAAGGAGCTCAGGGGCACTGTAATTCACAATACTGCAGAGTTATAAATGACAGCTATCGTCCAAAAATATATTGAAGTAAGGCTGCCAAGAGGACTTGAAAACGGGGCAGAATTGCAGGAAACTGATTTCAGGAGGTAGACTGGAATTGCATGTAAAGCATAGGAAAAGAGACAGAACGTCCACAATGATGCACTTGGACAAAAAGGGCATATGAGTTTTTTCCCGAATATATTCAGGAAAAAAAGCATACGCCCTTTTTGGCCAACCAAGCAAGCTTGCAAAGGAAATCTGCACTACAATGAAGTCTCACTGCCCCCAGGTCAAAAGGGCCATCTGAAAAAAGTGTAAAATCCAGAAAGGCGGGACAGGCCATGGAGAACTGGCAGCCTTGTTATGCTGATGGGTGGGATGTAAATTGCCAACAGCCACTCTGGAGAAGTGAAAGGTGTTTCCTGAGACATCTAAGAAACAAAGCAACAGAGCCTAGGGCACTTCCACTTATGGTCCTATAGCTTAGGGAAATTAAAATCAAAAAGACACAGCCACCCCAAAGTTTGGGACAGCTCTGTTTACAAGAACCTCGTTTATGGTACAAGTTCAATATCACAGAAAGTGAAAAATGGATAAAGATGTTGTGGTACTTACGTACAATGCAATATCACTCAGCAATGAAATCTACGTCATCATGCCCGTAGCAGCACAATGAGTGGATTCAGGTACGATGATTCTAAGTGAAATAAGTCACAGAGAAAAAGAAACATCATAAGATATCACTACTACACGGAATGTAAACTTGTCTAAACAGGAACTGAATTACAAAACACAACAGGGTCTCAAATGTATAAAACCAACTTAAGCTTGCTTAAGGGGAAAGGTGAGTTGGGGTGCTGCATTAAACCAGAGATTGAAATTAGCACAGATACCGTTCAATAAGCTAATATGTAATAGACAAGAGCTACTCCTTGCTCAACGAAGTGGACTCAACACCCCATATTAAACGCCTAAGAATATACCTGACTAGTAAGAATCTTAAAACCTATAGATTTATATGTCTGTGAAAGAGAATCAAGCATGTGTACAGCGGCATAAACGCAGCACTGATAGGAATGGTGAGGTTCGGTGAGAAAATGCAGACCCTTTGAAGTCATATTGCATGGTACCCATTCCATGGGTCTCAACTCTCCAGGTTTAAGGGATTCTTCCTTCAGCTAAAACATGCATGTGGAACCCAGAGTATGATCCACAGTGTGATCGGGAAACGTGTTCAAATGTGTCTGAGTTTTCGTCCCCTGGTACTCGGGTGCAACATTCCAGAGGCTTTACTAACATTCTCCCCACTTGGAGATTCAGTGCCTTTAACCTCCTGTTTGGGCCAGTTTGCAATTTCTGCGGAAAATGAACAGGAATAGGGAGAACCAATGAGAGACTAGCTGGAGGTGTCTGGACGGGCAAATTTAACTCTCATTTCCCACCAGGAAGAGGAATTAACCAAAGGCTCAGCGTGCCATGCCGGAACCACACTAGGGCCTGAAGCAATCCTGCAGTGTTGCGGCCAGCTCACAAGAAAGCGAGTTGAAGAAAGGAGCTCAGGGGCACTGTAATTCACAAATCTGAAAACTTATAAATGACAGCTATCGTCCAAAAATATATTGAAGTAAGGCTGCCAAGAGGACTTGAAAGCGGGACAGAATTGCAGGAAACCGATTTCAGGAGGTACACTGGAATTGCATGTAAAGCATAGGAAAAGAGGCAGAACGTTCACAATGATGCACTTGGCCAAAAAGGGCGTATGCGTTTTTTCCTGAATATATTCAGGAAAAAACGCATACGCCCTTTTTGGCCAACCAAGCAAGCTTGCAAAGGAAATCTGCACTACATTGAAGTCTCACTGCCCCCCAGTCAAAAGAGCCAACTGAAAAAAGTGTAAAATCCAGAAAGGCAGTATAGGCCATGGAGAACTGGGAGCCTTGTTATGCTGATGGGCGGGATGTAAATTGCCAACAGCCACTCTGGAGAAGTGAATGGTGTTTCCTGAAACATCTAAGAAACAAAGCAACAGAGCCTAGGGCACTTCCACTTATGGTCCTATAGCATAGGGAAATTAAAATCAAAAAGACACAGCCACCCCAAAGTTTGGGACGGCTCTGTTTACAAGAACCTCGTTTACGGTACAAGTTCAATATCGCAGAAAGTGAAAAATGGATAAAGACGTTGTGGTACTTATATACAATGCAATATCAGTCAGCAATGAAATCTATGTCATCAGGCCCGTAGCAGCATAATGAGTGGATTCAGGTACGATGATTCTAAGTGAAATTAGTCACACAGAAAAAGAAACATCATAATATATCACTAATACACAGAATGTAAACTTGGCTACACAGGAAGTGAATTACAAAACAGAAGAGGGTCTCAAATGTAGAAAACCAACTTAAGCTTGCTTAAGGGGAAAGGTGAGTTGGGGTGCTGCATAAAACCAGAGATTGAAATGAGCACAGATACCATTCCAGAAGCCAAATATGTAATAGACAAGAGCTACTCCTTGCTCAACGAAGTGGACTCAACCCCCCATAATAAACGCTTAAGAATATACCTGACTAGTAAGAATCTTAAAACCTATTGATTTATGTCTCCGAAAGAGAATCAAGCGTGTGTACAGCGGCATAAACACAGCAGTGATAGGATTGGTGAGGTTCGGTGAGCAAATGCAGACCCTTTGAAGTCATATTGCGTGGTACCCATTCCATGGGTCTCAACTCTCCAGGTTTAACGGATTCTTTCTTCAGCTATAACATGCATGTTGAACCCAGAGTATGATCCACCGTGTGTTTGGGAAACTTGTTCAAATGTGTCTCAGTTTTCGTCCCCTGGTACTCGGGTGCAACATTCCAGACGTTTTACTAACACTCTCCCCACTTGGAGATTCAGGGCCTTTAACCTCCTGTTTGGCCCAGTTTGCAATTTCTGCGGAAAATGAACAGGAATAGGGAGAACCAATGAGAGACTAGCTGGAGGTGTCTGGACGGGCAAATTGAACTCTCATTTCCCACCAGGAAGAAGAATTAACCAAAGGCTCAGCATGCCGTGCCGGAACCATACGAGGGCCTGAAGCAATCCTGCGGTGTGGCGGTCAGCTCACAAGAAAGCGAGTTGAAGAAAGTCGCTCAGGGGCACTGTAATTCACAAACCTGCAGAGTTATAAATGACAGATATCGTCCAAAAATATATTGAAGTAAGGCTGCCAAGAGGACTTGAAATCGGGCCAGAATTGCAGGAAACTGATTTCAGGAGGTAGACTGGAATTGCAGGTAAAGCGTAGGAAAAGAGGCAGAACGTCCACAATGATGCACTTGGCCAAAAAGGGCGTACGCGGTTTTTCCTGAATATATTCAGTAAAAACTCATAGACACTTTTTGGCCAACCAAGCAAGCTTGCAAAGGAAATCTGCACTACAATGAAGTCTCACTGCCCCGTGGTCAAAAGGGCCATCTGAAAAAAGTGTAAAATCCAGAAAGGCAGGACAGGCCATGGAGAACTGGGAGCCTTGTTATGCTGATGGGTGGGATGTAAATTGCCAACAGCCACTCTGGAGAAGTGTATGATGTTTACTAAAACATCTAAAAAACAAAGCAACAGAGCCTAGGGCACTTCCACTTATGGTCCTATAGCTTAGGGAAATTAAAATCAAAAAGACAGAGCCACCCCAATGTTTGGGCCGGCTCTGTTTACAAGAACCTCATTTACGGTACAAGTTCAATATCACAGAAAGCGAAAAATGGATAAAGAAGTTGTGGTACTTACGTACAATTCAATATCAGTCAGCAATGAAATCAATGTCATCAGGCCCGTAGCAGCATAATGAGTGGATTCAGGTACGAGGAGTCTAAGTGAAATAAGTCACACAGAAAAGGAAACATCATAAGATATCACTACTACACGGAATGTAAACTGGGCTACACAGGAACTGAATTACAAAACAGAACAGCATCTCAAATGTAGAAAACAAACTTATGCTTGCTTAAGGGGAAAGGTGAGTTGGGGTGCTGCATAAAACCAGAGATTGAAATTAGCACAGATACCATTCCATAAGCCAAATATGTAATAGACAAGAGCTACTCCTTGCTCAACGAAGTGGACTCAACAGCCCATATTAAACGCCTAAGAATATACCTGACTAGTAAGAATCTTAAAACCTATGGATTTATACGTCTCCGAAAGAGAATCAAGCGTGTGTACAGCGGCATAAACGCAGCAGTGACAGGATTGGTGAGGTTCGGTGAGCAAAGGCAGACCCTTTGAAGTCATATTCCATGGTACCCATTCCATGGGTCTCAACTCTCCAGGTTTAAGGGATTCTTCCTTCAGCTAAAACATGCATGTGGAAACCAGAGTATGATCCACCGTGTGATCGGGAAACGTGTCAAATGTGTCTCAGTTTTCATCCCCTGGTACTCGGGTGCAATATTCCAGACGCTTTAGTAACACTCTCCCCACTTGGAGAGTCAGTGCCTTTAACCTCCTGTTGTCCCAGTTTGCAATTTCTGCGGAAGATGAACAGGAATAGGGAGAACCAATGAGAGACTAGCTGGAGGTGTCTGGACGGGCAAATTTAACTCTCATTTCCCACCAGGAAGAGGAATTAACCAAAAGCTCAGCATGCCGTGCTGGAACCACTCTAGGGCCTGAAGCAATCCTGCGGTGTTGCGGCCAGCTCACAAGAAAGCAAGTTGAAGAAAGGAGCTGAGGGGCACTGTAATTCACAAACCTGCAGAGTTATAAATGACAGCTATCGTCCAAAAATATATTGAAGTTAGGCTGCCAAAAGTAGTTGAAAGTGGGGCAGAATTGCAGGAAACTGATTTCAGGAGGTAGACTGGAGTTGCATGTAAAGCATAGGAAAAGAGGCAGAACGTCCACAATGACGCACTTGGCCAAAAAGGGCGTATGCATTTCTTCCTGAATATATTAAAGAAAAAACGCATAGGCCCTTTTTGGCCAACCAAGCAAGTTTGCAAGGGATATCTGCACTACAATGAAGTCTCACTGCCCCACAGTCAAAGGGGCCACCTGAAAAAAGTATAAAATCCAGAAAGGCAGGACAGGCCATGGAGAACTGGGAGCCTTGTCATGCTGATGGGCGGATGTAAGTTGCCAACAGCCACTCTGGAGAAGTGTATGGTGTTTTGTGAAACATCTAAAAACCAAAGCAAAAGAGCCTAGGGCACTTCCACTTATGATCCTATAGCTTAGGGAAATTAAAATCAAAAAGACACAGCCACCCCAAAGTTTGGGACAGCTCTGTTGACAAGAACCTCGTTTACAATACAAGTTCAATATCGCAGAAAGCGAAAAATGGATAAAAAAGTTGTGGTACTTACGTACAATGCAGTATCACTCAGCAATGAAATCTATGTCATCAGGCCGGTAGCAGCATAATGAGTGGATTCAGGTACGATGATTCTAAGTGAAATAAGTCAAACAGAAAAAGAAACATCATAAGATATCATAATACACGGAATGTAAACTTGGCTACACAGGAACTGAATTACAAAACAGAAGAGGGTCTCAAATTTAGAAAACCAAATTATTCTTGCTTAAGGGGAAAGGTGAGTTGGGGCGCTGCAAAAAACCAGATATTTAAAGGAGCACAGATACCGTTCCATAAGCCAAATATGTAATAGACAAGAGCTACTCCTTGCTCAACGAAATGGACTCACCACCCCATATTAAATGCCTAAGAATATACCTGAATAGTAATAACCTTAAAACTTTTGGATTGATATGTCTCCAAAAGAGAATCAAGCGTGTGTACAGCAGCATAAACACAGCAGTGATAGGATTGGTGAGTTTCGGTGAGCAAATGCAGACCCTTTGAAGTCATATTGCATGGTACCCATTCCATGGGTCTCAACTCTCCAGGTTTAAGGGATTCTTCCTTCAGCTAAAACATGCATGTGGAACCCAGAGTATGATCAACCATGTGATCGGGAAACGTGTTCAAATGTGTCTCAGATTTCGTCCCCTGGTACTCGAGTGCAACATTCCATACGCTTTACTAACACTCTCCCCACTTGGAGAGTCAGTGCCTTTAAACTCCTGTTTGGCCCAGTTTGCAATTTCTGCGTAAGATGAACAGAAATAGGGAGAACCAATGAGAGACTAGCTGGAGGTGTCTGGACGGGCAAATTTAATTCTCATTTCCCACCAGGAAGAGGAATTAAACAAAGGCTCAGTGTGCCATGCCGGAACCACACTAGGGCCTGAAGCAATCCTGCGGTGTTGCGGCCAGCTCACAAGAAAGCGAGTTGAAGAAAGGAGCTGAGGTTCACTGTAATTCACAAACCTGCAGAGTTATAAATGACAGCTATCGTCCAAAAATATATTGAAGTAAGGCTGCCAAGGGGACTTGAAAGCGGGGCAGAATTACAGGAATCTGATTTCAGGAGGTAGACTGGAATTGCATGTAAAGCATAGGAAAAGAGGCAGTATGTCCACAATGATGCACTTGGCCAAAAAGGGCGTATGCATTTTTCCCTGAATATATTCAGGAAAAAACGCATACGCCCTTTTTGGCCAACCAAGCAAGCTTGCAAAGGAAATCTGCACTACAATGAAGTCTTACTGCCCCCGGTCAAAAGGGCCATCTGAAAAAAGTGTAAAATCCAGAAAGGCAAGACAGGCCATGGAGAACTAGGAGCCTTGTTATGCTGATGGGCGGGATGTAAATTGCCAACAGCCACTCTGGAGAAGTGTATGGTGTTTCCTGAAACATCTAAAAAACAAAGCAACAGAGCCTAGGGCACTTCCACTTATGGTCCTATAGCTTAGGGAAATTAAAATCAAAAAGACACACCCACCCCAAAGGTTGGGACGGCTCTGTTTACAAGAACCTTGTTTACGGTACAAGTTCAATATCACAGAAAGCGAAAAATGGATAAAGAAGTTGTGGTACTTACATACAATTCAATATCACTCAGCAATGAAATCTATGTCATCAGGCCCGTAGCAGCATAATGAGTGGATTCAGGTACGATGATTCTAAGTGAAATAAGTCACAGAGAAAAAGAAACATCATAAGATATCACTAATACACGGATTGTAAACATGGCTACACAGGAACTGAATTACAAAACAGAACAGGGTCTCAAATGTAGAAAACCAACTTATGCTTGCTTAAGGGGAAAGGTGAGTTGGGGTGCTGCATAAAACAAAAGATTGAAATTAGCACAGATTCCATTCCATAAGCCACATATGTAATAGACAAGAGCTACTCCTTGCTCAATGAAGAGGACACAACACCTCATATTAAATGCCTAAGAATATACGGGACTAGTAAATATCTTAAAACCTATGGATTTATATGTCTCCGAAAGAGAATCAAGCGTGTGTACAGTGGTATAAACGCAGCAGTGATAGGATTGGTGAGGTTCGGTGAGCAAATGCAGACCCTTTGATGTCATATTGCATGGTACCCATTCCATGGGTCTCAACTCTCCAGGTTTAAGTATTCTTCCTTCAGCTAAAACATGCATGTGGAACCCAGAGTATGATCCACAGTGTGATCGGGAAACGTGTTCAAATGTGTCTCAGTTTACGTCCCCTGGTACTCGGGTGCAACATTCCAGAAGCTTTACTAACACTATCCCCACTTAATGAGTCAGTGCCTTTAACCTCCTGTTTGGCCCTGTTTGCAATTTCTGCGGAAAATGAACAGGAATAGGGAGAACCAATGAGAGACTAGCTGGAGGTGTCTGGACAGGCAAATTTAACTCTCATTTCCCACCAGGAAGAGGAATTAACCAAAGGTTCACCGTGCCATGCAGGAACCACACTAGGGCCTGAAGGAATCATGCGGTGTTGCGGCCAGGTCACAAGAAAGCGAGTTGAAGAAAGGAGCTCAGGGGCACTGTAATTCACAAAACTGCAGAGTTATAAATGACAGCTATCGTCCAAAAATATATTGAAGTATGGCTGCCAAGAGGAGTTGAAAGTGGGCAGAATTGCAGGAAACGGATTTCAGGAGATAGACTGGAACTGCATGTAAAGCATAGGAAAAGAGGCAGAACGTCCACAATGATGCACTTGGCCAAAAAGTGCGTATGCGTTTTTTCCTGAATATATTCAGGAAAAAACGCATTCGCCCTTTTTGACAACCAAGCAAGCATGCAAACGAAATCTGCACTACAATGAAGTCTATCTGCCCCCTGATCAAAAGGGCCATCTGAAAAAAGTGTAAAATCCAGAAAGGCAGGAAAGGCCATGGAGAACTGGGAGCCTTGTTATGCTGATGGGCGGGATGTAAATTGCCAACAGCCACTCTGGAGAAGTGTATGGTGTTTCCTGTTACATCTAAAAAACAAAGCAACAGAGCCTAGGGCACTTGCACTTATGGTCCTATAGCTTAGGGAAATTAAAATCAAAAAGACACAGCCACCCCAAAGTTTGGGACGGCTGTGTTTACAAGAACCTCGTTTACGGTACAAGTTCATTATCACAGAAAGCGAAAAATGGATAAAGAAGTTGTGGTACTTACGTACAATGCAATATCACTCAGCAATGAAATCTATGTCATCAGGCCCATAGCAGCATAATGAGTGGATTCAGGTATGATGATTCTAAGTGAAATAAGTCACACAGAAAATAAACATCATAAGATATCACTACTACACGGAATGTAAACGTGGCTACTCAGGAACTGAATTACAAAACAGAACAGGGTCTCAAATGTAGAAAACCAACTTATGCTTGCTTAAGGGGAAAGGTGAGTTGGGGTGCTGCATAAAACCAGAGATTGAAATTAGCACAGATAGCGTTCCATAAGCCAAATATGTAATAGACAATAGCTACTCCTTGCTCAACGAAGTGGACCCAACACCCCATATTAAATGCCTAAGAATATACCTGACTAGTAAGAATCTTAAAACCTATGGATTTATATGTCTCCGAAAGAGAATCAAGCGTGTGTACAGCGGCATAAACGCAGCAGTGATAGGATTGGTGAGGTTCGGTGAGCAAATGCAGACCCTTTGAAGTCATATTGCATGGTACCCATTCCATAGGTCTCAACTCTCCAGGTTTAAGGGACTCTTCCTTAAGCTAAAACATGCATGTGGAACCCAGAGTATGATCCACCGTGTGATCGGGAAATGTGTTCAAATGTGTCTCAGTTTTCGTCCCCTGGTACTCGGGTGCAACATTCCAGACGCTTTACTAACACTCTCCCGACTTGGAGAGTCAGTGCCTTTAACCTCCTGTTTGGCCCAGAGTGCAATTTCTGCGGAAAATGAACAGGAATAGGGAGAACCAATGAGAGAGTAGCTGGAGGTTTCTGGACGGGTAAATTTAACTCTCATTTCCCAGCACGAAGAGGAATTAACCAAAGGCTCAGCGTGCCATGCCAGAACCACACTACGGCCTGAAGCAATCCTGCGGTGTTGTGGCCGGCTCACAAGAAAGCGAGTTGAAGAAAGGAGCTCAGGGGCACTGTAATTCATAAACATGCAGAGTTATACATGACAGCTATCGTCTAAAAATATATTGAAGTAAGGCTGCCAAGAGGACTTGAAAGTGGGGCAGAATTGCAGGAAACTGCTTTCAGGAGGTAGACTGGAATTGCATGTAAAGCATAGGAAAAGAGGCAGAACGTCCACAATGATGCACTTGGCCAAAAAGGACGTATGCGTTTTTTCCTGAATATATTCAGGAAAAAATGCATACACGCTTTTTGTCCAACCAAGCAAGCTTGCAAAGGAAATCTGCACTACAATGAAGTCTCACTGCCCCCCGGTCAAAAGGGCCATCTGAAAAAAGTGTAAAATCCAGAAAGGCAGGACAGGCCATGGAGAACTGGGAGCCTTGTTATGCTGATGAGCGGGATGTAAATTGCCAACAGCCACTGTGGAGAAGTGTATGGTGTTTCCTGAAACATCTAAAAAACAAAGCAACAGAGCCTAGGGCACTTCCACTTATGGTCCTATAGCTTAGGGAAATTTAAATCAAAAAGACACAGCCACCAAAAGTTTGGGACGGCTCTGTTTACTAGAACTTCCTTTACGGTACAAGTTCAATATCACAGAAAGAAAAAAATGGATAAAGAAGTTGTGGTACTTACGTACAATGCAATATCACTCAGCAATGAAATCTATGTCATCAGGCCCGTAGCAGCATAATGAGTGGATTCAGGTACGATGATTCTAAGTGAAATAAGTCACACAGAAAAAGAAACATCATAAGATATCACGAATACACGGAATGTAAACTTGGGTACACAGGAACTGAATTACAAAACAGAACAGGGTCTCAAATGTAGAAAACCAACTTATGCTTGCTTAAGGGGAAAGGTGAGTTGGGGTGCTGCATAAAACCAGAGATTGAAATCAGCACAGATACCGTTCCATAAGCCAAATATGTAATAGACAAGAGCTACACCTTGCTCAACGAAGTGGACACAACACCCCATATTAAATGCCTCAGAATATACCTGACTAGTAAGAATCTTAAATCCTATGGATTTATAGGTCTCCGAAGGGGAATCAAGCGTGTGTACAGCGGCATAAACGCAGCAGTGATAGGATTGGTGAGGTTCGGTGAGCAAATGCAGACCCTTTGAAGTCATATTGCATGGTACCCATTCCATGGGTCTCAACTCTCCAGGTTTAAGGGATTCTTCCTTCAGCTAAAACATGCATGTGGAACCCAGAGTATGATCCACCGTGTGATCGGGAAACGTGTTCAAATGTGTCTCAGTTTTCGTCCCCTAGTACTCGGTGCAACATTCCAGACGCTTTACTAACACTCTCCCCACTTGGAGAGTCAGTGCCTTTAACCTCCTGTTTGGCCCAGTTTGCAATTTCTGCCTAAGATGACCAGGAATAGGGAGAACCAATGAGAGACTAGCTGGAGGTGTCTGGACGGGCAAATTTAACTCTCATTTCCCACCAGGAAGAGGAATTTACCACAGGCTCACTGTGCCATGCCGGAACCACACTACAGCCTGAAGCAATCCTGCGGTGTTGTGGCAAGCTCACAAGAAAGCGAGTGGAAGAAAGGAGCTCAGGGTCACTGTCATTCACAAACCTGCGGAGTTATACATGACAGCTATCGTCCAAAAATATATTGAAGTAAGGCTGCCAAGAGGACTTGAAAGCGGGGCAGAATTGCAGGAAACCGATTTCAGGAGGTAGACTGGAATTGCATTTAAAGCATAGGAAAAGAGGCAGAACGTCCACAATGATGCACTTGGCCAAAAAGGGCGTATGCGTTGTTTTCCGAATATATTCAGGAAAAAACCCATACGGCGTTTTTGCACAACCAAGCAAGCTTGCAAAGGAAATCTGCACTACAATGAAGTGTCACTTCCCCCGGTCAAAAGGGCCATCTGAAAAAAGTGTAAAATCCAGAAAGGCAGGACAGGCCATGGAGAACTGGGAGCCTTGTTATGCTGATGGGTGGGATGTAAATTGCTAACAGCCACTCTGGAGAAGTGTATGGTGTTTCCTGAAACATCTAAAAAACAAAGCAACACAGCCTAGGGCACTTCCACTTATGGTCCTATAGCTTAGGGAAATTAAAATCAAAAAGACACAGCCACCCCAAAGTTTGGGATGGCTCTGTTTACAAGAACCTCATTTACAGTACAATTTCAATATCGAAAAAAGCGAAAAACGGATAAAGAAGTTGTGGTACTTACGTACAATGCAATATCACTCAGCAATGAAATCTATGTCATCAGGCCCATAGCAGCATAACGAGTGTATTCAGGTACGATGATTCTAAGTGAAATAAGTCACACAGAAAAAGAAACATCATAAGATATCACTAATACACGGAATGTAACCTTGGCTACACAGGAACTGAATTACAAAACAGAACAGGGTCTCAAATTTACAAAACCAACTATGCTTGCTTAAGGGGAAACGTGAGTTGGGGCGCTGCATAAAAGCAGAGATTCAAATGAGCACAGATACCGTTCCATAAGCCAAATATGTAATAGACAACAGCTACTCCTTGCACAATAAAATGGAGTCAACACCTTATATTAAACGCCTAAGAATATACCTGACTAGTAAGAATCTTAAAACCTATGGATTTATATGTCTCTGACACAGTATCAAGCATGTGTGGAGCGGCATAAACGCAGCAGTGATTGGATTGGTGAGGATCGGTGAGCAAATGCAGACCCTTTGAAGTCATATTGCATGATACCCATTCCATGGGTCTGAACTCTCCAGGTTTAAGGGATTCTTCCTTCAGCTAAAACATGCATGTGGAACCCAGAGTATGATCCTCCGTGTGATCGGGCAACGTGTTCAAATGTGTCTCAGTTTTCCTCCCCTGGTACTCGGTTGAAACATTCCAGACGCTTTACTAACACTCCGCCCACTTGGAGAGTCAGTGCCTTTAACCTCCTGTTTGGCCCAGTTTGCAATTTCTGCGGAAGATGAACAGGAACAGGCAGAACCAATGAGAGACTAGCTGGAGGTGTCTGAACTGGCAAATTTAACTCTCATTTCCCACCAGGAAGAGGAATTAACCAAAGGCTCAGCGTGCCGTGCCGGAACCACACTAGCGCCTGAAACAATCATGCAGTGTTGCGGCCAGCTCACAACAAAGCAAGTTGAAGTAAGGAGCTGAGGGGCACTGTAATTCACAAACCTGCAGAGTTATAAATGACAGCTATACTCCAAAAATATACTGAAGTAAGTCTGCCAAGAGGAGTTGAAAGCGGGGCAGAATTGCAGGAAACCGATTTCAGGAGGTAGACTGGAATTGCATGTAAAGCATAGGAAAAGAGGCAGAACGTCCACAATGATGCACTTGGCCAAAAAGGGCGTATGCGTTTTTTCCTGAATATATTCAGGAAAAAACGCATATGCACATTTTGGCCAACCAAGCAAGCTTGCAAAGGAAATCTGCACTACAATGAAGTCTCACTTCCCCCCCCCGTCAAAAGGGCCATCTGAAAAAAGTGTATAATCCAGAAAGGCAGGGCAGGCCATGGAGAACTGGGAGCCTTGTTATGCTGATGGGCGGGATGTAAATTGCCAACAGCCACTCTGGAGAAGTGTATGGTGTTTCCTGAAACATCTACAAAACAAAGCAACAGATCACCTTCCTCTCCACAGATACACCAGAAATACATCTACACGTGGAACAACTCCTACAGAACACCTACTGAAGGCTGGCAGAAGACCTCAGACCTCCCAAAAGGCAAGAAACTCCCCACGTACCTCGGTAGAGCAAAAGGAAAAAAGAATAAACAGAGACAAAAGAATAGGGACGGCACCTGCACCAGTGGGAGGGAGCTGTAAAGGAGGAAAAGTTTCCACACACTAGGAAGCCCCTTCGCGGGCGGAGACTGCGGGAGGCGGAGGGGGGAGCTTCGAAGCCGCGGAGGAGTGCACAGCAACGTGTGCGGAGGGCAAAGCGGGGAGATTCCCGCACAGAGGATCGGTGCCGACCGGCACTCACCAGCCCGAGAGGCTTGTCTGCTCACCCGCCGGGGACGGGCGGGGCTGCGAGCTGAGGCTCTGAGGCTCGGGTTTCGGTTTCGGACGGAGCGCAGGGAGAGGACTGGGGTTGGCGGCTTGAACATAGCCTGAAGGTGTTAGTGCACCACAGCTAGCCAGGAGGGAGTCTGGGGAAAAGCCTGCACCTGCCGAAGAGGCAAGAGACTTTTTCTTCCCTCTTTGTTTCCTGGTGCGTGAGGAGAGGGGTTTAAGAACGCTGCTTAAAGGAACTCCAGAGACGGGCGTGAGCCGCGGCTAAAAGCGCGAACCCCAGAGACGGGCGCGAGCCGCGGCTGAAAGCGCGGACCCCAGAGATGGGTGCGAGCCGTGGCTGAAAGCACGGACCCCAGAGACGGGCACGAGCCGCGGCTGAAAGCGCGGACCCCAGAGACGGGCACGAGCCGCGGCTGAAAGCACGGACCCCAGAGACGGGCGCGAGCCGCGGCTGAGGGCGCGGACCCCAGAGACAGGCGCGAGCCGTGGCTGAGGGCACTGACTCCAGAGACGGGCGCAAGCTGCGGCTGGAGGCGCGGACCCCAGAGGCGGGCGGGAGACGTTGGGGCTGCTGCTGCCGCCACCAAGGGGCCTGTGTGTGAGCGCAGGTCGCTCTCCACTCCCCTCTTCCGCGGAGGCTGTGCAGCCCACCACTGCCGGGTTCCCGGGATCCGGGGACGACTTCCCCGGGAGAGCGCACGGCGGGCCTCGGGCTGGTGCATGGTCACGCCGGACTTTGCCGCCACAGGCCCCCCCCGCATTCCGTGCCCCTCCCTCCCTGCCGGCCTCAGCACACCAGAACCCCCGAATCAGCGGCTCCTTTAACCCCGTCCTGTCTGAGCAAAAAACAGACGCCCTCCAGCGACCTACACGCAGAGGCAGGGCCAAATCCAAAGCTGAGCCCCTGTGAGCTGTGAGAACAAAGAAGAGAAAGGGAAATCTCTCCCAGCAGCCTCAGAAGCAGCAGATTAAAGCTCCACAATCAACTTGATGTACCCTGCATCTGTGGAATACATGAATAGACAGCCAATCATCCCAAATTAAGGAGGTGGACTTTGGGAGCAAGATCTATGATTTTTCTCCCTATTCCTCTTTTTGTGAATGTGTATGTGTATGCTTCTGTGTGAGATCTTGTCTGTATAGTCTTGCTTCCACCATTTGTCCTAGGGTTCTATCCGTCCATGGTTTTTTCTTAAAATTTTTTTCTTAATAATCAATTTTAATTTTAAGAACGTTGTTATACTTTACCTTCGTCCTTTCTTTCTTTCTTTCTTTCCTTCCTTCCTTCCCTCCTTTAGACAACGAATCATCCCAAATTGAGGAGGTGGTCTCTGACAGCAAGATTTATGATTTTTCCCCCTTTACCTCTTTTTGTGAGGGTGTATGTGTACGCTTCTGTGTAAGACTTTGTCTGTATAGCTTTGCTTCCAACAGTTGTCCTAAGGTTCTATCCGTCCCTTTTTTTTTTCTTCTAATTAAGAATTTTTTAATTCAATAACTTTATTATACTTTATTTTTACTGTATCTTCTTTCTTTCTGTTTTTCCTTCTTTCCCTCCTTCCTTCCTTCCTCCCTCCCTCCCTCCCTCCTTTCGTTCCTTCTTGCCTTCTTTCCTTCTTTGCTTCTTTCTTTCTTCCTTCCTTCCTTCCTTCCTTCCTTCCCTCCTTCCTTCCCTCCTTTCCTTCTTTCTTTCCTCATACTTCTACTAATTCCCTCTACTTTTTCTCCCTTTTATTCTGAGCCGTGTGGATGAAAGGCTCTTGGTGCTCCAGCCAGGAGTCAGGGCTCTGCCTCTGAGGTAGGAGAGCCAACTTCAGGACACTGGTCCACAAGAGACCTCCCAGCTCCACATAATATCAAATGGCAAAAATCTCCCAGAGACCTCCATCTTAACACCAGCACCCAGCTTCACTCAACGACCAGCAAGCCACAGTGCTGGACAACCTGTGCCAAACAACTAGCAAGACAGGAACACAACCCCACCCATTAGCAGAGAGGCTGCCTAAAATCATAATAAGGCCACAGACACCCTAAAACACACCACCAGACGTGAACCTGCCCACTAGAGAGACAAGATCCAGCCTCATCCACCACAACACAGGCACTAGTCCCCTCCACCAGGAAGCCTACACAACCCACTGAACCAACCTTAGCCACTGGAGACAGACATCAAAAACAGGAGGAACTACGAACCTGCAGCCTGCAAAAAGGAGACCCCAAACACAGTAAGATAAGCAAAATGAGAAAACAGAAAAGCACACAGCAGATAAAGGAGCAAGATAAAAATGCACCAGACCTAACAAATGAAGAGGAAATAGGCAGTCTACCTGAAAAAGAATTCAGAATAATGATAGTAAGGTTGATCCGAAATCTTGGAGATAGAATGGACAATAGAATGGACAAAATGCAAGAATCAGTTAACAAGGACCTAGAAGAACTAAAGATGAAACAAGCAACGATGAACAACACAATAAATGAAATTAAAAATACTCTAGATGGGATCAATAGCAGAATAACTGAGGCAGAAGAACGGATAAGTGACCTGGAAGATAAAATAGTGGAAATAACTACTGCAGAGCAGAATAAAGAAAAAAGAATGAAAAGAACTGAGGACAGTCTCAGAGACCTCTGGGACAACATTAAACGCACCAACATTCGAATTATAGGGGTTCCAGAAGAAGAAGAGAAAAAGAAAGGGACTGAGAAAATATTTGAAGAGATTATAGTTGAAAACTTCCCTAATATGGGAAAGGAAATAGTTAATCAAGTCCAGGAAGCACAGAGAGTCCCATACAGGATAAATACAAGGAGAAATACGCCAAGACACATATTAATCAAACTGTCAAAAATTAAATACAAAGAAAGCATATTAAAAGCAGCAAGGGAAAAACAACAAATAACACATAAGGGAATCCCCATAAGGTTAACAGCTGATCTCTCAGCAGAAACCCTACAAGCCAGAAGGGAGTGGCAGGACATACTGAAAGTGATGAAGGAGAAAAACCTGCAACCAAGACTACTCTACCCAGCAAGGATCTCATTCAGATTTGATGGAGAAATTAAAACCTTTACAGACAAGCAAAAGCTGAGAGAGTTCAGCACCACCAAACCAGCTTTACAACAAATGCTAAAGGATCTTCTCTAGGCAAGAAACACAAGAGAAGGAAAAGACCTATAATAACGAACCCAAAACAATATAGAAAATGGGAATAGGAACATACATATCGATAATTACCTTAAATGTAAATGGACTAAATGCTCCCACCAAAAGACACAGATTAGCTGAATGGATACAAAAACAAGACCCTTATATATGCTGTCTACAAGAGACCCACTTCAGACCTAGAGACACATACAGACTAAAAGTAAGGGGATGGAAAAAGATATTCCATGCAAATGGAAACCAAAAGAAAGCTGGAGTAGCAATTCTCATATCAGACAAAATAGACTTTAAAATAAGGACTATTAAAAGAGACAAAGAAGGACACTACATAATGATCAAGGGATCGATCCAAGAAGAAGATATAACAATCGTAAATATTTATGCACCCAACATAGGAGCACCTCAATACATAAGGCAAATACTAACAGCCATAAAAGGGGAAATCGACAGTAACACATTCATAGTAGGGGACTTAAACACCCCACTTTCACCCAAGGACAGATCATCCAAAATGAAAATCAATAAGGAAACACAAGCTTTAAATGATACATTAAACAAGATGGACTTAATTGATATTTATAGGACACTCCATCCAAAAACAACAGAATACACATTTTTCTCAAGTGCTCATGGAACATTCTCCAGGATAGATCATATCTTGGGTCACAAATCAAGCCTTGGCAAATTTAAGAAAATTGAGATTGTATCAAGTATCTTTTCTGACCACAACGCCATGAGACTAGATATCAATTACAGGAAAAGATCTGTAAAAAATACAAACACATGGAGGCTAAACAATACACTACTTAATAATGAAGTGATCACTGAAGAAATCAAAGAGGAAATCAAAAAATACCTAGAAACAAATGACAATGGAGACACAACGACCCAAAACCTGTGGGATGCAGCAAAAGCAGTTCTAAGGGGGAAGTTTATAGCAATACAAGCCCACCTTAAGAAGCAGGAAACATCTAGAATAAACAACCTAACCTTGCACCTCAAGCAATTAGAGAAAGAAGAACAAAAAACCCCCAAAGCTAGCAGAAGGAAAGAAATCATAAAAATCAGATCAGAAATAAATGAAAAAGCAATGAAGGAAACAATAGCAAAGATCAATAAAACTAAAAGCTGGTTCTTTGAGAAGATAAACAAAATAGATAAACCACTAGCCAGACTCATCAAGAAAAAAAGGGAGAAGACTCAAATCAATAGAATTAGAAATGAAAAAGGAGAGGTAACAACTGACACTGCAGAAATAAAAGAGATCATGAGAGATTACTACAAGCAACTCTATGCCAATAAAATGGACAATCTGGAAGAAATGGACAAATTCTTAGAAATGCACAACCTGCCAAGACTGAATCAGGAAGAAATAGAAAATATGAACAGACCAATCACAAGCACTGAAATTGAAACTGTGATTAAAAATCTTCCAACAAAGAAAAGCCCAGGACCAGATGGCTTCACAGGCGAATTCTATCAAACATTTAGAGAAGAGCTAACACCTATCCTTCTCAAATTCTTCCAAAATATAGCAGAGGGAGGAACACTCCCAAACTCATTCTACGAGGCCACCATCACCTTGATACCAAAACCAGGCAAGGATGTCACAAAGAAAGAAAACTACAGACCAATATCACTGATGAACATAGATGCAAAAATCCTCAACAAAATACTAGCAAACAGAATCCAACAGCACATTAAAAGGATCATACACCATGATCAAGTGGGGTTTATTCCAGGAATGCAAGGATTCTTCAATATACGCAAATCTATCAATGTGATAAACCATATTAACAAATTGAAGGAGAAAAACCATATGATCATCTCAATAGATGCAGAGAAAGCTTTTGACAAAATTCAACACCCATTTATGATAAAAACCCTGCAGAAAGTAGGCATAGAGGGAACTTTCCTCAACATAATAAAGGCCATATACGACAAGCCCACAGCAAACATCATCCTCAGTGGTGAAAAACTGAAAGCATTTCCACTAAGATCAGGAACAAGACAAGGGTGCCCACTCTCACCACTCTTATTCAACATAGTTTTGGAAGTTTTAGCCACAGCAATCAGAGAAGAGAAGGAAATAAAAGGAATCCAAATCGGAAAAGAAGAAGTAAAGCTGTCACTGTTTGCAGATGACATGATCCTATACATAGAGAATCCTAAAGATGCTACCAGAAAACTACTAGAGCTAATCAATGAATTTGGTAAAGTGGCAGGATACAAAATTAATGCACAGAAATCTCTGGCATTCCTATATACTAATGATGAAAAATCTGAAAGTGAAATCAAGAAAACACTCCCATTTACCATTGCAACAAAAAGAATAAAATATCTAGGAATAAACCTACCTAAGGAGACAAAAGACCTGTATGCAGAAAACTATAAGACACTGATGAAAGAAATTAAAGATGATACAAATAGATGGAGACATATACCATGTTCTTGGATTGGAAGAATCAACATTGTGAAAATGACTCTACTACCCAAAGCAATCTATAGATTCAATGCAATCCCTATCAAACTACCACTGGCATTTTTCACAGAACTAGAACAAAAAATTTCGCAATTTGTATGGAAACACAAAAGACCCCGAATAGCCAAAGCAATCTTGAGAACGAAAAAAGGAACTGGAGGAATCAGGCTCCCTGACTTCAGACTATACTACAAAGCTACAGTTATCAAGACGGTATGGTACTGGCACAAAAACAGAAAGATAGATCAATGGAACAGGATAGAAAGCCCAGAGATAAACCCATGCACATATGGACACCTTATCTTTGATAAAGGTGGCAGGAATGTACAGTGGAGAAAGGACAGCCTCTTCAATAAGTGGTGCTGGGAAAACTGGACAGGTACATGTAAAAGAATGAAATTAGAACACTCCCTAACACCATACACAAAAATAAGCTCAAAATGGATTAAAGACCTAAATATAAGGCCAGAAACTATCAAACTATTAGAGGAAAACATAGGCAGAACACTCTATGACATAAATCACAGCAAGATTCTTTCTGACCCAACCCCTAGAGTAATGGAAATAAAAACAAAAATAAACAAATGGGACCTAATGAAACTTCAAAGCTTTCACACAGCAAAGGAAACCATAAACAAGACCAAAAGACAACCCTCAGAATGGGAGAAAATATTTGCAAATGAAGCAACCGACAAAGGATTAATCTCCAAAATTTACAAGCAGCTCATGCAGCTCAACAACAAAAAAGCAAACAACCCAATCCAAAAATGGGCAGAAGACCTAAATAGACATTTCTCCAAGGAAGATATACAGACTGCCAACAAACACATGAAAGAATGCTCAACATCATTAATCATTAGAGAAATGCAAATCAAAACTACAATGAGATATCATCTCACACCAGTCAGAATGGCCATCATCAAAAAATCTAGAAACAATAAATGCTGGAGAGGGTGTGGAGAAAAGGGAACACTCTTGCACTGCTGGTGGGAATGTGAATTGGTTCAGCCACTATGGAGAACAGTATGGAGGTTCCTTAAAAAACTACAAATAGAACTACCATATGACCCAGCAATCCCACTACTGGGCATATACCCAGAGAAAACCGAAATTCAAAAAGAGTCATGTACCAAAATGTTCATTGCAGCTCTATTTACAATAGCCCGGAGATGGAAACAACCTAAGTGCCCATCACTGGATGAATGGATAAAGAAGATGTGGCACATATATACAATGGAATATTACTCAGCCATAAAAAGAAATGAAATTGAGCTATTTGTAATGAGGTGGATAGACCTAGAGTCTGTCATACACAGTGAAGTAAGTCAGAAAGAAAAAGACAAATACAGTATGCTAACACATATATATGGAATTTAAGAAAAAAAAATGTCATGAAGAACCTAGGGGTAAGGCAGGAATAAAGACGCAGACCTCCTAGAGAAGGGACTTGAGGTTATGGGGAGGGGGAAGGGTGAGCTGTGACGGGGCGAGAGAGAGTCATGGACATATACACACTAACAAACGTAGTAAGGTAGATAGCTAGTGGGAAGCAGCCGCATGGCACAGGGATATTGGCTCGGTGCTTTGTGACAGCCTGGAGGGGTGGGATAGGGAGGGTGGGAGGGAGGGAGACACAAGAGGGAGGAGATATGGGAACATATGTATATGTATAACTGATTCACTTTGCTATAAAGCAGAAACTAACACACCATTGTAAAGTAATTATACCCCAATAAAGATGTTAAAAAAAAAAACAAAGCAACAGAGCCTAGGGCACTTCCACTTATGGTCCTATAGCTTAGGGAAATTAAAATAAAAAAGACACAGCCACCCCAAAGTTTGGAACGGTTCTGTTTACAAGAACCTCGTTTATGGTACAAGTACAATATCGCAGAAAGCGAAAAATGGATAAAGAAGTTGTGGTACTTACGTACAATGCAATATCACTCAGCAATGAAATCTGTGTCATCAGGCCCGTAGCAGCATAATGAGTGGATTCAGGTATGATGATTCTAAGTGAAATAAGTCACACAGAAAAAGAAACATCATAAGATATCACTAATACACGGAATGTAAACTAGGCTACACAGGAACTGAATTACAAAACAGAACAGGGTCTCAAATGTAGAAAACCAACTTATGCTTGCTTAAGGGGAAAGGTGAGTTGGGGTGCTGCATAAAACCAGAGATTGAACTGAGCACAGATACTGTTCCATAAGCCAAATATGTAATAGACAAGAGCTACTCCTTGCTCAACGAAGTGGACTCAACACCCCATATTAAACGCCTAAGAATATACCTGACTAGTAAGAATCTTAAAACCTATGGATTTATATGTCTCCGAAAGAGAATCAAGCGTGTGTACAGCAGCATAAATGCAGCAGTGATAGGATTGGTGAGGTTCGGTCAGCAAATGCAGACCCTTTGAAGTCATATTGCATGCTACCCATTCCATGGGTCTCAACTCTCCAGGTTTAAGAGATTCTTCCTTCAGCTAAAACATGCATGTGGAACCCAGAGTATGATCCAACATGTGATCGGGAAACGTGTTCAAATGTGTCTCAGTTTTCGTCCCCTGGTACTCGGGTGCAACATTCCAGACGCTTTACTAACACTCTCCCCACTTGGAGAGTCAGTGCCTTTAACCTCCTGTTTGGCCCAGTTTGCAATTTCTGCGGAAAATGAACAGGAATAGGGAGAACCCATGACAGACTAGCTGGAGGTGTCTGGACGGGCAAATTTAACTCTCATTTCCCACCAGGAAGAGGAATTAACCAAAGGCTCAGCGTGCGATGCTGGAACCACACTAGGGCCTGAAGCAAATCTTTGGTATTGCGGCCAGCTCACAAGAAAACGAGTTGAAGAAAGGAGCTCAGGGGCGCTGTAATTCACAAACCTGCAGAGTTATAAATGACAGCTATCGTCCAAAAATATATTGAAGTAAGGCTGCCAAGGGGACTTGCAAGCGGGGCAGAATTGCAGGAAACCGATTTCAGGAGGTAGACTGGAGGTGCATGTAAAGCATAGGAAAAGAGGCAGAACGTCCACAATGATGCACTTGGGCAAAAAGGGCGTATGCGGTTTTTCCTGAATATATTCAGGAAAAAACGCATACGCCCTTTTTGGCCAACCAAGCAAGCTTGCAAAGGAAATCTGCACTACAATGAAGTCTCACTGCCCCCCGGTCAAAAGGGCCATCTGAAAAAAGTGTAAAATCCAGAAAGGCAGGACAGGCCATGAGAACTGGGAGCCTTGTTATGCTGATGGGCGGGATGTAAATTGCCAACAGCCACTCTGGAGAAGTGTATGGTGTTTCCTGAAACATCTAAAAAACAAAGCAACAGAGCCTACGGCACTTCCACTTATGGTCCTATAGTTTAGGGAAATTAAAATCATTAAGACACAGCCACCGTACAGTTTGGGATGGCTCTGTTTACAAGAACCTCCTTTACAGTACAAGTTCAATATCGCAGAAAGTGAAAATTGGATAAAGAAGTTGTGGTACTTACGTACAATGCAATATCAGTCAGCAATGAAATCTGTGTCATCAGGCCCGTAGCAGCATAATGAGTGGATTCAGGTACGATGATTCTAAGTGAAATAAGTCACACAGAAAAAGAAACATCATAAGATATCACTAATACACGGAATGTAAACTTGGCTACACAGGAACTGAATTACAAAACAGAACAGGGTCTCAAATGTAGAAAACCAACGTATGCTTGCTTAAGGGGAAAGGTGAGTTGGGGTGCTGCATAAAACCAGAGATTGAAATTAGCACAGATACCATTCCATAAGCCAAATATGTAATAGACAAGACCTACTCCTTGCTCAGCGAAGTGGACTCAACACCCCATATTAAACGCCTAAGAATATACCTGACTAGTAAGAATCTTAAAACCTATGAATTTATATGTCTCTGAAAGAGAATCAAGCGTGTGTAAGCAGCATAAACGCAGCAGTGATAGGATTGGTGAGGTTCGGTGAGCAAATGCAGACCCTTAGAAGTCATATTGCACGGTACCCATTCTATGGGTCTCAACTCTCCAGGTTTACGTATTCTTCCTTCATCTAAAACATGCATGTGGAACGTAGAGTATGATCCACCGTGTGATCGGGAAACGTGTTCAAATTTGTCTCAGTTTTCATCCCCTGGTACTCGGGTGCAACATTCCAGACGCTTTACTAAATCTCTCCCCACTTGGAGAGTCAGTGTCTTTAACCTCCTGTTTGGCCCAGTTTGCAATTTCTGCGGAAAATGAACAGGAATAGGGAGAACCCATGAGAGACTAGGTGGAGGTGTCTGGACGGGCAAATTTAACTCTCATTTCCCACCAGGAAGAGGAATTAACCAAAGGCTCAGCGTGCCATGCCGGAACCACACTAGGGCCGGAAGCAATCCTGCGGTGTTGCGGCCAGCTCACAAGAAAGCGAGTTGAAGAAAGGAGCTCAGGGGCACTGTAATTCACAAATCTGCAGAGTTATAAATGACAGCTATCGTCCAAAAATATATTGAAGGAAGGCTGCCAAGAGGAGTTGAAAAAGGGGCAGAATTGCAGGAAACCGATTTCAGGAGGTAGACTGGAATTGCATGTAAAACATAGGAAAAGAGGCAGAACTTCCACAATGATGCACTTGGCCAAAAAGGGCGTATGCGTTTTTTCCTGAATATATTCAATAAAAAATGCATACGCACTTTTTGTCCAACCAAGCAAGCTTGCAAAGGAAATCTGCACTACAATGAAGTCCCACTGCCCCCCGGTCAAAAGGGCTATCTGAAAAAAGTGTAAAATCCAGAAAGTCAGGACAGGCCATGAGAACAGGGAGCCTTGTTATGCTGATGGGCGGGATGTAAATTGCCAACAGCCACTCTGGAGAAGTGTATGGTGTTTCCTGAAACATTTGAAAAACAAAGCAACAGAGCCTAGGGCACTTCCACTTATGGTCCTATAGCTTAGGGAAATTTAAATCAAAAAGACACAGCCACCCCAGAGTTTGGGATGGCTCTGTTTACAAGAACCTCGTTTACAGTACAACTTCAATATCGCAGAAAGCGAAAATTGGATAAAGAAGTTGTGGTACTTATGTACAATGCAATATCACTCAGCAATGAAATCTATGTCATCAGGCCCATAGCAGCATAATGAGTGGATTCAGGTACGATGATTCTAAGTGAAATAAGTCACACAGAAAAAGAAACATCATAAGATATCACTAATACACAGAATGTAAACTTGGCTACACAGGAACTGAATGACAAAACAGAACAGGGTCTCAAATGTAGAACACCAAGTTATGCTTGCTTAAGGGGAAAGGTGAGTTGGGGTGCTGCAAAAAAACAGAGATTGAAATTAGCAAAGATACCGTTCCATAAGCCAAATATGTAATAGACAAGAGCTACTCCTTGCTCAATGAAGTGGACTCAACACACCATATTAAAAGCCTAAGAATATACTGACTAGTAAGTATCTTAAAACCTACGGATTTATATGTCTCCAAAAGAGAATCAAGCGTGTGGACAGAGGCAAAAACGCAGCAGTGATAGGATTGGTTAGGTTCGGTGAGCAAATGCAGACCCTTTGAAGTCATATTGCATGGTACCCATTCCATGGGTCTCAACTCTCCAGGTTTAAGAGATTCTTCCTTCAGCTAAAACATGCATGTGGAACCCAGAGTATGATCCACCGTGTGATTGGGAAACGTGTTCAAATGTGTCTCAGTTTTCGTCCCCCGGTACTCGGGTGCAACATTCCAGACGCTTTACTAACACTCTCCCCACTTGGAGAGTCAGTGCCTTTAACCTCCTGTTTGGCCCAGTTTGCAATTTCTGCGGAAGATGAACAGGAATAGGGAGAACCAATGAGAGACTAGCTGGAGGTGTCTGGACGGGCAAATTTAACTCTCATTTCCCACCAGGAAGAGGAATTAACCAAAGGCTCAGCGTGCCATGCCGGAACCACACTAGGGCCTGAAGCATCCTGCGGTGTTGCGGCCAGCTCACAAGAAAGCGAGTTGAAGAAAGGAGCTCAGGGGCACTGTAATTCACAAACCTGTGGAGGTATAAATGACAGCTATCATCCAAAATTATACTGAAGTAAGGCTGCCAAGAGGACTTGAATGCGGGGCAGAATTGCTGGAAACTGATTTCAGAAGGTACACGGGAGTCGCTCTTAAAGCATAAGAAAAGAGACAGAACTTGGAAAATAATGCACTTGGCAAAAAAGGGCATATGTTTTTTATCCAGAGCTCTCATAACTGAGGGGAGGAGATTCACAGCAGGCTCCAACTGCCACCTGAGTGCTCACATTGCCAAGGCAATGTGAGCAAGCCAGGCAGGAGTTACCTCACAGCAGAGGTCCCACCTCACAGAAGGGTGAGAAACCCAGCCAACATCAGACTGTCACCAGAGGGCCCACATCACCAAGGGGATGGGAACCAGGCAGGAGTGTCTTCACACCAGTGCGGCCACATCATCGAAAGGTGAGGTACTCAGCACATGTGTCCTCAAACCAGAGGACCCACATCACCAAGGGCCTCGGAGTGAGGCAGGCAGGAGTAGCCTCACAACACTGGGCCCATAGAATAAAAAAGTGAGGATTCCAGCAGTTGGAACCTCCCAGCAGGCGGCCCAGAGCACCGAGGCTATGGGATCCAGGCCACAGTGAACTCACAGAAGAGGGTCCATGTCATGAAACTGAGCAACCCAGCCATTGGGACCTCAGAGCAGGAGGCCCACATCCCCATGAGGATGGAAATCTGGTAGGAGTGTCCTCGCACCACTGAGAACGTATCAGAAAATTTTGGGCGACCAGCAGTTAGGGCCTGACGCCAGAGGACCCTCATCACCAAGGGAAGGAGGCTCCCAGCAGGCTCCAACAGCCACCAGAGAGCTGACGTCGCCAAGGCGATGTGTGCCAACCAGGCACGAATGACCTCACAGCAGAGGGCCCACCTCAGAGAAGTGTGACGAACCCAGTCAGGATCAGACTCGCACCAGAGGGCCCACATCACCAAATGGATTGGAACCAGGCAGGAGTGTCCTCACATGAGTAGGGCCACATCATCTAAAGGTGAGGAACCCAGAACATGTGGCTTCAAACCATAAGACACCCATCACCAAGGGGCTGGGAGTGAGGCAGGCAGGAGGAGCCTCATAACAGAGGGCCCAAAAATAAGAAAGGTGAGGAATGCAGCAGTTGGAACCTCCCAGCAGGCAGCCCAGAGCACAGAGGCTAGGGGATCCAGGCCAGAGTGAACTAACAACTGGGCTCACATCAGAAAACGTGGGGTGCTCAGAAGTTAGGGCCTGACACTAGAGGGCACTCATCACCGAGAGGAGGAGGCTCCCAGCAGGCTCCAGCTGCCACCAGAGGGCCAACGTCGCCAAGGCGATGTGTGCCAGCCCGGCAGGAGTGACCTCACAGCAGAGGGCCCACCTCACAGAAGGGTGAGGAACACAGCCAGGATCAGACTCTCACCAGAGGGCCCACATCACCAAGGGGATGGGAACCTGGCAGGGGTGGCTTCGCACCACTTAGCACATATCAGAAAATGTTAGGAGCCCAGCAGTTAGGGCCTGACGCCAGGGGGCCCTCATAACTGAGGGGAGGAGACTCCCAGCAGGTTCCAACTGCCAACAGAGGGCCCACGTCTACAAGGTGGCATGCGCCATCCAGGCAGTAGTGACCTCACAGCAGAGGGCCTATCTCACAGAAGGGTGAGGAACCGAGGCAGGATGAGACTCTCGCCAGAGGGCCCACAACACCAAGGGGATGGGAACCAGTCAGGACTGTCCTCCCACCAGTGGGGCCACATCATCGAAAGGTGAGGAACCCAGCACATGTGGCCTCATATCAGAGGACATACATCACAAAGGGGATGGGAGTGAGGCAGGTAGGAGTAGCCTAAAAACAGAGGGCCCAAAGAATAAAAAAGGTGAGGAATCCAGCATTTGGAACCTCCCAGCAGGCGGCCGAGAGCACAGAAGCTATGGGATGCAGGCAGGAGTGAACTAACACCAGAGAGCCCACATCATGAAACTGTGAGCAACCCAGGCGTTGGGACCTCAGAGCAGAAAGCCCACATCCCCATGGGGATGGGAACCTGACAGGAGTGTCCTGGCATCACTGGGCTCACATCAGAAAACGTGGGGAGCCCAGCAGTTAGGGCCTGATGCTAGAGGGCCATCATCACCGAGGGCAGGAGGCTCCCAGCAGGTTCCATGTGCCAACAGAGGGCCCACGTCGCCAAGGTGATGTGTGCAAGTCAGGCAGGATTGACCTCACAGCAGAGAGCCTACCTCACAGAAGAGTGAGGAAGCCAGCCAGGATAAGACTGTCACCAGAAGACCCACATCACCAAGGGGATGGGAACCAGGCAGGAGTGTCCTCACACCAGTGGGGCCACATCATTGAAAGTTGCGGAACCCAGCACATGTGGCCTCAAACCAGAAGACCCACATCACGAAGGGGTTGTGAGTGAGGCAGGCAGGAGGAGCATCACAACACAGGACCCATAGAATACAAAAGTTGAGGAATCGAGCAGTTGGAACCTCCCAGCAGGCGGCCAAGAACACAGAGGCTATGGGATCCAGGCCACAGTGAACTAACACCAGAGAGCCCACATCATGAAATTGTGATCAAAACAGCCGTTGGAACCTCAGAGCAGAAGGCCCACATCCCCATGGAGATGGGAACCTAAGAGGAGTGCCCGAGCATCACTGGGCCCACTAAGAAAAGTTGGGGAGCCCAGCAGTTAGGGCCTGACGTCAGAGGGCCCTCATCACAGAGGTGAGGAGGCTGCCAGCAGGGTCCAAGTGCCACCAGAGGGCTCATGTCAACAAGGCGAGGTGAGCAAGCCAGGCAAGAGTTACCTGATAGTAGAGGGCCCACCTCACAGATGGGTGAGGAACCCAGCCAGGATCAGACTCTCACCAGAGGGCCCACATCACAAAGGGGATGGGAACCAGTCAGGATTATCCTCACACCAGTGGGGCCTCATCATCTTAAGGTGAGAAACCCAGCACATGTGTCCTCAAACCAGAGGACCCACATCACCAAGGGCCTTGGAGTGAGGCAGGCAGGAGTAGCCTCACAACACAGGGCACATAATATAAAAAACGTGAGGATTCCAGCATTTACACCTTCCAGCAGGCGGCCCAGAACACCGAGGCTATGGGATCCAGGCCACAGTGAACTCACAGCAGAGGGCCCACATCATAAAACTGTGAGCAACCCAGGCGTTGGGACCTCAGCGCAGAAGGCCCACATCCCAATGGGGATGTGAACCTGGCTGGAGTGTCCTCGCACCACTGGGCGCACATCACAAAATGTGGGGAGCCCACCATTTAGGGCCTGACGCCAGAGGGCCATCATCACCGAGAGGAGGAGGCACCCTGCACGCTCCAACTGCCACCAGAGGGCTCACGTCTCCAAGGTGACGTGTGCCAGCCAGGCAGGAGTGACCTCACAGCAGAGGGCCTACCTCACAGAACGTTGAGGAACCCAGCCAGGATTAGACTCTCGCCAGAGGGCCCACCTCACCAAGGGGATGGGAACCAGGCAGGAGTGTCCTCACACGAGTGGGGCCACATCATCGAAAGGTGCGGAACACAGCACATGTGGCCTCAAATCAGAGGACACATATCACAAAGGGAATGGGAGTGAGGCAGGTAGGAGTAGCCCCACAACACTGGGCCCATAGAATATAAAAGTGAAGAATTCAGCAGTTGAAACCTCCCAGCAGGTGGCCCACAGCACCGAGGCTATGGGATCCAGGCCACAGTGAACTCACAGAAGAGGGCCCACATCATGGTACTGTGAGCAAGCCAGCCGTTTTGACCTCAGAGCAGAAGGCCCATATCCCCATGGGGATGGGAACATGGCAAGAGTGTCCTCACTCACTTGGCGCACATCAGAAAATGTGGGGAGCCCAGCAGTTATGGCCTAAGGCAAGAGGGCCCTCATCACCGAGGGGAGGAGGGTCCCAGCACACTCCAACTGCCACCAGAGGGCCCACGTCGCCAAGGTGACGTGTGCCAGACAGGCATGATTGACCTCACAGCAGAGGGCCCACCTCACAGAAGGGTGAGGAACCCAGCCAGGATCAGACTCTCACCTGAGGGCCCACATCAGCAAGGGGATGGGAACCAGTCAGGACTGTCTTCCCTCCAGTGGGGCCACATCATCGAAAGGTGCGGAACCCAGCACATCTGGCCTCAAATCAGAGGACACATATCACAAAGAGAATGGGAGTGAAGCAGGCAGGAGTAGCCTAAAAACAGAGGGCCCGGAGAATAAGAAAGGTGAGGAATCCAGCAGTTGGAACCTCCCAGCAGGCGGCCGAGAGCACAGAAGCTATGGGATGCAGGCAGGAGTGAACTAACAACAGAGAGCCCACATCATGAAACTGTGAGCAACCCAGGCGTTGGGACCTCAGAGCAGAAGGCCCACATCCCAATGGGGATGTGAACCTGGCTGGAGTGTCCTCGCACCACTGGGCGCACATCACAAAATGTGGGGAGCCCAGCAGTTAGGGCCTGACGCCAGAGGGCCCTCATCACCGAGGGGAGGAGGCTCCCAGCAGGCTCCAAGTGCCACCAGAGGGCTCATGTCCACAAGGCGAGGTGAGCAAGCCAGGCAGGAGTGACCTCACAGCAGACGGCCCACCTCACAGATGGGTGAGGAACCCAGCCAGGATCAGACTCTCAACAGAGGGCCCACATCACCAAGGGGATGTGAACCAGGCAGGAGTCTCCTAAGACCATTGGTCCCACATCATCGAAAGGTGAGGAACCCAGCACATGTGGCCTCATACCAGACGACACACATCACGAAGGGGCTGGGAGTGAGGCAGGCAGGAGGATCCTCACAACAGAGGGCCCAAAAATAAGAAAGGTGAGGAATCCAGCAGTTGGAACCTCCCAGCAGGCGGCCAAGAGCACAGAGGCTATGGGATCCAGGCCTCTGTGAACTAACACCAGAGAGCCCACATCATGAAAATGTGAACAACCCAGCCGTTGGGACCTCAGAGCAGAAGGCCCACATCCCCATGGTGATGGGATCCTAAGAGGAGTGCCAAAGCATCACTGGGCTCACTAAGAAAAGTTGGTGAGCCCAGCAGTTAGGGCCTGACGCAAGAGGGACCTCATCACCGGAGGGAGGAGATTCCCAGCACGCTCCAACTGCCACCACACGGCTGACTTCACCAAGGCAATGTGTGCCAGCCATGCAGGAGTGACCTATCAGCAGAGGGTCTCCCTCACAGAAGGGTGAGGAACACAGCCAGGAACAGACTCTCACCAGGGGGTCCACATAACCACGTGGATGAGAACCAGGCAGGAGTGTCCTCACACTAGTGGGGCCACATCATCAAAAGGTGAGGAACCCAGCAAAGGTGGCCACAAACTAGAGGACCCACATCACCAAGGGGTTGAGAGTGAGGTAGGTGTCTGGATGGGCATATTTAACACTCATTTCCCACCAGGAAGAGGAATTAACCAAAGGCTCAGCGTGCCCTGCCAGAAGCAGATTAGGGCCTGAAGCAGTCTTGCGGGTTTGCGGCCAGCTCACAAGAAAACGAGTTGAAGAAAGGAGCTCAGGGGCCCTGTAATTCACAAACCTGCAGAGTTATAAATGACAGATAACGTCCAAAAATATATTGAAGTAAGGCTGCGAAGAGGACTTGAAAGCGGGGCAGAATTTCAGGAAACCGATTTCAGGAGGTAGACTGGATTTGCATTTAAAGCATAGGAAAAGAGGCAGAACATCGACAATGATGCACTTGGCCAAAAAGGGCGTATGAGTTTGTTCCTGAATATATTCAGGAAAAAACGCATACGCCCTTTTTGGCAAACCAAGCAAGCTTGCAATGGAAATCCGAACTACTATGAAGTGTCACTTCCCCCCCCGGTCTAAAGGGCCATCTGAGAAAAGTGTAAAATCCAGAAAGGCAAGACAGGCCATGGGGAAAAAGGAGCCTTGTTATGCTGATGGGCGCGATGTAAATTGCCAACAGCCACTCTGGAGAAGTGTATGGTGTTTCCTGATACATCTGAAAAACAAAGCAACAGAGCCTAGGGCACTTCCACTTATGGTCCTATAGCTTAGGGAAATTAAAATCAAAAAGACACAGCCACCCCAAAATTTGGGACGGCTCTGTTTACAGGAACCTCTTCTACAGTACAAGTTAAATATCCCAGAGAACAAATAATTGATAAAGAAGTTGCGGTACTTACGTACAACAGAATACCATTCAGCAATGAAATCTGTGTCACCAGGCCTGTACCAGCATAATGAGTGGATTGAGGCACGATGATTCTAAGTGAAATAAGTCACACAGAAAAAGAAACATCATAAGGTATCACTAATGCACGGAATGTAAACTTTGCTACACATGAACTGAATTACAAAACAGAACAGGGTCTCAAGTTTAGAAAACCAACTTATGCTTGCTTAAGGGGAAAGGTGAGTGGGGGTGCTGCATAAAACCAGAGTTTGAAATTAGCACAGATACCGTTCCATAAGCCAAATATGTAATAGACAAGACCTACCCCTTGCTCAACGAAATGGACTCAACAATGAGGTATCACCTCACACCTGTTAGAATGGGCATCATCTGAAAATCTACAAACAACAAATGCTGGAAAGGGTGTGGAGAAAAGGAAGCCTCTTCCACTATTGTTGGGAATATGAATTGATACAGTCACTATGGAGAACAATATGGAGTGTCTTAAGAAACTAATAATAGAATTACCATATGATACAGCAATCCCAGTACTGGACATATACCCAGACAAAACCATAAATCAAAAAGAGACATTCAACGCAATGTTCATTGCATCACTATTTACAGGTAATGGAAGCAACCTAAATGCCCACAGACAGACGAATGCATAAAGATGTGGTACATATATAAAATGGAATATTACTAAGCCATGAAAGGAATGAAATTGGGTCATTTGTAGAGACGTCGATGGATCTAGAGACTGTCAAACAGAGTGAAGTAAGTCAGAAAGAGAAAAACAAATCTTGTATATTCATGCATATATGTGGAACCTAGAAAAACTGTACAGATTAACCGTTTTGCAAGGCATAAATAGAGCAACAGATGTAGACAACAATCGTATGGACAACAAGGGGGGAAAGCTCTTGGAGGGGTGGTGGTGGGAGGAGTTGAGAGATTGGGATTGGCATGTAAACATTTATATGTATAAAAAACCAATAAGAACCTGCTGTATAAAAATATAAAATAAAATTCAAAATTAAAAAGAAATAAAATTTAAAAAATAAAACAGAAAAAACAATTATTCCCTTCACATACATGTATTTATATGAATAAATTATTTCCATGCTTATATCTGTAAATACAAAAAAGAGGAATAAAATCTACCTTGAACCAAAAACGAAAAAGAGAAAAAAAAAACAGAACCCACCAGTTACTCAGAGGAAAACCGTATCAGGGCACTTGCTCCAGTTGTAAACAATTCTGAAGTTGGTCAGTGGTGGGGAATCGTCTCCCATTCAGCCAGCAGCCCCCACACAACAAGCGTCCTCATTGCAAAGCTGGGGCACCGTGCCGAGGCATCTGTGAGTAAACGTGAGCTGAGCCCCAGGCCAGTTGCTGCTGAACTGTTCCCACCCTTCCCAGGTAAAACACCTGAATATATACAAGGACCTGAAAGCCTAGAGGAAGGGCCATGGAGCACACGAGTGACAGCATGCCAGCTGACTTGGTGCCTGCAGGCCAGCCAGGATGGTCCTGGCCCTGGGTGCTCTTCTGGAAGATTTCCATTTCCCTGCCTGAGATACCCGTCCTGTCCCTGCCCCCACTGCTTTTTTCCTTCCTCACCTCTGCCCAGGGAGAAATTCCAGCAGCAGGTATGGGTGACACATCCTCTTCTTTAGCAGGTGGCAGCCTGGCAACTGCTGCAGAAAGTCCAGCAGAGCCCCACTCACACTGGGCCACCCACAAAGCCGTGGCCTCTCACTCCCTCCCACCAGCCCAGCCCCGAGACTGCTGACAGGGCAGAGAAAATGGCGTCAGGCACAGCTGCAAGGGCTCTTGCTGCCTGGAGTGGTATTTATATTGATCTCAACCCAGGCACACCTGGGGAGGGCTGGCCGGCACGGTAAGGCTGCCCAGGTCAGCCAATCATCACCCCTCAGGGTTTCACAGTTGCAGAAAATGGAACTTGCTGAACCGGCCAGGTCCAAGGAACAGGTGTGGGCTCCTGAGAGTCAGGATAGACAAGGGGCTGCAGCTTTGGCTTGTTTTCTAATCATTTTATCTGGCCCATGAGTGGGAGACAACTTCAAGAAAACCCACTCCTAATGAGAGAAACCCAGGAGTCAGGGAGAAGAGGGGTGGGTGGTGGTTGCAGACAGAGGCCTGGTGCCCTGGGTGCAGTGGAAGTCTCTGGAAGACCAGGTGGAGGGAGGTCACACAGAGTGATGCCCAGGGTCACAGACCTGTCGGAGCTGCTGTTTGTTAGTTCAAGTCCTGCTCTGAGGTGCTCTGTGTCAGCTCTGAGCAACAGGTGAGCTGGGGGTGCTCTTCAATGAGGGCTATGTGCACGGTTCCTGTGTGTCCAGCCCTGCCACGGTACCTGCAAGGGTAGCTCTGTATCCTGGGAGGGGCCTGACCATGAGAGCCCCGTGGGCTGGGTTGGGGGTGGGGTACCTGCCCAGGAGAGCTCCATATCCTGGGATTGGCCTGACCACGAGAGCCCCATGCGCTGCTGGGGACCTGGTAAAGGATGTCAGGACAGTCAGTGAAGCCACCGAGGATATACCTCCAGTTGCTCCTGATTCCTACACCCTGCTGGTCATTCTACCAACCACCAGGACATGGTATTCTGTATTAGTCTTCAATGATGCCTTCTTTTGTATTCCATTAGTCCCAGAGTCACAAGAAATTTTGGCTTGTGAGTGGCAGGACTCAACATACAACTAAAACAATACTTCCGAGCCGTCTTGCCCCAAGGGTTCAAAAATTCCCACACCATCTTTGGGGAAAGCTTAGCTAAAGACCGAAAAGTACTACCTCTGGAAAAGGAAACCCTCCTTCAATATGCAGATGACATTCTGATCGCCAGCCCGACTAAGGAGGCCTCTGAACTACCAAGCCAATAAAGGATAGAAGTTGTCCAAGAAAAAGCTCAAATATCACAGACTGCAGTGACCTGCCTGGGCTTCATTCTCACACAAGGTCAGAGAAGCCCATCCCAGGAAAGGGAAGAAACCATTTGCAGCCTTACCCCTTTCCAAAACTAGAAGACAGCTTAGGGGTTCCTGGGGAGGCCAGGGTTTGCTGCTTCTGGATCCCTAACTACAGTCTACTAGCTGGGCCTCTATATGAAACACTGAAAGGAAAAGATGATGATCCTTTTGAACAGAATCCAGAAGTGGCCTTTCAAGAACGGAAAGAGCAGTCAATTCAGACCCTTGCCCTGGAACTCCCTAATTGAGCTAAACCCTTTGACCTTTCCATTCCCAGTGAAAGGTGAATCGCCATTGGAGAATTAGTGCAAAAACTGGGACCACTTGAAATGGAACAACGCAAGAATGCCATCCAGGTAGGATAAACTACAGTCACCAAGGGGCTTGGCCCAAGGCCACATCTGGCCAAGATACTGGCGGTATCTAAAAACCTGGAAATCAGCAGCCCAAAAGGCCACCTCCCTCCTAAGGGAAAAGGACCCCACGTGGTGATCCTAATCACTAACCATGCCCTGAAGTTGCAGGGTTTGCTCCGTGGACACACCGACCTCGAGTGAGGAGGCCCTCCAACTCCAACATCCAGAGAGATAACCGGGGGCAACAGGGCACCATGACAACTCGTGTGAACATCACTTGACCTGGAGTTTCTCTCATAAAACAACAACAGTGTGTCCCGAAGGAGTAGACTACTGCTTGCAGGACTTACTGCACCCAGAGGGGAGCTAATAATCTTGGCGGGGGAACCGTATATCACACTGTCACCATAGAAAGGCCTACAGACACTGTGATGATGGTGGCCAATAAGACCGGCTGGACTCCTGTTTACTTCAAAAGGCTTTTGACTCAGTGGCCATCATGGTCCTTGATCACCACTGACCCTGGACTGTCTGGGAGTTGAGCGGGCAGGGCTCTGACACCTGGTGCTGTTTGTACGTTAATTCAGGGGCCTAATTGAAGAAAGAGCAGACTACTGGTGAGAGCATCTAGGCTGGCAGAAACGGTCAGCCTAAGGTGGCCGAACAAATGTGGGGTGGGGTGAAACCGGCCCCCACAGCGTCTCTGCACATCTCTTTCCTGGACCCTTAAAGGTCATTAGAATCTATAACACTTCCAATGCTGGTGCTCAGGTGGACGAGCAGGGAGGCAGGGGTCCTGGGGCCAATCAACGTCACCTGGAGGCTGCTGGGGAGAAGTTCTGACCCTCGTCCCCTGGTATGAGGGCTCCCAACTCAGCACTCAGCAGTTTCAGAAGAAGGGTCTGCACCCTCAGCACTCCAAGAATGAGGAACAGGACAAAAGGCAGAGGAGGGGTTTGTCCCCAGCAAAGCCCATTAAAAATCCCTGGGAGATAAAAATAGAATCTGGGCAATAAAGTCAAGTCTGACCTTTTTTATCCTTTGTGCTTTGTCTAATTTCACGTGCTCCTAGGGTCCCGCATGCAGAGGTTCCACACCCGGCACTTCAGACCAGATTTCCTAGTGCAGAATGGCTGGGTCGACACCTCAGCTCCTGGGGCCCAGTGCAGACTCCGACATATAGAGCCTGAGCTGCAGCCAACCCGGCCCTCGAGAGCTCCACCCCCTCCCTCCCACTGACTCTGACAGGATCTCTACACAGCAGCCCAGCCCACAGCCCACGGGGTAGTGTATGCTCTCACCTCTCCATTCTCTGATCAAAATATAAAGTTTCCTTTGCTTGTGAACCAAACTCAGTCTCGATCTGTTGGCCCCAATGACACTGGGCAGGGGGACACTTGTTGGGGTCCACTCTGGAGGATCAGTAACAGAAATTGAGACTATTGTAACTTCAATGAACAGATGTGTGAGCCAAACTGTAGTTAACATAGAACAGTTTATAAGGCTCGGGTAAATTAAGATGTTTCTAACACTTCCATTTGATATTTCCATCACTTTATTATAAGCAAGTTCAGTGAAAAGGTTTGTCTTATTTGTCAGGTCAATATTAGAGAAATGAAGTGATTTCTTTCCAAGGATGTACATCTAATAATCTTGGTTAAAGCTTCAATCTTGTTTTAAATGCTTTTCCATTGAAAATGATACCTCTCTTTCAGCTCCCCCATTTCTGAGAAGTAGAAAATCTTATAATTTATTATTACCAAAGGGGAAAGGTGGGAGGAGGGATAAATTAACAGTTTGGAATTAACACATACACACTGCTATGTATAAAATAGATCATCAACAAGGAACTACTGTATAGCACAGGGAACTACACTCAATATTTTGCAATAACCTATAAGGGGAAATAATCGGAAAAAGAATAGATATTTTTATTGACATCATCTATCAATGACAGTTAAAGTGTAACCTAAGGGAAGCCGGTGGTGAGTGCTTCTGACCCTGAAGACTTCAGTCATCTAAAGTTTGGACTCTGCCTACTTCCCAAGGCCCTTAATGAACATATGTGTAGCCGGAGCTTAAAAAACTCCCCAGTTTGGGTTTCGGGGAGACACTGATTTTGAAAAAGCCCTGGTGTTCTCCTTACATGAATGGGACTCTTCCTACTGCTAAAACATGTCTGTCACACCCAGAGGATGGTATACCGTCTGATCGGGAAGAGTTTGGAAAAGGCATCTCATCTCCTCATCTCCTGGTGCTCGGGTTCACCCCTCCAGCGTCTTTACTAACAGTCTCCCCACTTGGAGATGTCAGCACTGTCAACATCCTGTTGCGTACAGTTTGGAATTTGTCCAGAGGATGAAGCGGAAGGATGAGGAACAATGAGAGACAAGTCCTAGGTGTTCAGACAGGCACATGTCACTCTAATTTCCAATCAGGAAGACGAATTGACCAAAGGCTAGGGTTGCCCATGGAAACAGTATAGGGCTTGAGGAAATCCCACTGCTTTGTGGCCAGTTCCCATAAACACAAGTTGAACAATGGAACTCAGGGGCAGTAAAATTCACGAAACTGCAGAGTTGAAAATATCTATCACTGAAAAATGTCTTGAGGAAAGTCAGAGAAAAGGATTGGTAAGCAAGGGAGAATGGCAGGAAAGGGATTTGAGGAGGTAGAAAGGACTCGCCATTAAGCACAAGAAAAGGGGCTGAACATTGCCAACATTGCAGTTGGCCAAAAAGGCTGTATGCGTTTTTTTCTGTATATATTCAAGAAAAGGGCATACACTTTTTTAGCCAACCAAACAGGTGGGCACTGGAAATCAATACTACAAAAGATATCACTTCGCATCAGTCAGAAGAGCCATCCTCATAAAGTGTAAACACCAGAAATGCAGGACAGGGCAAGGAGAAGAGGGAGCCCTGTGAGGCTTATAGTGGAAATGTATATTGCCAGCGGCCATTCTGGAGAAGTGTATTGTGTTTACTAAAGCATCTAAAAAATGAGCTACAGAGCATAGGGCACTTGCACTCATGGGCGTATATCTTGGGAAAAACAAAAATCGAGAGGACACAGGCACCCCAATGTTTACCGCCTCTCTGTTTAAAAGATCCTCGACTAGGATATAACTTAAATGTCTCTGGAGGGAAAAAATGGATAGAGATGTGGTACTTATGTAGAGTGGAATATTACTCAGCCTGGAAATCAATGAAATATGGCCAGTTGTAACAACTCCGGAGGAGTTACGTATGATCATTCTAAGTGACATAATTCAAAAAGAAAAAGACACATATCATAAGATATCACTTAAAGGTGGAATCCAAAATGGCTACACATGCAATAAATTACAAAACAAAAACATAGTCAAATATGTAGAAAACACGCGTAAGGCTGCTAAACGGGAAAGGTGGGGAGGGGTGAGGCATCATCCAGGAGGTTGAAATTAGCAAAGATACCATTCCAAATACCAAACTGATAATCAACAAGGCCTACACGGTAGCTAAAAGAACTGCACTCAGCACACTCAAGTCACCGGAAAAGAATATCTATGACTGGTAAGAATCTGAAAAAGAATTTATTGATGTCTCTCTGTACGTGAATCAAGTGGATGTACAGCAGCAAGAAACAGAGCTTTGAAAATCAGCTGTAACCAATATAGTAATAAATTGAAAAAAATAAACGACAGAGAGACAGAGAAAACCTCTTACAACTTTTCCTCAGGGACGGTGATGCAACATGGATTGAACACATCTAGACCCACAGCAGGATGAGACATAAGGCTGGAAACTGTTCGTGCTAAGAGAAATGTGAGCTTGGGTGAGGAAATGCACACCCTTTAAAGTAATACTACCTGGTACCCATTCAATGGGTCCCAAATCTGCAGGTTCAAGGAATCTTCCTACAGCTAAAACATGCATGGAAAACCCAGAGGACTGTACACCATGTGATCGGGAGATGTGTCTAAAATGCACCTCATTTATCCTCTCCTGGTGCTCCTGTTCATCATTCCAGCCACGTTACTTAGAATCTCCCCACTTAGAGAATCAGCACATTTAAACTTCTGTTTCACACATTTTGCAAATTGTGAGGAGGATGAACGGGAAGAGGGGGAACCAATGAGAGAATAGTTGTAGGGGTTTGGACGGGCACATGTCACTCTAATTTCCCATTAAGAATAAGAATTAAAAAAAGGCTCAGCCCGCCTCGCCGGAGCCAAAATAGGGCCTGAAGCAATCCTGCGGCTTTGAGGCCAGCTCACAAAAGAGCAACTTAAAAAATGGAGCTCAGGGTCACTGCAATTCACAAACCTGCAGAGTTATAAATGAAAACTAACGTCCAAAAATATGTTGAGGTAAGGCAAAGAAGAGGATCTGAATGCAAGACAGAATTGCAAGAAACAGATTTCAAGAGATAGATTGGACTCGTCTTTAAAGCACATGAAAAGCGGCAGAATTTCGACAATGATGCAGTTGGCCCAAAAGGGAGTATGCGTTTTTTCCTGAATATATCCAGGAAAAAACGCATACGCACTTTATGGGCAACCAAGCAAGCAAGCAATGCAAATATGCACAACAAAGAAGTCTCATTTCCCACCGGTCAAAAGGGCCATCCGAAAAAATTGTAAAAACCAGAAATGCAGGACAGGCCATGGAGAACAGGGAGCCTTTATACGCTGATGGACAGTGTGTGAACTGCCGAGAGCCACTCTGGAGAAGTGTATGGTGGTTCCTAAAATATCTAAAAAACAGAGCTACAGAGCATAGGGCACTTCCAATCACGGGAGTATATCTAGGGAAATCTAAAAGTCAACAAGACACAAGCACACCACAGTTTAGGGCTACTCTGTTTAGAAGAACCTCAACTTCAGTACACCTTAAATATCCCAGGAAAGAGAACAATGGATAAAGAAAATGTGGTACTTATGTACAATGGAATATCTCTTCACCATGAAATCAATGTAATAAGGCTAGTAGAAGGATAAAGAGTGGATTTAGGTCCGATAATACTACTTGAAATAAGTCAAACAGAAAAAGAAACATATCATAAGATATCACTTATAGAGGGAGGATAAATATGGCTGCACAAAAAATGAATTACAAAACAGAACAGTGTCTCACATTTAGAAAACACACTTATGTCAGCTTAAGGGGAAAGGAGAGGTGGGGTGATGCATAAAACCAGTGTTTGAAATTAGCACAGATACTGTTCAATAAACCAAATAGGTATTAGACAAGATCTACACCTTGCTCAATGAACTGGCCTCAACACACCCTATACACCGCAGAGAAATATATCTGAGTAATAAGAATCTTAAAACCCATGTATTGATATATCTCCATAAGGGAATCAAGTGTGTGCAGAGCGGCACAAACACAGCAGTGAAAATGAGCTAAACCCCATTATAGAAATAAATTTTAAAACCAAAACGCAGAAACAATGAAAGAGAGAAAAATTCTTACAAAATTCGCTCAGGGGCTGTGATGCAACCTGGAATGACCACATATAAACCCACAGCTGGATAAGACATAAGGCTGGACACTTGGGGCTGAGAGGATTGGTGAGCTTTGGTGAGCAACTGCCGAAAGTTTAATGCAATACTTCATGCTACTCATTCCAAGGGTCCCAACACTCCAGGTTGAAGGGAATCTTCCTACAGCTAAACCATGCATGGGAAATCCAGCCGATGGTATACCATATGATCGGGAAAGGTTTCTAAAACGCACCTCATTTTCCTCTCCTGGGGCTCTGGATCAACATTCCAGCCACTTTACTAACAACATCCCCACATGGAGAGTCAATGATTTAAGTTCCGGTATCGCACAATCTGCAGTTAGTGCGGAGGATGAATGGGAATAGGGGGAACCAGTGAGAAAATAGCTGTAGCGGTTTCAATGGCCACATGTCACTCTAATTTCACATAGGAAGATGAATTATCCAAAGGCACAGCAAGGCGCCCCAGAAGAAGAATAGGGCCTGAAGAAATCCTGTGGATAGGAGGCAAGATCACAAAAATAAGAGCTGAAAAATGGAACTAAGGGCAACTGCAATTCAAAAACCTGCAGAGTTATAAAGGCCAACTATTTTCCAAAAGTATATTGAGGTAAGGCTATGAAGAGGCACTGACAGCAAGGCAGAATTGCAGGAAACCGATTTCAGGAGGTAGACTGGAATTGCATTGAAAACATATGAAAAGACTCAGAACATCGACAATCATGCACTTGGCCAAAAAGGGCATATGCGTTTTTTCCTGAATATATTCAGGAAGAAACGCATACGCCCTTTCTGGCCAACCAAGCAAGCTTGCAAATGAAATCTGCACTACAATGAAGTCTCACTTCCCCCAGGTCAAAAGGGCCATCTGAAAAAAGTGTAAAATCCAGAAAGGCAGGACAGGCCATGGAGAACTGGGAGCCTTGTTATGCTGATGGGCGGGATGTAAATTGCCAACAGCCACTCTGGAGAAGTGTATGGTGTTTCCTGAAACATCTAAAAAACAAAGCAACAGAGCTTAGGGCACTTCCACTTATGGTCCTATAGCTTAGGGAAATTAAAATCAAAATGACACAGCCACCCCAAAGTTTGGGACGGCTCTGTTTACAAGAACCTCGCTTACAGTACAAGTTCGATATTGCAGAAAGCGAAAAATGGATAAAGACGTTGTGGTACTTACGTACAATGCAATATCACTCAGCAATGAAATCTATGTCATCAGGCCCGTAGCACCATAATGAGTGGATTCAGGTACGATGATTCTAAGTGAAATAAGTCACACAGAAAAAGAAATATCATAAGATATCACTAATGCACGGAATGTAAACTTGGCTACAGAGCAACTGAATTACAAAACAGAACAGGCTCTCAAATGTAGAAAAGCAACTTATTCTTGCTTAAGGGGAAAGGTGAGTTGGGGTGCTGCATAAAACCAGAGATTGAAATTAGCACAGATACCGTTCCATAAGCCAAATATGTAATAGACAAGAGCTACTCCTTGCTCAACTAAGTGGACTCAACAGCCCATATTAAACGCCTAAGAATATATCTGATTAGTAAGAATCTTACAACCTATGGATTTATATGTCTCCGAAAGAGAGTCAAGCATGTGTACAGCGGCATAAACGCAGCAGTGATAGGATTGGTGAGGGTTGGTGAGCAAATGCAGACCCTTTGAAGTCGTATTGCATGGTACCCATTCCATGGGTCTCAACTCTCCAGGTTTAAGTGATTCTTCCTTCAGCTAAAACATGCATGTGGAACCCAGAGTATGATACACCGTGTGATCGGGAAACGTGTTCAAATGTGTCTCAGTTTTCGTCCCCTGGTACTCGGGTGCACCATTCCAGACGCTTTACTAACACTCTCCCCACTTGGAGAGTCAGTGCCTTTAACCTCTTGTTTGTCCAAGTTTGCAATTTCTGCGGAAGATGAAAAGGAATAGGGAGAACCAATGAGAGACTAGCTGGAGGTGTCTGGACGCGCAAATTTAACTCTCATTTCCCACAAGGAAGAGGAATTAACCAAAGGCTAAGCGTGCCGTGCCGGAACCAGATTAGGGCCTGAAGCAATCCTGCGGTGTTGCGGCCAGCTCACAAGAAAGCGAGTTGAAGAAAGGAGCTCAGGGGCACTGTAATTCACAAACATGCAGAGTTATAAATGACAGCTATCGCCCAAAAATATACTGAAGTAAGGCTGCCAAGAGGATTTGAAAGCGGGGCAGAATTGCAGGAAACTGATTTCAGGAGGTAGACTGGAATTGCATTTAAAGCATAGGAAAAGAGGCAGAACATTGACAATGATGCACTTGGCCAAAAAGGGCGTATGCGTTTTTTCCTGAATATATTCAGGAAAAAACGGATACGTACTTTTTGGCCAACCAAGCAAGCTTGCAAATGAAATCTGCACTACAATAAAGTCTCACTTCCCCCAGGTCAAAAGGGCCATCTGAAAAAAGTGTAAAATCCAGAAAGGCAGGACAGGCCATGGAGAACTGGAAGCCTTGTTATGCTGATGGGCGGGATGTAAATTGCCAACAGCCACTCTGCAGAAGTGTATGGTGTTTCCTGAAACATCTAAAAAACAAAGCAACAGAGCCTAGGGCACTTCCACTTATGGTCCTATAGCTTAGGGAAATTAAAATCAAAAAGACACAGCTACCCCAAAGTTTGGAATGGCTCTGTTTACAAGAACCTCGTTTACGGTACAAGTTCAATATCGCAGAAAGTGAAAAATGGATAAAGAAGTTGTGGTACTTACGTACAATTCAATATCACTCAGCAATGAAATATATGTCATCAGGCCCGTAGCAGCATAATGAGTGGATTCAGGTATGATGATTCTAACTGAAATAAGTCACACAGAAAAAGAAACATCATAAGATATCAGTAATACACGGAATGTAAACTTGGCTACACAGGAACTGGATTACAAAACAGAATAGGGTCTCAAATTTAGAAAACCAACTTATGCTTGCTTAAGGGGAAAGGCGAGTTGGGGTGCTGCATAAAACCAGAGATTGAAATGAGCACAAATAAAGTTCCTTGAGCCAAATATGTAATAGAGAAGAGCTACTCCTTGCTCAACGATATGGGCTCAACACCCCATATTAAACGCCTAAGAATGTACCTGACTAGTGAGTCTCTTAAAACCTATGCATTGCTATGTCTTCGAAAGAGAATCAAGCATGTGTACAGGGGCATAAACGCAGCAGGGATAGAATTGGAGAGGTTTGGTGAGCAAATGAAGACCCTTTGAAGTCATATTGCATGGTACCCATTCCACGGGTCTCAACTCTCTATGTTTAAGGAATTCTCCTTCAGCTAAAACATGCATGTGGAACCCAGAGGATGATCAACCGTGTGATCGGGACACGTGTTCAAATATGTCTCAGTTTTCGTCCCCTGGTACTCGGGTGCAACATTCCAGACGCTTTACTAACACTCTCCCTACTTGGAGAGTCAGTGCCTTTAACCTCCTGTTTGGCCCAGTTTGCAATTTCTGCGGAAGATGAACAGGAATAGGGAGAACCAATGAGAGACTAGCTGGAGGTGTCTGGATGGGCAAATTTAACTCTCATATCCCACCAGGAAGAGGAATTAACCAAAGGCTCAGCGTGCCATGCTGGAACCACACTACGGCCTGAAGCAATCCTGTGGTGTTGTGGCCAGCTCACAAGAAAGCGAGTTGAAGAAAGGAGCTCAGGGGCACTGTAATTCACAAACCTGCAGAGTTATAAATGACAGCTATCGTCCAAAAATATATTGAAGTAAGGCTGCCAAGAGGACTTGAAAGCGGGGCAGAATTGCAGGAAACCGATTTCAGGAGGTAGACTGGAATTGCATGTAAAGCATAGGAAAAGAGGCAGAACGTACACAATGATGCACTTGGCGAAAAAGGGCGTATGCATTTTTTCCTGAATATATTCAGGAAAAAATGCATACGCCCTTTTTGGCCAACCAAGCAAGCTTGCAAAGGAAATCTGCACTACAATGAAGTCTCACTGCCCCCCGGTCAAAAGGGCCATCTGAAAAAAGTGTAAAATCCAGAAAGGCAGGACAGGCCATGGAGAACTGGGAGCCTTGTTATGCTGATAGGCGGGATGTAAATTGCCAACAGCCACTCTGGAGAAGTGTATGGTGTTTCCTGAAACATCTAAAAAACAAAGCAACAGAGCCTAGGGCACTTCCACTTATGGTCCTATAGCTTAGGGAAATTAAAATCAAAAAGACACAGCTGCCCCAAAGTTTGGGACGGCTCTGTTTAGAAGAACATGGTTTACAGTACAAGTTCAATATCGCAGAAAGCGAAAAATGGATAAAGAAGTTGTGGTACTTACGTACAATGCAATAACACTCAGCAATGAAATCTATGTCATCAGGCCCATAGCAGCATAATGAGTGGATTCAGGTATGATGATTCTAAGTGAAATAAGTCACACAGAAAAAGAAACATCATAAGATATCACTAATACACGGAATGTAAACTTGGCTACACAGGAAGTGAATTACAAAACAGAACAGGGTCTCAAATGTAGAAAACAAACTTATGCTTGCTTAAGGGGAAAGGTGAGTTGGGGTGCTGCATAAAACCAGAGATTGAAATTAGCACAGATACCATTCCATAAGGCAGATATGTAATAGACCAGAGCTACTCCTTGCTCAATGAAGTGGACTCAACAACCCATATTAAACGCCTAAGAATATACCTGACTAGTAAGAATCTTAAAACCTATGGATTTATATGTCTCCGAAAGAGAATCAAGCATGTGGACTGCGGCATAAACGCAGCAGTGATAGGATTGGTGAGGTTCGGTGAGCAAATGCAGACCCTTTGAAGTCATATTGCATGGTACCCATTCCATGGGTCTCAACTCTCCAGGTTTAAGGGATTCTTCCTTCAGCTAAAACATGCATGTGGAACCCAGAGTATGATCCACCGTGTGATCGGGAAACGTGTTCAAATGTGTCTCAGTTTTCGTCCCCTGGTACTTGGTTGCACCATTCCAGACGGTTTACTAACACTCTCCCCACTTGGAGAGTCAGTGCCTTTAACCTCCTGTTTGGCCCAGTTTGCAATTTCTGCGGAAGATGAACACGAATAGGGAGAACCAATGAGAGACTAGCTGGAGGTGTCTGGACGGGCAAATTTAACTCTCATTTCCCACCAGGAAGAGGAATTAACCAAAGGCTCAGCGTGCCATGCCGGAACCACACTAGGGCCTGAAGCAATCCTGCGATGTTGCGGCCAGCTCACAAGAAAGCGTGTTGAAGAAAGGAGCTCAGGGGCAGTGTAATTCACAAACCTGCAGAGTTATAAATGACAGCTATGGTCCAAAAATATATTGAAGTAAGGCTGCCAAGAGGACTTGAAAGCAGGGCAGAATTGCAGGAAACTGATTTCAGGAGGTAGACTAGAATTGCATGTAAAGCATAGGAAAAGAGGCAGAACGTCCACAATGATGCACTTGGCCAAAAAGGGCGTATGCGTTTTTTCCTGAATATATTGAGGAAAAAACGCATACGCCCTTTTTGGCCAAACAAACAAGCTTGCAAAGGAAATCTGCACTACAATGAAGTCTCACTGCCCCCCGGTCAAAAGGGCCATCTGAAAAAAGTGTAAAATCCAGAAAGTCAGGACAGGCCATGGAGAACTGGGAGCCTTGGTATGCTGATGGGCGGGATGTAAGTTTCCAACAGCCTCTCTGGAGAAGTGTATGGTGTTTCCTGAAACATCTAAATAACAAAGGAACAGAGCCTAGGGCACTTCCACTTATGGTCCTATAGCTTAGGGAAATTAAAATCAAAAATACACAGCCACCGCAAAGTTTGGGGCGGCTCTGTTGACAAGAACCTCGTTTACGGCACCAGTTCAATATCGCAGAAAGCAAAAAATGGATAAAGAAGTTGTGGTACTTACGTACAATGCAATATCACTCAGCAATGAAATCTATGTCATCAGGCCCGTTGCAGCATAATGAGTGGATTCAGGTACGAAGATTCTAAGTGAAATAAGTCACACAGAAAAAGAAACATCATAAGATATCACTAATACACGGAATGTAAACTTGGCTACACAGGAACTGAATTACAAAACAGAACAGGGTCTCAAATGTAGAAAACCAACTTATGCTTGCTTAAGGCGAAAGGTGAGTTGGGGTGCTGCATAAAACCAGAGATTGAAATTAGCACAGATACCGTTCCATAAGCCAAATATGTAATAGACAAGAGCTACTCCTTGCTCAATGAAGTGGACTCAACACCCCATATTAAACGCCTAAGAATATACCTGATTAGTAAGAATCTTAATCCTATGGATTTATATGTCTCCGAAAGAGAATCAAGCATGTGTACAGCGGCATAAACGCAGCAGTGGTAGGATTGGTGAGAATCGGTGAGCAAATGCAGACCCTTTGAAGTCATATTGCATGGTACCCATTCCATGGGTCTCAACTGTCCAGGTTTAAGGGATTCTTCCTTCAGCTAAAACATGCATGTGGATCCGAGAGTATGATCCACCGAGTGATCGGGAAACGTGTTCAAATGTGTCTCAGTTTTCGTCCCCTGGTACTCGGGTGCAACATTCCAGACGCTTTACTAACACTCTCCCCACTTTGAGAGTCAGTGCTTTTAACCTCCTGTTTGGCCCAGTTTGCAAATTCTGGGGAAAATGAACAGGAATAGGGAGAACCAATGAGAGACTAGCTGGAGGTGTCTGGACGCACAAATTTAACTCTCATTTCCCACCAGGAAGAGGAATTAACCAAAGGCTCAGCGTGTCGTGCCGGAACCACACTAGGGCCTGAAGCAATCCTGCGGTGTTGCGGCCAGCTCACAAGAAAGCGTGTTGAAGAAAGGAGCTCAGGGGCAGTGTAATTCACAAACCTGCAGAGTTATAAATGACAGCTATGGTCCAAAAATATATTGATGTAAGGCTGCCAAGAGGACTTGAAAGCGGGGCAGAAAGCAGGAAACTGATTTCAGGAGGTAGACTGGAATTGCATGTAAAGCATAGGAAAAGAGGCAGAACGTCCACAATGATGCACTTGGCCAAAAAGCGCGCATGCATTTTTTCCTGAATATATTCAGGAAAAAACGCATACGCCCTTTTTGGCCAACCAAGCAAGCTTGCAAAGGAAATCTGCACTACAATGAAGTCTCACTGCCCCTCGGTCAAAAGGGACATCTGAAAAAGTGTAAAATCGAGAAAGGCAGGACAGGCCATGGAGAACTGGGAGCCTTGTTATGCTGATGGGCGGGATGTAAATTGCCAACAGCCACTCTGGAGAAGTGTATGGTGTTTCCTGAAACATCTAAAAGACAAAGCAACAGAGCCTAGGGCACTTCCACTTATGGTCCTATAGCTTAGGAAAATTAAAATCAAAAAGACACAGCCACCCGAATGTTTGGGAAGGCTCTGTTTACAAGAACCTCGTATACGGTACAAGATCAATATCACAGAAAGCGAAAAATGGATAAAGAAGTTGTGGTACTTACGTACAATGCAATATCACTCAGCAATGAAATCTATGTCATCAGGCCCGTAGCAGCATAATGAGTGGATTCAGGTACGAAGATTCTAAGTGAAATAAGTCACACAGAAAAAGAAACATCATAAGATATCACTAATACACGGAATGTAAACTTGGCTACACAGGAACTGAATTACAAAACAGAACAGGGTCTCAAATGTAGAAAACCAACTTATGCTTGCTTAAGGGGAAAGGTGAGTTGGGGTGCTGCATAAAACCAGAGATTGAAATTAGCACAGATACCGTTCCATAAGCCAAATATGTAATAGACAAGAGCTACTCCTTGCTCAACGAAGTGGACTCAACACCCCATATTAAACACCTAAGAATATACCTGACTAGTAAGAATCTTAAAACCTATGGATTGATATGTCTCCAAAAGAGAATCAAGCGTGTGTACAGCGGCGTAAACGCAGCAGTGATAGGATTGGTGAGGTTTGGTGAGCAAATGCAGACCCTTTGAAGTCATATTGCATGGTACCCATTCCATGGGTCTCTACTGTCCAGGTTTAAGGGATTCTTCCTTCAGCTAAAACATGCATGTGGAACCCAGAGTATGATCCACCGTGTGATCGGGAAACGTGTTCAAATGTGTCTCAGTTTTCGTCCCCTGGTACTCGGGTGCACCATTCCAGACGCTTTACTAACACTCTCCCCACTTTGAGAGTCAGTGCTTTTAACCTCCTGTTTGGCCCAGTTTGCAAATTCTGGGGAAAATGAACAGGAATAGGGAGAACCAATGAGAGACTAGCTGGAGGTGTCTGGACGCACAAATTTAACTCTCATTTCCCACCAGGAAGAGGAATTAACCAAAGGCTCAGCGTGTCGTGCCGGAACCACACTAGGGCCTGAAGCAATCCTGCGGTGTTGCGGCCAGCTCACAAGAAAGCGTGTTGAAGAAAGGAGCTCAGGGGCAGTGTAATTCACAAACCTGCAGAGTTATAAATGACAGCTATGGTCCAAAAATATATTGAAGTAAGGCTGCCAAGAGGACTTGAAAGCGGGGCAGAAAGCAGGAAACCGATTTCAGGAGGTAGACTGGAATTGCATGTAAAGCATAGGAAAAGAGGCAGAACGTCCACAATGATGCACTTGGCCAAAAAGCACGCATGCATTTTTTCCTGAATATATTCAGGAAAAAACGCATACGCCCTTTTTGGCCAACCAAGCAAGCTTGCAAAGGAAATCTGCACTACAATGAAGTCTCACTGCCCCTTGGTCAAAAGGGCCATCTGAAAAAGTGTAAAATCGAGAAAGGCAGGACAGGCCATGGAGAACTGGGAGCCTTGTTATGCTGATGGGCGGGATGTAAATTGCCAACAGCCACTCTGGAGAAGTGTATGGTGTTTCCTGAAACATCTAAAAGACAAAGCAACAGAGCCTAGGGCACTTCCACTTATGGTCCTATAGCTTAGGAAAATTAAAATCAAAAAGACACAGCCACCCGAATGTTTGGGAAGGCTCTGTTTACAAGAACCTCGTATACGGTACAAGATCAATATCACAGAAAGCGAAAAATGGATAAAGAAGTTGTGGTACTTACGTACAATGCAATATCACTCAGCAATGAAATCTATGTCATCAGGCCCGTAGCAGCATAATGAGTGGATTCAGGTACGAAGATTCTAAGTGAAATAAGTCACACAGAAAAAGAAACATCATAAGATATCACTACTACACGGAATGTAAACTTGGCTACACAGGAACTGAATTACAAAACAGAACAGGGTCTCAAATGTAGAAAACCAACTTATGCTTGCTTAAGGGGAAAGGTGAGTTGGGGTGCTGCATAAAACCAGAGATTGAAATTAGCACAGATACTGTTCCATAAGCCAAATATGTAATAGACAAGAGCTACTCCTTGCTCAACGAAGTGGACTCAACAGCCCGTATTAAACGCCTAAGAATATACCTGACTAGTAAGAATCTTAAAACCTATGGATTTATATGTCTCCGAAAGAGAATCAAGCATGTGTACAGCAGCATAAACGCAGCAGTGATAGGATTGGTGAGGATCGGTGAGCAAATGCAGACCCTTTGACGTCATATTGCATGGTACCCATTCCATGGGTCTCAACTCTCCAGGTTTAAGGGATTCTTCCTTCAGCTAAAACATGCATGTGGTACCCAGATTATGATCCACCGTGTGATCGGGATACGTGTTCAAATGTGTCTCAGTTTTCGTCCCCTGGTACTCGGGTGCACCATTCCAGACGCTTTACTAACACTCTCCCCACTTGGAGAGTCAGTGCCTTTAACCTCCTGTTTGGCCCAGTTTGCAATTTCTGCGGAAGATGAACACGAATAGGGAGAACCAATGAGAGACTAGACGGAGGTGTCTGGACGGGCAAATTTAACTCTCATTTCCCACCAGGAAGAGGAATTAACCAAAGGCTCAGCGTGCCGTGCGGGAACCACACTAGGGCCTGAAGCAATCCTGCGGTGTTGCGGCCAGCTCACAAGAAAGCGAGTTGAAGAAAGGAGCTCAGGGGCACTGTAATTCACAAACCTGCAGAGTTATAAATGACAGCTATCATCCAAAAATATATTGAACTAAGGCTGCCACGAGGACTTAAAAGCGGGGCAGAATTGCAGGAAACTGATTTCAGGAGGTAGACTGGAATTGCATGTAAAGCATAGGAAAAGAGGCAGAACGTCCACAATGATGCACTTGGCCAAAAAGGGCGTATGCGTTTTTTCCTGAATATATTCAGGAAAAAGCGCATACGCACCTTTTGGCCAACCAAGCAAGCTTGCAAAGGAAATCTGCACTACAATGAAGTCTCACTGCCCCCCGGTCAAAAGGGCCATCTGAAAAAATTGTAAAATCCAGAAAGGCAGGACAGGCCATGGAGAACTGGGAGCCTTGTTATGCTGATGGGCGGGATGTAAATTGCCAACAGCCCCTCTGGAGAAGTGTATGGTGTTTCCTGAAACATCTAAAAAACAAAGCAACAGAGCCTAGGGCACTTCCACTTATGGTCCTATAGCTTAGGGAAATTAAAATCAAAAAGACACAGCCACCCCAAAGTTTAGGACGGCTCTGTTTACAAGAACCTCTTTTACGGTACAAGTTCAATATCACAGAAAGCGAAAAATGGATAAAGAAGTTGTGGGACTTACGTACAATGCAATATCACTCAGCAATGAAATCTATGTCATCAGGCCCGTAGCAGCATAATGAGTGGATTCAGGTACGAAGATTCTAAGTGAAATAAGTCACACAGAAAAAGAAATATCATAAGATATCACTACTACACGGAATGTAAACTTGGCTACACAGGAACTGAATTACAAAACAGAACAGGGTCTCAAATGTAGAAAACCAACTTATGCTTTCTTAAGGGGAAAGGTGAGTTGGGGTGCTGCATAAAACCAGAGATTGAAATTAGCACAGATACCATTCCATAAGCCAAATATGTAATAGACAAGAGCTACTTCTTGCTCAACGAAGTGGACTCAACACCCCATATTAAATGCCTAAGAATATACCTGACTATTAAAATCTTAAAACGTATGGATTTATATGTCTCCGAAAGAGAATCAAGCGTGTGTACAGCGGCATAAACGCAGCAGTGATAGGACTGGTGAGGTTCGGTGAGCAAATGCAGACCCTTTGAAGTCATATTGCATGGTACCCATTCCATGGGTCTCAACTCTCCAGGTTTAAGGGATTCTTCCTTCAGCTAAAACATGCATGTGGAACCCAGAGTATGATCCACAGTGTGATCGGGAAACGTGTTCAAATGTGTCTCAGTTTTCGTCCCCTGGTACTCGGGTGCACCATTCCAGACACTTTACTAACACTCTCCCCACTTGAAGAGTCAGTGCCTTTAACCTCCTGTTTGGCCCAGTTTGCAATTTCTGCGGAAGATGAACAGGAATAGGGAGAACCCATGAGAGACTAGCTGGAGGTTTCTGGACGGGCAAATTTAACTCTCATTTCCCACCAGGAAGAGGAATTAACCAAAGGCTCAGCGTGCCATGCCGGAACCACACTAGGTCCTGAAGCAATCCTGCGGTGTTGCGGGCAGATCACAAGAAAGCGAGTTGAAGAAAGGAGCTCAGGGGCACTGTCATTCACAAACCTGCAGAGTTATAAATGACAACTATCGTCCAAAACTATATTGAAGTAAGTCTGCCAAGAGGACTTGAAAGCGGGGCAGAATTGCAGGAAACCGATTTAAGGCGGTAGACTGGAATTGCATGTAAAGCATAGGAAAAGAGGCAGAACGTCCACAATGATGCACTTGGCCAAAAAGGGCATATGCGTTTTTTCCTGAATATATTCAGGAAAAAACGCATATGCCCTTTTTGGCCAAGCAAGCAAGCTTGCAAAGGAAATCTGCACTAAAATGAAGTCTCACTGCCCCCCGGTCAAAAGGGCCATCTGAAAAAAGTGTAAAATCCAGAAAGGCAGGACAGGCCATGGAGAACTGGGAGCCTTGTTATGCTGATGGGCGGGATGTAAATTGCCGACAGCCACTCTGGAGAAGTGTATGGTGTTTCCTGAAACATCTGAAAAACAAAGCAACAGAGCCTAGGGCACTTCCACTTATGGTCCTATAGCTTAGGAAAATTAAAATCAAAAAGACACAGCCACCCGAATGTTTGGGAAGGCTCTGTTTACAAGAACCTCGTATACGGTACAAGATCAATATCACAGAAAGCGAAAAATGGATAAAGAAGTTGTGGTACTTACGTACAATGCAATATCACTCAGCAATGAAATCTATGTCATCAGGCCCGTAGCAGCATAATGAGTGGATTCAGGTACGAAGATTCTAAGTGAAATAAGTCACACAGAAAAAGAAACATCATAAGATATCACTACTACACGGAATGTAAACTTGGCTACACAGGAACTGAATTACAAAACAGAACAGGGTCTCAAATGTAGAAAACCAACTTATGCTTGCTTAAGGGGAAAGGTGAGTTGGGGTGCTGCATAAAACCAGAGATTGAAATTAGCACAGATACTGTTCCATAAGCCAAATATGTAATAGACAAGAGCTACTCCTTGCTCAACGAAGTGGACTCAACAGCCCGTATTAAACGCCTAAGAATATACCTGACTAGTAAGAATCTTAAAACCTATGGATTTATATGTCTCCGAAAGAGAATCAAGCATGTGTACAGCAGCATAAACGCAGCAGTGATAGGATTGGTGAGGATCGGTGAGCAAATGCAGACACTTTGACGTCATATTGCATGGTACCCATTCCATGGGTCTCAACTCTCCAGGTTTAAGGGATTCTTCCTTCAGCTAAAACATGCATGTGGAACCCAGAGTATGATCCACCGTGTGATCGGGAAACGTGTTCAAATGTGTCTCAGTTTTCATCCCCTGGTATGAGGGTGCAACATTCCAGACGCTTTACTAACACTCTCCCCACTTGGAGAGTCAGTGCTTTTCAACTCTTGTTTGGCCCAGTTTGCAATTTCTGCAGAAAATGAACACGAATAGGGAGAACCAATGAGAGACTAGCTGGAGGTGTATGGACGGGCAAATTTAACTCTCATTTCCCACCAGAGAGAGGAATTAACCAAAGGCTCAGCGTGCCATGCGGGAACCACACTAGGGCCTGAAGCAATCCTGCGGTGTTGCGGCCAGCTCACAAGAAAGCGAGTTGAAGAAAGGAGCTCAGGGGCACTGTAATTCACAAAACTGCAGAGTTATAAATGACAGCTATCATCCAAAAATATATTGAACTAAGGCTGCCACGAGGACTTAAAAGCGGGGCAGAATTGCAGGAAACCGATTTCAGGAGGTAGACTGGAATTGCATGTAAAGCATAGGAAAAGAGGCAGAACGTCCACAATGATGCACTTGGCCAAAAAGGGCGTATGCGTTTTTTCCTGAATATATTCAGGAAAAAGCCCATACGCACCTTTTGGCCAACCAAGCAAGCTTGCAAAGGAAATCTGCAGTACAATGAAGTCTCACTGCCCCCCGGTCAAAAGGGCCATCTGAAAAAATTGTAAAATCCAGAAAGGCAGGACAGGCCATGGAGAACTGGGAGCCTTGTTATGCTGATGGGCGGGATGTAAATTGCCAACAGCCCCTCTGGAGAAGTGTATGGTGTTTCCTGAAACATCTAAAAAACAAAGCAACAGAGCCTAGGGCACTTCCACTTATGGTCCTATAGCTTAGGGAAATTAAAATCAAAAAGACACAGCCACCCCAAAGTTTGGGACGGCTCTGTTTACAAGAACCTCTTTTACGGTACAAGTTCAATATCACAGAAAGCGAAAAATGGATAAAGAAGTTGTGGGACTTACGTACAATGCAATATCACTCAGCAATGAAATCTATGTCATCAGGCCCGTAGCAGCATAATGAGTGGATTCAGGTACGAAGATTCTAAGTGAAATAAGTCACACAGAAAAAGAAACATCATAAGATATCACTACTACACGGAATGTAAACTTGGCTACACAGGAACTGAATTACAAAACAGAACAGGGTCTCAAATGTAGAAAACCAACTTATGCTTGCTTAAGGGGAAAGGTGAGTTGGGGTGCTGCATAAAACCAGAGATTGAAATTAGCACAGATACCATTTCATAAGCCAAATATGTAATAGACAAGAGCTACTCCTTGCTCAACGAAGTGGACTCAACACCCCATATTAAACGCCTAAGAATATACCTGACTAGTAAAATCTTAAAACGTATGGATTTATATGTCTCCGAAAGAGAATCAAGCGTGTGTACAGCGGCATAAACGCAGCAGTGATAGGACTGGTGAGGTTCGGTGAGCAAATGCAGACCCTTTGAAGTCATATTGCATGGTACCCATTCCATGGGTCTCAACTCTCCAGGTTTAAGGGATTCTTCCTTCAGCTAAAACATGCATGTGGAACCCAGAGTATGATCCACAGTGTGATCGGGAAACGTGTTCAAATGTGTCTCAGTTTTCGTCCCCTGGTACTCGGGTGCACCATTCCAGACGCTTTACTAACACTCTCCCCACTTGAAGAGTCAGTGCCTTTAACCTCCTGTTTGGCCCAGTTTGCAATTTCTGCGGAAGATGAACAGGAATAGGGAGAACCCATGAGAGACTAGCTGGAGGTGTCTGGACGGGCAAATTTAACTCTCATTTCCCACCAGGAAGAGGAATTAACCAAAGGCTCAGCGTGCCATGCCGGAACCACACTAGGTCCTGAAGCAATCCTGCGGTGTTGCGGGCAGATCACAAGAAAGCGAGTTGAAGAAAGGAGCTCAGGGGCACTGTCATTCACAAACCTGCAGAGTTATAAATGACAACTATCGTCCAAAACTATATTGAAGTAAGGCTGCCAAGAGGACTTGAAAGCGGGGCAGAATTGCAGGAAACCGATTTAAGGAGGTAGACTGGAATTGCATGTAAAGCATAGGAAAAGAGGCAGAACGTCCACAATGATGCACTTGGCCAAAAAGGGCATATGCGTTTTTTCCTGAATATATTCAGGAAAAAACGCATATGCCCTTTTTGGCCAAGCAAGCAAGCTTGCAAAGGAAATCTGCACTACAATGAAGTCTCACTGCCCCCCGGTCAAAAGGGCCATCTGAAAAAATTGTAAAATCCAGAAAGGCAGGACAGGCCATGGAGAACTGTGAGCCTTGTTATGCTGATGGGCGGGATGTAAATTGCCGACAGCCACTCTGGAGAAGTGTATGGTGTTTCCTGAAACATCTGAAAAACAAAGCAACAGAGCCTAGGGCACTTCCACTTATGGTCCTATAGCTTAGGAAAATTAAAATCAAAAAGACACAGCCACCCGAATGTTTGGGAAGGCTCTGTTTACAAGAACCTCGTATACGGTACAAGATCAATATCACAGAAAGCGAAAAATGGATAAAGAAGTTGTGGTACTTACGTACAATGCAATATCACTCAGCAATGAAATCTATGTCATCAGGCCCGTAGCAGCATAATGAGTGGATTCAGGTACGAAGATTCTAAGTGAAATAAGTCACACAGAAAAAGAAACATCATAAGATATCACTACTACACGGAATGTAAACTTGGGTACACAGGAACTGAATTACAAAACAGAACAGGGTCTCAAATGTAGAAAACCAACTTATGCTTGCTTAAGGGGAAAGGTGAGTTGGGGTGCTGCATAAAACCAGAGATTGAAATTAGCACAGATACTGTTCCATAAGCCAAATATGTAATAGACAAGAGCTACTCCTTGCTCAACGAAGTGGACTCAACACCCCATATTAAACGCCTAAGAATATACCTGACTAGTAAGAATCTTAAAACCTATGGATTTATATGTCTCCGAAAGAGAATCAAGCATGTGTACAGCAGCATAAACGCAGCAGTGATAGGATTGGTGAGGATCGGTGAGCAAATGCAGACCCTTTGAAGTCATATTGCATGGTACCCATTCCATGGGTCTCAACTGTCCAGGTTTAAGGGATTCTTCCTTCAGCTAAAACATGCATGTGGAACCCAGAGTATGATCCACCGTGTGATCGGGAAACGTGTTAAAATGTGTCTCAGTTTTCATCCCCTGGTATGAGGGTGCAACATTCCAGACGCTTTACTAACACTCTCCCCACTTGGAGAGTCAGTGCTTTTCAACTCTTGTTTGGCCCAGTTTGCAATTTCTGCAGAAAATGAACACGAATAGGGAGAACCAATGAGAGACTAGCTGGAGGTGTATGGACGGGCAAATTTAACTCTCATTTCCCACCAGGGAGAGGAATTAACCAAAGGCTCAGCGTGCCGTGCGGGAACCACACTAGGGCCTGAAGCAATCCTGCGGTGTTGCGGCCAGCTCACAAGAAAGCGAGTTGAAGAAAGGAGCTCAGGGGCACTGTAATTCAAAAACATGCAGAGTTATAAATGACAGCTATCATCCAAAAATATATTGAACTAAGGCTGCCACGAGGACTTAAAAGCGGGGCAGAATTGCAGGAAACCGATTTCAGGAGGTAGACTGGAATTGCATGTAAAGCATAGGAAAAGAGGCAGAACGTCCACAATGATGCACTTGGCCAAAAGGGGCGTATGCGTTTTTTCCTGAATATATTCAGGAAAAAGCGCATACGCACCTTTTGGCCAACCAAGCAAGCTTGCAAAGGAAATCTGCACTACAATGAAGTCTCACTGCCCCCCGGTCAAAAGGGCCATCTGAAAAAATTGTAAAATCCAGAAAGGCAGGACAGGCCATGGAGAACTGGGAGCCTTGTTATGCTGATGGGCGGGATGTAAATTGCCAACAGCCCCTCTGGAGAAGTGTATGGTGTTTCCTGAAACATCCAAAAAACAAAGCAACAGAGCCTAGGGCACTTCCACTTATGGTCCTATAGCTTAGGGAAATTAAAATCAAAAAGACACAGCCACCCCAAAGTTTGGGACGGCTCTGTTTACAAGAACCTCTTTTACGGTACAAGTTCAATATCACAGAAAGCGAAAAATGGATAAAGAAGTTGTGGGACTTACGTACAATGCAATATCACTCAGCAATGAAATCTATGTCATCAGGCCCGTAGCAGCATAATGAGTGGATTCAGGTACGAAGATTCTAAGTGAAATAAGTCACACAGAAAAAGAAACATCATAAGATATCACTACTACACGGAATGTAAACTTGGCTACACAGGAACTGAATTACAAAACAGAACAGGGTCTCAAATGTAGAAAACCAACTTATGCTTGCTTAAGGGGAAAGGTGAGTTGGGGTGCTGCATAAAACCAGAGATTGAAATTAGCACAGATACCATTCCATAAGCCAAATATGTAATAGACAAGAGCTACTCCTTGCTCAACGAAGTGGACTCAACACCCCATATTAAACACCTAAGAATATACCTGACTAGTAAAATCTTAAAACGTATGGATTTATATGTCTCCGAAAGAGAATCAAGCGTGTGTACAGCTGCATAAACGCAGCAGTGATAGGACTGGTGAGGTTCGGTGAGCAAATGCAGACCCTTTGAAGTCATATTGCATGGTACCCATTCCATGGGTCTCAACTCTCCAGGTTTAAGGGATTCTTCCTTCAGCTAAAACATGCATGTGGAACCCAGAGTATGATCCACAGTGTGATCGGGAAACGTGTTCAAATGTGTCTCAGTTTTCGTCCCCTGGTACTCGGGTGCACCATTCCAGACGCTTTACTAACACTCTCCCCACTTGAAGAGTCAGTGCCTTTAACCTCCTGTTTGGCCCAGTTTGCAATTTCTGCGGAAGATGAACAGGAATAGGGAGAACCCATGAGAGACTAGCTGGAGGTGTCTGGACGGGCAAATTTAACTCTCATTTCCCACCAGGAAGAGGAATTAACCAAAGGCTCAGCGTGCCATGCCGGAACCACACTAGGTCCTGAAGCAATCCTGCGGTGTTGCGGGCAGATCACAAGAAAGCGAGTTGAAGAAAGGAGCTCAGGGGCACTGTCATTCACAAACCTGCAGAGTTATAAATGACAACTATCGTCCAAAACTATATTGAAGTAAGGCTGCCAAGAGGACTTGAAAGCGGGGCAGAATTGCAGGAAACCGATTTAAGGAGGTAGACTGGAATTGCATGTAAAGCATAGGAAAAGAGGCAGAACGTCCACAATGATGCACTTGGCCAAAAAGGGCATATGCGTTTTTTCCTGAATATATTCAGGAAAAAACGCATATGCCCTTTTTGGCCAAGCAAGCAAGCTTGCAAAGGAAATCTGCACTACAATGAAGTCTCACTGCCCCCCGGTCAAAAGGGCCATCTGAAAAAATTGTAAAATCCAGAAAGGCAGGACAGGCCATGGAGAACTGGGAGCCTTGTTATGCTGATGGGCGGGATGTAAATTGCCGACAGCCACTCTGGAGAAGTGTATGGTGTTTCCTGAAACATCTGAAAAACAAACAACAGAGCCTAGGGCACTTCCACTTATGGTCCTATAGCTTAGGAAAATTAAAATCAAAAAGACACAGCCACCCGAATGTTTGGGAAGGCTCTGTTTACAAGAACCTCGTATACGGTACAAGATCAATATCACAGAAAGCGAAAAATGGATAAAGAAGTTGTGGTACTTACGTACAATGCAATATCACTCAGCAATGAAATCTATGTCATCAGGCCCGTAGCAGCATAATGAGTGGATTCAGGTACGAAGATTCTAAGTGAAATAAGTCACACAGAAAAAGAAACATCATAAGATATCACTACTACACGGAATGTAAACTTGGGTACACAGGAACTGAATTACAAAACAGAACAGGGTCTCAAATGTAGAAAACCAACTTATGCTTGCTTAAGGGGAAAGGTGAGTTGGGGTGCTGCATAAAACCAGAGATTGAAATTAGCACAGATACTGTTCCATAAGCCAAATATGTAATAGACAAGAGCTACTCCTTGCTCAACGAAGTGGACTCAACACCCCATATTAAACGCCTAAGAATATACCTGACTAGTAAGAATCTTAAAACCTATGGATTTATATGTCTCCGAAAGAGAATCAAGCATGTGTACAGCAGCATAAACGCAGCAGTGATAGGATTGGTGAGGATCGGTGAGCAAATGCAGACCCTTTGAAGTCATATTGCATGGTACCCATTCCATGGGTCTCAACTGTCCAGGTTTAAGGGATTCTTCCTTCAGCTAAAACATGCATGTGGAACCCAGAGTATGATCCACCGTGTGATCGGGAAACGTGTTAAAATGTGTCTCAGTTTTCATCCCCTGGTATGAGGGTGCAACATTCCAGACGCTTTACTAACACTCTCCCCACTTGGAGAGTCAGTGCTTTTCAACTCTTGTTTGGCCCAGTTTGCAATTTCTGCAGAAAATGAACACGAATAGGGAGAACCAATGAGAGACTAGCTGGAGGTGTATGGACGGGCAAATTTAACTCTCATTTCCCACCAGGGAGAGGAATTAACCAAAGGCTCAGCGTGCCGTGCGGGAACCACACTAGGGCCTGAAGCAATCCTGCGGTGTTGCGGCCAGCTCACAAGAAAGCGAGTTGAAGAAAGGAGCTCAGGGGCACTGTAATTCAAAAACCTGCAGAGTTATAAATGACAGCTATCATCCAAAAATATATTGAACTAAGGCTGCCACGAGGACTTAAAAGCGGGGCAGAATTGCAGGAAACCGATTTCAGGAGGTAGACTGGAATTGCATGTAAAGCATAGGAAAAGAGGCAGAACGTCCACAATGATGCACTTGGCCAAAAGGGGCGTATGCGTTTTTTCCTGAATATATTCAGGAAAAAGCGCATACGCACCTTTTGGCCAACCAAGCAAGCTTGCAAAGGAAATCTGCACTACAATGAAGTCTCACTGCCCCCCGGTCAAAAGGGCCATCTGAAAAAATTGTAAAATCCAGAAAGGCAGGACAGGCCATGGAGAACTGGGAGCCTTGTTATGCTGATGGGCGGGATGTAAATTGCCAACAGCCCCTCTGGAGAAGTGTATGGTGTTTCCTGAAACATCCAAAAAACAAAGCAACAGAGCCTAGGGCACTTCCACTTATGGTCCTATAGCTTAGGGAAATTAATTCAAAAAGACACAGCCACCCCAAAGTTTGGGACGGCTCTGTTTACAAGAACCTCTTTTACGGTACAAGTTCAATATCACAGAAAGCGAAAAATGGATAAAGAAGTTGTGGGACTTACGTACAATGCAATATCACTCAGCAATGAAATCTATGTCATCAGGCCCGTAGCAGCATAATGAGTGGATTCAGGTACGAAGATTCTAAGTGAAATAAGTCACACAGAAAAAGAAACATCATAAGATATCACTACTACACGGAATGTAAACTTGGCTACACAGGAACTGAATTACAAAACAGAACAGGGTCTCAAATGTAGAAAACCAACTTATGCTTGCTTAAGGGGAAAGGTGAGTTGGGGTGCTGCATAAAACCAGAGATTGAAATTAGCACAGATACCATTCCATAAGCCAAATATGTAATAGACAAGAGCTACTCCTTGCTCAACGAAGTGGACTCAACACCCCATATTAAACGCCTAAGAATATACCTGACTAGTAAAATCTTAAAACGTATGGATTTATATGTCTCCGAAAGAGAATCAAGCGTGTGTACAGCTGCATAAACGCAGCAGTGATAGGACTGGTGAGGTTCGGTGAGCAAATGCAGACCCTTTGAAGTCATATTGCATGGTACCCATTCCATGGGTCTCAACTCTCCAGGTTTAAGGGATTCTTCCTTCAGCTAAAATATGCATGTGGAACCCAGAGTATGATCCACAGTGTGATCGGGAAACGTGTTCAAATGTGTCTCAGTTTTCGTCCCCTGGTACTCGGGTGCACCATTCCAGACGCTTTACTAACACTCTCCGCACTTGAAGAGTCAGTGCCTTTAAACTCCTGTTTGGCCCAGTTTGCAATTTCTGCGGAAGATGAACAGGAATAGGGAGAACCCATGAGAGACTAGCTGGAGGTGTCTGGACGGGCAAATTTAACTCTCATTTCCCACCAGGAAGAGGAATTAACCAAAGGCTCAGCGTGCCATGCCGGAACCACACTAGGTCCTGAAGCAATCCTGCGGTGTTGCGGGCAGATCACAAGAAAGCGAGTTGAAGAAAGGAGCTCAGGGGCACTGTCATTCACAAACCTGCAGAGTTATAAATGACAACTATCGTCCAAAACTATATTGAAGTAAGGCTGCCAAGAGGACTTGAAAGCGGGGCAGAATTGCAGGAAACCGATTTAAGGAGGTAGACTGGAATTGCATGTAAAGCATAGGAAAAGAGGCAGAACGTCCACAATGATGCACTTGGCCAAAAAGGGCGTATGCGTTTTTTCCTGAATATATTCAGGAATATATTCAGGAAAAAACGCATACGCCCGTTTTGGCCAACCAAGCAAGCTTGCAATGTAAATCTACACTACAATGAAGTCTCACTGTCCCCCGGTCAAAAAGGCCATCTGAAAAAAGTGTAAAATCCAGAAAGGCAGGACAGACCATGGAGAACTGGGAGCCTTGTTATGCTGATGGGCGGGATGTAAATTGCCAACAGCCACTCTGGAGAAGTGTATGGTGTTTCCTGAAACATCTAAAAAACAAAGAAACAGAGCCTAGCGCAATTCCACTTATGGTCCTGTAGCTTAGGGAAATTAAAATCAAAAAGACACAGCCACCCCAAAGTTTCAGAAGGCTCTGTTTATAAGAACCTCGTTTACGGTACAAGTTCAATATCGCAGAAAGCGAAAATGGATAAAGAAGTTGTCGTACTGACGTACAGTGCAATATCACTCAGCAATGAAATCTATGTCATCAGGCCCGTAGCAGCATAATGAGTGGATTCAGGTACGATGATTCTAAGTGAAATAAGTCACACAGAAAAAGAAACATCATAAGATATCACTAATACACGGAATGTAATCTTGGCTACACAGGAACTGAATTACAAAACAGAACAGGGTATCAAATGTAGAAAACCAACTTATGCTTGCTTAAGGGGAAAGGTGAGTTGGGGTGCGGCATTAAACCAGAGATTGAAATTAGCACAGATACCGTTCCATAAGCCAAATATGTAATAAACAAGAGCTACTCCTTGCTCAGCGAAGTACACTCAATACCCCATATTAAACGCCTAAGAATATACCTGACTAGTAAGAATCTTAAAACCTATGGATTTATATGTCTCCGAAAGAGAATCAAGCGTCTGTACAGTGGCATAAGTGCAGCAGTGATAGGATTGGGGAGGTTCGGTGTGCAAATGCAGACCCTTTGAAGTCATATTGCATGGTACCCATTCCAAGGGTCTCAACTCTCCAGGTTTAAGGGATTCTTCCTTCAGCTAAAACATGCATGTGGAACCCAGAGTATGATCCACCGTGTGATCAGGAAACGTGTTCAAATGTGTCTCAGTTTTCGTCCCCTTGTACTCGGGTGCAACATTCCAGACGCTTTACTAACACTCCCCCCACTTAGAGAGTCAGTGCCTTTAACCTCCTGTTTGGCCCAGTTTACAATTTCTGCGAAAGATAAACAAGAATAGGGAGAACCAATGAGAGACTAGCTGGAGGTGTCTGGACGGGCAAATTTAACTCTCATTTCCCACCAGGAAGAGGAATTAACGAAAACCTCAGCGTGCCGTGCCGGAGCCACACTAGGGCCTGAAGCAATGCTTCCGGTGTTGCGGCCTGCACACAAGAAAGCGAGTTGAAGAAAGGAGCTCAGGGGCACTGTCATTCACAAACCTGCAGAGTTATAAATGTCAGCTATCGTCCAAAAATATATTGAAGTAAGGCTGCCAAGAGGACTTGAAAGCGGGGCAGAATTGCAGGAAACCGATTTCAGGAGGTAGACTGGAATTGCATGTAAAGCATAGGAAAAGAGGCAGAACGTCCACAATGATGCACTTGGACAAAAAGTGCATATGCGTTTTTTCCTGAATATATTCAGGAAAAAACGCATACGCCCTTTTTGGCCAACCAAGCAAGCTTGCAAAGGAAATCTGCACTAAAATGAAGTCTCACTTCCCCCCGGTCAAAAGGGCCATCTGAAAAAGTGTAAAATCCAGAAAGGCAGGACAGGCCATGGAGAACTGGAGCCTTGTTATGCTGATGGGCGGGATGTAAATTGCCAACAGCCACTCTGGAGAAGTGTATGGTGTTTTGTGAAACATCTAAAAAACAAACCAACAGAGCCTAGGGCACTTCCACTTATGGTTCTATAGCTTAGTGAAATTAAAATCAAAAAGACACAGCCACCCCAAATTTTGGGACAGCTCTATTTACAAGAACCTCGTTTATGGTACAAGTTCAATATCGCAGAAAGCAAAATATGGATAAAGAAGTTGTTGTACTTTCGTACAATGCAATATCACTCAGCAATGAAATCTATGTCATCAGGCCCGTAGCAGCATATGAGTGGATTCAGGTACGATGATTCTAAGTGAAATAAGCCCCAGAAAAAAAGAAACATCATAAGATATCACTACTACACGGAATGTAATCTTGGCTACACAGGAACTGAATTACAAAACAGAACAGGGTCTCACATGTAGAAAACCAACTTATGCTTTCTTAACGAGATAGTGAGTTGGGGTGCTGCATGAAACAAGAGATTGAAATTGGCACAGATACCGTTCCATAAGCCAAATATGTAATAGACTAGAGCTACTCCTTGCTCAACGAAGTGGACTCAACACCCCATATTAAACGCTTAAGAATATACCTGACTAGTAAGAATCTTAAAACCTATGGATTTATATGTCCCTGAACGAGAATCAAGTGTGTGTAGAGCGGCATAAGCGCAGTCGTGATAGGATTGGTGATGTTCCGTGAGCAAATGCAGACCCTTGGAAGTCATATTGCATGGTACCCATTCCATGGGTCTCAACTCTCCAGGTTTAAGGGATTCTTCCTTCAGCTAAAACATGCATGTGGAACCCAGAGTATGATCCACCGTGTGATCGGGAAACGTGTTCAAATGTGTCTCAGTTTTCGTCCCCTGGTACTTGGGTGCAACATTCCAGACGCTTTACTAACACTCTCCCCACTAGGAGAGTCAGTGCCTTTAACCTCCTGTTTTGCCCAGTTTGCAATTTCTGCAGAAGATGAACAGGAATAGGGAGAACAAATGTGAGACTAGCTGGAGGTGTCTGGACGGGCAAATTTAACTCTCATTTCCCACCAGGAAGAGGAATTAACGAAAACCTCAGCGTGCCGTGCCGGAGCCACACTAGGGCCTGAAGCAATGCTTCCGGTGTTGCGGCCTGCACACAAGAAAGCGAGTTGAAGAAAGGAGCTCAGGGGCACTGTAATTCACAAACCTGCAGAGTTATAAATGACAGCTATCATCCAAAAATATATTGAAGTAAGGCTGCCAACAGTACTTGAAAGCGGGACAGAATTGCAGGAAACCGATTTCAGGAGGTAGACTGGAATTGCATGTAAAGCATAGGAAAAGAGGCAGAACGTCCACAATGATGCACTTGGCCAAAAAGGGCGTATGTGTTTTTTCCTGAATATATTCAGGAAAAAACGCATACGCCCTTTTTGGCCAACCAAGCAAGCTTGCAAAGGAAATATGCACTACAATGAAGTCTCACTGCCCCCCGGTCAAAAGAGCCATCTGAAAAAAGTGTAAAATCCAGAAAGTCAGGACAGGCCATGGAGAACTGGGAGCCTTGTTATGCTGATGGGCAGGATGTAAATTGCCAACAGCCACTCTGGAGAAGTGTATGGTGTTTCCTGAAACATCTAAGAAACAAAGCAACAGAGCCTAGGGCACTTCCACTTATGGTCCTATAGCTTAGGGAAATTAAATTCAAAAAGACACAGCCACCCCAAAGTTTTGGACGGCTCTGTTTACAAGAACCTCGTTTATGGTACAAGTTCAATATCACAGAAAGCGAAAAATGGATAAAGAAGTTGTGGTACTTATGTACAATGCAATATCACTCAGAAATGAAATCTATGTCATCAGGCCCGTAGCAGCATAATGAGTGGATTCAGGTACGATGATTCTAAGTGAAATAAGTCACAGAGAAAAAGAAACATCATAAGATATCACTAATACATGGAATGTAAACTTGGCTACACAGGAACTGAATTACAAAACAGAATAGGGTCTCAAATGTAGAAAACCAACATATGCTTGCTTAAGGGGAATGGTGAGTTGGGTTGCTGCATGAAACCAGAGATTGAAATTGGCACAGATACCATTCCATAAGCCAAATATGTAATAGACAAGAGCTATTCCTTGCTCAACGAAGTGGACTCAACACCCCATATTAAATGCCTAAGAATATACCTGACTAGTAAGAATCTTAAAACTTATGGATTTATATGTCTCTGAAAGAGAATCAAGTGTATGTACAGCGGCATAAATGCAGCAGTGATAGCATTGGTGAGGTTCGGTGAGCAAATGCAGACCCTTTGAAGTCATATTGCATGGTACCCATTCCATGGGTCTCAACTCTCCAGGTTTAAGGGATTCTTCCTTCAGCTAAATCATGCCTGTGGAACCCAGTGTATTATCCACCATGTGATCGGGAAACGTGTTCAAATGTGTCTCAGTTTTCATCCCCTGGTACTCGGGTACAACATTCCAGACGCTTTACTAACACTCTCCTCACTTGGACAGTCAGTGCCTTTAACCTCCTGTTTGGCCCAGTTTGCAATTTCTGCGGAAAATGAACAGGAATAGGGAGAACCAATGAGAGACTAGCTGGAGGTGTCTGGACGGGCAAATTTAACTCTCATTTCCCACCAGGAAGAGGAATTAACCAAAGGCTCAGCGTGCCATGCCGGAACCACACTAGGGCCTGAAGCAATCCTGCGGTGTTGTGGCCAGCTCACAAGAAAGCGAGTTGAAGAAAGGAGCTCAGGGGCACTGTCATTCACAAACCTGCAGAGTTATAAATGACAGCTATCGTCCAAAAATATATTGAAGTAAGGCTGCCAAGAGGACTTGAACCCGGGGCAGAATTGCAGGAAACAAATTTCAGGAGGTAGACTGGAATTGCATGTAAAGCATAGGAAAAGAGGCAGAACGTCCACAATGATGCACTTGGCCAAAAAGGGCGTATGCGTTTTTTCCTGAATATATTCAGGAAAAAACGCATACGCCCTTTTTGGCCAACCAAGCAAGCTTGCAAAGGAAATCTGCACTACAATGAAGTCTCACTTCCCCCGGTCAAAAGGGCCATCTGAAAAAAGTGTAAAATCCAGAAAGGCAGGACAGGCCATGGAGAATGGGGAGCCTTGTTATGCTGATGGGCGGGATGTAAATTGCCAACAGCCACTCTGGAGAAGTATATGGTGTTTCCTGAAACATCTAAAAAACAAAGCAACAGAGCCTAGGGCGCTTCTACTTATGGTCCTATAGCTTAGCGAAATTAAAATCAAAAAGACACAGCCACCCCAAAGTTTGGGACGGCTCTGTTTACAAGAACCTCGTTTACGGTACAAGTTCAATATCACAGAAAGTGAAAAATGGAGAACGAAGTTGTGGTACTTACGTACAATGCAATATCACTCAGCAATGAAATCTATGTCATCAGGCCCGTAGCAGCATAATGAGTGGATTCAGGTACGATGATTCTAAGTGAAATAAGTCACACAGAAAAAGAAACATCATAAGATATCACTAATACACGGAATGTAAACTTGGCTACACAGGAACTGAATTACAAAACAGAACAGTGTCTCAAATGTAGAAAACCAACTTATGCTTGCTTAACGGGAAAGGTGAGCTGGGGTGCTGCATAAAACCAGAGACGGAAATTAGCACAGATACCGTTCCATAATCCAAATATGTAATAGACAAGAGCTACTCCTTGCTCAACGAAGTGGACTCAACACGCCATATTAAACGCCTAAGGATATACCTGACTAGTAAGAATCTTAAAACCTATGGATTTATAGGTCTCCGAAAGAGAATCAAGCATGTGTACAGTGGCATAAGCGCAGCAGTTACAGGAATGGTGAGGTTCAGTGAGCAAATGCAGACCCTTTGAAGTCATATTGCATGGTACCCATTCCATGGGTCTCAACTCTCCAGGTTTAAGGGATTCTTCCTTCAGCTAAAACATGCATGTGGAACCCAGCATATGATCCACCGTGTGATCGGGAAACGTGTTCAAATGTGTCTCAGTTGTCGTCCCCTGGTACTCGGGTGCAACATTCCAGACGTTTATTAACACTCTCCCCACTTGGAGAGTCAGTGCCTTAAACCTCCTGTTTGGCCCAGTTTGCAACTTCTGCGGGAAATGAACAGGAATAGGGAGAACCCATGAGAGACTAGCTGGAGGTGTCTGGACGGGTAAATTTAACTCTCATTTCCCACCAGGAAGAGGAATTAACCAAAGGCTCAGCATGCTGTGCCGGAACCACACTAGGGCCTGAAGCAATCATGCGGTGTTGCGGCCACCTCACTAGAAAGCGAGTTGAAGAAAGGAGCTCAGGGGCACTGTAATTCACAAACCTGCAGAGTTATAAATGACAGCTATCATCCAAAAATATATTGAAGTAAGTCTGCCAACAGGACTTGAAAGCGGGGCATAATTGCAGGAATCCGATTTCAGGAAGTAGACTCAAATTGCATTTAAAGCATAGGAAAAGAGGCAGAACGTCCACAATGATGCACTTGGCCAAAAAGGGCGTATGCGTTTTTTCCTGAATATATTCAGGAAAAAACACATACGCCCTTTTTGGCCAACTAAGCAAGGTTGCAAAGGAAATCTGCACTACAATGAAGTCTCACTGCCCCCCAGTCAAAAGGGCCATCTGAAAAAAGTGTAAAATCCAGAAAGGCAGGACAGGCCATGGAGAAGTGGAGCCTTGTTATGCTGATGGGCGGGATATAAATTGCCAACAGCCACTCTGGAGAAGTGTATGGTGTTTCCTGTAACATCTAAAAAACAAAGTAACAGAGCCTAGGGAACTTCCACTTATTGTCCTATAGTTTAGGGAAATTGAAATCAAAAAGACACAGCCACCCCAAAGTTTGGGACGGCTCTGTTTAAAAGAACCTCGTTTACGGTACAAGTTCAATATCGCAGAAAGCGAAATATGGATAAAGAAGTTGTGGTGGGTGCGTACAATGCAATATCACTCAGCAATGAAATCTATGTCATCAGGCCCGTAGCAGCATAATGAGTGGATGCAGGTACGATGATTCTAAGTGAAATAAGTCACACAGAAAAAGAAACATCAAAAGATATCACTACTACACGGAATATAAACTTGGCTACACAGGAACTCAATTACAAAACAGAACAGGGTCTCAAATGTAGAAAACCAACTTATGCTTGCTTAAGGGGAAAGGTGAGTTGGGGTGCTGCATAAAACCAGAGATTGAAATTAGCACAGATACCGTTCCATAAGCAAAATATATAATAGACAAGAGCTACTCCTTGCTCAACGAAGTGGCCTCAACACCCCATATTAAACGCCTAAGAATATATCTGACTTGTAAGAATCTTAAAACCTATGGATTTATATGTCTCCGAAAGATAATCAAGCATGTGTACAGTGGCATAAACGCAGCAGTGATAGGATTGGTGAGGTTTGGTGAGCAAATGCAGACCCTTTGAAGTCATATTGCATGGTACCCAATCCATGGGTCTCAACTCTCCAGGTTTAAGGGATTCTTCCTTCAGCTAAAACATGCATGTGGAACCCAGAGTATGATCCACCGTGTGATTGGGAAACGTGTTCAAATGTGTCTCAGTTTTCGTCCCCTGGTACTCGGGTGCAACATTCCAGACGCTTTACTAACACTATCCCCACTTGGAGAGTCAGTGCCTTTAAACTCCTGTTTGGCCCAGTTTGCAATTTATGCGGAAAATGAACAGGAATAGGGAGAACCAATGAGACACTAGCTGGAGGTGTCTGGACGGGCAAAATTAACTCTCATTTCACACCAGGAAGAGGAATCAACCAAAGGCTCAGCGTGCCATGCCGGAACCACACTAGGGCCTGAAGCAATCCTGCGGTGTTGCAGCCAGCTCACAAGAAAGCGAGTTGAAGAAAGGAGCTCAGGGGCACTGTAATTCACACACCTGCAGAGTTATAAATGACAGCTATCGTCCAAAAATATATTGAAGTAAGGCTGCCAAGAGGACTTGCAAGTGGGGCAGAATTGCAGGAAAGCGATTTCAGGTGGTAGACTGGAATTGCACTTAAAGCATAGGAAAAGAGGCAGAACGTCCACAATGATGCACTTGGCCATAAACGGCGTATGCGTTTTTTCCTGAATATATTCTGGAAAAAACGCATACGCACTTTTTGGCCAACCAAGCAAGCTTGCAAAGGAAATCTGCACAATAATGAAGTCTCACTGCCCCCAGGTCAAAAGGGCCATCTGAAAAAAGTGTAAAATCCAGAAAGGCAGGACAGGCCATGGAGAACTGGGAGCCTTGTTATGCTGATGGACGGGATGTAAATTGCCAAGAGCCACTCTGGAGAAGTGTATGGTGTTTCCTAACACATCTAAAAATCAAAGCAACAGAGCCTAGGGCACTTCCACTTATGGTCCTATAGCTTAGGGAAATTAAAATAAAAAAGACACAGCCACCCCAAAGTTTGGGACGGCTCTGTTTACAAGAACCTCTTTTACGGTACAAGTTCAATATCGCAGAAAGCGAAAAATGTATAAAGAAGTTGTGGTACTTACTTACTATGCAATATCACTCAGCAATGAAGTCTATGTCATCAGTCCCGTAGCAGCAGAATGAGTGGATTCAGGTAAGATGATTCTAAGTGAAATAAGTCACACAGAAAAAGAAACATCATAAGATATCACTAATACACGGAATGTAAGCTTGCCTACACAGGAACTGAATTACAAAACAGAACAGGGTCTCAAATGTACAAAACCAACTTATGCTTGCTTAAGGGGAAAGGTGAGTTGGGGCAGTGCATGAAACCACAGATTGAAATTGGCACAGATACCATTCCATAAGCCAAATATGTAATAGACATCAGCTACTCCTTTTTCAACGAAGTGGACTCAAGACGCCATATTAAACGCCTAAGAATATACCTGACTAGTAAGAATCTTAAAACCTATGGATTTATATGTCTCTGAAAAAGAATCAAGCCTGTGTACAGCGGCATAAGCGCAGCAGTGATAGGATTGGTGAGGTTCGGTGAGCAAATGTAGACCCTTTGAAGTCATATTGCATGGTACCCATTCTATGGGTCTCAACTCTCCAGGTTTAAGGGATTCTTCCTTCAGCTAAAACATGCATGTGGAACCCAGAGTATGATCCACCGTCTGATAGGGAAACGTGTTCAAATGTGTCTCAGTTTTCGTCCCCTGGTATTCGGGTGCAACATTCCGGACGCTTTACTAACACTCTCCCCACTTGGAGAGTCAGTGCCTTTAACCTAATGTTTGGCCCATTTTGCAATTTCTGTGGAAGATGAACAAGAATAGGGAGAACAAATGAGAGACTAGCTGGAGGTGTCTGGACGGGCAAATTTAACTCTAATTTCCACCAGGAAGAGGAATTAACCAACGGCTCAGCATGCCATGTCAGAACCACACTAGGGCCTGAAGCAATCCTGCGGTGTTGCGGCCAGCTCACAAGAAAGCGAGTTGAAGAAAGGAGATCAGGGTCACTGTCATTCACAAACCTGCAGAGTTATAAATGACAGCTATCGTCCAAAAATATATTGAAGTAAGGCTGCCAAGAGGACTTGAAAGCGGAGCAGAATTGCAGGAAACTGATTTCAGGAGGTAGACTGGAATTGCATGTAAAGCATGGGAAAAGAGGCAGAACGTCCACAATGATACACTTGGCCAAAAAGGGCGTATGCGTTTTTTCCTGAATATATTCAGGAAAAAACGCATACGCCCTTTTTGGCCAACCAAGCAAGCTTGCAAAGGAAATCTGCACTACACTGAAGTCTCACTGCCCCCCGGTCAAAAGGGCCATCTGAAAAAAGTGTAAAATCCAGAAACGCAGGACAGACCATGGAGAACTGGGAGCCTTGTTATGCTGATGGGCGGGATGTAAATTGCCAACAGCCACTCTGGAGAAGTGTATGGTGTTTCCTGAAACATCCAAAAAACAAAGCAACAGAGCCTAGGGCACTTCCACTTATGGTCCTATAGATTAGGGAAATTAAAATCAAAAAGACACAGCCACCCCAAAGTTTGGGACGGCTCTGTTTACAAGAACCTCGTTTACAGTACAAGTTCAATATCACAGAAAGCGAAAAATGGATAAAGAAGTTGTGGTACTTACGTACAATGCAATATCACTCAGCAAGGAAATCTATGTCATCAGGCACGTAGGAGCATAATGAGTGGATTCAGGTACGATGATTGTAAGTGAAATAAGTCACACAGAAAAAGAAACATCATAAGGTATCACTAATACACGGAATGTAAACTTGGCTACACAGGAACTGAATTACAAAACAGAACAGGGTCTCAAATGTAGAAAACCAACTTATGCTTGCTTAAGGGGAAAGGTGAGTTGGGGTGCTGCATAAAACCAGAGATTGAAATTAGCACAGATACCGTTCCATAAGCCAAATATGTAATAGACAAGAGCTACTCCTTGCTCAATGAAGTGGACTCAACACCCCATATTAAACGCCTAAGGATATACCTGACTAGTAAGAATCTTAAAACCTGTGGATTTATATGTTTCCGAAAGAGAATCAAGCGTGTGTACAGCGGCGTAAACGCAGCAGTGATAGGATTGGTGCGGTTCGGTGAGCAAATGCAGACACTTTGAAGTCATATTGCATGGTACCCATTACATGGGTCTCAACTCTCCAGGTTTAAGGGATTCTTCCTTCAGCTAAAACATGCATGTGGAACCCAGAGTATGATCCACCGTGTGATCGGGAAACGTGTTCAAATGTGTCTCAGTTTTCGTCCCCTGGTACTCGGGTGCAACATTCCATACGCTTTACTAACGCTCTCCCCACTTGTAGAGTCAGTGCCTTTAAAGTCCTGTTTGGCCCACTTTGGAATTTCTGCGGAAGATGAACAGGAATAGGGAGAACCAATGAGAGACTAGCTGGAGGTGTCTGGACGGGCAAATTTAACTCTCATTTCCCACCACGCAGAGGAATTAACCAAAGGTCCAACGTGCCATGCCAGAACCACACTAGGGCCTGTAGCAATCTTGCGCTGTTGCGGCCAGCTAACAAGAAAGCGAGTTGAAGAAAGGAGCTCAGGGGCACTGTAATTCACAAACCTGCAGAGTTAAAAATGACAGCTATCGTCCAAAAATATATTGAAGTAAGGCTGCCAAGAGGACTCGAAAGCGCGGCAGAATTGCAGGAAACCGATTTCAGGAGGTAGACTGGAATTGCATTTAAAGCATAGGAAAAGAGACAGAACATCCACAATGATGCACTTGGCCAAAAAGTGCGTATGCATTTTTTCCTGAATATATTTAGGAAAAAACGCATACGCCCTTTTTGGCCAACCAAGCAAGCTTGCAAAGGAAATCTGCACTACAATGAAGTCTCAGTGCCCCTGGTCAAAAGGGCCATCTGAAAAAAGTGTAAAATCCAGAAATGCAGGACAGACCATGGAGAACTGGGAGCCTTGTTATGCTGATGGGCGGGATGTAAATTGCCAACAGCCACTCTGGAGAAGTGTATGGTGTTTCCTGAAACATCCAAAAAACAAAGCAACAGAGCCTAGGGCACTTCCACTTATGGTCCTATAGATTAGGGAAATTAAAATCAAAAAGACACAGCCACCCCAAAGTTTGGGACGGCTCTGTTTACAAGAACCTCGTTTACGGTACAAGTTCAATATCACAGAAAGCAAAAAATGGATAAAGAAGTTGTGGTACTTACGTACAATGCAATATCACTCAGCAATAAAATCTATGTCATCAGGCACGTAGGAGCATAATGAGTGGATTCAGGTATGATGATTGTAAGTGAAATAAGTCACACAGAAAAAGAAACATCATAAGGTATCACTAATACACGGAATGTAAACTTGGCTACACAGGAACTGAATTACAAAACAGAACAGGGTCTCAAATGTAGAAAACCAACTTATGCTTGCTTAAGGGGAAAGGTGAGTTAGGGTGCTGCATAAAACCAGAGATTGAAATTAGCACAGATACCGTTCCATAAGACAAATATGTAATAGACAAGAGCTACTCCTTGCTCAATGAAGTGGACTCAACACCCCATATTAAACGCCTAAGAATATACCTGACTAGTAAGAATCTTAAAACCTATGGATTGATATGTCTCCGAAAGAGAATCAAGCGTGTGTACAGCGGCATAAACGCAGCAGTGATAGGATTGGTGAGGTTCGGTGAGCAAATGCAGACCCTTTGAAGTCATATTGCATGGTACCCATTCCATGGGTCTCAACTCTCCAGGTTTAAGGGATTCTTCCTTCAGCTAAAACATGCATGTGGAACCCAGAGTATGATCCACCGTGTGATCGGGAAACGTGTTCAAATGTGTCTCAGTTTTCGTCCCCTGGTACTCGGGTGCAACATTCCAGATGCTTTACTAACACTCTCCCCAATTGGAGAGTCAGTGCCTTTAAACTCCTGTTTGGCCCACTTTGCAATTTCTGCGGAAGATGAACAGGAATAGGGAGAACCACTGAGAGACTAGCTGGAGGTGTCTGGAGGGGCAAATTTAACTCTCATTTCCCACCGGGAAGAAGAATTAACCAAAGGCTCAGCATGACGTGCCGGAACCACACTCGGGCCTGAAGCAATCCTGCGGTGTTGTGGCCAGCTCACAAGAAAGCGAGTTGAAGAAAGGAGCTCAGGGGCACTGTTATTCAAAAACCTGCAGAGTTATAAATGACAGCTATCGTCCAAAAATATATTGAAGTAAGGCTGCCAAGAGGACTTGAAAGCGGGGCAGAATTGCAGGAAACCGATTTCAGGAGGTAGACTGGAATTGCATGTAAAGCATAGGAAACGAGGCAGAACGTCCACAATGATGCACTTGGCCAAAAAGGGCGTATGCGTTTTTTCCTGAATATATGCAGGAAAAAACGCATACGCCCTTTTCGGCCAACCAAGCAAGCTTGCAAAGGAAATCTGCACTACAATGAAGTCTCACTGCCCCCCGGTCAAAAGGGCCTTCTGAAAAAAGAATAAAATCCAGAAAGGCAGGACAGGCCATGGAGAACTGGGAGCCATGTTATGCTGATAGGCGGGATGTAAATTGCCAACAGCCACTCTGGAGAAGTGTATGGTGTTTCCTGAAACATCTAAAAAACAAAGCAACAGAGCCTTGGGCACTTCCACTTATGGTCTTATAGCTTAGGGAAATTAAAATCAAAAAGACACAGCCACCCCAAAATTTGGAACGGCTCTGTTTACAAGAACCTTGTTTACGGTACAAGTTACATATCACAGAAAGTGAAAAATGGATAAAGAAGCTGTGGTCCTTACATACAATGCAATATCACTCAGCAATGAAATCTATGTCATCAGGCCCATAGCAGCATAAAGAGTGGATTCAGGTACTATGATTCTAAGTGAAATAAGTCACACAGAAAAAGAAACATCATAAGATATCAGTAATACACGGAATGTAAACTTGGCTACACAGGTACTGAATTACAAAACAGAACAGGGTCTCAAATGTAGAAAAGCAACTTATGCTTGCTTAAGGGGAAAGGTGAGTTGGGGTGCTGCATAAAACCAGAGATTGAAATTAGCACAGATACCCTTCCATAAGATAAATATGTAATAGACAAGAGCTACTCCTTGCTCAACAAAGAGGACTCAACACCCCATATTAAACGCCTAAGTATATACCTGACTAGTAAGAATCATAAAACCTATGGATTGATATGTCTCCAACAGAGAATCAAGTGTGTGTACAGCGGCATAAACGCAGCAGTGATAGGATTGATGAGGTTCGGTGAGCAAATGCAGACCCTTTGAAGTCATATTGCATGGTACCCATTCCATAGGTCTCAACTCTCCAGGTTTAAGGGTTTCTTCCTTCAGCTAAAACATGCATGTGGAACCCAGAGTATGATCCACCGTGTGATCGGGAAACGTGTTCAAATGTATCTTAGTTTTCGTCCCCTGGTACTCGGATGCAACATTCCAGACGCTTTACTAACACTCTCCGCACTTGGAGAGTCAGTGCCTTTAACGTCCTGTTTGGCCCTGTTTGCTATTTCTGTGGAAAATGAACAGGAATAGGGAGAACCAATGAGAGACTAGCTGGAGGTGTCTGGACGGGCAAATTTAACTCTCATTTCCCACCAGGAAGAGGAATTAACCAAAGGCTCAGTGTGCCGTGCCGGAAAAACACTAGGGCCTGAAGCAATCCTTCGGTGTTGTGGCCAGCTCACAAGAAAGCGAGTTGAAGAAAGGAGCTCAGGGGCACTGTTATTCACAAACCTGCAGAGTTATAAATGACAGCTATCGTCCAAAAATATATTGAAGTAACGCTGCCAAGAGGACTTGAAAACGGGGCAGAATTGCAGGAAACCGATTTCAGGAGGTAGACTGGAATTGCATGTAAAGCATAGGAAAAGAGGCAGAACGTCCACAATGATGCACTTGGCCAAACAGGGCGTATGCGTTTTTTCCTGAATATATTCAGGAAAAAACGCATACGCCCTTTTTGGCCAACCAAGCAAGCTTGCAAAGGAAATCTGCACTACAATGAAGTCTCACTACCCCCCAGTCAAAAGGGCCATCTGAAAAATGTGTAAAATCCAGAAAGGCAGGACAGGCCATGGAGAACTGGGAGCCTTGTTATGCTGATGGGCGGGATGTAAATTGCCAAGAGCCACTCTGGAGAAGTGTATGGTGTTTCCTGAAACATCCAAAAAACACAGCAACAGAGCCTAGGGCACTTCCACTTATGGTCCTATAGCTTAGGGAAATTAAAATCAAAAAGACACAGCCACCCCAAAGTTTTGGACGGCTCTGTTTACAAGAACCTCGTTTACAGTACAAGTTCAATATCGCAGAAAGCGAAAAATGGATAAAGAAGTTGTGGTACTTACGTACAATGCAATATCACTCAGCAATGAAATCTATGTCATCAGGCCCGTAGCAGCATAACGAGTGCGTTCAGGTATGATGATTCTAAGTGAAATAAGTCACACAGAAAAAGAAACATCATAAGATATGACTAATACACGGAATGTAAACTTGGCTACAGAGGAACTGAATTACAAAACAGAACAGGGTCTCAAATGTAGACAACCAACTTATGCTTGCTTAAGGGGAAAGGTGAGTTGGGGTGCTGCATAAAACCAGAGATTAAAATTAGCACAGATACCCTTCCATAAGCCAAATATGTAATAGACAAGAGCTACTCCTTGCTCAACGAAGTGGACTCAACACCCCATATTAAACGCCTAAGAATATACCTGACTAGTAAGAATCTTAAAACCTATGTATTTATATGTCTCTGAAAGAGAATCAAGCGTGTGTACAGCGGCATAAACGCAGCAGTGATAGGATTGGTGAGGTTCGGTGAGCAAATGCAGACCCTTTGAAGTCATATTGCATGGTACCCATTCCATGGGTGTCAACTCTCCAGGTTAAAGGGATTCTTCCTTCAGCTAAAACATGCATGTGGAACCCAGAATATGATCCACCGTGTGATTGGGAAAAGTGTTAAAATGTTTCTCAGTTTTCGTCCCCTGGTACTTGGGTGCAATATTCCAGACGCTTTACTAACACTCTCCCCACTTGGACAGTCAGTGTCTTTAATCTCCTGTTTGGCCCAGTTTGCAATTTCTGTGGAAAATGAACAGGAATAGGGAGAACCAATGAGAGACTAGCTGGAGGTGTCTGGATGGGCAAATTTAACTCTCATTCCCCACCAGGAAGAGGAATTAACCATAGGCTCAGCGTGCCATTCCGGAAACACACTAGGGCCTGAAGCAATCCTGCGGTGTTGCGGCCAGCTCACAAGAAAGCGAGTTGAAGAAAGGAGCTCAGGGGCACTGTAATTCACAAACCTGCAGAGTTATAAATGACAGCTATCGTCCAGAAATATATTGAAGTAAGGCTGCCAACAGGACTTGAAAGCGCGGCAGAATTGCAGGAAACCGATTTCAGGAGGTAGACTGGAATTGCATTTAAAGCATAGGAAAAGAGGCAGAACGTCCACAATGATGCACTTGGTCAAAAAGGGCGTATGCGTTTTTTCCTGAATATATTCAGGAAAAAACGCATACGCCCTTTTTGGCTAAGGAAGGAAGTTTGCAAAGGAAATCTGCACTACAATGAAGTCTCACTGCCCCCCAGTCAAAAGGGCCGTCTGAAAAAAGTGTAACATCCAGAAAGGCAGGACAGGCCATGGAGAACTGGGAGCCTTGTTATGCTGATGGGCGGGATGTAAATTGCCAACAGCCACTCTGGAGAAGTGTATGGTGTTTCCTGAAACATCTAAAAAACACAGCAACAGAGCCTAGGGCACTTCCACTTATGGTCCTATAGCTTAGGGAAATTAAAATCCAAAAGACACAGCCACCCCAAAGTTTGGGACGGCTCTGTTTAGAAGAACCTCGTTTACGGTACAAGTTCAATATCACAGAAAGCGAAAAATGGATAAAGAAGTTGTGGTACTTACGTACAATGCAATATCACTCAGCAATGAAATCTATGTCATCAGGCCCGTAGCAGCATAATGAGTGGATTCAGGTACGATGATTCTAAGTGAAATAAGTCACTCAGAAAAAGAAACATCATAAGATATCACTACTACATGGAATGTAAACTTGGCTACACAGGAACTGAATTACAATACAGAACAGGGTCTCAAATGTAGAAAACCAACTTATGCTTGCTTAAGGGGAAAGGTGAGTTGCGGTGCTGCATAAAACCAGAGATTGAAATTAGCACAGATACCGTTCCATAAGCCAAATATGTAATAGACCAGAGCTACTCCTTGCTCAACGAAGTGGACTCAACACCCCATATTAAACGCCTAAGAATATACCTGACTAGTAAGAATCTTGAAACCTATGGATTTATATGTCTCCGAAAGAGAATCAAGCGTGTGTACAGCGGCATAAACGCAGCAGTGATAGGATTGGTGAGGTTCGGTGAGCAAATGCAGACCCTTTGAAGTCATACTGCATGGTACCCATTCCATGGGTCTCAACTCTCCAGGTTTAAGGGATTCTTCCTTCAGCTAAAATATGCATGTGGAACCCAGAGTATGATCCACCGTGTGATTGGGAAACGTGTTCAAATGTATCTCAGTTGTCATCCCCTGGTACTCAGGTGCAACATTCCAGACGATTTACTAACACTCTCCCCACTTGGAGAGTCAGTGCCTTTAACCTCCTGTTTGGCCCAGTTTGCAATTTCTGCGTAAGATGAACAGGAATAGGGAGAACCAATGAGAGACTAGCTGGAGGTGTCTGGACAGGCAAATTTAACTCTCATTTCCCACAAGGAAGAGGAATTAACCAAAGGCTCAGCATGCCGTGCCAGAACCACACTAAGGCCTGAAGCAATCCTGCGGTGTTGCAGCCAGCTCACAAGAAAGGGAGTTGAAGAAAGGAGCTCAGGGGCACTGTAATTCACAAACCTGCAGAGTTAAAAATGACAGCTATCATCCAAAAATATATTGAAGTAAGGCTGCCAAGAGGACTTGAAAGCGGGGAAGAATTGAAGGAAACCGATTTCAGGAGGTAGACTGGAATTGCATGTAATGCATAGGAAAAGAGGCAGAACGTCCACAATGATGCCCTTGGCCAAAAAGTGCGTATGCGTTTTTTCCTGAATGTATTCAGGAAAAAACGCATACGCACTTTTTGGCCAACCAAGCAAGCTTGCAAAGGAAATCTGCACTACAATGAAGTCTCACTGCCCCCCGGTCAAAAGGGCCATCTGAAAAAAGTGTAAAATCCAGAAACGCAGGACAGGCCATGTAGAACTGGAAGTCTTGTTATGCTGATGGGCGGGATGTAAATTGCCAACAGCCACTCTGGAGAAGTGTATGGTGTTTCCTGAAACATCTAAAAAACAAAGCAACAGAGCCTAGGGTACTTTCAGTTATGGTCCTATAGCTTAGGGAAATTAAAATCAAAAAGACACAGCCACCCCAAAGTTTGGGATGACTCTGTTTACAAGAACCTCGGTTACCGTAGAAGTTCAATATCTCAGAAAGCGAAAAATGGATAAAGACGTTGTGGTACATACGTACAATGCAATATCACTCAGCAATGAAATCTATGTCATCAGGACCGTAGCAGCATAATGAGTGGATTCAGGTACGATGATTCTAAGTGAAATAAGTCACACAGAAAAAGAAACATCATAAGCTATCACTACTACATGGAATGTAAACTTGGCTACAGAGGAACTGAATTACAAAACAGAACAGGGTCTCAAATGTAAAAAACCAACTTATGCTTGCTTAAGGGGAAAGGTGAGTTGGGGTGCTGCATGAAACCAGAGACTGAAATTGGCACAGATACCGTTCTATTAGCCAAATATGTAATAGACAAGAGCTACTCCTTGCTCAACGAAGTGGACTCAAGACGCCATATGAAATGCCTAAGAATATACCTGACTAGTAAGAATCTTAAAACCTATGGATTTATATGTCTCCGAAAGAGAATCAAGCATGTGTACAGTGGCATAATCGCAGCTTGATAGGATTGGTGAGGATCGGTGAGCAAATGCAGACCCTTTGAAGTCATATTGCATGGTACCCATACCATGGGTCTGAACTCTCCAGGTTTAAGGGATTCTTCCTTCAGCTAAAACATGCATGTGGAACACAGAGTATGATCCACTGTGTGATCGGGAAACGTGTTCAAATGTGTCTCCGTTTTCGTCCCCTGGTACTCGGGGGCAACATTCCAGACGCTTTACTAACATTCTCCCCACTTGGAGAGTCAGTGCCTTTAACCTCCTGTTTGGCCCAGTTTGCAATTTCTGCGGAACGTGAACAGGAATAGGGAGAACCACTGAGAGACTAGCTGGAGGTGTCTGGACGGGCAAATTTAACCCTCATTTCCCACCAGGAAGAGGAATTAACCAAAGGCTCAGCGTGCCGTGCCGGAACCACACTCGGACCTGAAGCAAACCTGCGGTGTTGAGGCCAGCTCACAAGAAAGCGAGGTGAAGAAAGGAGGTCAGGGGCACTGTTATTCACAAACCTGCAGAGCTATAAATGACAGTTATCGTCCAAAAATATATTGAAGTAAGGCTGCCAAGAGGACTTGAAAGCGCGGCAGAATTGCAGGAAACCGATTTCAGGAGGTAGACTGGAATTGCATGTAAAGCACAGGAAAAGAGGCAGAACGTCCACAATGATGCACTTGGCCAAAAAGGGCGTATGCGTTTTTTCCTGAATATATTCAGGAAAAAACGCATACGCCCTTTTTGGCCAACCAAGCAAGCTTGCAAATGAAATCTGCACTACAATGAAGTCTCACTGCCCCCCAGTCAAAAGGGCCATCTGAAAAAAGTGTAAAATCCAGAAAGGCAGGACAGGCCATGGAGAACTGGGAGCCTTGTTATGCTGATGGGCGGGATGTAAATTGCCAAGAGCCACTCTGGAGAAGTGTATGGTGTTTCCTGAAACATCCAAAAAACAAAGCAACAGAGCCTAGGGCAATTCCACTTATGGTCCTATAGCTTAGGGAAATTAAAATCAAAAAGACACAGCCACCCCAATGTTTGGGATGGCTCTGTTTACAAGAACCTCGTTTACGGTACAAGTTCAATATCACAGAAAGTGAAAAATGGAGAAAGAAGTTGTGGTACTTACGTACAATGCAATATCACTCAGCAATGAAATCTATGTCATCAGGCCCGTAGCAGCATAATGAGTGGATTCAGGTACGATGATTCTAAGTGAAATAAGTCACAGAGAAAAAGAAACATCATAAGATATCACTACTACACGGAATGTAAACTTGGCTACACAGGAACTGAATTACAAAACAGAACAGGGTCTCAAATGTAGAAAACCAACTTATGCTTGCTTAAGGGGAAAGGTGAGTTGGGGTGCTGCATAAAACCAGAGATTGAAATTAGCACAGATACCGTTCCATAAGCCAAATATGTAATAGACCAGAGCTACTACTTGCTCAACGAAGTGGACTCAACAGCCCATATTAAACGCCTAAGAATATACCTCAGTAGTAAGAATCTTAAAACCTATGGATTTATATGTCTCTGAAAGAGAATCAAGCGTGTGTACAGCGGCATAAACGCAGCAGTGATAGGATTGGTGAGGATCGGTGAGCAAATGCAGACCCTTTGAAGTCATATTGCATGGTACCCATTCCATGGGTCTCAACTCTCCAGGTTTAAGGGATTCTTCCTTCAGCTAAAACATGCATGTGGAACCCAGAGTATGATCCACCGTGTGATTGGGAAACGTGTTCAAATGTATCTCAGTTGTCGTCCCCTGGTACTCAGGTGCAACATTCCAGACGCTTTACTAACACTCTCCCCACTTGGAGAGTCAGTGCCTTTAACCTCCTGTTTGGCCCAGTTTGCAATTTCTGCGTAAGATGAACAGGAATAGGGAGAACCAATGAGAGACTAGCTGGAGGTGTCTGGACAGGCAAATTTAACTCTCATTTCCCACAAGGAAGAGGAATTAACCAAAGGCTCAGCATGCCGTGCCAGAACCAAACTAAGGCCTGAAGCAATCCTGCGGTGTTGCAGCCAGCTCAGAAGAAAGCGAGTTGAAGAAAGGAGCTCAGGGGCACTGTAATTCACAAACCTGCAGAGTTAAAAATGACAGCTATCATCCAAAAATATATTGAAGTAAGGCTGCCAAGAGGACTTGAAAGCGGGGCAGAATTGAAGGAAACCGATTTCAGGAGGTAGACTGGAATTGCATGTAATGCATAGGAAAAGAGGCAGAACGTCCACAATGATGCACTTGGCCAAAAAGTGCGTATGCGTTTTTTCCTGAATGTATTCAGGAAAAAACGCATACACCCTTTTTGGCCAACCAAGCAAGCTTGCAAAGGAAATCTGCACTACAATGAAGTCTCACTGCCCCCCGGTCAAAAGGGCCATCTGAAAAAAGTGTAAAATCCAGAAACGCAGGACAGGCCATGTAGAACTGGAAGTCTTGTTATGCTGATGGGCGGGATGTAAATTGCCAACAGCCACTCTGGAGAAGTGTATGGTGTTTCCTGAAACATCTAAAAAACAAAGCAACACAGCCTAGGGCACTTCCAGTTATGGTCCTATAGCTTAGGGAAATTAAAATCAAAAAGACACAGCCACCCCAAAGTTTGGGATGACTCTGTTTACAAGAACCTCCTTTACGGTAGAAGTTCAATATCGCAGAAAGCGAAAAATGGATAAAGACGTTGTGGTACTTACGTACAATGCAATATCACTCAGCAATGAAATCTATGTCATCAGGAACGTAGCAGCATAATGAGTGGATTCAGGTACGATGATTCTAAGTGAAATAAGTCACACAGAAAAAGAAACATCATAAGATATCACTAATACACGGAATGTAAACTTGGCTACACAGGAACTGAATTACAAAACAGAACAGGGTCTCAAATGTAAAAAACCAACTTATGCTTGCTTAAGGGGAAAGGTGAGTTGGGGTGCTGCATGAAACCAGAGATTGAAATTGGCACAGATACCGTTCTATGAGCCAAATATGTAATAGACAAGAGCTACTCCTTGCTCAACGAAGTGGACTCAAGACGCCATATGAAATGCCTAAGAATATACCTGACTAGTAAGAATCTTAAAACCTATGGATTTATATGTCTCCGAAAGAGAATCAAGCATGTGTACAGTGACATAATCGCAGCAGTGATAGGATTGGTGAGGATCGGTGAGCAAATGCAGACCCTTTGAAGTCATATTGCATGGTACCCATTCCATGGGTCTCAACTCTCCAGGTTTAAGGGATTCTTCCTTCAGCTAAAACATGCATGTGGAACGCAGAGTATGATCCACCGTGTGATCGGGAAACGTGTTCAAATGTGTCTCTGTTTTCGTCCCCTGGTACTCGGGTGCAACATTCCAGACGCTTTACTAACATTCTCCCCACTTGGAGAGTCAGTGCCTTTAACCTCCTGTTTGGCCCAGTTTGCAATTTCTGCGGAACGTGAACAGGAATAGGAGAACCACTGAGAGACTAGCTGGAGGTGTCTGGACGGGCAAATTTAACTCTCATTTCCCACCAGGAAAAGGAATTAACCAAAGGCTCAGCGTGCCGTGCCGGAACCACACTCGGACCTGAAGCAAACCTGCGGTGTTGAGGCCAGCTCACAAGAAAGCGAGGTGAAGAAAGGAGGTCAGGGGCATTGTTATTCACAAACCTGCAGAGCTATAAATGACAGCTATCGTCCAAAAATATATTGAAGTAAGGCTGCCAAGAGGACTTGAAAGCGCGGCAGAATTGCAGGAAACCGATTTCAGGAGGTAGACTGTAATTGCATGTAAAGCATAGGAAAAGAGGCAGAACGTCCACAATGATGCACTTGGCCAAAAAGGGCGTATGCGTTTTTTCCTGAATATATTCAGGAAAAAACGCATACGCCCTTTTTGGCCAAGCAAGCAAGCTTGCAAACGAAATCTGCACTACAATGAAGTCTCACTGCCCCCCAGTCAAAAGGGCCATCTGAAAAAAGTGTAAAATCCAGAAAGGCAGGACAGGCCATGGAGAACTGGGAGCCTTGTTATGCTGATGGGCGGGATGTAAATTGCCAACAGCCACTCTGGAGAAGTGTATCGTGTTTCCTGAAACATCCAAAAAACAAAGCAACAGAGCCTAGGGCACTTCCACTTATGGTCCTATAGCTTAGGGAAATTAAAATCAAAAAGACACAGCCACCCCAATGTTTGGGATGGCTCTGTTTACAAGAACCTCGTTTACGGTACAAGTTCAATATCACAGAAAGTGAAAAGTGGAGAAAGAAGTCGTGGTACTTACGTAGAATGCAATATCACTCAGCAATGAAATCTATGTCATCAGGCCCGTAGCAGCATAATGAGTGGATTCAGGTACGATGATTCTAAGTGAAATAAGTCACAGAGAAAAAGAAACATCATAAGATATCACTACTACACGGAATGTAAACTTGGCTACACAGGAACTGAATTACAAAACAGAACAGGGTCTCAAATGTAGAAAACCAACTTATGCTTGCTTAAGGGGAAAGGTGAGTTGGGGTGCTGCATAAAACCAGAGATTGAAATTAGCACAGATACCGTTCCATAAGCCAAATATGTAATAGACCAGAGCTACTACTTGCTCAACGAAGTGGACTCAACAGCCCATATTAAACGCCTAAGAATATACCTCACTAGTAAGAATCTTAAAACCTATGGATTTATATGTCTCTGAAAGAGAATCAAGCGTGTGTACAGCGACATAAATGCAGTAGTGATAGGATTGGTGAGGATCGGTGAGCAAATGCAGACCCTTTGAAGTCATATTGCATGGTACCCATTCCATGGGTCTCAACTCTCCAGGTTTAAGGGATTCTTCCTTCAGCTAAAACATGCATGTGGAACCCAGAGTATGATCCACCGTGTGATCGGGAAACGTGTTCAAATGTATCTCAGTTGTCGTCCACTGGTACTCAGGTGCAACATTCCAGACTCTTTACTAACACTCTCCCCACTTGGAGAGTCAGTGCCTTTAACCTCCTGTTTGGCCCAGTTTGCAATTTCTGCGTAAGATGAACAGGAATAGGGATAACCAATGAGAGACTAGCTGGAGGTGTCTGGACAGGCAAATTTAACTCTCATTTCCCACAAGGAAGAGGAATTAACCAAAGGCTCAGCATGCCGTGCCAGAACCACACTAAGGCCTGAAGCAATCCTGCGGTGTTGCAGCCAGCTCACAAGAAAGCGAGTTGAAGAAAGGAGCTCAGAGGCACTGTAATTCACAAACCTGCAGAGTTAAAAATGACAGCTATCATCCAAAAATATATTTAAGTAAGGCTGCCAAGAGGACTTGAAAGCGGGGCAGAATTGCAGGAAACCGATTTCAGGAGGTAGACTGGAATTGCATGTAATGCATAGGAAAAGAGGCAGAACGTCCACAATGATGCACTTGGCCAAAAAGTGCGTATGCGTTTTTTCCTGAATGTATTCAGGAAAAAACGCATACGCCCTTTTTGGCCAACCAAGCAAGCTTGCAAAGGAAATCTGCACTACAATGAAGTCTCACTGCCCCCCGGTCAAAAGGGCCATCTGAAAAAAGTGTAAAATCCAGAAACACAGGACAGGCCATGTAGAACTGGAAGTCTTGTTATGCTGATGGGCGGGATGTAAATTGCCAACAGCCACTCTGGAGAAGTGTATGGTGTTTCCTGAAACATCTAAAAAACAAAGCAACAGAGCCTAGGGCACTTCCAGTTATGGTCCTATAGCTTAGGGAAATTAAAATCAAAAAGACACAGCCACCCCAAAGTTTGGGATGACTCTGTTTACAAGAACCTCGGTTACGGTAGAAGTTCAATATCGCAGAAAGCGAAAAATGGATAAAGACGTTGTGGTACTTACGTACAATGCAATATCACTCAGCAATGAAATCTATGTCATCAGGACCGTAGCAGCATAATGAGTGGATTCAGGTACGATGATTCTAAGTGAAATAAGTCACACAGAAAAAGAAACATCATAAGATATCACTAATACACGGAATGTAATCTTGGCTACAGAGGAACTGAATTACAAAACAGAACAGGGTCTCAAATGTAAAAAACCAACTTATGCTTGCTTAAGGGGAAAGGTGAGTTGGGGTGCTGCATAAAACCAGAGCTTGAAATGAGCACAGATACCGTTCCATAAGCCAAATATGTAACAGACAAGAGCTACTCCTTGCTCAACGAAGTGGACTCAACACCGCATATTAAACGCCTAAGAATATACCTGACTAGTAAGAATCTTAAAACCTATGGATTTCTATGTCTCCGAAAGAGAATCAAGCATGTGTACAGTGGCATAATCGCAACAGTGATAGGATTGGTGAGGATCGGTGAGCAAATGCAGACCCTTTGAAGTCATATTGCATGGTACCCATTCCATGGGTCTCAACTCTCCAGGTTTAAGGGATTCTTCCTTCAGCTAAAACATGCATGTGGAACCCAGAGTATGATCTACCGTGTGATCGGGAAACGTGTTCAAATGTGTCTCAGTTTTTGTCCCCTGGTACTCGGGTGCAACATTCCAGACGCTTTACTAACACTCTCCCCACTTGGAGAGTCAGTGCCTTTAACTTCCTGTTTGGCCCAGTTTGCAATTTCTGCGGAACGTGAACAGGAATAGGGAGGACCAATGAGAGACTATATGGAGGTGTCTGGACGGGCAAATTTAACTCTCATTTCCCACCAGGAAGACGAATGAACCAATGGCTCCGCGTGCCGTCCTCGAACTAGATTAGGGCCTGAGGAGATCCTGCGGTTTTGCGGCCAGCTCACATGAAGGCGAGTTGAAGAAAGGAGCTGAGGGGCACTGTAATTAACTAACCTGCGGAAGTATAAATGACAGCTATCATCCAAAATTATACTGAAGCAAGGCTGCGAAGAGGACTTGAATGCGGGGCAGAATTGCTGGAAACCGATTTCAGAAGGTACACGGGAGTCGCTCTTAAAGCATAGCAAAAGAGACAGAACTTGGAAAATAATGCACTTGACAAAAAAGGGCATATGTGTTTTATCCAGAGCTCTCATAACTGAGGGGAGGAGATTCCCAGCAGGCTCCAACTACCACCTGAGGGATCACATTGCAAAGGCAACGTGAGCAAGCCAGGCAGGAGTTACCTCACAGCAGAGGTCCCACCTCACAGAAGGGTGAGAAACCCAGCCAACATCAGACTCTCACCAGAGGGTCCACATCACCAAGGGGATGGGAACCAGGCAGGAGTGTCTTCACACCAGTGGGCCACATCATCGAAAGTTGAGGTACTCAGCACATGTGTCCTCAAACCAGAGGACCCACATCACCAAGGGCCTCGGAGTGAGGCAGGCAGGAGTAGCCTCACAACACTGGGCCCATAGAATAAAAAAGTGAGGAATCCAGCAGTTGGAACCTCCCAGCAGGCGGCCCAGAGCACCGAGGCTATGGGATCCAGGCCACAGTGAACTCACAGAAGATGGCCCATGTCATGAAACTGAGCAAACCAGCCATTGGGACCTCAGAGCAGGAGGCCCACATCCCCATGGGGATGGAAATCTGGTAGGAGTGTCCTCGCAACACTGAGAACGTATCAGAAAATTTTGGGCGACCAGCAGTTAGGGTCTGACGCCAGAGGACCCTCATCATCAAGGGAAGGAGGCTCCCAGCAGGCTCCAACTGCCACCAGAGGGCTGACGTCACCAAGGCGATGTGTGCCAACCAGGCACGAATGACCTCACAGCAGAGGGCCCACCTCAGAGAAGTGTGACGAACCCAGTCAGGATCAGACTCGCACCAGAGGGCCCACATCACCAAATGGATTGGAACCAGGCAGGAGTGTCCTCACATGAGTAGCGCCACATCATCTAAAGTTGAGGAACCCAGAACATGTGGCTTCAAACCATAGGACACCCATCACCAAGGGGCTGGGAGTGAGGCAGGCAGGAGGAGCCTCACAACAGAGGGCCCAAAAATAAGAAAGGTGAGGAATCCAGCAGTTGGAACCTCCCAGCAGGCGGCCCAGAGCACAGAGGCTAGGGGATCCAGGCCGGAGTGAACTAACACCAGACAGCCCACATCATGAAACTGTGAGCAACCCAGACATTGGGACCTCAGAGCAGAAGGCCCACATCCCCATGGTGATGGGAACATGACAGGAGTGTCCTGGAATCACTGGGCTCACATCAGAAAACGTGGGGTGCTCAGAAGTTAGGGCCTGACGCTAGAGGGCACTCATCACCGAGAGGAGGAGGCTCCCAGCAGGCTCCAGCTGCCACCAGAGGGCCAACGTCGCCAAGGCGATGTGTGCCAGCCCGGCAGGAGTGACCTTACAGCAGAGGGCCCACCTCACAGAAGGGTGAGGAACACAGCCAGGATCAGACTCTCACCAGAGAGCCCACATCACCAAGGGGATGGGAACCAGACAGGAGTGTCCCCACACCAGTGGGACAACATCATCGAAAGGTGAGGATCCCAGCACATGTAGTCTCAAACCAGAGGAACCACATCACCAAGGGGTTCGGAATGAGGCTGGCAGGACCGGCCTCACAACACAGAGTCCATAGAATATAAAAGTTGAGGAATCCAGCAGTTGGAACCTCCCAGCAAGCGGTCCAGAGCACCGAGGCTATGGGATCCAGGCCGCAGTGAACTCACAGCAGAGGGCCCACATCATGAACCTGTGAGCAGCCCAGCCGTTGGGACCTCAGAACAGAAGGCCCACATCCCCATTGGGATGGGAACCTGGCAGGAGTGGCCTCGCACCACTTAGCACATATCAGAAAATGTTAGGAGCCCAGCAGTTAGGGCCTGACGCCAGGGGGCCCTCATAACTGAGGGGAGGAGACTCCCAGCAGGTTCCAACTGCCAACAGAGGGCCCACGTCTACAAGGTGGCATGCGCCAGCCAGGCAGTAGTGACCTCACAGCAGAGGGCCTATCTCACAGAAGGGTGAGGAACCAGGCAGGATGAGACTCTCGTCAGAGGGCCCATAACACCAAGGGGATGGGAACCAGTCAGGACTGTCCTCCCACCAGTGGGGCCACATCATCGAAAGGTGAGGAACCCGACACATGAGGCCTCATATCAGAGGACATACATCACAAAGGGGATGGGAGTGAGGCAGGTAGGAGTAGCCTAAAAACAGAGGGCCCAAAGAATAAAAAAGGTGAGGAATCCAGCATTTGGAACCTCCCAGCAGGCGGCCGAGAGCACAGAAGCTATGGGATGCAGGCAGGAGTGAACTAACACCAGAGAGCCCACATCATGAAACTGTGAGCAACCCAGGCGTTGGGACCTCAGAGCAGAAAACCCACATCCCCATGGGGATGGGAACCTGACAGGAGTGTCCTGGCGTCACTGGGCTCACATCAGAAAACGTGGGGAGCCCAGCAGTTAGGGTCTGATGCTAGAGGGCCGTCATCACCGAGGGCAGGAGGCTCCCAGCAGGTTCCATGTGCCAACAGAGGGCCCACTTCGCCAAGGTGATGTGTGCAAGTCAGTCAGGATTGACCTCACTGAAGAGGGCCTACCTCACAGAAGAGTGAGGAACCCAGCCAGGATAAGACTGTCATCAGAAGGCCCACATCACCAAGGGGATGGGAACCAGGCAGGAGTGTCCTCACACCAGTGGGGCCACATAATTGAAAGTTGCGGAACCCAGCACATGTGGCCTCAAACCAGAGGACCCACATCACGAAGGGGTTGCGAGTGAGGCAGGCAGGAGGAGCATCACAACACAGGACCCATAGAATACAAAAGTTGAGGGATCGAGCAGTTGGAACCTCCCAGCAGGCGGCCCAGAGCACAGAGGCTATGGCATCCAGGCCAGAGTGAACTAACAGCAGAGAGCCCACATCATGAAACTGTGAACAACCCAGCCGTTGGGACCTCAGAGCAGAAGGCCCACATCCCCATGGAGATGGGAACCTAAGAGGAGTGCCCGAGCATCACTGGGCTCACTAAGAAAAGTTGGGGAGCCCAGCAGTTAGGGCCTGACGTCAGAGGGCCCTCATCACAGAGGTGAGGAGGCTCCCAGCAGGGTCCAAGTGCCACCAGAGGGCTCATGTCAACAAGGCGAGGTGAGCAAGCCAGGCAAGAGTTACCTGATAGTAGAGGGCCCACCTCACAGATGGGTGAGGAACCCAGCCAGGATCAGACTCTCACCAGAGGGCCCACATCACAAACGGGATGGGAACCAGTCAGGATTATCCTCACACCAGTGGGGCCTCATCATCTTAAGGTGAGGAACCCAGCACATGTGTCAGCAAACCAGAGGACCCACATCACCAAGGGCCTTGGAGTGAGGCAGGCAGGAGTAGCCTCACAACACAGGGCACATAATATAAAAAACGTGAGGATTCCAACATTTAGACCTTCCAGCAGGTGGCTCAGAACACCGAGGCTATGGGATCCAGGCCGCAGTGAACTCACAGCAGAGGGCCCACATCATAAAACTGTGAACAACCCAGGCGTTGGGACCTCAGCGCAGAAGGCCCACATCCCCATGGGAATGGGAACCTGGCTGGAGTGTCCTCGCACCACCGGGCGCACCTCAGAAAATGTGGGGAGCCCACCATTTAGGGCCTGATGCCAGAGGGCCATCATCACCGAGAGGAGGAGGCACCCTGCACGCTCCAACTGCCACCAGAGGGCTCACGTCTCCAAGGTGATGTGTGCCAGCCAGGCAGGAGTGACCTCACAGCAGAGGGCCTACCTCACAGAATGTTGAGGAACCCAGCCAGGATCAGACTCTCGCCAGAGGGCCCACCTCACCAAGGGGATGGGAACCAGGCAGGAGTGTCCTCACACGAGTGGGGCCACATCATCGAAAGGTGAGGAACGCAGCACATGTGAACTCAAGCCATAGGACAGTCATCACCAAGGTACTGGGAGTGAGGCAGGCAGGAGGAGCCTCACAACAGAGGGCACATAGAATTAAAAAGTTGAGGAATCCAGCAGTTGGAACCTCCCAGCAGGCGGCTCAGAGCACCGATGATAAGGGATCCTTGCCGGCGTGAACTCACAGCAGAGGGCCCACATCATGGTACTGTGAGCAAGCCAGCCGTTTTGACCTCAGAGCAGAAGGCCCATATCCCCATGGGGATGGGAACCTGGCAAGAGTGTCCTCACTCACTTGGCGCACATCAGAAAATGTGGGGAGTCCAGCAGTTATGGCCTAACGCAAGAGGGCTCTCATCACCGAGGGGAGGAGGATCCCAGCACACTCCAACTGCCACCAGAGGGCCCACGTCGCCAAGGTGACGTGTGCCAGACAGGCATGATTGACCTCACAGCAGAGGGTCCACCTCACAGAAGGGTGAGGAACCCAGCCAGGATCAGACTCTCACCTGAGGGCCCACATCAGCAAGGGGATGGGAACCAGTCAGGACTGTCTTCCCTCCAGTGGGGCCACATCATCAAAAGCTGCGGAACCCAGCACATGTGGCCTCAAATCAGAGGACACATATCACAAAGGGAATGTGAGTGAGGCAGGCAGAAGTAGCCTAAAAACAGAGGGCCCAAAGAATAAGAAAGGTGAGGAATCCAGAAGTTGGAACCTCCCAGCAGGCGGCCGAGAGCACAGAAGCTATGGGATGCAGGCAGGAGTGAACTAACAGCAGAGAGCCCACATCATGAAACTGTGAGCAACCCAGGCGTTGGGACCTCAGAGCAGAAGGCCCACATCCCAATGGGGATGTGAACCTGGCTGGAGTGTCCTCGCACCACTGGGCGCACATCACAAAATGTGGGGAGCCCAGCAGTTAGGGCCTGACGCCAGAGGGCCCTCATCACCGAGGGGAGGAGGCTCCCAGCAGGCTCCAAGTGCCACCAGAGGGCTCATGTCCACAAGGCGAGGTGAGCAAGCCAGGCAGGAGTGACCTCACAGCAGACGGCCCACCTCACAGATGGGTGAGGAACCCAGCCAGGATCAGACTCTCAACAGAGGGCCCACATCACCAAGGGGATGTGAACCAGGCAGGAGTCTCCTAAGACCATTGGTCCCACATCATCGAAAGGTGAGGAACCCAGCACATGTGGCCTCAAACCAGACGACACACATCACGAAGGGGCTGGGAGTGAGGCAGGCAGGAGGATCCTCACAACAGAAGGCCCAAAAAATTAAAAAAGTGAGGAATCCAGCAGTTGGAACCTCCCAGCAGGGAGCCAAGAGCACAGAGGCTATGGGATCCAGGCCTCTGTGAACTAACACCAGAGAGCCCACATCATGAAAATGTGAACAACACAGCCGTTGGGACCTCAGAGCAGAAGGCCCACATCCCCATGGAGATGGGATCCTAAGAGGAGTGCCCATGAATCATTGGGCTCACTAATAAAATTTGGTGAGCCCAGCAGTTAGGGCCTGACGCAAGAGGGCCCTCATCACCGGGGGTAGGAGATTCCCAGCACGCTCCAACTGCCACCACACGGCTAACTTCACCAAGGCAATGTGTGCCCGCCATGCAGGAGTGACCTATCAGCAGAGGGTCTCCCTCACAGAAGGATGAGGAACACAGCCAGGAACAGACTCTCACCAGGGGGTCCACATAACCACGTGGATGAGAACCGGGCAGGAGTGTCCTCACACTAGTGGGGCCACATCATCGAAAGGTGAGGAACCCAGCAAAGGTGGCCACAAACCAGAGGACCCACATCACCAAGGGGTTGAGAGTGAGGTAGGTGTCTGGACGGACATATTTAACACTCATTTCCCACCAGGAAGAGGAATTAACCAAAGGCTCAGCGTGCCCTGCCAGAAGCAGATTACGGCCTGAAGCAGTCTTGCGGGTTTGCGGCCAGCTCACAAGAAAGCGAGTTGAAGAAAGGAGCTCAGGGGCCCTGTAATTCACAAACCTGCAGAGTTATAAATGACAGATAACGTCCAAAAATATATTGAAGTAAGGCTGTGAAGAGGACTTGAAAGCGGGGCAGAATTTCAGGAAACCGATTTCAGGACGTAGACTGCAATTGCATTTAAAGCATAGGAAAATAGGCAGAACATCGACAATGATGCACTTGGCAAAAAAAGGCATATGAGTTTGTTCCTGAATATATTCAGGAACAAACACATACGCCCTTTTTGGCAAACCAAGCAAGCTTGCAATGGAAATCCGAACTACTATGAAGTATCACTTCCCCCCGGTCTAAAGGGCCATCTGAAAAAAGTGTGAAATCCAGAAAGGCAAGACAGGCCATGGGGAAAAAGGAGCCTTGTTATGCTGATGGGCGGGATGTAAATTGCCAACAGCCACTCTGGAGAAGTGTATGGTGTTTCCTGATACATCTGAAAAACAAAGCAACAGAGTCTAGGGCATTTCCACTTATGGTCCTATAGCTTAGGGAAATTAAAATCAAAAAGACACAGCCACCCCAAAATTTGGGACGGCGCTGTTTACAGGAACCTCTTCTACGGTACAAGTTAAATATCCCAGAGAACAAATAATTGATAAAGATGTTGCGGTACTTACGTACAACAGAATACCACTCATCAATGAAATCTGTGTCACCAGGTCTGTACCAGCATAATGAGTGGATTGAGGCACGATGATTCTAAGTGAAATAAGTCACACAGAAAAAGAAACATCATAAGGTATCACTAATACACGGAATGTAAACTTGGCTACACATGAACTGAATTACAAAACAGAACAGGGTCTCAAGTTTAGAAAACCAACTTATGCTTGCTTAAGGGGAAAGGTGAGTTGGGGTGCCGCATAAAACCAGAGTTTGAAATTAGCACAGATACCGTTCCATAAGCCAAATATGTAATAGACAAGACCTACCCCTTGCTCAACGAAATGGACTCAACAATGAGGTATCACCTCACACCTGTTAGAATGGGCATCATCTGAAAATCTACAAACAACAAATGCTGGAAAGGGTGTGGAGAAAAGGAACCCTCTTCCACTATTGTTGGGAATATAAATTGATACAGTCACTATGGAGAACAATATGGAGTTTCTTAAGAAACTAATAATAGAATTACCATATAATACAGCAATCCCAGTACTGGACATATACCCAGACAAAACCATAAATCAAAAAGAGACATTCACCGCAATGTTCATTGCATCACTATTTACAATATCGAGGTAATGGAAGCAACCTAAATGCCCACAGACAGACGAATGCATAAAGATGTGGTACATATATAAAATGGAATATTACTAAGCCATGAAAGGAATGAAATTGGGTCATTTGTAGAGACGTCGATGGATCTAGAGACTGTCATACAGAGTGAAGTAAGTCAGAAAGAGAAAAACAAATCTTGTATATTCATGTATATATGTGGAACCTAGAAAAACTGTACAGATTAACCGTTTTGCAAGGCATAAATAGAGCAACAGATGTAGACAACAAACGTATGGACAACAAGGGGGGAAAGCTCTTGGGGGGGTGGTGGTGAGAGGAGTTGAGAGACTCGGATTGGCATGTAAACATTTATATGTATAAAATAGACAACCAATAAGAACCTGCTGTATAAAAATATAAAATAAAATTCAAAATTAAAAAGAAATAAAATTTAAAAAATAAAACAGAAAAGGCAATTATTCCCTTCACATACATGTATTTATATGAATAAATTATTTCCATGCTTATATCTGTAAATACAAAAAAGAGGAATAAAATCTACCTTGAACCAAAAACGAAAAAGAGAAAAAAAAAAAAACAGAACCCACCAGTTACACAGAGGAAAACCATATCAGGGCACCTGCTCCAGTTGTAAACAATTCTGAAGTTGGTCAGTGGTGGGGAATCGTCTCCCATTCAGCCAGCAGCCCCCACACAACAAGCGTCCTCATTGCAAAGCTGGGGCACTGTGCCGAGGCATCTGTGAGTAAACGTGAGCTGAGCCCCAGGCCAGTTGCTGCTGAACTGTTCCCACCCTTCCCAGGTAAAACACCTGAATATATACAAGGACTTGAAAGCCTAGAGGAAGGGCCATGGAGCCACACGAGTGACAGCATGCCAGCTGACTTGGTGCCTGCAGGCCAGCCAGGATGGTCCTGGCCCTGGGTGCTCTTCTGGAAGATTTCCATTGCCCTGCCTGAGATACCCATCCTGTCCCTGCCCCCACTGCTTTTTTCCTTCCTCACCTCTGCTCAGGGAGAAATTCCAGCAGCAGGTATGGGTGACACATCCTCTTCTTAAGCAGGTGGCAGCCTGGCAACTCCTGCAGAAAGTCCAGCAGAGCCCCACTCACACTGGGCCACCCACAAAGCCGTGGCCTCTCACTCCCTCCCACCAGCCCAGCCCCGAGACTGCTGACAGGGCAGAGAAAATGGCGTCAGGCACAGCTGCAGGGGCTCTTGCTGCCTGGAGTGGTATTTATATTGATCTCAACCCAGGCACACCTGGGGAGGGCTGGCCGGCACGGTAAGGCTGCCCAGGTCAGCCAATCATCACCCCTCAGGGGCTCACAGTTGCAGAAAATGGAACTTGCTGAACCGGCCAGGTCCAAGGAACAGGTGTGGGCTCCTGAGAGTCAGGATAGACAAGGGGCTGCAGCTTTGGCTTGTTTTCTAATCATTTTATCTGGCCCATGAGTGGGAGACAACTTCAAGAAAACCCTCTCCTAATGAGAGGAACCCAGGAGTCAGGGAGAGGAGGGGTGGGTGGTGGTTGGAGACAGAGGCCTGGTGCCCTGGGTGCAGTGGAAGTCTCTGGAAGACCAGGTGGAGGGAGGCCACACAGAGTGATGCCCAGGGTCACAGACCTGTCAGAGCTGCTGTTTGTTAGTTCAAGTCCTGCTCTGAGGTGCTCTGTGTCAGCTCTGAGCGACAGGTGAGCTGGGGGTGCTCTTCAATGAGGGCTATGTGCACGGTTCCTGTGTGCCCAGCCCTGCCATGGTACCTGCAAGGGTAGCTCTGTATCCTGGGAGGGGCCTGACCATGAGAGCCCCGTGGGCTGGTTTGGGGGTGGGGTACCTGCCCAGGAGAGCTCCATATCCTGGGATTGGCCTGACCACGAGAGCCCCATGGGCTGCTGGGGACCTGGTAAAGGATGTCAGGACAGTCAGTGAAGCCACCGAGGATATACCTCCAGTTGCTCCTGATTCCTACACCCTGCTGGTCATTCTACCAACCACCAGGACATGGTATTCTGTATTAGTCTTCAATGATGCCTTCTTTTGTATTCCATTAGTCCCAGAGTCACAAGAAATTTTGGCTTGTGAGTGGCAGGACTCAACATACAACTAAAGCAATACTTCCGGGCCGTCTTGCCCTAAGGGTTCAAAAATTCCCACACCATCTTTGGGGAAAGCTTAGCTAAAGACCAAAAAGTTCTACCTCTGGAAAAGGAAACCCTCCTTCAATATGCAGATGACATTCTGATCGCCAGCCCTACTAAGGAGGCCTCTGAACTACCAAGCCAATAAAGGATAGAAGTTGTCCAAGAAAAAGCTCAAATATCACAGACTGCGGTGACCTGCCTGGGCTTCATTCTCACACAAGGTCAGAGAAGCCCATCCCAGGAAAGGGAAGAAATCATTTGCAGCCTTACCCCTTTCTAAAACTAGAAGACAGCTTAGGGGTTCCTGGGGAGGCCAGGGTTTGCTGCTTCTGGATCCCTAACTACAGTCTACTAGCTGGGCCTCTATATGAAACACTGAAAGGAAAAGATGATGATCCTTTTGAACAGAATCCAGAAGTGGCCTTTCAAGAATGGAAAGAGCAGTCAATTCAGACCCTTGCCCTGGAACTCCCTAATTGAACTAAACCCTTTGACCTTTCCATTCCCGGTGAAAGGTGAATCGCCATTGGAGAATTAGTGCAAAAACTGGGACCACTTGAAATGGAACAACGCAAGAATGCCATCCAGGTAGGATAAACTACAGTCACCAAGGGGCTTGGCCCACTGCCACATCTGGCCAAGATACTGGCGGTATCTAAAAACCTGGAAATCAGCAGCCCAAAGGGCCACCTCCCTCCTAAGGGAAAAGGACCCCACGTGGTGATCCTAATCACCAACCATGCCCTGAAGTTGCAGGGTTCGCTCCGTGGGCACACCGACCTCGAGTGAGGAGGCCCTCCAACTCCAACATCCAGAGAGATAACCGGGGGCAACAGGGCACCATGACGACTCGTGTGAACATCACTTGACCTGGAGTTTCTCTCATAAAACAACAAGAGTGTGTCCCGAAGGAGTAGACTACTGCTTGCAGGACTTACTGCACCCGGAGGGGAGCTAATAATCTTGGCGGGGGAACCGTATATCACACTGTCACCATAGAAAAGCCTACAGACACCGTGATGATGGTGGCCAATAAGACCGGCTGGACTCCTGTTTACTTCAAAAGGCTGTTGACTCAGTGGCCATCATGGTCCTTGATCACCACTGACCCTGGACTGTCTGGGAGTTGAGCGGGCAGGGCTCTGACACCTGGTGCTGTTTTTACGTTAATTCAGGGGCCTAATTGAAGAAAGAGCAGACTACTGGTCAGAGCATCTAGGCTGGCAGAAACGGTCAGCCTAAGGTGGCCGAACAAATGTGGGGTGGGGTGAAATCGGCCCCCACAGCGTCTCTGCACATCTCTTTCCTGGACCCTTAAAGGTCATTAGAATCTATAACACTTCCAATGCTGGTGCTCAGGCGGACGAGCAGGGAGGCAGGGGTCCTGGGGCCAATCAACGTCACCTGGAGGCTGCTGGGGAGAAGTTCTGACCCTCGTCCCCTGGTATGAGGGCTCCCAACTCAGCACTCAGCAGTTACAAAGAAGGGTCTGCACCCTCAGCACTCCAAGAATGAGGAACGGGACAAAAGGCAGAGGAGGGGTTTGTCCCCAGCAAAGCCCATTAAAAATCCCTGGGAGATAAAAATAGAATCTGGGCAATAAAGTCAAGTCTGACCTTTTTTATCCTTTGTGCTTTGTCTAATTTCACGTGCTCCTAGGGTCCCGCATGCAGAGGTTCCACACCCGGCACTTCAGACCAGATTTCCTAGTGCAGAATGGCTGGGTCGACACCTCAGCTTCTGGGGCCCAGTGCAGACTCCGAGATATAGAGCCTGAGCTGCAGCCAACCCGGCCCTCCAGAGCTCCGCCCCCTCCCTCCCACTGACTCTGACAGGATCTCTACACAGCAGCCCAGCCCACAGCCCACGGGGTAGTGCATGCTCTCACCTCTCCATTCTCTGATCAAAATATAAAGTTTCCTTTGCTTGGGAACCAAACTCAGTCTCGATCTGTTGGCCCCAATGACACTGGGCAGGGGGACACTTGTTGGGGTCCACTCTGGAGGATCAGTAACAGAAATTGAGACTATTGTAACTTCAATGAACAGATGTGTGAGCCAAACTGTAGTTAACATAGAACAGTTTATAAGGCTCGGGTAAAATAAGATGTTTCTAACACTTCCATTTGATATTTCCATCACTTTATTATAAGCAAGTTCAGTGAAAAGGTTTGTCTTATTTGTCAGGTCAATATTAGAGAAACGAAGTGATTTCTTTCCAAGGATGTACATCTAATAATCTTGGTTAAAGCTTCAATCTTGTTTTAAATGCTTTTCCATTGAAAATGATACCTGTCTTTCAGCTCCCCCATTTCTGAGAAGTATAAAATCTTATAATTTATTATTACCAAAGGGGAAAGGTGGGAGGAGGGATAAATTAACAGTTTGGAATTAACACATACACACTGCTATGTATAAAATAGATCATCAACAAGGAACTACTGTATAGCACAGGGAACTACACTCAATATTTTGCAATAACCTATAAGGGGAAATAATCGGAAAAAGAATAGATATTTTTATTGACATCATCTATCAATGACAGTTAAAGTGTAACCTAAGGGAAGCCGGTGGTGAGTGCTTCTGACCATGAAGACTTCAATCATCTAAAGTTTGGACTCTGCCTACTTCCCAAGGCCCTTAATGAACATATGTGTAGCCATAGCTTAAAAAATTCCCCAGTTTGGGTTTCGGGGAGACACTGATTTTGAAAAAGCCCTGGTGTTCTCCTTACATGAATGGGACTCTTCCTACTGCTAAAACATGTCTGTCACACCCAGAGGATGGTATACCGTCTGATCGGGAAGAGTTTGGAAAAGGCATCTCATCTCCTCATCTCCTGGTGCTCGGGTTCACCCCTCCAGCGTCTTTACTAACAGTCTCCCCACTTGGAGATGTCAGCACTGTCAACATCCTGTTGCGTACAGTTTGGAATTTGTCCAGAGGATGAAGCAGAAGGATGAGGAACAATGAGAGACAAGTCCTAGGTGTTCAGACAGGCACATGTCACTCTAATTTCCAATCAGGAAAATGAATTGACCAAAGGCTAGGGTTGCCCATGGAAACAGTATAGGGCTTGAGGAAATCCCACTGCTTTGTGGCCAGTTCCCATAAACACAAGTTGAACAATGGAACTCAGGGGCAGTAAAATTCACGAAACTGCAGAGTTGAAAATATCTATCACTGAAAAATGTCTTGAGGAAAGTCAGAGAAAAGGATTGGTAAGCAAGGGAGAATGGCAGGAAAGGGATTTGAGGAGGTAGAAAGGACTCGCCATTAAGCACAAGAAAAGGGGCTGAACATTGCCAACATTGAAGTTGGCCAAAAAGGCTGTATGCATTTTTTTCTGTATATATTCAAGAAAAGGGCATACACTTTTTTAGCCAACCAAACAGGTGGGCACTGGAAATCAATACTACAAAAGATATCACTTCGCATCAGTCAGAAGAGCCATCCTCATAAAGTGTAAACACCAGAAATGCAGGACAGGGCAAGGAGAAGAGGGAGCCCTGTGAGGCTTATAGTGGAAATGTATATTGCCAACGGCCATTCTGGAGAAGTGTATTGTGTTTACTAAAGCATCTAAAAAATGAGCTACAGAGCATAGGGCACTTGCACTCATGGGCGTATATCTTGGGAAAAACAAAAATCGAGAGGACACAGGCACCCCAATGTTTACTGCCTCTCTGTTTAAAAGATCCTCGACTAGGATATAACTTAAATGTCTCTGGAGGGAAAAAATGGATAGAGATGTGGTACTTATGTAGAGTGGAATATTACTCAGCCTGGAAATCAATGAAATATGGCCAGTTGTAACAACTCCGGAGGAGTTACATATGATCATTCTAAGTGACATAATTCAAAAAGAAAAAGACACATATCATAAGATATCACTTAAAGGTGGAATCCAAAATGGCTACACATGAAATAAATTACAAAACAAAAACATAGTCAAATATGTAGAAAACACGCGTAAGGCTGCTAAACGGGAAAGGTGGGGAGGGGTGAGGCATCATCCAGGAGGTTGAAATTAGCAAAGATACCATTCCAAATTCCAAACTGATAATCAACAAGGCCTACAAGGTAGCTAAAAGAACTGCACTCAGCACAGTCAAGTCACCGGAAAAGAATATCTATGACTGGTAAGAATCTGAAAAAGAATTTATTGATGTCTCTCTGTACGTGAATCAAGTGGATGTACAGCAGCAAGAAACAGAGCTTTGAAAATCAGCTGTAACCAATATAGTAATAAATTGAAAAAAATAAACGACAGAGAGACAGAGAAAACCTCTTACAACTTTTCCTCAGGGACGGTGATGCAACATGGATTGAACACATCTAGACCCACAGCAGGATGAGACATAAGGCTGGAAACTGTTCGCGCTAAGAGATATGTGAGGTTGGGTGAGGAAATGCACACCATTTAAAGTAATACTACCTGGTACCCATTCAATGGGTCCCAAATCTGCAGGTTCAAGGCATCTTCCTACAGCTAAAACATGCATGGAAAACCCAGAGGACTGTACACCATGTGATCGGGAGATGTGTCTAAAATGCACCTCATTTATCCTCTCCTGGTGCTCCTGTTCTTCATTCCAGCCACGTTACTTAGAATCTCCCCACTTAGAGAATCAGCACATTTAAACTTCTGTTTCACACATTTTGCAAATTGTGAGGAGGATGAGCGGGAAGAGGGGGAACCAATGAGAGAATAGTTGTAGGGGTTTGGACGGGCACATGTCACTCTAATTTCCCATTAAGAATAAGAATTAAAAAAAGGCTCAGCCCGCCTCGCCGGAGCCAAAATAGGGCCTGAAGCAATCCTGCGGCTTTGAGGCCAGCTCACAAAAGAGCAACTTAAAAAATGGAGCTCAGGGTCACTGCAATTCACAAACCTGCAGAGTTATAAATGAAAACTAACGTCCAAAAATATGTTGAGGTAAGGCAAAGAAGAGGATCTGAATGTAAGACAGAATTGCAAGAAACAGATTTCAAGAGATAGATTGGACTCGTCTTTAAAGCACATGAAAAGCGGCAGAATTTCGACAATGATGCAGTTGGCCCAAAAGGGCGTATGCATTTTTTCCTGAATATATCCAGGAAAAAACGCATACACACTTTATGGGCAACCAAGCAAGCAAGCAATGCAAATGTGCACAACAAAGAAGTCTCATTTCCCACCGGTCAAAAGGGCCATCCGAAAAAATTGTAAAAAACAGAAATGCAGGACAGGCCATGGAGAACAGGGAGCCTTTATACGCTGATGGATAGTGTGTGAACTGCCGAGAGCCACTCTGGAGAAGTGTATGGTGGTTCCTAAATCATCTAAAAAACAGAGCTACAGAGCATAGGGCACTTCCAATCACGGGAGTATATCTAGGGAAGTCTAAAAATCAACAAGACACAAGCACACCACAGTTTAGGGCTACTCTGTTTACAAGAACCTCAACTTCAGTACACCTTAAATATCCCAGGAAAGAGAACAATAGATAAAGAAAATGTGGTACTTATGTACAATGGAATATCACTTCACCATGAAATCAATGTAATAAGGCTAGTAGAAGGATAAAGAGTGGATTTAGGTCCGATGATACTACTTGAAATAAGTCAAACAGAAAAAGAAACATATCATAAGATATCACTTATAGAGGGAGGATAAATATGGCTGCACAAAAAATGAATTACAAAACACAACAGTGTCTCACATTTAGAAAACACACTTATGTCAGCTTAAGGGGAAAGGAGAGGTGGGGTGATGCATAAAACCAGAGTTTGAAATTAGCACAGATACCGTTCAATAAACCAAATAGGTATTAGACAAGATCTACACCTTGCTCAATGAACTGGCCTCAACATACCCTATAAACCGCAGAGAAATATATCTGAGTAATAAGAATCTTAAAACCCATGTATTGATATATCTCCATAAGGGAATCAAGTGTGTGCAGAGCGGCACAAACACAGCAGTGAAAATGAGCTAAACCCCATTATAGAAATAAATTTTAAAACCAAAACGCAGAAACAATGAAAGAGAGAAAAATTCTTACGAAATTCGCTCAGGGGCTGTGATGCAACCTGGAATGACCACATATAAACCCACAGCTGGATAAGACATAAGGCTGGACACTTCGGGCTGAGAGGATTGGTGAGCTTTGGTGAGCAACTGCCGAAAGTTTAATGCAATACTTCATGCTACTCATTCCAAGGGTCCCAACACTCCAGGTTGAAGGGAATCTTCCTACAGCTAAACCATGCATGGGAAATCCAGCAGATGGTATACCATATGATCGGGAAAGGTTTCTAAAACGCACCTCATTTTCCTCTCCTGAGGCTCCGGATCAACATTCTAGCCACTTTACTAACAACATCCCCACATGGAGAGTCAATGCCTTTAAGTTCCGGTATCACACATTCTGCAGTTAGTGCGGAGGATGAATGGGAATAGCGGGAACCACTGAGAAAATAACTGTAGCGGTTTCAATGGGCACATGTCACTCTAATTTCACATAGGAAGAAGAATTAACCAAAGGCACAGCAAGGCGCCCCGAAGAAGAATAGAGCCTGAAAATATCCTGTGGATATGAGGCAAGGTCACAAAAATAAGAGCTGAAAAATGGAACTAAGGGCAACTGCAATTCAAAAACCTGCAGAGTTATAAAGGCCAACTATTTTCCAAAAGTATACTGAGGTAAGGCTATGAAGAGGCACTGACAGCAAGGCAGAATTGCAGGAAACCGATTTCAGGAGGTAGACTGGAATTGCACTGAAAACATATGAAAAGACTCAGAACATGGACAATCATGCACTTGGCCAAAAAGGGCGTATGCGTTTCTTCCTGAATATATTCAGGAAGAAACGCATACGCCCTTTCTGGCCAACCAAGCAAGCTTGCAAAGTAAATCTGCACTACAATGAAGTCTCACATCCCCCCGGTCAAAAGGGCCATCTGAAAAAAGTGTAAAATCCAGAAAGGCAGGACAGGCCATGGAGAACTGGGAGCCTTGTTATGCTGATGGGCGGGATGTAAATTGCCAAGAGCCACTCTGGAGAAGTGTATGGTGTTTCCTGAAACATCCAAAAAGCAAAGCAACAGAGCCTAGGGCACTTCCACTTATGGTCCTATAGCTTAGGGAAATTAAAATAAAAAAGACACAGCCACCCCAAAGTTTGGGACGGTTCTGTTTACAAGAACCTCGTTTATGGTACAAGTACAATATCGCAGAAAGCGAAAAATGGATAAAGAAGTTGTGGTACTTACGTACAATGCAATATCACTCAGCAATGAAATCTATGTCATCAGGCCCGTAGCAGCATAATGAGTGGATTCAGGTATGATGATTCTAAGTGAAATAAGTCACACAGAAAAAGAAACATCATAAGATATCACTACTACACGGAATGTAAACTAGGCTACACAGGAACTGAATTACAAAACAGAACAGGGTCTCAAATGTAGAAAACCAACTTATGCTTGCTTAAGGGGAAAGGTGAGTTGGGGTGCTGTATAAAACCACAGATTGAAATTAGCACAGATACCGTTCCATAAGCCAAATATGTAATAGACAAGAGCTACTCCTTGCTAAACGAAGTGGACTCAACAGCCCATATTAAACGGCTATGAATATACCTGACTAGTAAGAATCTTAAAACCTATGGATTTCTATGTCTCCGAAAGAGAATGAAGCGTGTGTACAGCAGCATAAACGTAGCAGTGATAGGATTGGTGAGTATCGGTGAGCAAATGAAGACCCTTTGAAGTCATATTGCATGATACCCATTCCATGGGTCTCAACTCTCCAAGTTTAAGGGATTCTTCCTTCAGCTAAAACATGCATGTGGAACCCAGAGTACGATCCACCGTGTGATCGGGAAACGTGTTCAAATGTGTCTCAGTTTTCGTCCCCTGGTACTCGGGTGCAACATTCCAGACGCTTTACTAACACTCTCCCCACTTGGAGAGTCAGTGCCTTTAACCTCCTGTTTGGCCCAGTTTGCAATTTCTGTGGAAAATGAACTGCAATAGGGAGAACCAATGAGAGACTAGCTGGAGGTGTCTGGACGGTCAAATTTAACTCTCATTTCCCACCAGGAAGAGGAATTAACCAAAGGCTCAGCGTGCGATGCGGGAACCACACTAGGGCCTGAAGCAATCCTGCGGTGTTGCGGCCAGCTCACAAGAAAGCGAGTTGAAGAAAGGAGCTCAGGGGCGCTGTAATTCACAAACCTGCAGAGTTATAAATGACAGCTATCGTCCAAAAATATATTGAAGTAAGGCTGCCAAGAGGACTTGAAAGCGGGGCAGAATTGCAGGAAACCGATTTCAGGAGGTAGAATGGAGGTGCATGTAAAGCATAGGAAAAGAGGCAGAACGTCCACAATCATGCACTTGGGCAAAAAGGGCATATGCGGTTTTTCCTGAATATATTCAGGAAAAAACGCATACGCCCTTTTTGGCCAACGAAGCAAGCTTGCAAAGGAAATCTGCACTACAATGAAGTCTCACTGCCCCCCGGTCAAAAGGGCCATCTGAAAAAAGTGTAAAATCCAGAAAGGCAGGACAGGCCATGAGAACTGGGAGCCTTGTTATGCTGATGGGCGGGATGTAAATTGCCAACAGCCACTCTGGAGAAGTGTATGGTGTTTCCTGAAACATCTAAAAAACAAAGCAACAGAGCCTAGGGCACTTCCACTTATGGTTCTATAGCTTAGGGAAATTAAAATCAAGAAGACACAGCCACCCCAAAGTTTGGGTTGGCTCTGTTTACAAGAACCTCGTTTACAGTACAAGTTCAATATCGCAGAAAGGGAAAATTGGATAAAGAAGTTGTGGTACTTACGTACAATGCAATATCACTCAGCAATGAAATCTATGTCATCAGGCCCGTACCATCATAATGAGTGGATTCAGGTACGATGATTCTAAGTGAAATAAGTCACACAGAAAAAGAAACATCATAAGATATCACTAATACACGGAATGTAAACTTGGCTACACAGGAACTGAATTACAAAACAGAACAGGGTCTCAAATGTAGAAAACCAACGTATGCTTCCTTAAGGGGAAAGGTGAGTTGGGGTGCTGCATAAAACCAGAGATTGAAATTAGCACAGATACCGTTCCATAAGCCAAATATGTAATAGACAAGACCTACTCCTTGCTCAGCGAAGTGGACTCAACACCCCATATTAAACGCCTAAGAATATACCTGACTAGTAAGAATCTTAAAACCTATGGATTTATATGTCTCTGAAAGAGAATCAAGCGTGTGTACAGCAGCATAAACGCAGCAGTGATAGGATCGGTGAGGTTTGGTGAGCAAATGCAGACCCTTAGAAGTCATATTGCATGGTACCCATTCCATGGGTCTCAACTCTCCAGGTTTAAGTATTCTTCCTTCATCTAAAACATGCATGTGGAACGTAGAGTATGATCCACCGTGTGATCGGGAAACGTGCTCAAATTTGTCTCAGTTTTCAGCCCCTGGTACTCGGGTGCAACTTTCCAGACGCTTTACTAAATCTCTCCCCACTTGGAGAGTCAGTGTCTTTAACCTCCTGTTTGGCCCAGTTTGCAATTTCTGCGGAAAATGAACAAGAATAGGGAGAACCCATGAGAGACTAGGTGGAGGTGTCTGGACGGGCAAGTTTAACTCTCATTTCCCACCAGGAAGAGGAATTAACCAAAGGCTCAGCGTGCCATACCAGAACCACACTAGGGCCGGAAGCAATCCTGCGGTGTTGCGGCCAGCTCACAAGAAAGCGAGTTGAAGAAAGGAGCTCAGGGGCACTGTAATTCACAAACCTGCAGAGTTATAAATGACAGCTATCGTCCAAAAATATATTGAAGTAAGGCTGCCAAGAGGACTTGAAAGCAGGGCAGAATTGCGGGAAACCGATTTCAGGAGGTAGACTGGAATTGCATATAAAGCATAGGAAAAGAGACAGAACTTCCACAATGATGCACTTGGCCAAAAAGGGCGTATGCGTTTTTTCCTGAATATATTCAGGAAAAAACGCATACGCCCTTTTTGGCCAACCAAGCATGCTTGCAAAGGAAATCTGCACTACAATTAAGCCTCACTGCCCCCCTGTCAAAAGGGCCATCTGAAAAAAGTGTAAAATCCAGAAAGGCAGGACAGGCCATGGAGAACTGGGAGCCTTGTTATGCTGATGGGCGGGATGTAAATTGCCAACAGCCACGCTGCAGAAGTGTATGGTGTTTCCTGAAACATCTAAAAAACAAAGCAACAGAGCCTAGGGCACTTCCACTTATGGTCCTATAGTTTAGGGAAATTTAAATGAAAAAGACACAGCCACCGCAAAGTTTGGGACGGCTCTGTTTACAAGAACCTCGTTTACGGTACAAGTTCAGTATCAAAGAAAGCGAAAAATGGATAAAGAAGTTGTGGTACTTACGTACAATGCAATATCACTCAGCAGTGAAATATATGTCAGCAGGCCCGTAGCAGCATAATGAGTGGATTCAGGTACGATGATTCTAAGTGACATAAGTCACACAGAAAAAGAAACATCATAAGATGCTCCAATAAAGATGTTTAAAAAAAAAAAAAAGATATCACTAATACACGGAATGTGACCTTGGCTACACAGGAACTGAATTACAAAACAGAACAGGGTCTCAAATGCAGAAAACCAACATATGCTTGCTTAAGGGGAAAGGTGAGTTGGGGTGCTGCATAAAACCAGAGATTGAAATTAGCACAGATCCCATTCCAGAACCCAAATATGTAATAGGCAAGAGCTACTCCTTGCTCAACGAAGTGGACTCAACACCCCATATTAAACGCTTAAGAATATACCTGACTAGTAAGAATCTTAAAACCTATGGATTTATATGTCTCCGAAAGAGAATCAAGCGTGTGTACAGCGGCATAAACGCAGCAGTGATAGGATTGGTGAGGTTCGGTGAGCAAATGCAGACCCTTTGAAGTCATATTGCATGGTACCCATTTCATGGGTCTCAACTCTCCAGGTTTAAGGGATTCTTCCTTCAGCTAAAACATGCATGTGGAACCCAGAGTATGATCCACCGTGTGATCGGGAAACGTGTTCAAATGTGTCTCAGTTTTCGTCCCCTGGTACTCGGGTTCAACATTCCAGAAGCTTTACTAACACTCTCCCCACTTGGAGAGTCAGTGCCTTTAACCTCCTGTTTGGCCCAATTTGCAATTTCTGCGGAAAATGAACAGCAATAGGGAGAACCAATGAGAGCCTAGCTGGAGGTGTCTGGATGGGCAAATTTAACTCTCATTTCCCACCAGGAAGAGGAATTAACCAAAGGCTCAGCGTGCCGTGTCGGAACCACCCTAGGGCCTGAAGCAATCTTGCGGTGTTGAGGCCAGCTCACAAGAAAGCGAGTTGAAGAAAGGAGCTCACGGGCACTGTAATTCACAAACCTGTACATTTATAAATGACAGCTATCGTACAAAAATATATTGAAGTAAGGCTGCCAAGAGAACTTGAAAGCAGGGCAGCATTGCAGGAAACCGATTTCAGGAGGTAGACTGGAGTTGCATATAAAGCATAGGAAAAGAGCCAGAACGTCCACAATGATGCACTTGGCCAAAAAGGCCGTATACCGTTTTTTCCTCAGGAAAAAACGCATACGCTCTTTTTGGCCAACCAAGCAAGCTTGCAAAGGAAATGTTCACTACAATGAAGTCTCACTGCCCCCCGGTCAAAAGGGCCATCTGAAAAAAGTGTAAAATCCAGAAAGGCAGGACAGGCTATGGAGAACTGGGAGCCTTGTTTTGCTGATAGGTGGGATGTAAATTGCCAACAGCCACTCCGGAGAAGTCTATGGTGTTTCCTGAAACATCTAAAACACAAAGCAACAGAGCCTAGAGCACTTACACTTATGGTCCTATAGCTTAGGGAAATTAAAATCAAAAAGACACAGCCACCCGAAAGTTTGGGCCGGCTCTGTTTACAAGAACCTCGTTTATGGTACAAGTTCAATATCGCAGAAAGTGAAAAATGGATAAAGACGTTGTGGTACTTACGTACAATGCAATATCATTCAGCAATGAAATCTATATCATCAGGCCCGTAGCAGCATAATGAGTGGATTCAGGTACGATGATTCTAAGTGAAATAAGTCACACAGAAAAAGAAACATCATAAGATATCACTACTACCCGGAATGTAAACTTGGCTACACAGGAACTGAATTACAAAACAGAAGAGGGTCTCAAATGTAGAAAACCAACTTATGCTTGCTTAAGGGGAAAGGTGAGTTTGGGTGCTGCATAAAACCAGAGATTGAAATTAGCACAGATACCGTTCCATAAGCCAAATATGTAATAGGGAAGAGCTACTCCTTGCTCAACGAAGTGACTAAACACCCCATATTAAACGCCTAAGAATATACCTGACTAGTAAGAATCTTAAAACCTATGGATTTATATGTCTCCGAAAGAGAATCAAGCGTGTGTACAGTGGCATAAACGCAGCAGTGATAGGATTGGTGAGGTTCGGTGAGCAAATGCAGACCCTTTGAAGTCATATTGCATGGTACCCATTCTATGGGCCTCAACTCTCCAGGTTAAAAGGATTCTTCCTTCAGCTAAAACATGCATGTGGAACCCAGAGTACGATCTACCGTGTGATCGGGAAACGTGTTCAAATGTGTCTCAGTTTTCGTCCCCTGGTACTCGGGTGCAACATTCCAGACGCTTTAGTAACACTCTCCCCACTTGGAGAGTCACTGCCTTTAACCTCCTGTTTGGCCCAGTTTGCAATTTCTGCAGAAAACGAACAGGAATAGGGAGAACCAATGAGAGACTAGCTGGAGGTGTCTGGACGGGCAAATTTAACTCTCATTTCCCATCAGGAAGAGGAATTAACCAAAGGCTCAGCGTTCCATGCCGGAACCACACTAGGGCCTGAAGCAATCCTGCGGTGTTGCGGCCAGCTCACAAGAAAGCGAGTTGAAGAAAGGAGCTCAGGGGCACTGTCATTCACAAACCTGCAGAGTTAAAAATGACAGCTATCGTCCAAAAATATATTGCAGTAAGGCTGCCAAGAGGACTTGAAAACGGGGCAGAATTGCAGGAAACGGATTTCAGGAGGTAGACTGGAATTGCATGTAAAGCATAGGAAAAGAGGCAGAACGTCCACAATGATGCACTTGGCCAAAAATGGCGTATGCGTTTTTTCCTCAGGAAAAAACCCATACGCCCTTTTTGGCCAACCAAGCAAGCTTGCAAAGGAAATCTGCACTACAATGAAGTCTCACTGCCCCCCGGTCAAACGGGATATCTGAGAAAAGTGTAAAATCCAGAAAGGCAGGACAGGCCATGGAGAACTGGGAGCCTTGTTATGCTGATGGGCGGGATGTAAATTGCCAACAGCCAATCTGGAGAAGTGTATGGTGTTTCCTGAAACATCTAAAAAACAAAGCAACACAGCCTAGGGCACTTCCACTTATGGTCCTATAGCTTAGGGAAATTAAAATCAAAAAGACACAGCCACCCGAAAATTTAGGCCGGCTCTGTTTACAAGAACCTCTTTTATGGTACAGGTTCAATATCACAGAAAGCGAAAAATGGATAAAAAAGATGTGGTACTTACGTACAATGCAATATCACTCAGCAATGAAATCTATGTCATCACGCCTGTAGCAGCATAATGAGTGGATTCAGGTACAATGATTCTAAGTGAAATAAGTCACACAGAAAAAGAAACATCATAAGATATCACTACTACACGGAATGTAAACTTGGCTACACAGGAACAGAATTACAAAACAGTACAGGGTCTCAAATGTAGAAAACCAACTTATGCTTGCTTAAGGGGAAAGGTGAGTTGGGGTGCTGCATAAAACCAGAGATTGAAATGAGCACAGGTACGATTCCATAAGCCAAATATGTAATAGACAGGAGCTACTCCTTGCTCAACGTAGTGAGTAAACACCCCATATTAAACGCATAAGAATATACCTGACTAGTAAGAATCTTAAAACCTATGGATTTATATGTCTCCGAAAGAGAATCAAAAGTGTGTACAGCGGCATAAACGCAGCAGTGATAGGATTGATGAGGTTCGGTGAGCAAATGCAGACCCTTTGAAGTCATATTGCATGGTACCCATTCCATGGGTCTCAACTCTCCAGGTTTAAGGGATTCTTCCTTCAGCTAAAACATGCATGTGGAACCCAGAGGATGATCCACCGTGTGATCGGGAAACGTGTTCAAAAATGTCTCAGTTTTCATCCCCTGGTACTCGGGTGCAACATTCCAGACGCTTTACTAACACTCTCCCCACTTGGAGAGTCAGTGCCTTTAAACTGCTGTTTGGCCCACTTTGCAATTTCTGCGGAAGATGAACAGGAATAGGGAGAACCAATGAGAGACTAGCTGGAGGTGTCTGGACGGGCAAATTTAACTCTCATTTCCCACCAGGAAGAGGAATTAACCAACGGCTCTGCGTGCCATGCCTGAAACACACTAGTGTCTGAAGCAATCCTGCGGTGTTGCGGCCAGCTCACAAGAAAGCTAGCTGAAGAATGGAGCTCAGGGGCACTGTAATTCACAAACCTGCAGAGTTATAAATGACAGCTATCGTCCAAAAATATATTGAAGTAAGGCTTCCAAGAGGACTTGAAAGCGGGGCAGAATTGCAGGAAACCGATTTCAGGAGGTAGACTGGAATTGCATGTAAAGCATAGGAAAAGAGGCAGAATGTCCACAATGATGCACTTGGCCAAAAAGGGCGTATGCGTTTTTTCCTGAATATATTCAGGAAAAAACGCATACGCCCTTTTTGGCCAACCAAGCAAGGTTGCAAAGGAAATGTGCACTACAATGAAGTCTCACTGCCCCCCGGTCAAAAGGGCCATCTGAAAAAAGTGTAAAATCCAGAAAGCCAGGACAGGCCATGGAGAACTGGGAGCCTTGTTATGCTGATGGGTGGGATGTAAATTGCCAACAGCCACTCTGGAGAAGTGTATGGTGTTTCCTGAAACATCTACAAAACAAAGCAACAGAGCCTAGGGCACTTCCACTTATGGTCCTATAGCTTAGGGTAATTAAAATCAAAAAGACACAGCCACCCCAAAGTTTGGGACGGCTCTGTTTACAAGAACCTCGTTTACGGTACACGTTCTATATCACAGAAAGCGAAAAATGGATAAAGAAGTTGTGGTACTTACGTACAATGCAATATCACTCAGCAATGAAATCTATGTCATCAGGCCCATAGCAGCATAATGAGTGGATTCAGGTACGATGATTCTAAGTGAAATAAGTCACACAGAAAAAGAAACATCATAAGATATCACTAATACACGGAATGTAAACTTGGCTACACAGGAACTGAATTACAAAACAGAACAGGGTCTCAAATGTAGAAAACCAACTTATGCTTGCTTAAGGGGAAAGTTGAGTTGGGTGCTGCATAAAACCAGAGATTGAAATTAGCACAGATACCGTTCCATAAGCCAAATATGTAATAGACAAGAGCTACTCCTTGCTCAATGAAGTGGACTCAACACACCATATTAAACGCCTAACAATATACCTGAGTAATAAGAATCTTAAAACCTATGGATTTATATGTCTCCGAAAGAGAATCACGTGTGTGTACAGCGGCATAAACGCAGCAGTGATAGGATTGGTGAGGTTCGGCGAGCAAATGCAGACCCTTTGAAGTCTTATTGTATGGTACCCATTCCATGGGTCTCAACTCTCCAGGTTTAAGTGATTCTTCCTTCAGCTAAAACATGCATGTGGAACACAGAGTATGATCCACCGTGTGATCGGGAAACGTGTTCAAATGTGTCTCAGTTTTTCTCCCCTTTTACTTGGGTGCAACATTCCAGACGCTTTACTAACATTCTCCCCAGTTGGAGAGTCAGTGCCTTTAACCTCCTGTTTGACTCAGTTTGCAATTTCTGCGTAAGATGAACAGGAACAGAGAGAACCAATGAGAGACTAGCTGGAGGTGTCTGGACGGTCAAATTTAACTCTCATTTCCCACCAGGAAGAGGAATTAACCAAAGGCTCAGCGTACCATGCCGGAACCACACTAGGGCCTGAAGCAATCCTGCGGTGTTGCGGCCAGCTCACAAGAAAGCGAGTTGAAGAAAGTACTCAGGGGCACTGTAATTCACAAACCTGCAGAGTTATAAATGACAGCTATCCTCCAAAAATATATTGAAGTAAGGCTGCCAAGAGGACTTGAATATGGCAGAATTGCAGGAAACCGATTTCAGAAGGTACACGGTAGTCGCTCTTAAAGCATAGGAAAAGAGACAGAACTTGGAAAATAATGCACTTGGCAAAAAAGTGCATATGTGTTTTATCCAGAGCTCTCATAACTGAGGGGAGGAGATTCCCAGCAGGCTCCCACTGCCACCTGAGGGCTCACGTTGCCAAGGCAACGTGAGCAAGCCAGGCAGGTTACCTCACAGCAGAGGTCCCACCTCACAGAAGGGTGAGAAACCCAGCCAACATCAGACTCTCACCAGAGGGCCCACATCACCAAGGGGATGGGAACCAGGCAGGAGTGTCTTCACACCAGTGGGGCCACATCATCGAAAGGTGAGGTGCTCAGCACATGTGTCCTCAAACCAGAGGACCCACATCACCAAGGGCCTCGGAATGAGGCAGGCAGGATTAGCCTCACAACACTGGGCCCATAGAATAAAAAAGTGAGGATTCCAGCAGTTGGAACCTCCCAGCAGGCGGCCCAGAGCACCGAGGCTATGGGATCCAGGCCACAGTGAACTCACAGAAGAGGACCCATGTCATGAAACTGAGCAACCCAGCCATTGGGACCTCAGAGCAGGAGGCCCACATCCCCATGGGGATGGAAATCTGGTAGGAGTGTCCTCGCACCACTGAGAAAGTATCAGAAAATTTTGGGCGACCAGCAGTTAGGGCCTGACGCCAGAGGACCCTCATCACCAATGGAAGGAGGCTCCCAGCAGGCTCCAACTGCCACCAGAGGGCTGACGTCGCCAAGGCGATGTGTGCCAACCAGGCACGAATGACCTCACAGCAGAGGGCCCACCTCAGAGAAGTGTGACGAACCCAGTCAGGATCAGACTCGCACCAGAGGGCCCACATTACCAAATGGATTGGAACCAGGCAGGAGTGTCCTCACATGAGTAGGGCCACATCATCTAAAGGTGAGGAACCCAGAACATGTGGCTTCAAACCATAGGACACCCATCACCAAGGGGCTGGGAGTGAGGCAGGCAGGAGGAGCCTCACAACAGAGGGCCCCAAAATAAGAAAGGTGAGGAATCCAGCAGTTGGAACCTCCCAGCAGGCGGCCCAGAGCACAGAGGCTACGGGATGCAGGCCGGAGTGAACTAACACCAGAGAGCCCACATCATGAAACTGTGAGCAACCCAGACATTGGGACCTCAGAGCAGAAGGCCCACATCCCCATGGTGATGGGAACATGACAGGAGTGTCCTGGCATCACTGGGCTCACATCAGAAAACGTGGTGTGCTCAGAAGTTAGGGCCTGACGCTAGAGGGCACTCATCACCGAGGGGAGGAGGCTCCCAGCAGGCTCCAGCTGCCACCAGAGGGTCAACGTCACCAAGGCGATGTGTGCCAGCCCGGCAGGAGTGACCTCACAGCAGAGGGCCCACCTCACAGAAGGGTGAGGAACACAGCCAGGATCAGACTCTCACCAGAGGGCCCACCTCACCAAGGGGATGGGAACCAGGCAGGAGTGTCCCCACACCAGTAGGACAACATCATCGAAGGGTGAGGATCCCAGCACATGTAGCCTCAAACCACAGGAACCACATCACCAAGGGGTTCGGAATGAGGCTGGCAGGACCGGCCTCACAACACAGGGTCCATAGAATATAAAAGTTGAGGAATCCAGCAGTTGGAACCTCCCAGCAAGTGGCCCAGAGCACCGAGGCTATGGGATCCAGGCCGCAGTGAACTCACAGCAGAGGGCCCACATCATGAACCTGTGAGCAGCCCAGCCGTTGGGACCTCAGAACAGAAGGCCCACATCCCTACTGGGATGGGAACCTGGCAGGAGTGGCTACGCACCACTTAGCACATATCAGAAAATGTTAGGAGCCCAGCAGTAAGGGCCTGACGCCAGGGGGCCCTCATAACTGAGGGGAGGAGACTCCCAGCAGGTTCCAACTGCCAACAGAGGGCCCACGTCTACAAGGTGGCATGCGCCAGCCAGGCAGTAGTGACCTCACAGCAGAGGGCCTATCTCACAGAAGGGTGAGGAACCGAGGCAGGATGAGACTCTCGCCAGAGGGCCCACAACACCAAGGGGATGGGAACCAGGCAGGACTGTCCTCCCACCGGTGGGTCCACATCATCGAAAGGTGAGGAACCCAGCACATGTGGCCTCAAGCAATAGGACAGTCATCACCAAGGGGCTGGCAGTGAGGCAGACAGGAGGAGCCTCACAACAGAGGGCACATAGAATAAAAAAGATGAGGAATCCAGCAGTTGGAACCTCCCAGCAGGCGGCTCAGAGCACCGATGATAAGGGATCCTTGCCGGAGTGAACTCACAGCAGAGGGCCCACATCATGGTACTGTGAGCAAGCCAGCCGTTTTGACCTCAGAGCAGAAGGCCCATATCCCCATGGGGATGGGAACCTGGCAAGAGTGTCCTCACTCACTTGGCGCACATCAGAAAATGTGGGGAGCCCAGCAGTTATGGCCTAAGGCAAGAGGGCCCTCATCACCGAGGGGAGGAGGATCCCAGCACACTCCAACTGCCACCAGAGGGCCCACGTTGCCAAGGTGACGTGTGCCAGACAGGCATGATTGACCTCACAGCAGAGGGCCCACCTCACAGAAGGGTGAGGAACCCAGCCAGGATCAGACTCTCACCTGAGGGCCCATATCAGCAAGGGGATGGGAACCAGTCAGGACTGTCTTCCCTCCAGTGGGGCCACATCATCGAAAGGTGAGGAACCCAGCACATGTGGCCTCAAATCAGAGGACACATATCACAAAGGGAATGGGAGTGAGGCAGGCAGGAGTAGCCTAAAAACAGAGGGCCCAAAGAATAAGAAAGGTGAGGAATCCAGCAGTTGGAACCTCCCAGCAGGCGGCCGAGAGCACAGAAGCTATGGGATGCAGGCAGGAGTGAACTAACAGCAGAGAGCCCACATCATGAAACTGTGAGCAACCCAGGCGTTGGGACCTCAGAGCAGAAGGCCCACATCCCAATGGGGATGTGAACCTGGCTGGAGTGTCCTCGCACCACTGGGCGCACATCACAAAATGTGGGGAGCCCAGCAGTTAGGGCCTGACGCCAGAGGGCCCTCATCACCGAGGGGAGGAGGCTCCCAGCAGGCTCCAAGTGCCACCAGAGGGTTCATGTCCACAAGGCGAGGTGAGCAAGCCAGGCAGGAGTGACCTCACAGCAGACGGCCCACCTCACAGATGGGTGAGGAACCCAGCCAGGATCAGACTCTCAACAGAGGGCCCACATCACCAAGGGGATGTGAACCAGGCAAGAGTCTCCTAAGACCATTGGTCCCACATCATTGAAAGGTGAGGAACTCAGCACATGTGGCCTCAAACCAGACGACACACATCATGAAGGGGCTGGGAGTGAGGCACGCAGGAGGATCCTCACAACAGAGGGCCCAAAAAATTAAAAAAGTGAGGAATCCAGCAGTTGGAACCTCCCAGCAGGCGGCCAAGAGCACAGAGGCTATGGGATCCAGGCCTCTGTGAACTAACACCAGAGAGCCCACATCATGAAAATGTGAACAACACAGCCGTTGGGACCTCAGAGCAGAAGGCCCACATCCCCATGGAGATGGGATCCTAAGAGGAGTGCCAAAGCATCACTGGGCTCCCTAAGAAAAGTTGGTGAGCCCAGCAGTTAGGGCCTATCGCAAGAGGGCCCTCATCACTGGGGGGAGGAGATTCCCAGCACGCTCCAACTGCCACCACACGGCTGACTTCACCAAGGCAATGTGTGCCAGCCATGCAGGAGTGACCTATCAGCAGAGGGTCTCCCTCACAGGTGGGTGAGGAACACAGCCAGGAACAGACTCTCACCAGGGGGTCCACATAACCACGAGGATGAGAACCAGGCAGGAGTGTCCTCACACTAGTGGGGCCACATCATCGAAAGGTGAGAAACCCAGCAAAGGTGGCCACAAACCAGAGGACCCACATCACCAAGCGGTTGAGAGAGAGGTAGGTGTCTGGACGGGCATATTTAACACTCATTTCCCACCAGGAAGAGGAATTAACCAAAGGCTCAGCATGCCCAGCCAGAAGCAGATTAGGGCCTGAAGCAGTCTTGCGGGTTTGCGGCCAGCTCACAAGAAAACGAGTTGAAGAAAGGAGCTCAGGGGCCCTGTAATTCACAAACCTGCAGAGTTATAAATGACAGATAACGTCCAAAAATATATTGAAGTAAGGCTGTGAAGAGGGCTTGAAAGCGGGGCAGAATTTCAGGAAACCGATTTCAGGAGGTAGACTGGATTTGCAATTAAAGCATAGGAAAGGAGGCAGAACATCGACAATGATGCACTTGGCAAAAAAGGGCGTATGAGTTTGTTCCTGAATATATTCAGGAAAAAACACATACGCCCTTTTTGGCAAACCAAGCTAGCTTGCAATGGAAATCCGAACTACTATGAAGTGTCACTTCCCCCCGGTCTAAAGGGCCATCTGAAAAAAGTGTAAAATCCAGAAAGGCAAGACAGGCCATGGGGAAAAAGGAGCCTTGTTATGCTGATGGGCGGGATGTAAATTGCCAACAGCCACTCTGGAGAAGTGTATGGTGTTTCCTGATACATCTGAAAAACAAAGCAACAGAGTCTAGGGCATTTCCACTTATGGTCATATAGCTTAGGGAAATTAAAATCAAAAAGACACAGCCACCCCAAAATTTGGGACGGCTCTGTTTACAGGAACCTCTTCTACAGGACAAGTTAAATATCCCAGAGAACAAATAATTGATAAAGAAGTTGCGGTATACGTACAACAGAATACCACTCAGCAATGAAATCTGTGTCACCAGGCCTGTACCAGCATAATGAGTGGATTGAGGCACAATGATTCTAAGTGAAATAAGTCACACAGAAAAAGAAACATCATAAGGTATCACTAATGCACGGAATGTAAACTTGGCTACACAGGAACTGAATTACAAAACAGAACAGGGTCTCAAGTTTAGAAAACCAACTTATGCTTGCTTAAGAGGAAAGGTGAGTTGGGGTGCTGCATAAAACCAGAGTTTGAAATTAGCACAGATACCGTTCCATAAGCCAAATATGTAATAGACAAGACCTACCCCTTGCTCAACGAAATGGACTCAACAATGAGGTATCACCTCACACCTGTTAGAATGGGCATCATCTGAAAATCTACAAACAACAAATGCTGGAAAGGGTGTGGAGAAAAGGAAGCCTCTTCCACTATTGTTGGGAATATAAATTGATACAGTCACTATGGAGAACAATATGGAGTTTCTTAAGAAACTAATAATAGAATTACCATATGATACAGCAATCCCAGTACTGGACATATACCCAGACAAAACCATAAATCAAAAAGAGACATTCACCGCAATGTTCATTGCATCACTATTTACAATATCGAGGTAATGGAAGCAACCTAAATGCCCACAGACAGACGAATGCATAAAGATGTGGTACATATATAAAATGGAATATTACTAAGCCATGAAAGGAATGAAATTGGGTCATTTGTAGAGACGTCGATGGATCTAGAGACTGTCATACAGAGTGAAGTAAGTCAGAAAGAGAAAAACAAATCTTGTATATTCATGCATATATGTGGAACCTAGAAAAACTGTACAGATTAACCGTTTTGCAAGGCATAAATAGAGCAACAGATGTAGACAACAATCGTATGGACAACAAGGGGGGAAAGCTCTTGGGGGGGTGGTGGTGGGAGGAGTTGAGAGATTGGGATTGGCATGTAAACATTTATATGTATAAAATAGATAACCAATAAGAACCTGCTGTATAAAAATATAAAATAAAATTCAAAATTAAAAAGAAATAAAATTTAAAAAATAAAACAGAAAAAACAATTATTCCCTTCACATACATGTATTTATATGAATAAATTATTTCCATGCTTATATCTGTAAATACAAAAAAGAGGAATAAAATCTACCTTGAACCAAAAACGAAAAAGAGAAAAAAAAAAACAGAACCCACCAGTTACTCAGAGGAAAACCGTATCAGGGCACTTGCTCCAGTTGTAAACAATTCTGAAGTTGGTCAGTGGTGGGGAATCGTCTCCCATTCAGCCAGCAGCCCCCACACAACAAGCGTCCTCATTGCAAAGCTGGGGCACCATGCCGAGGCATCTGTGAGTAAATGTGAGCTGAGCCCCAGGCCAGTTGCTGCTGAACTGTTCCCACCCTTCCCAGGTAAAACACCTGAATATATACAAGGACTTGAAAGCCTAGAGGAAGGGCCATGGAGCCACACGAGTGACAGCATGCCAGCTGACTTGGTGCCTGCAGGCCAGCCAGGATGGTCCTGGCCCTGGGTGCTCTTCTGGAAGATTTCCATTTCCCTGCCTGAGATACCCGTCCTGTCCCTGCCCCCACTGCTTTTTTCCTTCCTCACCTCTGCCCAGGAAGAAATTCCAGCAGCAGGTATGGGTGACACATCCTCTTCTTTAGCAGGTGGCAGCCTGGCAACTGCTGCAGAAAGTCCAGCAGAGCCCCACTCACACTGGGCCACCCACAAAGCCGTGGCCTCTCACTCCCTCCCACCAGCCCAGCCCCGAGACTGCTGACAGGGCAGAGAAAATGGCGTCAGGCACAGCTGCAGGGGCTCTTGCTGCCTGGAGTGGTATTTATATTGATCTCAACCCAGGCACACCTGGGGAGGGCTGGCCGGCACGGTAAGGCTGCCCAGGTCAGCCAATCATCACCCCTCAGGGGCTCACAGTTGCAGAAAATGGAACTTGCTGAACTGGCCAGGTCCAAGGAACAGGTGTGGGCTCCTGAGAGTCAGGATAGACAAGGGGCTGCAGCTTTGGCTTGTTTTCTAATCATTTTATCTGGCCCATGAGTGGGAGACAACTTCAAGAAAACCCTCTCCTAATGAGAGGAACCCAGAGTCAGGGAGAGGAGGGGTGGGTGGTGGTTGGAGACAGAGGCCTGGTGCCCCGGGTGCAGTGGAAGTCTCTGGAAGACCAGGTGGAGGGAGGCCACACAGAGTGATGCCCAGGGTCACAGACCTGTCGGAGCTGCTGTTTGTTAGTTCAAGTCCTGCTCTGAGGTGCTCTGTGTCAGCTCTGAGCGACAGGTGAGCTGGGGGTGCTCTTCAATGAGGGCTATGTGCACGGTTCCTGTGTGCCCAGCCCTGCCACGGTACCTGCAAGGGTAGCTCTGTATCCTGGGAGGGGCCTGACCATGAGATCCCCGTGGGCTGGGTTGGGGGTGGGGTACCTGCCCAGGAGAGCTCCATATCCTGGGATTGGCCTGACCACGAGAGCCCCATGGGCTGCTGGGGACCTGGTAAAGGATGTCAGGACAGTCAGTGAAGCCACCGAGGATATACCTCCAGTTGCTCCTGATTCCTACACCCTGCTGGTCATTCTACCAACCACCAGGACATGGTATTCTGTATTAGTCTTCAATGATGCCTTCTTTTGTATTCCATTAGTCCCAGAGTCACAAGAAATTTTGGCTTGTGAGTGGCAGGACTCAACATACAACTAAAACAATACTTCCGGGCCGTCTTGCCCCAAGGGTTCAAAAATTCCCACACCATCTTTGGGGAAAGCTTAGCTAAAGACCGAAAAGTTCTACCTCTGGAAAAGGAAACCCTCCTTCAATATGCAGATGACATTCTGATCGCCAGCCCTACTAAGGAGGCCTCTGAACTACCAAGCCAATAAAGGATAGAAGTTGTCCAAGAAAAAGCTCAAATATCACAGACTGCGGTGACCTGCCTGGGCTTCATTCTCACACAAGGTCGGAGAAGCCCATCCCAGGAAAGGGAAGAAACCATTTTCAGGCTTACCCCTTTCTAAAACTAGAAGACAGCTTAGGGGTTCCTGGGGAGGCCAGGGTTTGCTGCTTCTGGATCCCTAACTACAGTCTACTAGCTGGGCCTCTATATGAAACACTGAAAGGAAAAGATGATGATCCTTTTGAACAGAATCCAGAAGTGGCCTTTCAAGAATGGAAAGAGCAGTCAATTCAGACCCTTGCCCTGGAACTCCCTAATTGAGCTAAACCCTTTGACCTTTCCATTCCTGGTGAAAGGTGAATCGCCATTGGAGAATTAGTGCAAAAACTGGGACCACTTGAAATGGAACAATGCAAGAATGCCATCCAGGTAGGATAAACTACAGTCACCAAGGGGCTTGGCCCACTGCCACATCTGGCCAAGATACTGGCGGTATCTAAAAACCTGGAAATCAGCAGCCCAAAAGGCCACCTCCCTCCTAAGGGAAAAGGACCCCACGTGGTGATCCTAATCACCAACCATGCCCTGAAGTTGCAGGGTTCGCTCCGTGGGCACACCGACCTCGAGTGAGGAGGCCCTCCAACTCCAACATCCAGAGAGATAACCGGGGGCAACAGGGCACCATGACGACTCGTGTGAACATCACTTGACCTGGAGTTTCTCTCATAAAACAACAATAGTGTGTCCCGAAGGAGTAGACTACTGCTTGCAGGACTTACTGCACCCGGAGGGGAGCTAATAATCTTGGCGGGGGAACCGTATATCACACTGTCACCATAGAAAAGCCTACAGACACTGTGATGATGGTGGCCAATAAGACCGGCTGGACTCCTGTTTACTTCAAAAGGCTGTTGACTCAGTGGCCATCATGGTCCTTGATTACCACTGACCCTGGACTGTCTGGGAGTTGAGCGGGCAGGGCTCTGACACCTGGTGCTGTTTTTACGTTAATTCAGGGGCCTAATTGAAGAAAGAGCAGACTACTGGTCAGAGCATCTAGGCTGGCAGAAACGGTCAACCTAAGGTGGCTGAACAAATGTGGGGTGGGGTGAAGCCGGCCCCCACAGCGTCTCTGCACATCTCTTCCCTGGACCCTTAAAGGTCATTAGAATCTATAACACTTCCAATGCTGGTGCTCAGGCGGACGAGCAGGGAGGCAGGGGTCCTGGGGCCAATCAACGTCACCTGGAGGCTGCTGGGGAGAAGTTCTGACCCTCGTCCCCTGGTATGAGGGCTCCCAACTCAGCACTCAGCAGTTACAGAAGAAGGGTCTGCACCCTCAGCACTCCAAGAATGAGGAATGGGACAAAAGGCAGAGGAGGGGTTTGTCCCCAGCAAAGCCCATTAAAAATCCCTGGGAGATAAAAATAGAATCTGGGCAATAAAGTCAAGTCTGACCTTTTTGATCCTTTGTGCTTTGTCTAATTTCACGTGCTCCTAGGGTCCCGCATGCAGAGGTTCCACACCCGGCACTTCAGACCAGATTTCCTAGTGCAGAATGGCTGGGTCGACACCTCAGCTCCTGGGGCCCAGTGCAGACTCCGAGATATAGAGCCTGAGCTGCAGCCAACCCGGCCCTCCAGAGCTCCGCCCCCTCCCTCCCACTGACTCTGACAGGATCTCTACACAGCAGCCCAGCCCACAGCCCACGGGGTAATGCATGCTCTCACCTCTCCATTCTCTGATCGAAATATAAAATTTCCTTTGCTTGTGAACCAAACTCAGTCTCGATCTGTTGGCCCCAATGACACTGGGCAGGGGGACACTTGTTGGGGTCCACTCTGGAGGATCAGTAACAGAAATTGAGACTATTGTAACTTCAATGAACAGATGTGTGAGCCAAACTGTAGTTAACATAGAACAGTTTATAAGGCTCGGGTAAAATAAGATGTTTCTAACACTTCCATTTGATATTTCCATCACTTTATTATAAGCAAGTTCAGTGAAAAGGTTTGTCTTATTTGTCAGGTCAATATTAGAGAAATGAAGTGATTTCTTTCCAAGGATGTACATCTAATAATCTTAGTTAAAGCTTCAATCTTGTTTTAAATGCTTTTCCATTGAAAATGATACCTCTCTTTCAGCTCCCCCATTTCTGAGAAGTATAAAATCTTATAATTTATTATTACCAAAGGGGAAACGTGGGAGGAGGGATAAATTAACAGTTTGGAATTAACACATACACACTGCTATGTATAAAATAGATCATCAACAAGGAACTACTGTATAGCACAGGGAACTACACTCAATATTTTGCAATAACCTATAAGGGGAAATAATCAGAAAAAGAATAGATATTTTTATTGACATCATCTATCAATGACAGTTAAAGTGTAACCTAAGGGAAGCCGGTGGTGAGTGCTTCTGACCCTGAAGACTTCAATCATCTAAAGTTTGGACTCTGCCTACTTCCCAAGGCCCTTAATGAACATATGTGTAGCGTAGCTTAAAAAATTCCCCAGTTTGGGTTTCGGGGAGACACTGATTTTGAAAAAGCCCTGGTGTTCTCCTTACATGAATGGGACTCTTCCTACTGCTAAAACATGTCTGTCACACCCAGAGGATGGTATACCGTCTGATCGGGAAGAGTTTGGAAAAGGCATCTCATCTCCTCATCTCCTGGTGCTCGGGTTCACCCCTCCAGCGTCTTTACTAACAGTCTCCCCACTTGGAGATGTCAGCACTGTCAACATCCTGTTGCGTACAGTTTGGAATTTGTCCAGAGGATGAAGCGGAAGGATGAGGAACAATGAGAGACAAGTCCTAGGTGTTCAGACAGGCACATGCCACTCTAATTTCCAATCAGGAAGATGAATTGACCAAAGGCTAGGGTTGCCCATGGAAACAGTATAGGGCTTGAGGAAATCCCACTGCTTTGTGGCCAGTTCCCATAAACACAAGTTGAACAATGGAACTCAGGGGCAGTAAAATTCATGAAACTGCAGAGTTGAAAATATCTATCACTGAAAAATGTCTTGAGGAAAGTCAGAGAAAAGGATTGGTAAGCAAGGGAGAATGGCAGGAAAGGGATTTGAGGAGGTAGAAAGGACTCGCCATTAAGCACAAGAAAACGGGCTGAACATTGCCAACATTGCAGTTGGCCAAAAAGGCTGTATGCATTTTTTTCTGTATATATTCAAGAAAAGGGCATACACTTTTTTAGCCAACCAAACAGGTGGGCACTGGAAATCAATACTACAAAAGATATCACTTCGCATCAGTCAGAAGAGCCATCCTCATAAAGTGTAGACACCAGAAATACAGGACAGGGCAAGGAGAAGAGGGAGCCCTGTGAGGCTTATAGTGGAAATGTATCTTGCCAACGGCCATTCTGGAGAAGTGTATTGTGTTTACTAAAGCATCTAAAAAATGAGCTACAGAGCATAGGGCACTTGCACTCATGGGCGTATATCTTGGGAAAAACAAAAATCGAGAGGACACAGGCACCCCAATGTTTACCGCCTCTCTGTTTAAAAGATCCTCGACTAGGATATAACTTAAATGTCTCTGGAGGGAAAAAATGGATAGAGATGTGGTACTTATGTAGAGTGGAATATTACTCAGCCTGGAAATCAATGAAATATGGCCAGTTGTAACAACTCCGGAGGAGTTACGTATGATCATTCTAAGTGACATAATTCAAAAAGAAAAAGACACATATCATAAGATATCACTTAAAGGTGGAATCCAAAATGGCTACACATGAAATAAATTACAAAACAAAAACATAGTCAAATATGTAGAAAACACGCGTAAGGCTGCTAAACGGGAAAGGTGGGGAGGGGTGAGGCATCATCCAGGAGGTTGAAATTAGCAAAGATACCATTCCAAATACCAAACTGATAATCAACAAGACCTACACGGTAGCTAAAAGAACTGCACTCAGCACACTCAAGTCACCAGAAAAGAATATCTATGACTGGTAAGAATCTGAAAAAGAATTTATTGATGTCTCTCTGTACGTGAATCAAGTGGATGTACAGCAGCAAGAAACAGAGCTTTGAAAATCAGCTGTAACCAATATAGTAATAAATTGAAAAAAATAAACGACAGAGAGACAGAGAAAACCTCTTACAACTTTTCCTCAGGGACGGTGATGCAACATGGATTGAACACATCTAGACCCACAGCAGGATGAGACATAAGGCTGGAAACTGTTTGCGCTAAGAGAAATGTGAGGTTGGGTGAGGAAATGCACACCCTTTAAAGTAATACTACCTGGTACCCATTCAATGGGTCCCAAATCTGCAGGTTCAAGGCATCTTCCTACAGCTAAAACATGCATGGAAAACCCAGAGGACTGTACACCATGTGATCGGGAGATGTGTCTAAAATGCACCTCATTTATCCTCTCCTGGTGCTCCTGTTCACCATTCCAGCCACGTTACTTAGAATCTCCCCACTTAGAGAATCAGCACATTTAAACTTCTGTTTCACACATTTTGCAAATTGTGAGGAGGATGAACGGGAAGAGGGGGAACCAATGAGAGAATAGTTGTAGGGGTTTGGACGGGCACATGTCACTCTAATTTCCCATTAAGAATAAGAATTAAAAAAAGGCTCAGCCCGCCTCGCCGGAGCCAAAATAGGGCCTGAAGCAATCCTGCGGCTTTGAGGCCAGCTCACAAAAGAGCAACTTAAAAAATGGAGCTCAGGGTCACTGCAATTCACAAACCTGCAGAGTTATAAATGAAAACTAACGTCCAAAAATATGTTGAGGTAAGGCAAAGAAGAGGATCTGAATGCAAGACAGAATTGCAAGAAACAGATTTCAAGAGATAGATTGGACTCGTCTTTAAAGCACATGAAAAGCGGCAGAATTTCGACAATGATGCAGTTGGCCCTAAAGGGAGTATGCGTTTTTTCCTGAATATATCCAGGAAAAAACGCATACGCACTTTATGGGCAACCAAGCAAGCAAGCAATGCAAATGTGCACAACAAAGAAGTCTCATTTCCCACCGGTCAAAAGGGCCATCCAAAAAAATTGTAAAAACCAGAAATGCAGGACAGGCCATGGAGAACAGGGAGCCTTTATACGCTGATGGACAGTGTGTCAACTGCCGAGAGCAACTCTGGAGAAGTGTATGGTGGTTCCTAAATCATCTAAAAAACAGAGCTACAGAGCATAGGGCACTTCCAATCACGGGAGTATATCTAGGGAAGTCTAAAAATCAACAAGACACAAGCACACCACAGTTTAGGGCTACTCTGTTTACAAGAACCTCAACTTCAGTACACCTTAAATATCCCAGGAAAGAGAACAATGGATAAAGAAAATGTGGTACTTATGTACAATGGAATATCTCTTCACCATGAAATCAATGTAATAAGGCTAGTAGAAGGATAAAGAGTGGATTTAGGTCCGATAATACTACTTGAAATAAGTCAAACAGAAAAAGAAACATATCATAAGATATCACTTATAGAGGGAGGGTAAATATGGCTGCACAAAAAATGAATTACAAAACAGAACAGTGTCTCACATTTAGAAAACACACTTATGTCAGCTTAAGGGGAAAGGAGAGGTGGGGTGATGCATAAAACCAGAGTTTGAAATTAGCACAGATACCGTTCAATAAACCAAATAGGTATTAGACAAGATCTACACCTTGCTCAATGAACTGGCCTCAACACACCCTATACACCGCAGAGAAATATGTCTGAGTAATAAGAATCTTAAAACCCATGTATTGATATATGTCCATAAGGGAATCAAGTGTGTGAGAGCGGCACAAACACAGCAGTGAAAATGAGCTAAACCCCATTATAGAAATAAATTTTAAAACCAAAACGCAGAAACAATGAAAGAGAGAAAAATTCTTACAAAATTCGCTCAGGGGCTGTGATGCAACCTGGAATGACCACATATAAACCCACAGCTGGATAAGACATAAGGCTGGACACTTGGGGCTGAGAGGATTGGTGAGCTTTGGTGAGCAACTGCTGAAAGTTTAATGCAATACTTCATGCTACTCATTCCAAGGGTCCCAACACTCCAGGTTGAAGGGAATCTTCCTACAGCTAAACCATGCATGGGAAATCCAACAGATGGTATACCATATGATCGGGAAAGGCTTCTAAAACGCACCTCATTTTCCTCTCCTGGGGCTCCGGATCAACATTCCAGCACCTTTACTAACAACATCCCCACATGGAGAGTCAATGCCTTTAAGTTCCGGTATCGCAGTCTGCAGTTAGTGCGGAGGATGAATGGGAATAGGGGGAACCAGAGAGAAAATAGCTGTAGTGGTTTCAATGGGCACATGTCACTCTAATTTCTCATAGAAAGAAGAATTAACCAAAGGCACAGCAAGGCGCCCTAGAAGAAGAATAGGGCCTGAAGAAATCATGTGGATATGAGGCAAGATCACAAAAATAAGAGCTGAAACATGGAACTAAGGGCAACTGCAATTCAAAAACCTGCCGAGTTATAAAGGCCAACTATTTTCCAAAAGTATATTGAGGTAAGGGTATGAAGAGGCACTGACAGCAAGGCAGAATTGCAGGAAACCGATTTCAGGAGGTAGACTGGAATTGCATGTAAAGCATAGGAAAAGAGGCAGAACGTCCACAATGATGCACTTGGCCAAAAAGGGCGTATGCGTTTTTTCCTGAATATATTCAGGAAAAAACGCATACGACCTTTTTGGCCAACCAAGCAAGCTTGCAAAGGAAATCTGCACTAAAATGAAGTCTCACTTCCCCCGGGTCAAAAGGGCCATCTGAAAAAAGTGTAAAATCCAGAAATGCAGGACAGGCCATGGAGAACTGGGAGCCTTGTCATGCTGACAGGCGGGATGTAAATTGCCAAGAGCCACTCTAGAGAAGTGTATGGTGTTTCCTGAAACATCTAAGAAACATATACCGTTCCATAAGCCAAATATGTAATAGACAAGAGCTACTCCTTGCTCAACGAAGTGGACTCAAGACGCCATATTAAACGCCTAAGAATATACCTGATTAGTAAGCATCTTACAACCTATGGATTAATATGTTTCCAAAAGAGAATCAAGCGTGTGTACAGCAGCATAAACGCAGCAGTGATAGAACTGGTGAGGTTCGGTGAGCAAATGCAGACCCTTTGAAGTCATATTGCATGGTACCCATTCCATGGGTGTCAACTCTCCAGGTTTAAGGGATTCTTCCTTCAGCTAAAACATGCATGTGGAACCCAGAGTATGATCCACCATGTGATCGGGAAACGTGTTCAAATGTGTCTCAGTTTTCGTCCCCTGGTACTTGGGTGCAACATTCCAGACGCTTTACTAACACTCTCCCCACTTGGAGAGTCAGTGCCTTTAAAATCCTGTTTGGCCCAGTTTGCAATTTCTGCGGAAAATGAACAGGAATAGGGAGAACCAATGAGAGACTAGCTGGAGGTGTCTGGACGGGCAAATTTAACTCTCATTTCCCACCAGGAAGTGGAATTAACCAAAGGCTCAGCGTGCCATGCCGGAACCACAGTAGGGCCTGAAGCAATCCTGCGGTGTTGCGGCCAGCTCACACGAAAGCGAGTTGAAGAAAGCAGCTCAGGGGCACTGTAATTCACAAACCTGCAGAGTTATAAATGACAGCTATCGTCCAAAAATATATTGAAGTAAGGCTGCCAAGAGGACTTGAAAGCGGGGCAGAATTGCAGGAAACCAATTTCAGGAGGTAGACTGGAATTGCATGTAAAGCATAGGAAAAGACGCAGAACGTCCACAATGATGCACTTGGCCAAAAAGGGCATATGCGTTTTTTCCTGAATATATTCAGGAAAAAACGCATATGCCCTTTTTGGCCAACCAAGCAAGCTTGCAAAGGAAATCTGCACTACAATGAAGTCTCACTGCCCCCCGGTCAAAAGGGCCATCTGAAAAAAGTATAAAATGCAGAAAGGCAGGACAGGCCATGGAGAACTCAGAGCCTTGTTATGCTGATGGGCGGGATGAAAATTGCCAACAGCCACTCTGGAGAAGTGTATGGTGTTTCCTGAAACATCTAAAAAACAAAGCAACAGAGCCTAGGGCACTTCCACTTATGGTCCTATAGCTTAGGGAAATTAAAATCAAAAAGACACAGCCACCCCAAAGTTTTGGTCGGCTCTGTTTACAAGAACCTCGTGTACGGTACAAGTTCAATATCACAGAAAGCGAAAAATGGATAAAGAAGTTGTGGTACTTACGTACAATGCAATATCACTCAGCAATGAAATCTATGTCATCAGGCCCGTAGCAGCATAATGAGTGGATTCAGGTACGATGATTCTAAGTGAAATAAGTCACACAGGAAAAGAAACATCATAAGATATCACTACTACACGGAATGTAAACTTGGCTACACAGGAACTGAATTACAAAACAGAACAGGGTCTCAAATGTAGAAAACCAACTTATGCTTGCTTAAGGGGAAAGGTGAGTTGGAGTGCTGCATAAAACCAGGGATTGAAATTAGCACAGATACCATTCCATAACCCAAATATGTAATAGACAAGAGCTACTCCTAGCTCAACGAAGTGGACACAACACCCCATATTAAACGCCTAAGAATATACCTGACTAGTAAGAATGTTACAACCTATGGATTTATATGTCTCCGAAGGAGAATCAAGCGTGTGTACAGCAGCATAAATGCAGCAGTGATAGGATTGGTGAGGATCGGTGAGCAAATGCAGACCCTTTGAAGTCATATTGCATGGTACCCATTCCATGGGTCTCAACTCTCCAGGTTGAAGGGATTCTTCCTTCAGCTAAAACATGCATGTGGAACCCAGAGTATGATCCACCGTGTGATCGGGAAACGTGTTCAAATGTGTCTCAGTTTTCGTCCTCTGGTACTCGGGTGCAACATTCCAGACGCTTTACTAACACTCTCCCCACTTGGAGAGTCAGTGCCTTTAACCTCCTGTTTGGCTCAGTTTGCAATTTCTGCGTAAGATGAACAGGAATAGGGAGAACCAATGAGAGACTAGCTGGAGGTGTCTGGACGGGCAAATTTAACTCTCATTTCCCACCAGGAAGAGGAATTAACCAAAGGCTCAGCGTGCCATGCCGGAACCACAGTAGGGCCTGAAGCAATCCTGCGGTGTTGCGGCCAGCTCACAAGAAAGCGAGTTGAAGAAAGGAGCTCAGGGGCACTGTAATTCACAAACCTGCATAGTTATAAATGACAGCTATCCTCCAAAAATATATTGAAGTAAGGCTGCCAAGAGGACTTGAAAGCGGGGCAGAATTGCAGGAAACCGATTTCAGGAGGTAGACTGGAATTGCATATAAAGCATAGGAAAAGAGGCAGAACGGCCACAATGATGCACTTGGCCAAAAAGGGCGTATGCGTTTTTTCCTGAATATATTCAGGGAAAAACGCATACGCCCTTTTTGGCCAACCAAGCAAGCTTGCAAAGGAAATCTGCACTACAATGAAGTCTCACTGCCCCCCGGTCAAAAGGGCCATCTGAAAAAAGTATAAAATCCAGAAAGGCAGGACAGGCCATGGAGAACTGGGAACCTTGTTATGCTGATGGGCGGGATGAAAATTGCCAACAGCCACTCTGGAGAAGTGTATGGTGTTTCCTGAAACATCTAAAAAACAAAGCAACAGAGCCTAGGGCACTTCCACTTATGGTCCCATAGCTTAGGGAAATTAAAATCAAAAAGACACAGCCACCCCAAAGCTTGGGCCGGCTCTGTTTACAAGAACCTTGTGTACGGTACAAGTTCAATATCACAGAAAGCAAAAAATGGATAAAGAAGTTGTGGTACTTATGTACAATGCAATATCACTCAGCAATGAAATCTATGTCATCAGGCCCATAGCAGCATAATGAGTGGATTCAGGTACGATGATTCTAAGTGAAATAAGTCACACAGAAAAAGAAACATCATAAGATATCACTAATACACGGAATGTAAACTTGGCTACACAGGAACTGAATTACAAAACAGAACAGGGTCTCAAATGTAGAAAACCAACTTATGCTTGCTTAAGGGGAAAGGTGAGTTGGGGTGCTGCATAAAACCAGAGATTGAAATTAGCACAGATACCGTTCCATAAGCCAAATATGTAATAGACAAGAGCTACTCCTTGCTCAACGAAGTGAACTCAACACCGCATATTAAACGCCTAAGAATATACTTGACTAGTAAGCATCTTACAACCTATGGATTAATATGTTTCCAAAAGAGAATCAAGCGTGTGTACAGCAGCATAAACGCAGCAGTGATAGAACTGGTGAGGTTCGGTGAGCAAATGCAGACCCTTTGAAGTCATATTGCATGGTACCCATTCCATGGGTCTCAACTCTCCAGGTTTAAGGGATTCTTCCTTCAGCTAAAACATGCATGTGGAACCCAGGGTATGATCCACCGTGTGATAGGGAAACGTGTTCAAATGTGTCTCAGTTTTCGTCCCCTGGTACTCGGGTGCAACATTCCAGACGCTTTACTAACACTCTCCCCACTTGGAGAGTCAGTGCCTTTAACCTCCTGTTTGGCCCAGTTTGCAATTTCTGTGGAAGATGAACAGAAATAGGGAGAACCAATGAGAGACTAGCTGGAGGTGTGTGGATGGGCAAATTTAACTCTCATTTCCCACCAGGAAGAGGAATTAACCAAAGGCTCAGCGTGTCATGCCGGAACCACACTAGGGCCTGAAGCAATCCTGCGGTGTTGTGGCCAGCTCACAAGAAAGCGAGTTGAAGAAAGGAGCTCAGGGGCACTGTAATTCACAAACCTGCAGAGTTATAAATGACAGCTATCGTCCAAAAATATATTGAAGTCAGGCTGCCAAGAGGACTGGAAAGTGGGGCAGAATTGCAGAAAACCGATTTCAGGAGGTAGACTGGAATTGCATGTAAAGCATAGGAAAAGAGGCAGAACGTCCACAATGATGCACTTGGCCAAAAAGGGCATATGCGTTTTTTCCTGAATATATTCAGGAAAAAACTGCATACGCCCTTTTTGGCCAACCAAGCAAGCTTGCAAAGGAAATCTGCACTACAATGAAGTCTCACACCCCCCGGTCAAAAGGGCCATCTGAAAAAAGTGTAAAATCCAGAAAGGCAGGACAGGCCATGGAGAACTGGGAGCCTTGTTATGCTGATGGGCGGGATGTAAATTGCCAACAGCCACTCTGGAGAAGTGTATGGTGTTTCCTGAAACATCCAAAAATGAAAGCAACAGAGCCTAGGGCACTTCCACTTATGGTCCTATAGCTTAGGGAAATTAAAATCAAAAAGACACAGCCACCCCAAGGTTTGGGATGGCTCTGTTTACAAGAACCTCGTTTACGGTACAAGTTCAATATCACAGAAAGTGAAAAATGGATAAAGAAGTTGTGGTACTTACGTACAATACAATATCACTCAGCAATGAAATCTATGTCATCAGGCCCGTAGCAGCATAATGAGTGGATACAGGTACGATGATTCTAAGTGAAATAAGTCACACAAAAAAAGAAACATCATAAGATATCACTAATACACGGAATGTAAACTTGGCTACACAGGAACTGAATTACAAAACAGAACAGGGTCTCAAATGTAGAAAACCAACTTATGCTTGCTTAAGGGAAAAGGTGAGTTGGGGTGCTGCATAAAACCAGAGATTGAAATTAGCACAGATACCGTTCCATAAGCCAAATATGTAATAGACAAGAGCTACTCCTTGCTCAACGAATTGAACTAAACACCGCATATTAAACGCCTAAGAATATACCTGACTAGTAAGAATCTTACAACCTATGGATTTATATGTCTCCGAAAGAGAATCAAGCGTGTGAACAGCAGAATAAACGCAGCAGTGATAGGATTGGTGAGGTTCGGTGAGCAAATGCAGACCCTTTGAAGTCATACTGCATGGTACCCATTCCATGGATCTCAACTCTCCAGGTTTAAGGGATTCTTCCTTCAGCTAAAACATGCATGTGGATCCCAGAGTATGATCCACCATGTGATCGGGAAACGTGTTCAAATGTGTCTCAGTTTCCGTCCCCTGGTACTCGGGTGCAACATTCCAGACGCTTTACTAACACTCTCCCCACTTGGAGAGTCAGTGTCTTTAACCTCCTGTTTGGCCCAGTTTGCAATTTCTGCGGAAAATGAACAGGAATAGGGAGAAAAAATGAGAGATTAGCTGGAGGTGTCTGGACCGGCAAATTTAACTCTCATTTCCCACGAGGAAGAGGAATTAACCAAAGGCCCAGCGTGCCATGCCGGAACCACACTAGGGCCTGAAGCAATCCTGCAGTGTTGAGGCCAGCTCACAAGAAAGCGAGTTGAAGAAAGGAGCTCAGGGACACTGTAATTCACAAACCTGCAGAGTTAAAAATGACAGCTATCGTCCAAAAGTATATTGAAGTAAGGCTGCCAAGAGGACTTGAAAGCGGGGCAGAATTGCAGGAAACCGATTTCAGGAGGTAGACTGGAATTTCATGTAACGCATAGGAAAAGAGGCAGAACGTCCACAATGATGCACTTGGCCAAAAAGTGCGTATGCATTTTTTCCTGAATATATTCAGGAAAAAATGCATATGCACTTTTTGGCCAACCAAGCAAGCTTGCAAAGGAAATCTGCACTACAATGAAGTCTCAGGGCCCCCGGTCAAAAGGGCCATCTGAAAAAAGTGTAAAATCCACAAAGGCAGGACAGGCCATGGAGAACTGGGAGCCTTGTTATGCTGATGGGCGGGATGTAAATTGCCAACAGCCACTCTGGAGAAGTGTATGGTGTTTCCTGAAACATGTAAAAAACAAAGCAACAGAGCCTAGGGCACTTCCACTTATGGTCCCATAGCTTAGGGAAATTAAAATCAAAAAGACACAGCCACCCCAAAGCTTGGGCCGGCTCTGTTTACAAGAACCTCGTGTACGGCACAAGTTCAATATCACAGAAAGCGAAAAATGGATAAAGAAGTTGTGGTACTTATGTACAATGCAATATCACTCAGCAATGAAATCTATGTCATCAGGCCCGTAGCAGCATAATGAGTGGATTCAGGTACGATGATTCTAAGTGAAATAATTCACACAGAAAAAGAAACATCATAAGATATCACTAATACACGGAATGTAAACTTGGCTACACAGGAACTGAATTACAAAACAGAACAGGGTCTCAAATGTAGAAAACCAACTTATGCTTGCTTAAGGGGAAAGGTGAGTTGGGGTGCTGCATAAAACCAGAGATTGAAATTAGCACAGATACCGTTCCATAAGCCAAATATGTAATAGACAAGAGCTACTCCTTGCTCAACGAAGTGGACTCAAGACGCCATATTAAACGCCTAAGAATATACCTGATTAGTAAGCATCTTACAACCTATGGATTAATATGTTTCCAAAAGAGAATCAAGCGTGTGTACAGCAGCATAAACGCAGCAGTGATAGAACTGGTGAGGTTCGGTGAGCAAATGCAGACCCTTTGAAGTCATATTGCATGGTACCCATTCCATGGGTGTCAACTCTCCAGGTTTAAGGGATTCTTCCTTCAGCTAAAACATGCATGTGGAACCCAGAGTATGATCCACCATGTGATCGGGAAACGTGTTCAAATGTGTCTCAGTTTTCGTCCCCTGGTACTTGGGTGCAACATTCCAGACGCTTTACTAACACTCTCCCCACTTGGAGAGTCAGTGCCTTTAAAATCCTGTTTGGCCCAGTTTGCAATTTCTGCGGAAAATGAACAGGAATAGGGAGAACCAATGAGAGACTAGCTGGAGGTGTCTGGACGGGCAAATTTAACTCTCATTTCCCACCAGGAAGTGGAATTAACCAAAGGCTCAGCGTGCCATGCCGGAACCACAGTAGGGCCTGAAGCAATCCTGCGGTGTTGCGGCCAGCTCACACGAAAGCGAGTTGAAGAAAGCAGCTCAGGGGCACTGTAATTCACAAACCTGCAGAGTTATAAATGACAGCTATCGTCCAAAAATATATTGAAGTAAGGCTGCCAAGAGGACTTGAAAGCGGGGCAGAATTGCAGGAAACCAATTTCAGGAGGTAGACTGGAATTGCATGTAAAGCATAGGAAAAGACGCAGAACGTCCACAATGATGCACTTGGCCAAAAAGGGCATATGCGTTTTTTCCTGAATATATTCAGGAAAAAACGCATATGCCCTTTTTGGCCAACCAAGCAAGCTTGCAAAGGAAATCTGCACTACAATGAAGTCTCACTGCCCCCCGGTCAAAAGGGCCATCTGAAAAAAGTATAAAATGCAGAAAGGCAGGACAGGCCATGGAGAACTCAGAGCCTTGTTATGCTGATGGGCGGGATGAAAATTGCCAACAGCCACTCTGGAGAAGTGTATGGTGTTTCCTGAAACATCTAAAAAACAAAGCAACAGAGCCTAGGGCACTTCCACTTATGGTCCTATAGCTTAGGGAAATTAAAATCAAAAAGACACAGCCACCCCAAAGTTTTGGCCGGCTCTGTTTACAAGAACCTCGTGTACGGTACAAGTTCAATATCACAGAAAGCGAAAAATGGATAAAGAAGTTGTGGTACTTACGTACAATGCAATATCACTCAGCAATGAAATCTATGTCATCAGGCCCGTAGCAGCATAATGAGTGGATTCAGGTACGATGATTCTAAGTGAAATAAGTCACACAGGAAAAGAAACATCATAAGATATCACTACTACACGGAATGTAAACTTGGCTACACAGGAACTGAATTACAAAACAGAACAGGGTCTCAAATGTAGAAAACCAACTTATGCTTGCTTAAGGGGAAAGGTGAGTTGGAGTGCTGCATAAAACCAGGGATTGAAATTAGCACAGATACCATTCCATAACCCAAATATGTAATAGACAAGAGCTACTCCTAGCTCAACGAAGTGGACACAACACCCCATATTAAACGCCTAAGAATATACCTGACTAGTAAGAATGTTACAACCTATGGATTTATATGTCTCCGAAGGAGAATCAAGCGTGTGTACAGCAGCATAAATGCAGCAGTGATAGGATTGGTGAGGATCGGTGAGCAAATGCAGACCCTTTGAAGTCATATTGCATGGTACCCATTCCATGGGTCTCAACTCTCCAGGTTGAAGGGATTCTTCCTTCAGCTAAAACATGCATGTGGAACCCAGAGTATGATCCACCGTGTGATCGGGAAACGTGTTCAAATGTGTCTCAGTTTTCGTCCTCTGGTACTCGGGTGCAACATTCCAGACGCTTTACTAACACTCTCCCCACTTGGAGAGTCAGTGCCTTTAACCTCCTGTTTGGCTCAGTTTGCAATTTCTGCGTAAGATGAACAGGAATAGGGAGAACCAATGAGAGACTAGCTGGAGGTGTCTGGACGGGCAAATTTAACTCTCATTTCCCACCAGGAAGAGGAATTAACCAAAGGCTCAGCGTGCCATGCCGGAACCACAGTAGGGCCTGAAGCAATCCTGCGGTGTTGCGGCCAGCTCACAAGAAAGCGAGTTGAAGAAAGGAGCTCAGGGGTACTGTAATTCACAAACCTGCATAGTTATAAATGACAGCTATCGTCCAAAAATATATTGAAGTAAGGCTGCCAAGAGGACTTGAAAGCGGGGCAGAATTGCAGGAAACCGATTTCAGGAGGTAGACTGGAATTGCATATAAAGCATAGGAAAAGAGGCAGAACGGCCACAATGATGCACTTGGCCAAAAAGGGCGTATGCGTTTTTTCCTGAATATATTCAGGGAAAAACGCATACGCCCTTTTTGGCCAACCAAGCAAGCTTGCAAAGGAAATCTGCACTACAATGAAGTCTCACTGCCCCCCGGTCAAAAGGGCCATCTGAAAAAAGTATAAAATCCAGAAAGGCAGGACAGGCCATGGAGAACTGGGAGCCTTGTTATGCTGATGGGCGGGATGAAAATTGCCAACAGCCACTCTGGAGAAGTGTATGGTGTTTCCTGAAACATCTAAAAAACAAAGCAACAGAGCCTAGGGCACTTCCACTTATGGTCCCATAGCTTAGGGAAATTAAAATCAAAAAGACACAGCCACCCCAAAGCTTGGGCCGGCTCTGTTTACAAGAACCTTGTGTACGGTACAAGTTCAATATCACAGAAAGCAAAAAATGGATAAAGAAGTTGTGGTACTTATGTACAATGCAATATCACTCAGCAATGAAATCTATGTCATCAGGCCCATAGCAGCATAATGAGTGGATTCAGGTACGATGATTCTAAGTGAAATAAGTCACACAGAAAAAGAAACTTCATAAGATATCACTAATACACGGAATGTAAACTTGGCTACACAGGAACTGAATTACAAAACAGAACAGGGTCTCAAATGTAGAAAACCAACTTATGCTTGCTTAAGGGGAAAGGTGAGTTGGGGTGCTGCATAAAACCAGAGATTGAAATTAGCACAGATACCGTTCCATAAGCCAAATATGTAATAGACAAGAGCTACTCCTTGCTCAACGAAGTGAACTCAACACCGCATAATAAACGCCTAAGAATATACTTGACTAGTAAGCATCTTACAACCTATGGATTAATATGTTTCCAAAAGAGAATCAAGCGTGTGTACAGCAGCATAAACGCAGCAGTGATAGAACTGGTGAGGTTCGGTGAGCAAATGCAGACCCTTTGAAGTCATATTGCATGGTACCCATTCCATGGGTCTCAACTCTCCAGGTTTAAGGGATTCTTCCTTCAGCTAAAACATGCATGTGGAACCCAGGGTATGATCCACCGTGTGATAGGGAAACGTGTTCAAATGTGTCTCAGTTTTCGTCCCCTGGTACTCGGGTGCAACATTCCAGACGCTTTACTAACACTCTCCCCACTTGGAGAGTCAGTGCCTTTAACCTCCTGTTTGGCCCAGTTTGCAATTTCTGTGGAAGATGAACAGAAATAGGGAGAACCAATGAGAGACTAGCTGGAGGTGTGTGGATGGGCAAATTTAACTCTCATTTCCCACCAGGAAGAGGAATTAACCAAAGGCTCAGCGTGCCATGCCGGAACCACACTAGGGCCTGAAGCAATCCTGCGGTGTTGTGGCCAGCTCACAAGAAAGCGAGTTGAAGAAAGGAGCTCAGGGGCACTGTAATTCACAAACCTGCAGAGTTATAAATGACAGCTATCGTCCAAAAATATATTGAAGTCAGGCTGCCAAGAGGACTGGAAAGTGGGGCAGAATTGCAGAAAACCGATTTCAGGAGGTAGACTGGAATTGCATGTAAAGCATAGGAAAAGAGGCAGAACGTCCACAATGATGCACTTGGCCAAAAACGGCATATGCGTTTTTTCCTGAATATATTCAGGAAAAAACTGCATACGCCCTTTTTGGCCAACCAAGCAAGCTTGCAAAGGAAATCTGCACTACAATGAAGTCTCACACCCCCCGGTCAAAAGGGCCATCTGAAAAAAGTGTAAAATCCAGAAAGGCAGGACAGGCCATGGAGAACTGGGAGCCTTGTTATGCTGATGGGCGGGATGTAAATTGCCAACAGCCACTCTGGAGAAGTGTATGGTGTTTCCTGAAACATCCAAAAATGAAAGCAACAGAGCCTAGGGCACTTCCACTTATGGTCCTATAGCTTAGGGAAATTAAAATCAAAAAGACACAGCCACCCCAAGGTTTGGGATGGCTCTGTTTACAAGAACCTCGTTTACGGTACAAGTTCACTATCACAGAAAGTGACAAATGGATAAAGAAGTTGTGGTACTTACGTACAATACAATATCACTCAGCAATGAAATCTATGTCATCAGGCCCGTAGCAGCATAATGAGTGGATACAGGTACGATGATTCTAAGTGAAATAAGTCACACAGAAAAAGAAACATCATAAGATATCACTAATACACGGAATGTAAACTTGGCTACACAGGAACTGAATTACAAAACAGAACAGTGTCTCAAATGTAGAAAACCAACTTATGCTTGCTTAAGGGAAAAGGTGAGTTGGGGTGCTGCATAAAACCAGAGATTGAAATTAGCACAGATACCGTTCCATAAGCCAAATATGTAATAGACAAGAGCTACTCCTTGCTCAACGAATTGAACTAAACACCGCATATTAAACGCCTAAGAATATACCTGACTAGTAAGAATCTTACAACCTATGGATTTATATGTCTCCGAAAGAGAATCAAGCGTGTGAACAGCAGAATAAACGCAGCAGTGATAGGATTGGTGAGGTTCGGTGAGCAAATGCAGACCCTTTGAAGTCATACTGCATGGTACCCATTCCATGGATCTCAACTCTCCAGGTTTAAGGGATTCTTCCTTCAGCTAAAACATGCATGTGGATCCCAGAGTATGATCCACCATGTGATCGGGAAACGTGTTCAAATGTGTCTCAGTTTCCGTCCCCTGGTACTCGGGTGCAACATTCCAGACGCTTTACTAACACTCTCCCCACTTGGAGAGTCAGTGTCTTTAACCTCCTGTTTGGCCCAGTTTGCAATTTCTGCGGAAAATGAACAGGAATAGGGAGAAAAAATGAGAGATTAGCTGGAGGTGTCTGGACCGGCAAATTTAACTCTCATTTCCCACGAGGAAGAGGAATTAACCAAAGGCCCAGCGTGCCATGCCGGAACCACACTAGGGCCTGAAGCAATCCTGCAGTGTTGAGGCCAGCTCACAAGAAAGCGAGTTGAAGAAAGGAGCTCAGGGACACTGTAATTCACAAACCTGCAGAGTTAAAAATGACAGCTATCGTCCAAAAGTATATTGAAGTAAGGCTGCCAAGAGGACTTGAAAGCGGGGCAGAATTGCAGGAAACCGATTTCAGGAGGTAGACTGGAATTTCATGTAACGCATAGGAAAAGAGGCAGAACGTCCACAATGATGCACTTGGCCAAAAAGTGCGTATGCATTTTTTCCTGAATATATTCAGGAAAAAATGCATACGCACTTTTTGGCCAACCAAGCAAGCTTGCAAAGGAAATCTGCACTACAATGAAGTCTCAGGGCCCCCGGTCAAAAGGGCCATCTGAAAAAAGTGTAAAATCCACAAAGGCAGGACAGGCCATGGAGAACTGGGAGCCTTGTTATGCTGATGGGCGGGATGTAAATTGCCAACAGCCACTCTGGAGAAGTGTATGGTGTTTCCTGAAACATGTAAAAAACAAAGCAACAGAGCCTAGGGCACTTCCACTTATGGTCCTATAGCTTAGGGAAATTAAAATCAAAAAGACACAGCCACCCCAAAGTTTGGGATGGCTCTGTTTAGAAGAACCTCGTTTACAGTACAAGTTCAATATCACAGAAAGCGAAAAATGGATAAAGAAGTTGTGGTACTTACGTACAATCCAATATCACTTAGCAATGAAATCTATGTCATCAGGCCCGTAGCAACATAATGAGTGGATTCAGGTACGATGATTCTAAGTGAAATAAGTCACACAGAAAAAGAAACTTCATAAGATATCACTAATACACGGAATGTCAACTTGGCTACACAGGAACTGAATTACAAAACAGAACAGGGTCTCAAATGTAGAAAACCAACTTATGCTTGCTTAAGGGGAAAGGTGAGTTGGGGTGCTGCATAAAACCAGAGATTGAAATTAGCACAGATACCGTTCCATAAGCCAAATATGTAATAGACAAGAGCTACTCCTTGCTCAACGAAGTGGACTCAACACCCCATATTAAACGCCTAAGAATATACCTGACTAGTAAGAATCTTAAAACCTATGGATTTATATGTCTCCGAAAGAGAATCAAGCGTGTGTACAGTGGCATAAATGCAGCAGTGATAGGATTGGTGAGGTTTGGTGAGCAAATGCAGTCCCTTTGAAGTCATATTGCATGGTACCCATTCCATGGGTCTCAACTCTCCAGGTTTAAGGGATTCTTCCTTCAGCTAAAACATGCATGTGGAACCCAGAGTATGATCCACCATGTGATCGGGAAATGTGTTCAAATGTGTCTCAGTTTTCGTCCCCTGGTCCTCGGGTGCAACATTCCAGATGCTTTACTAACACTCTCCCCACTTGGAGAGTCAGTGCCTTTAACCTCCTGTTTGGCCCAGTTTGCAATTTCTGCGGAAAATGTACAGGAATAGCGAGAACCAATGAGAAACTAGCTGGAGGTGTCTGGACGGGCAAATTTAACTCTCATTTCCCACCAGGAAGAGGAATTAAGCAAAGGCTCAGCGTGCCGTGCCGGAACCACACTAGGGCCTGAAGCAATCCTGCGGTGTTGCGGAGAGCTCACAAGAAAGCGAGTTGAAGAAAGGAGCTCAGGGGCACTGTCATTCACAAACCTGCAGAGTTATAAATGACAGCTATGGTCCAAAAATATATTGAAGTAAGGCTGCCAAGAGGACTTGAAAGCGGGGCAGAATTGCAGGAAACCGATTTCAGAAGGTACACGGGAGTCGCTCTTAAAGCATAGGAAAGAGACAGAACTTGGAAAATAATGCACTTGGCAAAAAAGTGCATATGTGTTTTATCCAGAGCTCTCACAACTGAGGGGAGGAGATTCCCAGCAGGCTCCAACTGCCACCTGAGGGCTCACGTTGCCAAGGCAACGTGAGCAAGCCAGGCAGGAGTTACCTCACAGCAGAGGTCCCACCTCACAGAAGGGTGAGAAACCCAGCCAACATCAGACTCTCACCAGAGGGCCCACATCACCAAGGGGATGGGAACCAGGCAGGAGTGTCTTCACACCAATGGGGCCACATCATTGACAGGTGAGGTACTCAGCACATGTGTCCTCAATCCAGAGGACCCACATCACCAAGGGCCTTGGAGTGAGGCAGGCAGGAGTAGCCTCACAACACTGGGCCCATAGAATAAAAAAGTGAGGAATCCAGCAGTTGGAACCTCCTAGCAGGCGGCCCAGAGCACCGAGGCTATGGGATCCAGGCCACAGTGAACTCACAGAAGAGGACCCATGTCATGAAACTGAGCAACCCAGCCATTGGGACCTCAGAGCAGGAGGCCCACATCCCCATGGGGATGGAAATCTGGTAGGAGTGTCCTTGCACCACTGAGAACGTATCAGAAAATTTTGGGAGACCAGCAGTTAGGGCCTGACGCCAGAGGACCCTCATCACCAAGGGAAGGAGGCTCCCAGCAGGCTCCAACTGCCACCAGAGGGCTGACGTCGCCAAGGCGATGTGTGCCAACCAGGCACGAATGACCTCACAGCAGAGGGCTCACCTCAGAGAAGTGTGACGAACCCAGTCAGGATCAGACTCGCACCAGTGGGCCCACATCACCAAGGGGATGGGAACCAGGCAGGAGTGTCCCCACACCAGTGGGACAACATCATCGAAAGGTGAGGATCCCAGCACATGTAGCCTCAAACCAGAGGAACCACATCACCAAGGGGTTCAGAATTAGGCTGGCAGGACCGGCCTCCCAACACAGGGTCCACAGAATATAAAAGTTGAGGAATCCAGCAGTTGGAACCTCCCAGCAAGTGGCCCAGAGCACCGAGGCTATGGGATCCAGGCCGCAGTGAACTCACAGCAGAGGGCCCACATCATGAACCTGTGAGCAGCCCAGCCGTTGGGACCTCAGAACAGAAGGCCCACATCCCCATTGGGATGGGAACCTGGCAGGAGTGGCCTTGAACCACTTAGCACATATCAGAAAATGTTAGGAGCCCAGCAGTTAGGGCCTGACACCAGGGGGCCCTCATAACTGAGGGGAGGAGACTCCCAGCAGGTTCCAACTGCCAACAGATGGCCCACGTCTACAAGGTGACATGCACCAGCCAGGCAGTAGTGACCTCACAGCAGAGGGCCTATCTCACAGAAGGGTGAGGAACCGAGGCAGGATGAGACTCTCGCCAGAGAGCTCACAACACCAAGGGGATGGGAACCAGTCAGGACTGTCCTCCCACCAGTGGGGCCACATCATCGAAAGGTGAGGAACCCAGCACATGCGGCCTCATATCAGAGGACATACATCACAAAGGGGATGGGAGTGAGGCAGGTAGGAGTAGCCTAAAAACAGAGGGCCCAAAGAATAAAAAAGGTGAGGAATCCAGCATTTGGAACCTCCCAGCAGGCGGCCGAGAGCACAGAAGCTATGGGATGCAGGCAGGAGTGAACTAACACCAGAGAGCCCACATCATGAAACTGTGAGCAACCCAGGCGTTGGGACCTCAGAGCAGAAAGCTCACATCCCCATGGGGATGGGAACCTGACAGGAGTGTCCTGGCATCACTGGGCTCACATCAGTAAATGTGGGGAGCCCAGCAGTTAGGGCCTGATGCTAGAGGGCCATCATCACCGAGGGCAGGAGGCTCCCAGCAGGTTCCATGTGCCAACAGAGGGCCCACGTCGCCAAGGTGATGTGTGCAAGTCAGGCAGGACTGACCTCACAGCAGAGGGCCTACCTCACAGAAGAGTGAGGAACCCAGCCAGGATAAGACTGTCACCAGAAGACCCACATCACCAAGGGGATGGGAACCAGGCAGGAGTGTCCTCACACCAGTGGGGCCACATCATTGAAAGTTGTGGAACCCAGCACATGTGGCCTCAAACCAGAGGACCCACATCAGGAAGGGGTTGCGAGTGAGGCAAGAAGGAGGAGCATCGCAACACAGGACCCATAGAATACAAAAGTTGAGGAATCGAGAAGTTGGAACCTCCCAGCAGGCGGCCCAGAGCACAGAGGCTATGGCATCCAGGCCAGAGTGAACTAACAGCAGAGAGCCCACATCATGAAACTGTGAACAACCCAGCCATTGGGACCTCAGAGCAGAAGGCCCACATCCCAATGGGGATGTGAACCTGGATGGAGTGTCCTCGAACCACTGGGCGCACATCACAAAATGTGGGGAGCCCAGCAGTTAGGGCCTGATGCCAGAGGTCCCCCATCACCGAGGGGAGGAGGCTCCCAGCAGGCTCCAAGTGCCACCAGAGGGCTCATGTCCACAAGGTGAGGTGAGCAAGCCAGGCAGGAGTGACCTCACAGCAGACGGGCCACCTCACAGAAGGGTGAGGAACCCAGCCAGGATCAGACTCTCAACAGAGGGCCCACATCACCAAGGGGATGTGAACCAGGCAGGAGTCTCCTAAGACCATTGGTCCCACATCATCGAAAGGTGAGGAACCCAGCACATGTGGCCTCAAACCAGACGACACACATCACGAAGGGGCTGGGAGTGAGGCAGGCAGGAAGATCCTCACAACAGAGGGCCTAAAAAATTAAAAAAGTGAGGAATCCAGCAGTTGGAACCTCCCAGCAGGTGGCCAAGAGCACAGAGGCTATGGGATCCAGGCCACAGTGAACTAACACCAGAGAGCCCACATCATGAAATTGTGATCAACCCAGCCGTTGGAACCTCAGAGCAGAAGGCCCACATCCCCATGGAGAATGGAACCTAAGAGGAGTGCCCGAGCATCACTGGGCTCACTAAGAAAAGTTGGGGAGCCCAGCAGTTAGGACCTGACGTCAGAGGGCCCTCATCACAGAGGTGAGGAGGCTCCCAGCAGGGTCCAAGTGCCACCAGAGGGCTAATGTCAACAAGGCGAGGTGAGCAAACCAGGCAAGAGTTACCTGATAGTAGAGGGCCCACCTCACAGATGGGTGAGGAACCCAGCCAGGATCAGACTCTCACCAGAGGGCCCACATCACAAAGGGGATGGGAACCAGTCAGGTTTATCCTCACACCAGTGGGGCGTCATCATCTTAAGGTGAGGAACCCAGCACATGTGTCCTCAAACCAGAGGACCCACATCACCAAGGGCCTTGGAGTGAGGCAGGCAGGAGTAGCCTCACAACACAGGGCACATAATATAAAAAACGTGAGGATTCCAGCATTTAGACCTCCAGCAGGCGGCTCAGAACACCGAGGCTATGGGATCCAGGCCGCAATGAACTCACAGCAGAGGGCCCACATCATAAAACTGTGAGCAACCCTGGCGTTGGGACCTCAGCGCACAAGGCCCACATCCCCATGGGAATGGGAACCTGGCTGGAGTGTCCTCGCACCACTGGGCGCACATCAGAAAATGTGGGGAGCCCACCATTTAGGGCCTGACGCCAGAGGGCCGTCATCACCGAGAGGAGGAGGCACCCTGCATGCTCCAACTGCCACCAGAGGGCTCACATCTCCAAGGTGATGTGTGCCAGGCAGGCAGGAGTGACCTCACAGCAGAGGGCCTACCTCACAGAACGTTGTTGAACCCAGCCAGGATTAGACTCTCGCCAGAGAGCCCACCTCACCAAGGGAATGGGAACCAGGCAGGAGTGTCCTCACACGAGTGGGGCCACAACATCGAAAGGTGAGGAACGCAGCACATGTGGCCTCAAGCAATAGGACAGTCATCACCAAGGGGCTGGCAGTGAGGCAGACAGGAGGAGCCTCACAACAGAGGGCACATAGAATAAAAAAGATGAGGAATCCAACAGTTGGAACCTCCCAGCAGGCGGCTCAGAGCACCGATGATAAGGGATCCTTGCCGGAGTGAACTCACAGCAGAGGGCCCATATCATAGTACTGTGAGCAAGCCAGCCGTTTTGACCTCAGAGCAGAAGGCCCATATCCCCATGGGGATGGGAACATGGCAAGAGTGTCCTCACTCACTTGGTGCACATCAGATAATGTGGGGAGCCCAGCAGTTATGGCCTAAGGCAAGAGGGCCCTCATCACCGAGGGGAGGAGGATCCCAGCACACTCCAACTGCCACCAGAGGGCCCAAATCGCCAAGGTGACGTGTGCCAGACAGGCATGATTGACCTCACAGCAGAGGGCCCACCTCACAGAAGGTTGAGGAACCCAGCCAGGATCAGACTCTCACCTGAGGGTCCACATCAGCAAGGGGATGGGAACCAGTCAGGACTGTCTTCCCTCCAGTGGGGCCACATCATCGAAAGGTGTGGAACCCAGCACATGTGACCTCAAATCAGAGGACACATATCACAAAGAGAATGGGAGTGAGGCAGGCAGGAGTAGCCTAAAAACAGAGGGCCCGAAGAATAAGAAAGGTGAGGAATCCAGCAGTTGGAACCTCCCAGCAGGCGACCGAGTGCACAGAAGTTATGGGATGCAGGCAGGAGTGAACTAACAGCAGAGAGCCCACATCATGAAACTGTGAGCAACCCAGGCGTTGGGACCTCAGAGCAGAAGGCCCACATCCCAATGGGGATGTGAACCTGACTGGAGTGTCCTTGCACCACTGGGCACACATCACAAAATGTGGGGAGCTCAGCAGTTAGGGCCTGACGCCAGAGGGCCCTCATCACCGAGGGGAGGAGGCTCCCAGCAGGCTCCAAGTGCCACCAGAGGGCTCATGTCCACAAGGCGAGGTGAGCAAGCCAGGCAGGAGTGACCTCACAGCAGACGGCCCACCTCACAGATGGGTGAGGAACCCAGCCAGGATCAGACTCTCAACAGAGGGCCCACATCACCAAGGGGATGTGAACCAGGCAGGAGTCTCCTAAGACCATTGGTCCCACATCATCAAAAGGTGAGGAACCCAGCACATGTGGCCTCAAACCAGACGACACACATCACGAAGGGGCTGGGAGTGAGGCAGGCAGGAGGATCCTCACAACAGAGGGCCCACAAAATTAAAAAAGTGAGGAATCCAGCAGTTGGAACCTCCCAGCAGGCGGCCAAGAGCACAGAGGCTATGGGATCCAGGCCTCTGTGAACTAACACCAGAGAGCCCACATCATGAAAATGTGAACAACCCAGCCATTGGAACCTCAGAGCAGAAGGCCCACATCCCCATGGAGATGGGATCCTAAGAGGAGTGCCCAAGCATCATTGGGCTCACTAAGAAAAGTTGGTGAGCCCAGCAGTTAGGGCCTGAGCCAAGAGGGCCCTCATCACCGGGGGGAGGAGATTCCCAGCATGCTCCAACTGCCATCACATGGCTGACTTCACCAAGGCAATGTGTGCCAGCCATGCAGGAGTGACCTATCAGCAGAGGGTCTCCCTCACAGAAGGGTGAGGAACACAGTCAGGAACAGACTCTCACCAGGGGGTCCACATAACCACGTGGATGAGAACCAGGCAGGAGTGTCCTCACACTAGTGGGGCCACATCATCGAAAGGTGAGGAACCCAGCAAAGGTGGCCGCAAACCAGAGGACCCACATCACCAAGGGGTTGAGAGTGAGGTAGGTGTCTGGACGGGCATATTTAACACTCATTTCCCACCAGGAAGAGGAATTAACCAAAGGCTCAGCGTGCCCTGCCAGAAGCAGATTAGGGCCTGAAGCAGTCTTGCGGGTTTGCGGCCAGCTCACAAGAAAGCGAATTAAAGAAAGGAGCTCAGGGGCCCTGTAATTCACAAAACTGCAGAGTTATAAATGACAGCTATCGTCCAAAAATATATTGAAGTATTGGTGCGAACAGGACTTGAAAGCGGGGCAGAATTTCAGGAAACCGATTTCAGGAGGTAGACTGGAATTGCATTTAAAGCATAGGAAAAGAGGCAGAACGTCCACAATGATGCACTTGGCCAAAAAGGGCATATGCGTTTTTTCCTGAATATATTCAGGAAAAAACGCATACGCACTTTTTGGCCAACCAAGCAAGCTTGCAAAGGAAATCTGCACTAAAATGAAGTCTCACTTCCCCCCGGTCAAAAGGGCCATCTAAAAAAAAGTGTAAAATCCAGAAAGGCAGGACAGGACATGGAGAACTGGGAGCCTTGTTATGCTGATGGGCGGGATGTAAATTGCCAACAGCCACTCTGGAGAAGTGTATGGTGTTTCCTGAAACATCTAAAAAACAAATCAACAGAGCCTAGGGCACTTCCACTTATGGTCCTATAGCTTAGGGAAATTAAAATCAAAAAGACACAGCTACCCTAAAGTTTGGGACGCGTATCTTTACAAGAACGTCGTTTACAGTACAAGTTCAATATCACAGAAAGCGAAAAATGGATAAAGAAGTTGTGGTACTTACGTACAATGCAATATCACTCAGCAATGAAATCTATGTCATCAGGCCCGTAGCAGCATAATGAGTGGATTCAGGTACGATGATTCTAAGTGAAATAAGTCACACAGAAAAAGAAACATCATAAGATATCACTACTACACGGAATGTAAACTTGGCTACACAGGAACTGAATTACAAAACAGAACAGGGTCTCAAATGTAGAAAACCAACTTATGCTTGCTTAAGGGGAAAGGTGAGTTGGGGTGCTGCATAAAACCAGAGATTGAAATTAGCACAGATACCGTTCCATAAGCCAAATATGTAATAGACAAGAGCTACTCCTTGCTCAACGAATTGAACTAAACACCGCATATTAAACGCCTAAGAATATACCTGACTAGTAAGAATCTTACAACCTATGGATTTATATGTCTCCGAAAGAGAATCAAGCGTGTGAACAGCAGAATAAACGCAGCAGTGATAGGATTGGTGAGGTTCGGTGAGCAAATGCAGACCCTTTGAAGTCATACTGCATGGTACCCATTCCATGGATCTCAACTCTCCAGGTTTAAGGGATTCTTCCTTCAGCTAAAACATGCATGTGGATCCCAGAGTATGATCCACCATGTGATCGGGAAACGTGTTCAAATGTGTCTCAGTTTCCGTCCCCTGGTACTCGGGTGCAACATTCCAGACGCTTTACTAACACTCTCCCCACTTGGAGAGTCAGTGTCTTTAACCTCCTGTTTGGCCCAGTTTGCAATTTCTGCGGAAAATGAACAGGAATAGGGAGAAAAAATGAGAGATTAGCTGGAGATGTCTTGACCGGCAAATTTAACTCTCATTTCCCACGAGGAAGAGGAATTAACCAAAGGCCCAGCGTGCCATGCCGGAACCACACTAGGGCCTGAAGCAATCCTGCAGTGTTGAGGCCAGCTCACAAGAAAGCGAGTTGAAGAAAGGAGCTCAGGGACACTGTAATTCACAAACCTGCAGAGTTAAAAATGACAGCTATCGTCCAAAAGTATATTGAAGTAAGGCTGCCAAGAGGACTTGAAAGCGGGGCAGAATTGCAGGAAACCGATTTCAGGAGGTAGACTGGAATTTCATGTAACGCATAGGAAAAGAGGCAGAACGTCCACAATGATGCACTTGGCCAAAAAGTGCGTATGCATTTTTTCCTGAATATATTCAGGAAAAAATGCATATGCACTTTTTGGCCAACCAAGCAAGCTTGCAAAGGAAATCTGCACTACAATGAAGTCTCAGGGCCCCCGGTCAAAAGGGCCATCTGAAAAAAGTGTAAAATCCACAAAGGCAGGACAGGCCATGGAGAACTGGGAGCCTTGTTATGCTGATGGGCGGGATGTAAATTGCCAACAGCCACTCTGGAGAAGTGTATGGTGTTTCCTGAAACATGTAAAAAACAAAGCAACAGAGCCTAGGGCACTTCCACTTATGGTCCTATAGCTTAGGGAAATTAAAATCAAAAAGACACAGCCACCCCAAAGTTTGGGATGGCTCTGTTTAGAAGAACCTCGTTTACAGTACAAGTTCAATATCACAGAAAGCGAAAAATGGATAAAGAAGTTGTGGTACTTACGTACAATCCAATATCACTTAGCAATGAAATCTATGTCATCAGGCCCGTAGCAACATAATGAGTGGATTCAGGTACGATGATTCTAAGTGAAATAAGTCACACAGAAAAAGAAACTTCATAAGATATCACTAATACACGGAATGTCAACTTGGCTACACAGGAACTGAATTACAAAACAGAACAGGGTCTCAAATGTAGAAAACCAACTTATGCTTGCTTAAGGGGAAAGGTGAGTTGGGGTGCTGCATAAAACCAGAGATTGAAATTAGCACAGATACCGTTCCATAAGCCAAATATGTAATAGACAAGAGCTACTCCTTGCTCAACGAAGTGGACTCAACACCCCATATTAAACGCCTAAGAATATACCTGACTAGTAAGAATCTTAAAACCTATGGATTTATATGTCTCCGAAAGAGAATCAAGCGTGTGTACAGTGGCATAAATGCAGCAGTGATAGGATTGGTGAGGTTTGGTGAGCAAATGCAGTCCCTTTGAAGTCATATTGCATGGTACCCATTCCATGGGTCTCAACTCTCCAGGTTTAAGGGATTCTTCCTTCAGCTAAAACATGCATGTGGAACCCAGAGTATGATCCACCATGTGATCGGGAAATGTGTTCAAATGTGTCTCAGTTTTCGTCCCCTGGTCCTCGGGTGCAACATTCCAGATGCTTTACTAACACTCTCCCCACTTGGAGAGTCAGTGCCTTTAACCTCCTGTTTGGCCCAGTTTGCAATTTCTGCGGAAAATGTACAGGAATAGCGAGAACCAATGAGAAACTAGCTGGAGGTGTCTGGACGGGCAAATTTAACTCTCATTTCCCACCAGGAAGAGGAATTAAGCAAAGGCTCAGCGTGCCGTGCCGGAACCACACTAGGGCCTGAAGCAATCCTGCGGTGTTGCGGAGAGCTCACAAGAAAGCGAGTTGAAGAAAGGAGCTCAGGGGCACTGTCATTCACAAACCTGCAGAGTTATAAATGACAGCTATGGTCCAAAAATATATTGAAGTAAGGCTGCCAAGAGGACTTGAAAGCGGGGCAGAATTGCAGGAAACCGATTTCAGAAGGTACACGGGAGTCGCTCTTAAAGCATAGGAAAGAGACAGAACTTGGAAAATAATGCACTTGGCAAAAAAGTGCATATGTGTTTTATCCAGAGCTCTCACAACTGAGGGGAGGAGATTCCCAGCAGGCTCCAACTGCCACCTGAGGGCTCACGTTGCCAAGGCAACGTGAGCAAGCCAGGCAGGAGTTACCTCACAGCAGAGGTCCCACCTCACAGAAGGGTGAGAAACCCAGCCAACATCAGACTCTCACCAGAGGGCCCACATCACCAAGGGGATGGGAACCAGGCAGGAGTGTCTTCACACCAATGGGGCCACATCATTGACAGGTGAGGTACTCAGCACATGTGTCCTCAATCCAGAGGACCCACATCACCAAGGGCCTTGGAGTGAGGCAGGCAGGAGTAGCCTCACAACACTGGGCCCATAGAATAAAAAAGTGAGGAATCCAGCAGTTGGAACCTCCTAGCAGGCGGCCCAGAGCACCGAGGCTATGGGATCCAGGCCACAGTGAACTCACAGAAGAGGACCCATGTCATGAAACTGAGCAACCCAGCCATTGGGACCTCAGAGCAGGAGGCCCACATCCCCATGGGGATGGAAATCTGGTAGGAGTGTCCTTGCACCACTGAGAACGTATCAGAAAATTTTGGGAGACCAGCAGTTAGGGCCTGACGCCAGAGGACCCTCATCACCAAGGGAAGGAGGCTCCCAGCAGGCTCCAACTGCCACCAGAGGGCTGACGTCGCCAAGGCGATGTGTGCCAACCAGGCACGAATGACCTCACAGCAGAGGGCTCACCTCAGAGAAGTGTGACGAACCCAGTCAGGATCAGACTCGCACCAGTGGGCCCACATCACCAAGGGGATGGGAACCAGGCAGGAGTGTCCCCACACCAGTGGGACAACATCATCGAAAGGTGAGGATCCCAGCACATGTAGCCTCAAACCAGAGGAACCACATCACCAAGGGGTTCAGAATTAGGCTGGCAGGACCGGCCTCCCAACACAGGGTCCACAGAATATAAAAGTTGAGGAATCCAGCAGTTGGAACCTCCCAGCAAGTGGCCCAGAGCACCGAGGCTATGGGATCCAGGCCGCAGTGAACTCACAGCAGAGGGCCCACATCATGAACCTGTGAGCAGCCCAGCCGTTGGGACCTCAGAACAGAAGGCCCACATCCCCATTGGGATGGGAACCTGGCAGGAGTGGCCTTGAACCACTTAGCACATATCAGAAAATGTTAGGAGCCCAGCAGTTAGGGCCTGACACCAGGGGGCCCTCATAACTGAGGGGAGGAGACTCCCAGCAGGTTCCAACTGCCAACAGATGGCCCACGTCTACAAGGTGACATGCACCAGCCAGGCAGTAGTGACCTCACAGCAGAGGGCCTATCTCACAGAAGGGTGAGGAACCGAGGCAGGATGAGACTCTCGCCAGAGAGCTCACAACACCAAGGGGATGGGAACCAGTCAGGACTGTCCTCCCACCAGTGGGGCCACATCATCGAAAGGTGAGGAACCCAGCACATGCGGCCTCATATCAGAGGACATACATCACAAAGGGGATGGGAGTGAGGCAGGTAGGAGTAGCCTAAAAACAGAGGGCCCAAAGAATAAAAAAGGTGAGGAATCCAGCATTTGGAACCTCCCAGCAGGCGGCCGAGAGCACAGAAGCTATGGGATGCAGGCAGGAGTGAACTAACACCAGAGAGCCCACATCATGAAACTGTGAGCAACCCAGGCGTTGGGACCTCAGAGCAGAAAGCTCACATCCCCATGGGGATGGGAACCTGACAGGAGTGTCCTGGCATCACTGGGCTCACATCAGTAAATGTGGGGAGCCCAGCAGTTAGGGCCTGATGCTAGAGGGCCATCATCACCGAGGGCAGGAGGCTCCCAGCAGGTTCCATGTGCCAACAGAGGGCCCACGTCGCCAAGGTGATGTGTGCAAGTCAGGCAGGACTGACCTCACAGCAGAGGGCCTACCTCACAGAAGAGTGAGGAACCCAGCCAGGATAAGACTGTCACCAGAAGACCCACATCACCAAGGGGATGGGAACCAGGCAGGAGTGTCCTCACACCAGTGGGGCCACATCATTGAAAGTTGTGGAACCCAGCACATGTGGCCTCAAACCAGAGGACCCACATCAGGAAGGGGTTGCGAGTGAGGCAAGAAGGAGGAGCATCGCAACACAGGACCCATAGAATACAAAAGTTGAGGAATCGAGAAGTTGGAACCTCCCAGCAGGCGGCCCAGAGCACAGAGGTTATGGCATCCAGGCCAGAGTGAACTAACAGCAGAGAGCCCACATCATGAAACTGTGAACAACCCAGCCATTGGGACCTCAGAGCAGAAGGCCCACATCCCAATGGGGATGTGAACCTGGATGGAGTGTCCTCGAACCACTGGGCGCACATCACAAAATGTGGGGAGCCCAGCAGTTAGGGCCTGATGCCAGAGGTCCCCCATCACCGAGGGGAGGAGGCTCCCAGCAGGCTCCAAGTGCCACCAGAGGGCTCATGTCCACAAGGTGAGGTGAGCAAGCCAGGCAGGAGTGACCTCACAGCAGACGGGCCACCTCACAGAAGGGTGAGGAACCCAGCCAGGATCAGACTCTCAACAGAGGGCCCACATCACCAAGGGGATGTGAACCAGGCAGGAGTCTCCTAAGACCATTGGTCCCACATCATCGAAAGGTGAGGAACCCAGCACATGTGGCCTCAAACCAGACGACACACATCACGAAGGGGCTGGGAGTGAGGCAGGCAGGAAGATCCTCACAACAGAGGGCCTAAAAAATTAAAAAAGTGAGGAATCCAGCAGTTGGAACCTCCCAGCAGGTGGCCAAGAGCACAGAGGCTATGGGATCCAGGCCACAGTGAACTAACACCAGAGAGCCCACATCATGAAATTGTGATCAACCCAGCCGTTGGAACCTCAGAGCAGAAGGCCCACATCCCCATGGAGAATGGAACCTAAGAGGAGTGCCCGAGCATCACTGGGCTCACTAAGAAAAGTTGGGGAGCCCAGCAGTTAGGACCTGACGTCAGAGGGCCCTCATCACAGAGGTGAGGAGGCTCCCAGCAGGGTCCAAGTGCCACCAGAGGGCTAATGTCAACAAGGCGAGGTGAGCAAACCAGGCAAGAGTTACCTGATAGTAGAGGGCCCACCTCACAGATGGGTGAGGAACCCAGCCAGGATCAGACTCTCACCAGAGGGCCCACATCACAAAGGGGATGGGAACCAGTCAGGTTTATCCTCACACCAGTGGGGCGTCATCATCTTAAGGTGAGGAACCCAGCACATGTGTCCTCAAACCAGAGGACCCACATCACCAAGGGCCTTGGAGTGAGGCAGGCAGGAGTAGCCTCACAACACAGGGCACATAATATAAAAAACGTGAGGATTCCAGCATTTAGACCTCCAGCAGGCGGCTCAGAACACCGAGGCTATGGGATCCAGGCCGCAATGAACTCACAGCAGAGGGCCCACATCATAAAACTGTGAGCAACCCTGGCGTTGGGACCTCAGCGCACAAGGCCCACATCCCCATGGGAATGGGAACCTGGCTGGAGTGTCCTCGCACCACTGGGCGCACATCAGAAAATGTGGGGAGCCCACCATTTAGGGCCTGACGCCAGAGGGCCGTCATCACCGAGAGGAGGAGGCACCCTGCATGCTCCAACTGCCACCAGAGGGCTCACATCTCCAAGGTGATGTGTGCCAGGCAGGCAGGAGTGACCTCACAGCAGAGGGCCTACCTCACAGAACGTTGTTGAACCCAGCCAGGATTAGACTCTCGCCAGAGAGCCCACCTCACCAAGGGAATGGGAACCAGGCAGGAGTGTCCTCACACGAGTGGGGCCACAACATCGAAAGGTGAGGAACGCAGCACATGTGGCCTCAAGCAATAGGACAGTCATCACCAAGGGGCTGGCAGTGAGGCAGACAGGAGGAGCCTCACAACAGAGGGCACATAGAATAAAAAAGATGAGGAATCCAGCAGTTGGAACCTCCCAGCAGGCGGCTCAGAGCACCGATGATAAGGGATCCTTGCCGGAGTGAACTCACAGCAGAGGGCCCATATCATAGTACTGTGAGCAAGCCAGCCGTTTTGACCTCAGAGCAGAAGGCCCATATCCCCATGGGGATGGGAACATGGCAAGAGTGTCCTCACTCACTTGGTGCACATCAGATAATGTGGGGAGCCCAGCAGTTATGGCCTAAGGCAAGAGGGCCCTCATCACCGAGGGGAGGAGGATCCCAGCACACTCCAACTGCCACCAGAGGGCCCAAATCGCCAAGGTGACGTGTGCCAGACAGGCATGATTGACCTCACAGCAGAGGGCCCACCTCACAGAAGGTTGAGGAACCCAGCCAGGATCAGACTCTCACCTGAGGGTCCACATCAGCAAGGGGATGGGAACCAGTCAGGACTGTCTTCCCTCCAGTGGGGCCACATCATCGAAAGGTGTGGAACCCAGCACATGTGACCTCAAATCAGAGGACACATATCACAAAGAGAATGGGAGTGAGGCAGGCAGGAGTAGCCTAAAAACAGAGGGCCCGAAGAATAAGAAAGGTGAGGAATCCAGCAGTTGGAACCTCCCAGCAGGCGACCGAGTGCACAGAAGTTATGGGATGCAGGCAGGAGTGAACTAACAGCAGAGAGCCCACATCATGAAACTGTGAGCAACCCAGGCGTTGGGACCTCAGAGCAGAAGGCCCACATCCCAATGGGGATGTGAACCTGACTGGAGTGTCCTTGCACCACTGGGCACACATCACAAAATGTGGGGAGCTCAGCAGTTAGGGCCTGACGCCAGAGGGCCCTCATCACCGAGGGGAGGAGGCTCCCAGCAGGCTCCAAGTGCCACCAGAGGGCTCATGTCCACAAGGCGAGGTGAGCAAGCCAGGCAGGAGTGACCTCACAGCAGACGGCCCACCTCACAGATGGGTGAGGAACCCAGCCAGGATCAGACTCTCAACAGAGGGCCCACATCACCAAGGGGATGTGAACCAGGCAGGAGTCTCCTAAGACCATTGGTCCCACATCATCAAAAGGTGAGGAACCCAGCACATGTGGCCTCAAACCAGACGACACACATCACGAAGGGGCTGGGAGTGAGGCAGGCAGGAGGATCCTCACAACAGAGGGCCCACAAAATTAAAAAAGTGAGGAATCCAGCAGTTGGAACCTCCCAGCAGGCGGCCAAGAGCACAGAGGCTATGGGATCCAGGCCTCTGTGAACTAACACCAGAGAGCCCACATCATGAAAATGTGAACAACCCAGCCATTGGAACCTCAGAGCAGAAGGCCCACATCCCCATGGAGATGGGATCCTAAGAGGAGTGCCCAAGCATCATTGGGCTCACTAAGAAAAGTTGGTGAGCCCAGCAGTTAGGGCCTGAGCCAAGAGGGCCCTCATCACCGGGGGGAGGAGATTCCCAGCATGCTCCAACTGCCATCACATGGCTGACTTCACCAAGGCAATGTGTGCCAGCCATGCAGGAGTGACCTATCAGCAGAGGGTCTCCCTCACAGAAGGGTGAGGAACACAGTCAGGAACAGACTCTCACCAGGGGGTCCACATAACCACGTGGATGAGAACCAGGCAGGAGTGTCCTCACACTAGTGGGGCCACATCATCGAAAGGTGAGGAACCCAGCAAAGGTGGCCGCAAACCAGAGGACCCACATCACCAAGGGGTTGAGAGTGAGGTAGGTGTCTGGACGGGCATATTTAACACTCATTTCCCACCAGGAAGAGGAATTAACCAAAGGCTCAGCGTGCCCTGCCAGAAGCAGATTAGGGCCTGAAGCAGTCTTGCGGGTTTGCGGCCAGCTCACAAGAAAGCGAATTAAAGAAAGGAGCTCAGGGGCCCTGTAATTCACAAAACTGCAGAGTTATAAATGACAGCTATCGTCCAAAAATATATTGAAGTATTGGTGCGAACAGGACTTGAAAGCGGGGCAGAATTTCAGGAAACCGATTTCAGGAGGTAGACTGGAATTGCATTTAAAGCATAGGAAAAGAGGCAGAACGTCCACAATGATGCACTTGGCCAAAAAGGGCATATGCGTTTTTTCCTGAATATATTCAGGAAAAAACGCATACGCACTTTTTGGCCAACCAAGCAAGCTTGCAAAGGAAATCTGCACTAAAATGAAGTCTCACTTCCCCCCGGTCAAAAGGGCCATCTAAAAAAAAGTGTAAAATCCAGAAAGGCAGGACAGGACATGGAGAACTGGGAGCCTTGTTATGCTGATGGGCGGGATGTAAATTGCCAACAGCCACTCTGGAGAAGTGTATGGTGTTTCCTGAAACATCTAAAAAACAAATCAACAGAGCCTAGGGCACTTCCACTTATGGTCCTATAGCTTAGGGAAATTAAAATCAAAAAGACACAGCTACCCTAAAGTTTGGGACGCGTATCTTTACAAGAACGTCGTTTACAGTACAAGTTCAATATCACAGAAAGCGAAAAATGGATAAAGAAGTTGTGGTACTTACGTACAATGCAATATCACTCAGCAATGAAATCTATGTCATCAGGCCCGTAGCAGCATAATGAGTGGATTCAGGTACGATGATTCTAAGTGAAATAAGTCACACAGAAAAAGAAACATCATAAGATATCACTACTACACGGAATGTAAACTTGGCTACACAGGAACTGAATTACAAAACAGAACAGGGTCTCAAATGTAGAAAACCAACTTATGCTTGCTTAAGGGGAAAGGTGAGTTGGGGTGCTGCATAAAACCAGAGATTGAAATTAGCACAGATACCGTTCCATAAGCCAAATATGTAATAGACAAGAGCTACTCCTTGCTCAACGAATTGAACTAAACACCGCATATTAAACGCCTAAGAATATACCTGACTAGTAAGAATCTTACAACCTATGGATTTATATGTCTCCGAAAGAGAATCAAGCGTGTGAACAGCAGAATAAACGCAGCAGTGATAGGATTGGTGAGGTTCGGTGAGCAAATGCAGACCCTTTGAAGTCATACTGCATGGTACCCATTCCATGGATCTCAACTCTCCAGGTTTAAGGGATTCTTCCTTCAGCTAAAACATGCATGTGGATCCCAGAGTATGATCCACCATGTGATCGGGAAACGTGTTCAAATGTGTCTCAGTTTCCGTCCCCTGGTACTCGGGTGCAACATTCCAGACGCTTTACTAACACTCTCCCCACTTGGAGAGTCAGTGTCTTTAACCTCCTGTTTGGCCCAGTTTGCAATTTCTGCGGAAAATGAACAGGAATAGGGAGAAAAAATGAGAGATTAGCTGGAGATGTCTTGACCGGCAAATTTAACTCTCATTTCCCACGAGGAAGAGGAATTAACCAAAGGCCCAGCGTGCCATGCCGGAACCACACTAGGGCCTGAAGCAATCCTGCAGTGTTGAGGCCAGCTCACAAGAAAGCGAGTTGAAGAAAGGAGCTCAGGGACACTGTAATTCACAAACCTGCAGAGTTAAAAATGACAGCTATCGTCCAAAAGTATATTGAAGTAAGGCTGCCAAGAGGACTTGAAAGCGGGGCAGAATTGCAGGAAACCGATTTCAGGAGGTAGACTGGAATTTCATGTAACGCATAGGAAAAGAGGCAGAACGTCCACAATGATGCACTTGGCCAAAAAGTGCGTATGCATTTTTTCCTGAATATATTCAGGAAAAAATGCATATGCACTTTTTGGCCAACCAAGCAAGCTTGCAAAGGAAATCTGCACTACAATGAAGTCTCAGGGCCCCCGGTCAAAAGGGCCATCTGAAAAAAGTGTAAAATCCACAAAGGCAGGACAGGCCATGGAGAACTGGGAGCCTTGTTATGCTGATGGGCGGGATGTAAATTGCCAACAGCCACTCTGGAGAAGTGTATGGTGTTTCCTGAAACATGTAAAAAACAAAGCAACAGAGCCTAGGGCACTTCCACTTATGGTCCTATAGCTTAGGGAAATTAAAATCAAAAAGACACAGCCACCCCAAAGTTTGGGATGGCTCTGTTTAGAAGAACCTCGTTTACAGTACAAGTTCAATATCACAGAAAGCGAAAAATGGATAAAGAAGTTGTGGTACTTACGTACAATCCAATATCACTTAGCAATGAAATCTATGTCATCAGGCCCGTAGCAACATAATGAGTGGATTCAGGTACGATGATTCTAAGTGAAATAAGTCACACAGAAAAAGAAACTTCATAAGATATCACTAATACACGGAATGTCAACTTGGCTACACAGGAACTGAATTACAAAACAGAACAGGGTCTCAAATGTAGAAAACCAACTTATGCTTGCTTAAGGGGAAAGGTGAGTTGGGGTGCTGCATAAAACCAGAGATTGAAATTAGCACAGATACCGTTCCATAAGCCAAATATGTAATAGACAAGAGCTACTCCTTGCTCAACGAAGTGGACTCAACACCCCATATTAAACGCCTAAGAATATACCTGACTAGTAAGAATCTTAAAACCTATGGATTTATATGTCTCCGAAAGAGAATCAAGCGTGTGTACAGTGGCATAAATGCAGCAGTGATAGGATTGGTGAGGTTTGGTGAGCAAATGCAGTCCCTTTGAAGTCATATTGCATGGTACCCATTCCATGGGTCTCAACTCTCCAGGTTTAAGGGATTCTTCCTTCAGCTAAAACATGCATGTGGAACCCAGAGTATGATCCACCATGTGATCGGGAAATGTGTTCAAATGTGTCTCAGTTTTCGTCCCCTGGTCCTCGGGTGCAACATTCCAGATGCTTTACTAACACTCTCCCCACTTGGAGAGTCAGTGCCTTTAACCTCCTGTTTGGCCCAGTTTGCAATTTCTGCGGAAAATGTACAGGAATATCGAGAACCAATGAGAAACTAGCTGGAGGTGTCTGGACGGGCAAATTTAACTCTCATTTCCCACCAGGAAGAGGAATTAAGCAAAGGCTCAGCGTGCCGTGCCGGAACCACACTAGGGCCTGAAGCAATCCTGCGGTGTTGCGGAGAGCTCACAAGAAAGCGAGTTGAAGAAAGGAGCTCAGGGGCACTGTCATTCACAAACCTGCAGAGTTATAAATGACAGCTATGGTCCAAAAATATATTGAAGTAAGGCTGCCAAGAGGACTTGAAAGCGGGGCAGAATTGCAGGAAACCGATTTCAGAAGGTACACGGGAGTCGCTGTTAAAGCATAGGAAAGAGACAGAACTTGGAAAATAATGCACTTGGCAAAAAAGTGCATATGTGTTTTATCCAGAGCTCTCACAACTGAGGGGAGGAGATTCCCAGCAGGCTCCAACTGCCACCTGAGGGCTCACGTTGCCAAGGCAACGTGAGCAAGCCAGGCAGGAGTTACCTCACAGCAGAGGTCCCACCTCACAGAAGGGTGAGAAACCCAGCCAACATCAGACTCTCACCAGAGGGCCCACATCACCAAGGGGATGGGAACCAGGCAGGAGTGTCTTCACACCAATGGGGCCACATCATTGACAGGTGAGGTACTCAGCACATGTGTCCTCAATCCAGAGGACCCACATCACCAAGGGCCTTGGAGTGAGGCAGGCAGGAGTAGCCTCACAACACTGGGCCCATAGAATAAAAAAGTGAGGAATCCAGCAGTTGGAACCTCCTAGCAGGCGGCCCAGAGCACCGAGGCTATGGGATCCAGGCCACAGTGAACTCACAGAAGAGGACCCATGTCATGAAACTGAGCAACCCAGCCATTGGGACCTCAGAGCAGGAGGCCCACATCCCCATGGGGATGGAAATCTGGTAGGAGTGTCCTTGCACCACTGAGAACGTATCAGAAAATTTTGGGAGACCAGCAGTTAGGGCCTGACGCCAGAGGACCCTCATCACCAAGGGAAGGAGGCTCCCAGCAGGCTCCAACTGCCACCAGAGGGCTGACGTCGCCAAGGCGATGTGTGCCAACCAGGCACGAATGACCTCACAGCAGAGGGCTCACCTCAGAGAAGTGTGACGAACCCAGTCAGGATCAGACTCGCACCAGTGGGCCCACATCACCAAGGGGATGGGAACCAGGCAGGAGTGTCCCCACACCAGTGGGACAACATCATCGAAAGGTGAGGATCCTAGCACATGTAGCCTCAAACCAGAGGAACCACATCACCAAGGGGTTCAGAATTAGGCTGGCAGGACCGGCCTCCCAACACAGGGTCCACAGAATATAAAAGTTGAGGAATCCAGCAGTTGGAACCTCCCAGCAAGTGGCCCAGAGCACCGAGGCTATGGGATCCAGGCCGCAGTGAACTCACAGCAGAGGGCCCACATCATGAACCTGTGAGCAGCCCAGCCGTTGGGACCTCAGAACAGAAGGCCCACATCCCCATTGGGATGGGAACCTGGCAGGAGTGGCCTTGAACCACTTAGCACATATCAGAAAATGTTAGGAGCCCAGCAGTTAGGGCCTGACACCAGGGGGCCCTCATAACTGAGGGGAGGAGACTCCCAGCAGGTTCCAACTGCCAACAGATGGCCCACGTCTACAAGGTGACATGCACCAGCCAGGCAGTAGTGACCTCACAGCAGAGGGCCTATCTCACAGAAGGGTGAGGAACCGAGGCAGGATGAGACTCTCGCCAGAGAGCTCACAACACCAAGGGGATGGGAACCAGTCAGGACTGTCCTCCCACCAGTGGGGCCACATCATCGAAAGGTGAGGAACCCAGCACATGCGGCCTCATATCAGAGGACATACATCACAAAGGGGATGGGAGTGAGGCAGGTAGGAGTAGCCTAAAAACAGAGGGCCCAAAGAATAAAAAAGGTGAGGAATCCAGCATTTGGAACCTCCCAGCAGGCGGCCGAGAGCACAGAAGCTATGGGATGCAGGCAGGAGTGAACTAACACCAGAGAGCCCACATCATGAAACTGTGAGCAACCCAGGCGTTGGGACCTCAGAGCAGAAAGCTCACATCCCCATGGGGATGGGAACCTGACAGGAGTGTCGTGGCATCACTGGGCTCACATCAGTAAATGTGGGGAGCCCAGCAGTTAGGGCCTGATGCTAGAGGGCCATCATCACCGAGGGCAGGAGGCTCCCAGCAGGTTCCATGTGCCAACAGAGGGCCCACGTCGCCAAGGTGATGTGTGCAAGTCAGGCAGGACTGACCTCACAGCAGAGGGCCTACCTCACAGAAGAGTGAGGAACCCAGCCAGGATAAGACTGTCACCAGAAGACCCACATCACCAAGGGGATGGGAACCAGGCAGGAGTGTCCTCACACCAGTGGGGCCACATCATTGAAAGTTGTGGAACCCAGCACATGTGGCCTCAAACCAGAGGACCCACATCAGGAAGGGGTTGCGAGTGAGGCAAGAAGGAGGAGCATCGCAACACAGGACCCATAGAATACAAAAGTTGAGGAATCGAGAAGTTGGAACCTCCCAGCAGGCGGCCCAGAGCACAGAGGCTATGGCATCCAGGCCAGAGTGAACTAACAGCAGAGAGCCCACATCATGAAACTGTGAACAACCCAGCCATTGGGACCTCAGAGCAGAAGGCCCACATCCCAATGGGGATGTGAACCTGGATGGAGTGTCCTCGAACCACTGGGCGCACATCACAAAATGTGGGGAGCCCAGCAGTTAGGGCCTGATGCCAGAGGTCCCCCATCACCGAGGGGAGGAGGCTCCCAGCAGGCTCCAAGTGCCACCAGAGGGCTCATGTCCACAAGGTGAGGTGAGCAAGCCAGGCAGGAGTGACCTCACAGCAGACGGGCCACCTCACAGAAGGGTGAGGAACCCAGCCAGGATCAGACTCTCAACAGAGGGCCCACATCACCAAGGGGATGTGAACCAGGCAGGAGTCTCCTAAGACCATTGGTCCCACATCATCGAAAGGTGAGGAACCCAGCACATGTGGCCTCAAACCAGACGACACACATCACGAAGGGGCTGGGAGTGAGGCAGGCAGGAAGATCCTCACAACAGAGGGCCTAAAAAATTAAAAAAGTGAGGAATCCAGCAGTTGGAACCTCCCAGCAGGTGGCCAAGAGCACAGAGGCTATGGGATCCAGGCCACAGTGAACTAACACCAGAGAGCCCACATCATGAAATTGTGATCAACCCAGCCGTTGGAACCTCAGAGCAGAAGGCCCACATCCCCATGGAGAATGGAACCTAAGAGGAGTGCCCGAGCATCACTGGGCTCACTAAGAAAAGTTGGGGAGCCCAGCAGTTAGGACCTGACGTCAGAGGGCCCTCATCACAGAGGTGAGGAGGCTCCCAGCAGGGTCCAAGTGCCACCAGAGGGCTAATGTCAACAAGGCGAGGTGAGCAAACCAGGCAAGAGTTACCTGATAGTAGAGGGCCCACCTCACAGATGGGTGAGGAACCCAGCCAGGATCAGACTCTCACCAGAGGGCCCACATCACAAAGGGGATGGGAACCAGTCAGGTTTATCCTCACACCAGTGGGGCGTCATCATCTTAAGGTGAGGAACCCAGCACATGTGTCCTCAAACCAGAGGACCCACATCACCAAGGGCCTTGGAGTGAGGCAGGCAGGAGTAGCCTCACAACACAGGGCACATAATATAAAAAACGTGAGGATTCCAGCATTTAGACCTCCAGCAGGCGGCTCAGAACACCGAGGCTATGGGATCCAGGCCGCAATGAACTCACAGCAGAGGGCCCACATCATAAAACTGTGAGCAACCCTGGCGTTGGGACCTCAGCGCACAAGGCCCACATCCCCATGGGAATGGGAACCTGGCTGGAGTGTCCTCGCACCACTGGGCGCACATCAGAAAATGTGGGGAGCCCACCATTTAGGGCCTGACGCCAGAGGGCCGTCATCACCGAGAGGAGGAGGCACCCTGCATGCTCCAACTGCCACCAGAGGGCTCACATCTCCAAGGTGATGTGTGCCAGGCAGGCAGGAGTGACCTCACAGCAGAGGGCCTACCTCACAGAACGTTGTTGAACCCAGCCAGGATTAGACTCTCGCCAGAGAGCCCACCTCACCAAGGGAATGGGAACCAGGCAGGAGTGTCCTCACACGAGTGGGGCCACAACATCGAAAGGTGAGGAACGCAGCACATGTGGCCTCAAGCAATAGGACAGTCATCACCAAGGGGCTGGCAGTGAGGCAGACAGGAGGAGCCTCACAACAGAGGGCACATAGAATAAAAAAGATGAGGAATCCAGCAGTTGGAACCTCCCAGCAGGCGGCTCAGAGCACCGATGATAAGGGATCCTTGCCGGAGTGAACTCACAGCAGAGGGCCCATATCATAGTACTGTGAGCAAGCCAGCCGTTTTGACCTCAGAGCAGAAGGCCCATATCCCCATGGGGATGGGAACATGGCAAGAGTGTCCTCACTCACTTGGTGCACATCAGATAATGTGGGGAGCCCAGCAGTTATGGCCTAAGGCAAGAGGGCCCTCATCACCGAGGGGAGGAGGATCCCAGCACACTCCAACTGCCACCAGAGGGCCCAAATCGCCAAGGTGACGTGTGCCAGACAGGCATGATTGACCTCACAGCAGAGGGCCCACCTCACAGAAGGTTGAGGAACCCAGCCAGGATCAGACTCTCACCTGAGGGTCCACATCAGCAAGGGGATGGGAACCAGTCAGGACTGTCTTCCCTCCAGTGGGGCCACATCATCGAAAGGTGTGGAACCCAGCACATGTGACCTCAAATCAGAGGACACATATCACAAAGAGAATGGGAGTGAGGCAGGCAGGAGTAGCCTAAAAACAGAGGGCCCGAAGAATAAGAAAGGTGAGGAATCCAGCAGTTGGAACCTCCCAGCAGGCGACCGAGTGCACAGAAGTTATGGGATGCAGGCAGGAGTGAACTAACAGCAGAGAGCCCACATCATGAAACTGTGAGCAACCCAGGCGTTGGGACCTCAGAGCAGAAGGCCCACATCCCAATGGGGATGTGAACCTGACTGGAGTGTCCTTGCACCACTGGGCACACATCACAAAATGTGGGGAGCTCAGCAGTTAGGGCCTGACGCCAGAGGGCCCTCATCACCGAGGGGAGGAGGCTCCCAGCAGGCTCCAAGTGCCACCAGAGGGCTCATGTCCACAAGGCGAGGTGAGCAAGCCAGGCAGGAGTGACCTCACAGCAGACGGCCCACCTCACAGATGGGTGAGGAACCCAGCCAGGATCAGACTCTCAACAGAGGGCCCACATCACCAAGGGGATGTGAACCAGGCAGGAGTCTCCTAAGACCATTGGTCCCACATCATCAAAAGGTGAGGAACCCAGCACATGTGGCCTCAAACCAGACGACACACATCATGAAGGGGCTGGGAGTGAGGCAGGCAGGAGGATCCTCACAACAGAGGGCCCACAAAATTAAAAAAGTGAGGAATCCAGCAGTTGGAACCTCCCAGCAGGCGGCCAAGAGCACAGAGGCTATGGGATCCAGGCCTCTGTGAACTAACACCAGAGAGCCCACATCATGAAAATGTGAACAACCCAGCCATTGGAACCTCAGAGCAGAAGGCCCACATCCCCATGGAGATGGGATCCTAAGAGGAGTGCCCAAGCATCATTGGGCTCACTAAGAAAAGTTGGTGAGCCCAGCAGTTAGGGCCTGAGCCAAGAGGGCCCTCATCACCGGGGGGAGGAGATTCCCAGCATGCTCCAACTGCCATCACATGGCTGACTTCACCAAGGCAATGTGTGCCAGCCATGCAGGAGTGACCTATCAGCAGAGGGTCTCCCTCACAGAAGGGTGAGGAACACAGTCAGGAACAGACTCTCACCAGGGGGTCCACATAACCACGTGGATGAGAACCAGGCAGGAGTGTCCTCACACTAGTGGGGCCACATCATCGAAAGGTGAGGAACCCAGCAAAGGTGGCCGCAAACCAGAGGACCCACATCACCAAGGGGTTGAGAGTGAGGTAGGTGTCTGGACGGGCATATTTAACACTCATTTCCCACCAGGAAGAGGAATTAACCAAAGGCTCAGCGTGCCCTGCCAGAAGCAGATTAGGGCCTGAAGCAGTCTTGCGGGTTTGCGGCCAGCTCACAAGAAAGCGAATTAAAGAAAGGAGCTCAGGGGCCCTGTAATTCACAAAACTGCAGAGTTATAAATGACAGCTATCGTCCAAAAATATATTGAAGTATTGGTGCGAAGAGGACTTGAAAGCGGGGCAGAATTTCAGGAAACCGATTTCAGGAGGTAGACTGGAATTGCATTTAAAGCATAGGAAAAGAGGCAGAACGTCCACAATGATGCACTTGGCCAAAAAGGGCATATGCGTTTTTTCCTGAATATATTCAGGAAAAAACGCATACGCACTTTTTGGCCAACCAAGCAAGCTTGCAAAGGAAATCTGCACTAAAATGAAGTCTCACTTCCCCCCGGTCAAAAGGGCCATCTAAAAAAAAGTGTAAAATCCAGAAAGGCAGGACAGGACATGGAGAACTGGGAGCCTTGTTATGCTGATGGGCGGGATGTAAATTGCCAACAGCCACTCTGGAGAAGTGTATGGTGTTTCCTGAAACATCTAAAAAACAAATCAACAGAGCCTAGGGCACTTCCACTTATGGTCCTATAGCTTAGGGAAATTAAAATCAAAAAGACACAGCTACCCTAAAGTTTGGGACGCGTATCTTTACAAGAACGTCGTTTACAGTACAAGTTCAATATCACAGAAAGCGAAAAATGGATAAAGAAGTTGTGGTACTTACGTACAATGCAATATCACTCAGCAATGAAATCTATGTCATCAGGCCCGTAGCAGCATAATGAGTGGATTCAGGTACGATGATTCTAAGTGAAATAAGTCACACAGAAAAAGAAACATCATAAGATATCACTACTACACGGAATGTAAACTTGGCTACACAGGAACTGAATTACAAAACAGAACAGGGTCTCAAATGTAGAAAACCAACTTATGCTTGCTTAAGGGGAAAGCTGAGTTGGGTTGCTGCATAAAACCAGAGATTGAAATTAGCACAGATACCGTTCCATAAGCCAAATATGTAATAGACAAGAGGTACTCCTTGCTCAACGAAGTGGACTCAACACCCCATATTAAACGCCTAAGTATATACCTGACTAGTAAGAATCTTAAAACCTATGGATTTATATGTCTCCGAAAGAGAATCAAGCGTGTGTACAGCGGCATAAACGCAGCAGTGATAGGATTGGTGAGGTTCGGTGAGCAAATGCAGACCCTTTGAAGTCATATTGCATGGTACCCATTCCATGGGTCTCAACTCTCCAGGTTTAAGGGATTCTTCCTTCAGCTAAAACATGCACGTGGAACCCAGAGTATGATCCACCGTGTGATCGGGAAACGTGTTCAAATGTGTCTCAGTTTTCGTCCCCTGGTACTCGGGTGCAACATTCCAGATGCTTTACTAACACTCTGCCCACTTGGAGAGTCAGTGCCTTTAACCTCCTGTTTGCCCCGGTTTGCAATTTCTGCGGAAGATGAACAGGAATAGGGAGAACCAATGAGATACTAGATGAAGGTGTCTGGATGGGCAAATTTAACTCTCATTTCCCACCAGGAAGAGGAATTAACCAAAGGCTCAGCATGCCATGCCGGAACCACACTAGGGCCTGAAGCAATCCTGCAGTGTGGTGGCCAGCTCACAAGAAAGCGAGTTGAAGAAAGGAGCTCAGGGGCACTGTTATTCACAAACCTGCAGAGTTATAAATGACAGCTATCGTCCAAAAATATATTGAAGTAAGTCTTCCAAGAGGACTTGAAAGCGGGGCAGATTTTCCAGAAACCAATTTCGGGAGGTAGACTGGAATTGCATGTAAAGCATAGGAAAAGAGGCAGAACGTCCACAATGATGCACTTGGCCAAAAAGGACGTATGCGTTTTTTCCTGAATATATTCAGGAAAAAACGCATACGTCCTTTTTGGCCAACCAAGGAAGCTTGCAAAGGAAATCTGCACTACAATGAAGTCTCACTTCCCGCCGGTCAAAAGGGCCATCTGAAAAAGGTGTAAAATCCAGAAAGGCAGGACAGGCCATGGAGAACAGGACGCCTTGTTATGCTGATGGGCGGGATATAAATTGCCAACAGCCACTCTGGAGAAGAGTATGGTGTTTCCTGAAACATCTAAAAAACAAAGCAACGGAGCCTAGGGCACTTCCACTTATGGTCCTATAGCTTAGGGTAATTAAAATCAAAAAGACACAGCCACCCCAAAGTTTGGGACGGCTCTGTTTACAAGAACCTCGTTTACGGTGCAAGTTCAATATCGCAGAAAGCGAAAAATGGATAAAGAAGTTGTGGTACTTACGTCCCATGCAATATCACTCAGCAATGAAATCTATGTCATCAGCCCCATAGCAGCATAATGAGAGCATTCAGGTACGGTGATTCTAAGTGAAATAAGTCACACAGAAAAAGAAACATCATAAGATATCACTACTACACGGAATTTAAACTTGGCTACACAAGAATTGAATTACAAAACAGAACAGGGTCTCAAATGTAGAAAACCATCTTATGCTTGCTTAAGGGGAAAGGTGAGTTGGGGTGCTGCATAAAACCAGAGATTGAAATTAGCACAGATACCGTTTCATAAGCCAAATATGTAATACACAAGAGCTACTCCTTGCTCAACGAAGTGGACTCAACACCCCATATTAAACGCCTAAGAATATACCTGACTAGTAAGAATCTTAAAACCTATGGATTTATATGTCTCCGAAAGAGAATCAAGCGTGTGTACACCGGCATAAATGCAGCATTGATAGGATTGGTGAGGTTTGGTGAGCAAATGCAGACTCTTTGAAGTCATATTGCATGGTACGCATTCCATGGGTCTCAACTCTCCAGGTTTAAGGGATTCTTCCTTCAGCTAAAACATACATTAGGAACCCAGAGTATGATCCACCATGTGATCGGGAAACGTGTTCAAATGTGTCTCAGTTTTCGTCCCCTGGTACTCGGGTGCAACATTCCAGATGCGTTACTAACACTCCCCCACTTAGAGACTCAGTGCCTTTAACCTCCTGTTTGGCCCAGTTTGCAATTTCTGCGGAAGATGAACAGGAGTAGGGAGAACCAATGAGAGACTACCTGGAGGTGTCTGGACGGGCAAATTTAACTCTCATTTCCCACCAGGAAGAGGAATTTACCAAAGGCGCAGCGTGCCATGCAGGAACAAGATTAGGGCCTGAAGCAATCCTGCGGTGTTGCGGCCAGCTCACAGAAAAGCGAGTTGAAGAAAGGAGCTCAGGTCACTGTAATTCACAAACCTGCAGAGTTATCAATGACAACTATCGTCCAAAAATATATTGAAGTGAGGCTGTCAAGAGGACTTGAAAGTGGGGCAGAATTGCAGGAAACCGATTTCAGGAGGTAGACTGGAATTGCATTTAAAGCATAGGAAAATAGGCAGAACGTCCACAATGATGCACTTGGTCAGAAAGGGCGTATGCGTTTTTTCCTGAATATATTCAGGAAAAAACACATACACACTTTTTGGCCAACCAAGCAAGCTTGCAAAGGAAATCTGCACTACAATGAAGTCTCCCTTCCCCCTGGGTCAAAAGGGCCATCTGAAAAAAGTGTAAAATCCAGAAAGGCAGGACAGGCCATGGAGAACTGGGAGCCTTGTTATGCTGATGGGCGGGATGTAAATTGCCAACAGCCACTCTGGAGAAGTGTATGGTGTTTCCTGAAACATCTAAAAAACAAAGCAACAGAGCCTAGGGCACGTCCACTTATGGTCCTATAGCTTAGGGAAATTAAAATCAAAAAGACACAGCCACCCCAAGGTTTGGGACAGCTCTGTTTACAAGAACCTCGTTTACGGTACAAGTTCAATATCGCAGAAAGGGAAAAATGGATAAAAAAAATGTGGTACTTACGTACAATGCAATATCACTCAGCAATGAAATCTATGTCATCAGGCCCGTAGCAGCATAATGAGTGGATTCAGGTACGATAATTCTAAGTGAAATAAGTCACACAGAAAAAGAAACATCATAAGATATCACTACTACACGGAATGTAAACTTGGCTACACAGGAACTGAATTACAAAACAGAACAGGGTATCAAATGTAGAAAACCAACTTATGCTTGCTTAAGGGGAAAGGTGAATTGGGGTGCTGCATAAAACCAGAGATTGAAATTAGCACAGATACCGTTCCATAAGCCAAATATGTAATAGACAAGAGCTACTCCTTGCTCAACGAAGTGGACTCAACACCCCATATTAAACGCCTAAGAATATACCTGACTAGTAAGAATCTTAAAACCTATGGATTTATATGTCTCCGAAAGAGAATCAAGCGTGTGTACAGCGGCATAAATGCAGCAGTGATAGGATTTTTGAGGTTAGGTGAGAAATGCAAACCGTTTGAAGTCATATTGCATGGTACCCATTCCATGGGTCTCAACTCTCCAGGTTTAAGGGATTCTTCCTTCAGCTAAAACATGCATGTGGAACCCAGAGTATGATCCACCGTGTGATCGGGAAACGTGTTCAAATGTGTCTCAGTTTTCGTCCCCTGCTACTCGGGTGCAACATTCCAGACGCTTTACTAACACTCTGCCCACTTGGAGAGTCAGTGCCTTTAACCTCCTGTTTGGCCCAGTTTGCAATTTCTGCGGAAAATGTACAGGAATAGGGAGAACCAATCAGAGACTAGCTGGCGGTGTCTGGACGGGCAAATTATCTCTCATTTCCCACCAGGAAGAAGAATTAACCAAAGGCTCAGCGTGCCGTGCCGGAACCACACTAGGGCCTGAAGCAATCCTGCGGTGTTGTGGCCAGCTCACAAGAAAGCGAGTTGAAGAAAGGAGCTCAGGGGCACTGTAATTCACAAACCTGCAGAGTTATAAATGACAGCTATCGTCCAAAAATATATTGAAGTCAGGCTGCCAAGAGGACTGGAAAGTGGGGCAGAATTGCAGGAAACCGATTTCAGGAGGTAGACTGGAATTGCATGTAAAGCATAGGAAAAGAGGCAGAACGTCCACAATGATGCACTTGGCCAAAAAGGGCATATGCGTTTTTTCCTGAATATATTCAGGAAAAAACTGCATACGCCCTTTTTGACCAACCAAGCAAGCTTGCAAAGGAAATCTGCACTACAATGAAGTCTCACACCCCCCGGTCAAAAGGGCCATCTGAAAAAAGTGTAAAATCCAGAAAGGCAGGACAGGCCATGGAGAACTGGACGCCTTGTTATGCTGATGGGCGGGATGTAAATTGCCAACAGCCACTCTGGAGAAGTGTATGGTGTTTCCTGAAACATCCAAAAATGAAAGCAACAGAGCCTAGGGCACTTCCACTTATGGTCCTATAGCTTAGGGAAATTAAAATCAAAAAGACACAGCCACCCCAAGGTTTGGGATGGCTCTGTTTACAAGAACCTCGTTTACGGTACAAGTTCAATATCACAGAAAGTGAAAAATGGATAAAGAAGTTGTGGTACTTACGTACAATACAATATCACTCAGCAATGAAATCTATGTCATCAGGCCCGTAGCAACATAATGAGTGAATACAGGTACGATGATTCTAAGTGAAATAAGTCACACAGAAAAAGAAACATCATAAGATATCACTAATACACGGAATGTAAACTTGGCTACACAGGAACTGGATTACAAAACAGAACAGGGTCTCAAATGTAGAAAACCAACTTATGCTTGCTTAAGGGAAAAGGTGAGTTGGGGTGCTGCATAAAACCAGAGATTGAAATTAGCACAGATACCGTTCCATAAGCCAAATATGTAATAGACAAGAGCTACTCCTTGCTCAACGAATTGAACTAAACACCGCATATTAAACGCCTAAGAATATACCTGACTAGTAAGAATCTTACAACCTATGGATTTATATGTCTCCGAAAGAGAATCAAGCGTGTGAACAGCAGAATAAACGCAGCAGTGATAGGATTGGTGAGGTTCGGTGAGCAAATGCAGACCCTTTGAAGTCATACTGCATGGTACCCATTCCATGGTTCTCAACTCTCCAGGTTTAAGGGATTCTTCCTTCAGCTAAAACATGCATGTGGATCCCAGAGTATGATCCACCATGTGATCGGGAAACGTGTTCAAATGTGTCTCAGTTTTCGTCCCCTGGTACTCGGGTGCAACATTCCAGACGCTTTACTAACACTCTCCCCACTTGGAGAGTCAGTGTCTTTAACCTCCTGTTTGGCCCAGTTTGCAATTTCTGCGGAAAATGAACAGGAATAGGGAGAAAAAATGAGAGATTAGCTGGAGGTGTCTGGACCGGCAAATTTAACTCTCATTTCCCACAAGGAAGAGGAATTAACCAAAGGCCCAGCGTGCCATGCCGGAACCACACTAGGGCCTGAAGCAATCCTGCAGTGTTGAGGCCAGCTCACAAGAAAGCGAGTTGAAGAAAGGAGCTCAGGGACACTGTAATTCACAAACCTGCAGAGTTAAAAATGACAGCTATCGTCCAAAAGTATATTGAAGTAAGGCTGCCAAGAGGACTTGAAAGCGGGGCAGAATTGCAGGAAACCGATTTCAGGAGGTAGACTGGAATTGCATGTAAAGCATAGGAAAAGAGGCAGAACGTCCACAATGATGCACTTGGCCAAAAAGTGCGTATGCATTTTTTCCTGAATATATTCAGGAAAAAATGCATATGCACTTTTTGGCCAACCAAGCAAGCTTGCAAAGGAAATCTGCACTACAATGAAGTCTCAAGGCCCCCGGTCAAAAGGGCCATCTGAAAAAAGTGTAAAATCCACAAAGGCAGGACAGGCCATGGAGAACTGGGAGCCTTGTTATACTGATGGGCGGGATGTAAATTGCCAACAGCCACTCTGGAGAAGTGTATGGTGTTTCCTGAAACATGTAAAAAACAAAGCAACAGAGCCTAGGGCACTTCCACTTATGGTCCTATAGCTTAGGGAAATTAAAATCAAAAAGACACAGCCACCCCAAAGTTTGGGATGGCTCTGTTTAGAAGAACCTCGTTTACAGTACAAGTTCAATATCACAGAAAGCGAAAAATGGATAAAGAAGTTGTGGTACTTACGTACAATCCAATATCACTTAGCAATGAAATCTATGTCATCAGGCCCGTAGCAACATAATGAGTGGATTCAGGTACGATGATTCTAAGTGAAATAAGTCACACAGAAAAAGAAACTTCATAAGATATCACTAATACACGGAATGTCAACTTGGCTACACAGGAACTGAATTACAAAACAGAACATGGTCTCAAATGTAGAAAACCAACTTATGCTTGCTTAAGGGGAAAGGTGAGTTGGGGTGCTGCATAAAACCAGAGATTGAAATTAGCACAGATACCGTTCCATAAGCCAAATATGTAATAGACAAGAGCTACTCCTTGCTCAACGAAGTGGACTCAACACCCCATATTAAACGCCTAAGAATATACCTGACTAGTAAGAATCTTAAAACCTATGGATTTATATGTCTCCGAAAGAGAATCAAGCGTGTGTACAGTGGCATAAATGCAGCAGTGATAGGATTGGTGAGGTTTGGTGAGCAAATGCAGTCCCTTTGAAGTCATATTGCATGGTACCCATTCCATGGGTCTCAACTCTCCAGGTTTAAGGGATTCTTCCTTCAGCTAAAACATGCATGTGGAACCCAGAGTATGATCCACCATGTGATCGGGAAACGTGTTCAAATGTGTCTCAGTTTTCGTCCCCTGGTCCTCGGGTGCAACATTCCAGATGCTTTACTAACACTCTCCCCACTTGGAGAGTCAGTGCCTTTAACCTCCTGTTTGGCCCAGTTTGCAATTTCTGCGGAAAATGTACAGGAATAGCGAGAACCAATGAGAAACTAGCTGGAGGTGTCTGGACGGGCAAATTTAACTCTCATTTCCCACCAGGAAGAGGAATTAAGCAAAGGCTCAGCGTGCCGTGCCGGAACCACACTAGGGCCTGAAGCAATCCTGCGGTGTTGCGGAGAGCTCACAAGAAAGCGAGTTGAAGAAAGGAGCTCAGGGGCACTGTCATTCACAAACCTGCAGAGTTATAAATGACAGCTATGGTCCAAAAATATATTGAAGTAAGGCTGCCAAGAGGACTTGAAAGCGGGGCAGAATTGCAGGAAACCGATTTCAGAAGGTACACGGGAGTCGCTCTTAAAGCATAGGAAAGAGACAGAACTTGGAAAATAATGCACTTGGCAAAAAAGTGCATATGTGTTTTATCCAGAGCTCTCACAACTGAGGGGAGGAGATTCCCAGCAGGCTCCAACTGCCACCTGAGGGCTCACGTTGCCAAGGCAACGTGAGCAAGCCAGGCAGGAGTTACCTCACAGCAGAGGTCCCACCTCACAGAAGGGTGAGAAACCCAGCCAACATCAGACTCTCACCAGAGGGCCCACATCACCAAGGGGATGGGAACCAGGCAGGAGTGTCTTCACACCAATGGGGCCACATCATTGACAGGTGAGGTACTCAGCACATGTGTCCTCAATCCAGAGGACCCACATCACCAAGGGCCTTGGAGTGAGGCAGGCAGGAGTAGCCTCACAACACTGGGCCCATAGAATAAAAAAGTGAGGATTCCAGCAGTTGGAACCTCCCAGCAGGCGGCCCAGAGCACCGAGGCTATGGGATCCAGGCCACAGTGAACTCACAGAAGAGGACCCATGTCATGAAACTGAGCAACCCAGCCATTGGGACCTCAGAGCAGGAGGCCCACATCCCCATGGGGATGGAAATCTGGTAGGAGTGTCCTCGCACCACTGAGAACGTATCAGAAAATTTTGGGAGACCAGCAGTTAGGGCCTGACGCCAGAGGACCCTCATCACCAAGGGAAGGAGGCTCCCAGCAGGCTCCAACTGCCACCAGAGGGCTGACGTCGCCAAGGCGATGTGTGCCAACCAGGCACGAATGACCTCACAGCAGAGGGCTCACCTCAGAGAAGTGTGACGAACCCAGTCAGGATCAGACTCGCACCAGTGGGCCCACATCACCAAGGGGATGGGAACCAGGCAGGAGTGTCCCCACACCAGTGGGACAACATCATCGAAAGGTGAGGATCCCAGCACATGTAGCCTCAAACCAGAGGAACCACATCACCAAGGGGTTCAGAATTAGGCTGGCAGGACCGGCCTCCCAACACAGGGTCCACAGAATATAAAAGTTGAGGAATCCAGCAGTTGGAACCTCCCAGCAAGTGGCCCAGAGCACCGAGGCTATGGGATCCAGGCCGCAGTGAACTCACAGCAGAGGGCCCACATCATGAACCTGTGAGCAGCCCAGCCGTTGGGACCTCAGAACAGAAGGCCCACATCCCCATTGGGATGGGAACCTGGCAGGAGTGGCCTTGAACCACTTAGCACATATCAGAAAATGTTAGGAGCCCAGCAGTTAGGGCCTGACACCAGGGGGCCCTCATAACTGAGGGGAGGAGACTCCCAGCAGGTTCCAACTGCCAACAGAGGGCCCACGTCTACAAGGTGACATGCACCAGCCAGGCAGTAGTGACCTCACAGCAGAGGGCCTATCTCACAGAAGGGTGAGGAACCGAGGCAGGATGAGACTCTCGCCAGAGAGCTCACAACACCAAGGGGATGGGAACCAGTCAGGACTGTCCTCCCACCAGTGGGGCCACATCATCGAAAGGTGAGGAACCCAGCACATGCGGCCTCATATCAGAGGACATACATCACAAAGGGGATGGGAGTGAGGCAGGTAGGAGTAGCCTAAAAACAGAGGGCCCAAAGAATAAAAAAGGTGAGGAATCCAGCATTTGGAACCTCCCAGCAGGCGGCCGAGAGCACAGAAGCTATGGGATGCAGGCAGGAGTGAACTAACACCAGAGAGCCCACATCATGAAACTGTGAGCAACCCAGGCGTTGGGACCTCAGAGCAGAAAGCTCACATCCCCATGGGGATGGGAACCTGACAGGAGTGTCCTGGCATCACTGGGCTCACATCAGTAAATGTGGGGAGCCCAGCAGTTAGGGCCTGATGCTAGAGGGCCATCATCACCGAGGGCAGGAGGCTCCCAGCAGGTTCCATGTGCCAACAGAGGGCCCACGTCGCCAAGGTGATGTGTGCAAGTCAGGCAGGACTGACCTCACAGCAGAGGGCCTACCTCACAGAAGAGTGAGGAACCCAGCCAGGATAAGACTGTCACCAGAAGACCCACATCACCAAGGGGATGGGAACCAGGCAGGAGTGTCCTCACACCAGTGGGGCCACATCATTGAAAGTTGTGGAACCCAGCACATGTGGCCTCAAACCAGAGGACCCACATCAGGAAGGGGTTGCGAGTGAGGCAAGAAGGAGGAGCATCGCAACACAGGACCCATAGAATACAAAAGTTGAGGAATCGAGAAGTTGGAACCTCCCAGCAGGCGGCCCAGAGCACAGAGGCTATGGCATCCAGGCCAGAGTGAACTAACAGCAGAGAGCCCACATCATGAAACTGTGAACAACCCAGCCATTGGGACCTCAGAGCAGAAGGCCCACATCCCAATGGGGATGTGAACCTGGATGGAGTGTCCTCGAACCACTGGGCGCACATCACAAAATGTGGGGAGCCCAGCAGTTAGGGCCTGATGCCAGAGGTCCCCCATCACCAAGGGGAGGAGGCTCCCAGCAGGCTCCAAGTGCCACCAGAGGGCTCATGTCCACAAGGTGAGGTGAGCAAGCCAGGCAGGAGTGACCTCACAGCAGACGGGCCACCTCACAGAAGGGTGAGGAACCCAGCCAGGATCAGACTCTCAACAGAGGGCCCACATCACCAAGGGGATGTGAACCAGGCAGGAGTCTCCTAAGACCATTGGTCCCACATCATCGAAAGGTGAGGAACCCAGCACATGTGGCCTCAAACCAGACGACACACATCACGAAGGGGCTGGGAGTGAGGCAGGCAGGAAGATCCTCACAACAGAGGGCCTAAAAAATTAAAAAAGTGAGGAATCCAGCAGTTGGAACCTCCCAGCAGGTGGCCAAGAGCACAGAGGCTATGGGATCCAGGCCACAGTGAACTAACACCAGAGAGCCCACATCATGAAATTGTGATCAACCCAGCCGTTGGAACCTCAGAGCAGAAGGCCCACATCCCCATGGAGAATGGAACCTAAGAGGAGTGCCCGAGCATCACTGGGCTCACTAAGAAAAGTTGGGGAGCCCAGCAGTTAGGACCTGACGTCAGAGGGCCCTCATCACAGAGGTGAGGAGGCTCCCAGCAGGGTCCAAGTGCCACCAGAGGGCTAATGTCAACAAGGCGAGGTGAGCAAACCAGGCAAGAGTTACCTGATAGTAGAGGGCCCACCTCACAGATGGGTGAGGAACCCAGCCAGGATCAGACTCTCACCAGAGGGCCCACATCACAAAGGGGATGGGAACCAGTCAGGTTTATCCTCACACCAGTGGGGCGTCATCATCTTAAGGTGAGGAACCCAGCACATGTGTCCTCAAACCAGAGGACCCACATCACCAAGGGCCTTGGAGTGAGGCAGGCAGGAGTAGCCTCACAACACAGGGCACATAATATAAAAAACGTGAGGATTCCAGCATTTAGACCTCCAGCAGGCGGCTCAGAACACCGAGGCTATGGGATCCAGGCCGCAATGAACTCACAGCAGAGGGCCCACATCATAAAACTGTGAGCAACCCTGGCGTTGGGACCTCAGCGCACAAGGCCCACATCCCCATGGGAATGGGAACCTGGCTGGAGTGTCCTCGCACCACTGGGCGCACATCAGAAAATGTGGGGAGCCCACCATTTAGGGCCTGACGCCAGAGGGCCGTCATCACCGAGAGGAGGAGGCACCCTGCATGCTCCAACTGCCACCAGAGGGCTCACATCTCCAAGGTGATGTGTGCCAGGCAGGCAGGAGTGACCTCACAGCAGAGGGCCTACCTCACAGAACGTTGTTGAACCCAGCCAGGATTAGACTCTCGCCAGAGAGCCCACCTCACCAAGGGAATGGGAACCAGGCAGGAGTGTCCTCACACGAGTGGGGCCACAACATCGAAAGGTGAGGAACGCAGCACATGTGGCCTCAAGCAATAGGACAGTCATCACCAAGGGGCTGGCAGTGAGGCAGACAGGAGGAGCCTCACAACAGAGGGCACATAGAATAAAAAAGATGAGGAATCCAGCAGTTGGAACCTCCCAGCAGGCGGCTCAGAGCACCGATGATAAGGGATCCTTGCCGGAGTGAACTCACAGCAGAGGGCCCATATCATAGTACTGTGAGCAAGCCAGCCGTTTTGACCTCAGAGCAGAAGGCCCATATCCCCATGGGGATGGGAACATGGCAAGAGTGTCCTCACTCACTTGGTGCACATCAGATAATGTGGGGAGCCCAGCAGTTATGGCCTAAGGCAAGAGGGCCCTCATCACCGAGGGGAGGAGGATCCCAGCACACTCCAACTGCCACCAGAGGGCCCAAATCGCCAAGGTGACGTGTGCCAGACAGGCATGATTGACCTCACAGCAGAGGGCCCACCTCACAGAAGGTTGAGGAACCCAGCCAGGATCAGACTCTCACCTGAGGGTCCACATCAGCAAGGGGATGGGAACCAGTCAGGACTGTCTTCCCTCCAGTGGGGCCACATCATCGAAAGGTGTGGAACCCAGCACATGTGACCTCAAATCAGAGGACACATATCACAAAGAGAATGGGAGTGAGGCAGGCAGGAGTAGCCTAAAAACAGAGGGCCCGAAGAATAAGAAAGGTGAGGAATCCAGCAGTTGGAACCTCCCAGCAGGCGACCGAGTGCACAGAAGTTATGGGATGCAGGCAGGAGTGAACTAACAGCAGAGAGCCCACATCATGAAACTGTGAGCAACCCAGGCGTTGGGACCTCAGAGCAGAAGGCCCACATCCCAATGGGGATGTGAACCTGACTGGAGTGTCCTTGCACCACTGGGCACACATCACAAAATGTGGGGAGCTCAGCAGTTAGGGCCTGACGCCAGAGGGCCCTCATCACCGAGGGGAGGAGGCTCCCAGCAGGCTCCAAGTGCCACCAGAGGGCTCATGTCCACAAGGCGAGGTGAGCAAGCCAGGCAGGAGTGACCTCACAGCAGACGGCCCACCTCACAGATGGGTGAGGAACCCAGCCAGGATCAGACTCTCAACAGAGGGCCCACATCACCAAGGGGATGTGAACCAGGCAGGAGTCTCCTAAGACCATTGGTCCCACATCATCAAAAGGTGAGGAACCCAGCACATGTGGCCTCAAACCAGACGACACACATCACGAAGGGGCTGGGAGTGAGGCAGGCAGGAGGATCCTCACAACAGAGGGCCCACAAAATTAAAAAAGTGAGGAATCCAGCAGTTGGAACCTCCCAGCAGGCGGCCAAGAGCACAGAGGCTATGGGATCCAGGCCTCTGTGAACTAACACCAGAGAGCCCACATCATGAAAATGTGAACAACCCAGCCATTGGAACCTCAGAGCAGAAGGCCCACATCCCCATGGAGATGGGATCCTAAGAGGAGTGCCCAAGCATCATTGGGCTCACTAAGAAAAGTTGGTGAGCCCAGCAGTTAGGGCCTGAGCCAAGAGGGCCCTCATCACCGGGGGGAGGAGATTCCCAGCATGCTCCAACTGCCATCACATGGCTGACTTCACCAAGGCAATGTGTGCCAGCCATGCAGGAGTGACCTATCAGCAGAGGGTCTCCCTCACAGAAGGGTGAGGAACACAGCCAGGAACAGACTCTCACCAGGGGGTCCACATAACCACGTGGATGAGAACCAGGCAGGAGTGTCCTCACACTAGTGGGGCCACATCATTGAAAGGTGAGGAACCCAGCAAAGGTGGCCGCAAACCAGAGGACCCACATCACCAAGGGGTTGAGACTGAGGTAGGTGTCTGGACGGGCATATTTAACACTCATTTCCCACCAGGAAGAGGAATTAACCAAAGGCTCAGCGTGCCCTGCCAGAAGCAGATTAGGGCCTGAAGCAGTCTTGCGGGTTTGCGGCCAGCTCACAAGAAAGCGAATTAAAGAAAGGAGCTCAGGGGCCCTGTAATTCACAAAACTGCAGAGTTATAAATGACAGCTATCGTCCAAAAATATATTGAAGTATTGGTGCGAAGAGGACTTGAAAGCGGGGCAGAATTGCAGGAAACCGATTTCAGGAGGTAGACTGGAATTGCATTTAAAGCATAGGAAAAGAGGCAGAACGTCCACAATGATGCACTTGGCCAAAAAGGACGTATGCGTTTTTTCCTGAATATATTCAGGAAAAAACGCATACGTCCTTTTTGGCCAACCAAGCAAGCTTGCAAAGGAAATCTGCACTACAATGAAGTCTCACTTCCCGCCGGTCAAAAGGGCCATCTGAAAAAGGTGTAAAATCCAGAAAGGCAGGACAGGCCATGGAGAACTGGACGCCTTGTTATGCTGATGGGCGGGATGTAAATTGCCAACAGCCACTCTGGAGAAGTGTATGGTGTTTCCTGAAACATCTAAAAAACAAAGCAACGGAGCCTAGGGCACTTCCACTTATGGTCCTATAGCTTAGGGAAATTAAAATCAAAAAGACACAGCCACCCCAAAGATTGGGACGACTCTGTTTACAAGAACCTCATTTACGGTACAAGTTCAATATCGCAGAAAGCAAAAAACGGATAAAGAAGTTGTGGTACTTACATACAATGGAGTATCACTCAGCAATGAAATATATGTTATCAGGCCCGTAGCAGCATAACTAGTGGATTTAGGTACGATGATTCTAAGTGAAATAAGTCACACAGAAAAAGAAACATCATAAGATATCACTACTACACGGAATGTAAACTTGGCTACACAGGAACTGAATTACAAAACAGAACAGGGTCTCAAACGTAGAAAACGAACTTATGCTTGCTTAAGGGGAAAGGTGAGTTGGGGCGCTGCGTAAAACCAGAGATTGAAATGAGCACAGATACGATTCCATAAACCAAATATGTAATAGACAAGAGCTACTCCTTGCTCAACGAAATGGACTCAACACCCCATATTAAACGCCTAAGAATACACCTGACTAGTAAGAATCTTAAAACCTATGGATTGATATGTCTCCGAAAAAGAATCAAGGCATGTATACAGCGGCATAAACGCAGCAGTGATAAGATTGGTGAGGTTCGGTGAGCAAATGCAGACCCTTTGAAGTCATATTGCATGGTACCCATTCCATGGGTCTCAACTCTCAAGGTTGAAGGGATTCTTCCTTCAGCTAAAACATGCATGTGGAACCCAGAGTATGATCCACCGTGTGATCGGGAAACGTGTTCAAATATGTCTCAGTTTTCGTCCCCTGGTACTCGGGTGCAACATTCCAGACACTTTACTAACACTCTCCCCACTTGGAGAGTCAGAGCCTTTAACCTCCTGTTTGGCCCAATTTGCAATTTCTGCGGAAAATGAACACGAATAGGGAGAACCAATGAGAGACTACCTGGAGGTGTCTGGACGGGCAAATTTAACTCTCATTTCCCACCAGAAAGAGGAATTAACCAAAGGCTCAGCGTGCCGTGCCGGAACCACACTAGGGCCTGAAGCAATCCTGCGGTGTTGCGGGCAGCTCTCAAGAAAGCGAGGTGAAGAAAGGAGCTCAGGGGCACTGTAATTCACAAACCTGCAGAGTTATAAATGACAGCTATCGTCCAAAAATATATTGAAGCAAGGCTGCGAAGAGGACTCGAAAGTGGGGCAGAAGTGCAGGAAACCGATTTCAGGAGGTAGACTGGAATTGCATGTAAAGCATAGGAAAAGAGGCAGAACGTCCTCAATGATGCACTTGGCCAAAAAGGGCGTATGCGTTTTTTCCTCAGGAAAAAACTCATACGCCCTTTTTGGCCAACCAAGAAAGCTTGCAAACTAAATCTGCACTACAATGAAGTCTCACTGCCCCCTGGTCAGAAGGGCCATCTGAGAAAAAGTGTAAAATCCAGAAAGGCAGGACAGGCCATGGAGAACTGGGAGCCTTGTTATGCTGATGGGCGGGATGTAAATTGCCAACAGCCACTCTGGAGAAGTGTATGGTGTTTCCTGAAACATCTAAAAAACAAAGCAACAGAGCCTAGGGCACTTCCACTTATGGTTCTATAGCTTAGGGAAATTAAAATCAAAAAGACACAGCCACCCCAAAGTTTGGGATGGCTCTGTATACAAGAACCTCCTTTACAGGACAAGTTCAATATCACAGAAAGCAAAAAATGGATAAAGAAGTTGCGGTACTTACTTACAACGCAATATCACTCAGCAATGAAATCTATGTCATCAGGCCCATAGCAGCATAATGAGTGGATTCAGGTACGATGATTCTAAGTGAAATAAGTCACACAGAAAATGAAACATCATAAGATATCACTACTAAACGGAATGTAAATTTGGCTACACAGGAACTGAATTAGAAAACAGAACAGGGTCTCAAATGTAGAAAACCAACTTCTGCTTGCTTAAGGGGAAAGGTGAGTTGGGGTGCTGCATAAAACCAGAGATTGAAATTAGCACAGATACCGTTCCATAAGCCAAATATGTAATAGACAAGAGCTACTCCTTGCTCAACGAAGTGGACTCAACACCCCATATTAAACGCCTAGGAATATACCTGACTAGTAAAAATCTTAAAACCTATGGATTTATATGTCTCTGAAAGAGAATCAAGCATGTGTGCAGCGGCATAAACGCAGCAGTGATAGGATTGGTGAGGTTTGGTGAGCAAATGCAGACCCTTTGAAGTCACATTGCATGGTACCCATTCCATGGGTCTCAACTCTCCAGGTTTAAGGGATTCTTCCTTCAGCTAAAACATGCATGTGGAACCCAGAATATGATCCACCGTGTGATCGGGAAACGTGTTCAGATGTGTCTCAGTTTTCGTCCCCTGGTACTCGGGTGCAACATTCCAGACACTTTACTAACACTCTCCCCACTTGGAGAGTCAGTGCCTTTAACCTCTTGTTTGGCCCAGTTTGCAATTTCCGCGGAAGATGAACAGGAATAGGGAGAACCAATGAGAGACTAGCTGGAGGTGTCTGGACGGGCAAATTTAACTCTCATTCCCCACCAGGAAGAGGAATTAACCAAAGGCTCAGCGTGCCATGCCGGGACCACACTAGGGCCTGAAGCAATCTTGCGGTGTTGCGGCCAGCTCACAAGAAAGCGAGTTGAAGAAAGGAGCTCAGGGGCACTGTCATTCACAAACATGCAGAGTTATAAATGACAGCTATCGTCCAAAAATATATTGAAGTAAGGCTTCCAAGAGGACTTGAAAGCGGGGTAGAATTACAGGAAACTGATTTCAGGAGGTAGACTGGAATTGCATGTAAAGCATATGAAAAGAGGCAGAACTTCCACAATGATGCACTTGGCCAAAAAGTGCGTATGCGTTTTTTTCTGAATATATTCAGGAAAAAACGCATACGCCCTTTTTGGCCAACCAAGCAAGCTTGCGAAGGAAATCTGCACTACAATGAAGTCTCACTGCCCCCCGGTTCAAAAGGGCCATCTGAAAAGCGCGTAAAATCCAGAAAGGCAGGACAGGCCATGGAGAACTGGGAACCTTGTTATGCTGATGGGCGGGATGTAAATTGCCAAGAGCCACTCTGCAGAAGTGTATGGTGTTTCCTGAAACATCCAAAAAACAAAGCAACAGAGCCTAGGTCACTTCCATTTAAGGTCCTATAGCTTAGAGCAATTAAAATAGAAAAGACACAGCCACCTCAAAGTTTTGGACAGCTCTGTTTACAAGAACCTCTTTTATGGGTCAAGTTCAATATCACAGAAAGAGAAAAATGGATAAAGAAGTTTTGGTACTTACGTGCAATGCAATATCACTCAGCAATGAAATCTATGTCATCAGGCCCGTAGCAGTGTAATGAGTGGATTCAGGTACGATGATTCTAAGTGAAATAAGTCACACAGAAAAAGAAACATCATAAGATATCACTACTACCCGGAATATAAACTTGGCTACACAGGAACTGAATTACAAAACAGAACAGGGTCTCAAATGTAGAAAGCCAACTTATGCTTGCTTAAGGGGAAAGGTGAGTTGGGGTGCTGCATAAAACCAGAGATTGAAATAAGCACAGATACCGTTCCAGAAGCCAAATATGTAATAGACAAGAGCTACTCCTTGCTCAACGAAGTGGACTCAACACCCCATATTAAACGCCTAAGAATATACCTGACTATTAAGAACCTTAAAACCTATGGATTTATATGTCTCCGAAAGAGAATCAAGCGTGTGTACAGCGGCATAAGCGCAGCAGTGATAGGATTGGTGAGGTTCGGTGAGCAAGTGCAGACCCTTTGAAGTCATATTGCATGGTACCCATTCCATGGGTCTCAACTCTCCAGGTTTAAGGGATTCTTCCTTCAGCTAAAACATGCATGTGGAACCCAGAGTATGATCCACCGTGTGATCGGGAAACGTGTTCAAATGTGTCTCAGTTTTCGTCCCCTGGTACTCGGGTGCAACATTCCAGACGCTTTACTAACACTCTCCCCACTTGGAGAGTCAGTGCCTTTAACCTCCTGTTTGGCATAGTTTGCAATTTCTGCGGAAGATGAACAGGAATAGGGAGAACCAATGAGAGACTAGCTGGAGGTGTCTGGACGGGCAAATTTAACTCTCATTTCCCACCAGGAAGAGGAATTAACCAAAGGCTCAGCGTGCCATGCCGGAACCACACTAGGGCCTGAAGCAATCCTGCGGTGTTGCAGCCAGCTCACAAGAAAGCGAGTTGAAGAAAGGAGCTCAGGGGCACTGTAATTCACAAACCTGCAGAGTTATAAATGACAGCTATCGTCCAAAAATGTATTGAAGTAAGGCTGCCAAGAGGACATGAAAGCGGGGCAGAATTGCAGGAAACCGATTTCAGGAGGTAGACTGGAATTGCATGTAAAGCATAGGAAAAGAGGCAGAACGTCCACAATGATGCACTTGGCCAAAAAGGGGAAATGCATTTTTTCCTGAATATATTCAGGTAAAAACGCATACGCCCTTTTTGGCCAACCAAGCAAGCTTGCAAATGAAATCTGAACTACAATGAAGTCTCACTGCCCTCTGGTCAAAAGGGCCATCTGATAAAAGTCTAAAATCCAGAAAGGCAGGACAGGCCATGGAGAACTGGGAGCCTTGTTATGCTGATGGGCGGGATGTAAATTGCCAACAGCCACTCTGGAGAAGTGTATGGTATTTCCTGAAACATCTCAAAAACAAAGCAACAGAGCCTAGGGCACTTCCACTTATGGTCCTATAGCTTAGGGAAATTAAAATCAAAAAGACACAGCTGCCCCAAAGTTTGGGACAGCTCTGTTTAGAAGAACATGGTTTACAGTACAAGTTCAATACCGCAGAAAGCGAAAAATGGATAAAGAAGTTGTGGTACTTACGTACAATGCAATATCACTCAGCAATGAAATCTATGTCATCAGGCCCATAGCAGCATAATGAGTGGATTCAGGTGATGATTCTAAGTGAAATAAGTCACACAGAAAAAGAAACATCATAAGATATCACTAATACACGGAATGTAAACTTGGCTACACAGGAACTGAATTACAAAACAGAACAGGGTCTCAAATGTAGAAAACCAACTTATGCTTGCTTAACGGGAAAGGTGAGTTGGAGTGTTGCATAAAAGCAGAGATTGAAATTACCACAGATACCATTCCATAAGCCAAATATGTAATAGACAAGAGCTACTCCTTGCTCAACGAAGTGGACTCAACACCCCATATTAAACGCCTAAGAATATACCTGACTAGCAACAATCTTAAAACCTATGCATTTATATGTCTCCAAAAGAGAATCAAGCGTGTTTACAGGGGCATGAACGCAGCAGTGATAGGATTGGTGAGATTTGGTGAGCCAATGCAGACCCTTTGAAGTCAAATTGCATGGTACCCATTCCATGGGTCTCAACTCTCCAGGTTTAAGGGATTCTTCCTTCAGCTAAAACATGCATGTTGAACCCAGAGTATGATCCACCGTGTGATCGGCAAACGTGTTCAAATGTGTCTCAGTTTTCATCCCCTGGTACTCGGGTGCAACATTCCAGATGCTTTACTAACACTCTCCCCACTTGGAGAGTCAGTGCCTTTAACCTCCTGTTTGGCCCAGTTTGCAATTTCTGCGGAAAATGAACAGGAGTAGGGAGAACCAATGAGAGACTAGCTGGAGGTGTCTGGACAGGCAAATTTAACTCTCATTTCCCACCAGGAGGAGGAATTAACCAAAGGCTCAGTGTGCCAGGCCGGAACCACACTAGGGCCTGAAGCAATCCTGCAGTGTTGCGGCCAGCTCACAAGAAAGCAAGTTGAAGAAAGGAGCTCAGGGGCACTGTCATTCACAAACCTGCAGAGTTATTAATGACAGCTATCGTCCAAAAATATATTGAAGTAAGGCTGCCAAGAGGACTTGAAAGCGGGGCAGAATTTCAGGAAACTGATTTCAGGAGGTAGACTGGAATTGCATGTAAAGCATAGGAAAAGAGGCAGAACGTCCACAATGATGCACTTGGCCAAAAAGGGCGTATGCATTTGTTCCTGAATATATTCAGGAAAAAACGCATACACCCTTTTTGGCCAACCAAGCAAGCTTGCAAAGGAAATCTGCACTACAATGAAGTCTCACTGACCCCCAGTCAAAAGGGCCATCTGAAAAAAATGGAAAATCCAGAAAGGCAGGACAGGCCATGGAGAACTGGGAGCCTTGTTATGCTGATGGGCGGGATGTAAATTGCCAACAGCCACTCTGGAGAAGTGTATGGTGTTTCCTGAAACATCTACAAAACAAAGCAACAGAGCCTAGGGCAGTTCCACTTATGGAAATATAGCTTAGGGAAATTAAAATCAAAAAGACAGAGCAACCCCAAATTTTGGGACGGCCCTGTTTACCAGAACCTCGTTTATGGTACAAGTTCAATATCACAGAAAGCGAAAAATGGATAAAGAAGTTCTGGTACTTACGTACAATGCAATATCACTCAGCAATGAAACTCTATGTCATCAGGCCCGTAGCAGCATAATGAGTGGATTCAGGTACGATGATTCTAAGTGAAATAAGTCACACAGAAAAAGAAACATCATAAGATAGCACTAATACACGGAATGTAAACTTGTCTACACAGGAACTGAATTACAAAACAGAACAGGGTCTCAAATGTAGAAAACCAACTTATGCTTGCTTAAGGGGAAAGGTGAGTTGGGGTGCTGCATAAAACCAGAGATTGAAATGAGCACAGATACCGTTCCATAAGCCAAATATGTAATACACAAGAGCTACTGCTTGCTCAACGAAGTGGACTCAACACCCCATATTAAACGCCTAAGAATATACCTGACTAGTAAGAATCTTAAAACCTATGGATTTATATGTCTCCGAAAGAGAATCAAGCGTGTGTACAGCAGCATAAACGCAGCATTGATACGATTTGGTGAGGTTCGGTGAGGAAATGCAGACCCTTTGAAGTCATATTGCATGGTACCGATTCCATGAGTCTCAACTCTCCAGGTTTAAGGGATTCTTCCTTCAGCTAAAACATGCATGTGGAACCCAGAGTATGATCCACCTTGTGATCGGGAAACGTGTTCAAATGTGTCTCAGTTTGAGTCCCCTGGTACTCGGGTGCAACATTCCAGACGCTTTACTAACACTCTCCCCACTTGGAGAGTCAGTGCCTTTAACCTCCTGTTTGGCCCAGTTTGCAATTTCTGCGGAGATGAACAGGAACAGGGAGAACCAATGAGAGACTAGCTGGAGGTGTCTGGACGGGCAAATTTCACTCTCATTTCCCACCAGGAAGAGGAATTAACCATAGGCTCAGCGTGCCGTGCCGTAACCACACTAGGGCCTGAAACAATCCGTCGGTGTTGCGGCCAGCTCACAACAAAGCGAGTTGAAGAAAGGAGCTCAGGGGCACTGTAATTCACAAACCTGCAGAGTTATGAATGACAGCTATCGTCCAAAAATATAGTGAAGTAAGGCTGCCAAGAGGACTTGAATGCGGGGCAGAATTGCAGAAAACCGATTTCAGGAGGTAGACTGGAATTGCATGTAAAGCATAGGAAAAGAGGCAGAACGTCCACATTGATGCACTTGGCCAAAAAGGGCGTATGCGTTTTGTCCTGAATATATTCAGGAAAAAACGCATACGCCCTTATTTGCCAACCAAGCAAGCTTGCAAAGGAAATCTGCACTACAATGAAGTCTCACTGCCCCCCAGTCAAAGGGCCATCTGAAAAAAGTGTAAAATCCAGAAAGGCAGGACAGGCCATGGAGAACTGGCAGCCTTGTTATGCTGATTGGCGGGATGTAAATTCCCAACAGCCACTCTGCAGAAGTGTATGGTGTTTCCTGAAACATCTAAAGAACAAAGCAACAGAGCCTAGGGCACTTCCACTTATGGTCCTATAGCTTAGGGAAATTAAAATCAAAAAGACACAGCCACCCCAAAGTTTGGAACGGCTCTGTTTACAAGAACCTCGTTTACGGTACAAGTTCAATATCGCAGAAAGCGAAAAATGGATAAATAAGTTGTTGTACTGACATACAATGCAATATCACTCAACAATGAAATCTCTGTCATCAGGACCGTAGCAGCATAATGAGTGGATTCAGGAACGATGATTCAAGTGAAATAAGTCACACAGAAAAAGAAACATCATAAGATATCACTACTACACGGAATGTAAACTTGGCTACACAGGAACTGAATTACAAAACAGAACAGGGTCTCAAATGTAGAAAACCAACTTATGCTTGCTTAAGGGGAAAGGTGAGTTGGGGTGGTGCATAAAACCAGAGATTGAAACTAGCACAGATACCGTTCCATAAGCCAAATATGTAATAGACAAGAGCTACTCCTTGCTCAACGAAGTGGACTCAACACGCCATATTAAACGCCTAAGAATATACCTGACTAGCAACAATCTTAAAACCTATGGATTGATATGTCTCCGAAAGAGAATCAAGTGTGTGTACAGCGGCATAATGCAGCAGTGATAGGATTGGTGAGGTTCGGTGACCAAATGCAGACCCTTTGAAGTCATATAGCATGGTACCCATTCCATGGGTCTCAACTCTCCAGCTTTAAGACATTCGTCCTTCAGCTAAAACATGCATGTGGAACCCAGAGTATGATCCACCGTGTGATCGGGAAACGTGTTCAAATGTGTCTCAGTTTTCATCCCCTGGTACTCGGGTGCAACATTCCAGACGCTTTACTATCACTCTCCCCACTTGGAGAGTCAGTGCCTTTAACCTCCTGTTTGGCCCAGTTTGCAATTTCTGTGGAAGATGAACAGGAATAGGGAGAACCCATGAGCGACTAGCTGGAGGTTTCTGGACGGGCAAATTTAACTCTCATTTCCCACTAGGAAGAGGAATTAACCAAAGGCTCAGTGTGCCATGCCTGAACCATACTAGGGCCTGAAGCAATCCTGCAGTGTTGTGGCCAGCTCACAAGAAAGCGAGTTGAAGAAAGGAGCTCAGGGGCACTGTAATTCACAAACCTGCAGAGTTATAAATGACAGCTATCGTCCAAAAATATAGTGAAGTAAGGCTGCCAAGAGGACTTGAAAGCGGGGCAGAATTGCAGGAAACCGATTTCAGGAGGTAGACTGGAATTGCATGTAAAGCATAGGAAAAGAGGCAGAATGTCCACAATGATGCACTTGGCCAAAAAGGGTGTATGCGTTTTTTCCTGAATATATTCAGGAAAAAACACATAAGCCCTTTTTGGCCAACCAAACAAGCTTGCAAAAGAAATCTGCACTTCAATGAAGTCTCACTGCCCCCCCTTCAAAAGGGCCATCTGAAAAAAATGTAAAATCCAGAAAGGCAGGACAGGCCATGGAGAACTGGGAGCCTTGTCATGCTGATGGGCGAGATGTAAATTGCCAACAGCCACTCTGGAGAAGTGTATGGTGTTTCCTGAAACATCTCAAAAACAAAGCAACAGAGCCTTGGGCACTTCCACTTATGGTCCTATAGATTAGGGAAATTAAAATCAAAAAGACACAGCCACCCCAAAGTTTGGGACGGCTCTGTTTACAAGAACCTCGTTTATGGTATAAGTTCAATATCGAAGAAAGCGAAAAATGGATAAAGAAGTTGTGGTACTTACGTACAATGTAATATCACTCAGCAATGAAATCTATGTCACCAGGCCCGTAGCAGCATAATGAGTGGATTCAGGTACGATGATCCTAAGTGAAATAAGTCACACAGAAAAAGAAATAGCATAAGATATCACTAATACAAGGAATGTAAACTTGGCTACACAGGAACTGAATTACAAAACAGAACAGGGTCTCAAATGTAGAAAACCAACTTATGCTTGCTTAAGGGGAAAGGTGAGTTGGGGTGCTGCATAAAACCAGAGATTGAAATTAGCACAGATACCGTTCCATAAGCCAAATATGTAATAGACAAGAGCTACTCCTTGCTCAACGAAGTGGACTCAACACCCCATATTAAACGCCTAAGAATATACCAGACTAGTAAGAATCTTAAAACCTATGGATTTATATGTCTCCGAAAGAGAATCAAGCGTGTGTACAGCCGCATAAACGTAGCAGTGATAGGATTGGTGAGGTTCGGTGAGCAAATGCAGACCCATTGAAGTCATATTGCATGGTACCCATTCCATGGGTCTCAACTCTCCAGGTTTCAGGGATTCTTCCTTCAGCTAAAACATGCATGTGGTACCCAGAGTATGATCCACCGTGTGATCGGGATACGTGTTCAAACGTGTCTCAGTTTTCGTCCCCTGGACCTTGGATGCAACCTTCCAGACGCTTTACTAACACTCTCCCCACTTGGAGAGTCAGTGCCTTTAACCTCCTGTTTGGCCCAGTTTGCAATTTCTGCGGAAAATGAACAGGAATAGGGAGAACCAATGAGAGACTAGCTGGAGGTGTCTGGGCGGGCAAATTTAACTCTCATTTCCCACCAGGACGAGGAATTAACCAAAGGCTCAGCGTGCCGTGACGGAACCACACTAGGGCCTGAAGCAATCCTGCGGTGTTGCGGCCAATTCACAAGAAAGCGAGTTGAAGAAAGGAGCTCAGGGGCACTGTAATTCACAAACATGTAGAGTTATAAATGACAACTATCGTCCAAAAATATATTGAAGTAAGGCTGCCAAGAGGACTTGAAAGCGGGGCAGAATTGCAGGAAAGTGATTTCAGGAGGTAGACTCGAATTGCATGTAAAGCATAGGAAAAGAGGCAGAACGTCCACCATGATGCACTTGGCCAGAAAGGGCGTATGTGTTTTTTCCTGAATATATTGAGGAAAAAACGCATACGCTCTTTTTGGCCAACCAAGCAAGCTTGCAAAGGAAATCTGCACTACAATGAAGTCTCACTGCCCCCCGGTCAAAAGGGCCATCTGAAATAAGTGTAAAATCCAGAAAGGCAGGACAGGCCATGGAGAACTGGGAGCCTTGTTATGCTGATGGGTGGGATGTAAATTGCCAACAGCCACTCTGGAGAAGTGTATGCTGTTTCCTGAAACATCTGAAAAACAAAGAAACAGAGCCTAGGGCACTTCCACTTATGGTCCTATAGCTTAGGGAAATTAAAATCAAAAACACACAGCCACCCCAAAGATTGGGATGGCTCTGTTTACAAGAACCTCGTTTACGGTACAAGTTCAATATCACAGAAAGTGAAAAATTGAAAGGAAGTTGTGGTACTTACTTACAATGCAATATCACTCACCAATGAAATCTATGTCATCAGGCCCGTAGCAGCATAATGAGTGGATTCAGGTACGATGATTCTAACTGAAATAAGTCACACAGAAAAAGAAACATCATAAGATATCACTACTACACGGAATATAAACTTGGCTACACAGGAACTGAATTACAAAACAGAACAGGGTCTGAAATGTAGAAAACCAACTGATGCTTGCTTAAGGGGAAAGGTGAGTTGGGGTGCTGCATAAAACCAGAGATTGAAAGTAGCACAGATACCGTTCCATAAGCCAAATATGTAATAGACAAGAGCTACTCCTTGCTCAACGAAGTGGACTCAACACCCCATATTAAACGCCTAAGAATATACCTGACTAGTAAGAATCTTAAAACCTATGGAATGATATGTCTCCAAAAGAGAATCAAGCGTGTGTACAGCGGCATAAGTGCAGCAGTGATAGGATTGGTGAGGTTCGGTGAGCAAATGCAGACCCTTTGAAGTCATATTGCATGGTACCCATTCCATGGGTCTCAACTCTCCAGGTGTAAGGGATTCTTCCTTCAGCTAAAACATGCATATGGAACCCAGAGTATGATCCACCATGTGATCGGGAAACGTGTTCAAATGTGTCTCAGTTTTCGTCCCCTGGTACTCGGGTGCAACATTCCACATGCTTTACTAACACTCTCCCCACTTGGAGAGTAAGGGCCTTTAACCTCCTGTTTGGCCCAGTTTGCAATATCTGCGTAATATGAACAGGAATAGGGAGAACCCATGAGAGACTCACAGGAGGTGTCTGGACGGGCAAATTTAACTCTCATTTCCCACCAGGAAGAGGAATTAAGCAAGGGCTGAGCATGCCATTCCAGAACCACACTGGGGCGTGAAGCAATCCTGTGGTGTTGCGGCCAGCTCACAAGGAAGCGAGTTGAAGACAGGAGCTCAGGGGCACTGTAATTCACAAACCTGCAGAGTTATAAATGACAGCTATCGTCCAAAAATATATTGAAGTAAGGCTGCCAAGAGGACTTGAAAGCGGGGCAGAATTGCAGGAAACCGATTTCAGGAGGTAGACTGGAATTGCATGTAAAGCATAGGAAAAGAGGCAGAACGTCCACAATGATGCACTTGGCCAAAAGGGGCATATGTGTTTTTTCCTGAATATATTCAGGAAAAAACGCATACGCACTTTTTGGCCAACCAAGCAAGCTTGCAAAGAAATCTGCACTACAATGAAGTCTCTTTGCCCCCCGGGGCAAAAGGGCCATCTGAAAAAAGTGTAAAATCCAGAATGGCAGGACAGGCCATGGCAAACTAGGAGCCTTGTTATGCTGATGGGCGGGATGTAAATTGCCAACAGCCACTCTGGAGAAGTGTATGGTGTTTCCTGACACAGTTAAAAAACAAAGCAACAGAGCCTAGGGCACTTCCACTTATGGTCTTATAGCTTAGGGAAATTAAAATCAAAAAGACACAGCCACCTAAAAATTTGGGACGGCTCTGTTTACAAGAACCTCGTTTATGGTACAAGTTCAATATCACAGAAAGCGAAAAATGGATAAAGAAGTTGTGGTACTTACGTACAATGCAATATCACTCAGCAATGAAATCTATGTCATCAGGCCCGTAGCAGCATAATGAATGGATTCAGGTACGATGATTCTAAGTGAAATAAGTCACACAGAAAAAGAAACATCATAAGATATCACTACTACACGGAATGTAAACTTGGCTACAAAGGAACTGAATTACAAAAGAGAACAGGATCTCAAATTTAGAAAACCAACGTATGCTTGCTTAAGGAGAAAGGTGAGTTGGGGTGCTGCATAAAACCAGATATTGAAATTAGCACAGATACCATTCCATAAGCCAAATATGTAATAGACAAGAGCTACTCCTTGCTCAACGAAGTGGACTCAACACCCCATATTAAACGCCTAAGAATATACCTGACTAGTAAGAATCTTAAAACCTATGGATTTATATGTCTCCGAAAGAGAATCAAGTGTGTGTACAGCGGCATAAAGCAGCAGTGATAGGATTGGTGAGGTTCAGTGACCAAATGCAGACCCTTTGAAGTCATATAGCATGGTACCCATTCCATGGGTCTCAACTCTCCAGCTTTAAGACATTCGTCCTTCAGCTAAAACATGCATGTGGAACCCAGAGTATGATCCACCGTGTGATCGGGAAACGTGTTCAAATGTGTCTCAGTTTTCATCCCCTGGTACTCGGGTGCAACATTCCAGACGCCTTACGAACACTCTCCCAACTTGGAGAGTCAGTGCCTTTAACCTCCTGTTTGGCCCAGTTTGCAATTTCTGTGGAAGATGAACAGGAATAGGGAGAACCCATGAGCGACTAGCTGGAGGTGTCTGGACGGGCAAATTTAACTCTCATTTCCCACTAGGAAGAGGATTTAACCAAAGGCTCAGCGTGCCATGCCGGAACCACACTAGGGCCTGAAGCAATCCTGCAGTGTTGCGGCCAGCTCACAAGAAAGCGAGTTGAAGAAAGGAGCTCAGGGGCACTGTAATTCACAAACCTGCAGAGTTATAAATGACAGCTATCGTCCAAAAATATAGTGAAGTAAGGCTGCCAAGAGGACTTGAATGTGGGGCAGAATTGCAGGAAACCGATTTCAGGAGGTAGATTGGAATTGCATGGAAAGCATAGGAAAAGAGGCAGAACGTCCACAATGATGCAGTTGGCCAAAAAGGGAGTATGCGTTTTTTCCTGAATATATTCAGGAAAAAACGCATACGCACTTATTGGCCAACCAAGCAAGCTTGCAAAGGAAATCTGCACTACAATGAAGTCTCACTGCCCCCCAGTCAAAAGGGCAATCTGAAAAAATTTTAAAATCCAGAAAGGCAGGACAGGCCATGGAGAACTGGGAGCTTTGTTATGCTGATGGGCGGGATATAAATTGCCAACAGCCACTCTGGAGAATTGTATGGTGTTTCTTGAAACATCTAAAGAACAAAGCAACAGAGCCTAGGGCACTTCCACTTATGGTCCTATAGCTTAGGGAAATTAAAATCAAAAAGACACAGCCACCCCAAAGTTTGGGACGGCTCTGTTTACAAGAACCTCGTTTACGGTACAAGTTCACTATCGCAGAAAGCGAAAAATGGATAAAGAAGTTGTTGTACTGACATACAATGCAATATCACTCAGCAATGAAATCTATGTCATCAGGCCCGTAGCAGCATAATGAGTGGATTCAGGTACAATGATTCAAGTGAAATAAGTCACACAGAAAAAGAAACATCATAAGATATCACTAACACACGGAATGTAAACTTGGCTACACAGGAACTGAATTACAAAACAGAACAGGGTCTCAAATGTAGAAAACCAACTTATGCTTGCTTCAGGGGAAAGGTGAGTTGGGGTGCTGCATAAAACCAGAGATTGAAATTAGCACAGATACCGTTCCATAAGCCAAATATGTAATAGACAAGAGCTACTCCTTGCTCAACGAAGTGGACTCAACACCCCATATTAAACGCCTAAGAATATACCTGACTAGTAAGAATCTTAAAACCTATGGATTTATATGTCTCCGAAAGAGAATCAAGCGTGTGTACAGCAGCATAAACGCAGCAGTGATAGGATTGGTGAGGTTCGGTGAGCAAATGCAGACCCTTTGAAGTCATATTGCATGGTACCTATTCCTTGGGTCTCAACCCTCCAGGTTTAAGGGATTCTTCCTTCAGCTAAAACATGCATGTGGAACCCAGAGTATGATCCACCATGTGATCGGGAAACGTGTTCAAATGTGTCTCAGTTTTCGTCCCCTGGTACTCGGGTGCAACATTCCAGAGGCTTTACTAACACTCTCCCCACTTGGAGAGTCAGTGCCTTTAACGTCCTGTTTGGCCCAGTTTGCAATTTCTGGGGAAAATGAACAGGAATAGGGAGAACCAATGAGAGACTAGCTGGAGGTGTCTGGACGGGCAAATTTAACTCTCATTTCCCACCAGGAAGAGGAATATACCAAAGGCTCAGCGTGCCATGCCAGAACCACACTAGGGCCTGAAGCATTCCTGCGGTGTTGTGGCCATGTCACAAGAAAGCGAGTTGAAGAAAGGAGCTCAGGGGCACTGTAATTCACAAACCTGCAGAGTTATAAATGACAGCTATCGTCCAAAAATATATTAAAGTAAGGCTGCCAAGAGGACTTGAAATTGGGGCAGCATTGCAGGAAACCGATTTCAGGAGGTAGACTGGAATTGCATGTAAAGCATAGGAAAAGAGGCAGAACGTCCACAATGATGCACTTGGCCAAAAAGGGCGTATGCGTTTTGTCCTGAATATATTCAGGACAAAATGCGTACGCCCTTTTTGGCCAACCAAGCAAGCTTGCAAAGGAAATCTGCACTACAATGACGTCTCACTGCCCCCCGGTCAAAAGGGCCATCTGAAAAAAGTGTAAAATCCAGAAAGGCAGGACAGGACATGGAGAACTGGGAGCCTTGTTATGCTGATGGGCGGGATGTAAATTGCCAACAGCCACTCTGGAGAAGTGTATGGTGTTTCCTGAAACATCTAAAGAACAAAGCAACAGAGCCTAGGGCACTTCCTCTTATGGTCCTATAGCTTAGGGAAATTAAAATCAAAAAGACACAGCCACCCCAAAGTTTGGAACGGCTCTGTTTACAAGAAAGTCGTTTACGGTACAAGTTCAATATTGCAGAAAGCGAAAAATGGATAAAGAAGTTGTTGTACTGACATACAATGCAATATCACTCAGCAATGAAATCTATGTCATCAGGACCTTAGCAGCATGAAGAGTGGATTCAGGTACGATGATTCAAGTGAAATAAGTCACACAGAAAAAGAAACATCATAAGATATCACTACTACACGGAATGTAAACCTGGCTACACAGGAACTGAATTACAAAACAGAACAGGGTCTCAAATGTAGAAAACCAACTTATGTGTGCTTAAGGGGAAAGGTGAGTTGCGGTGCTGCATAAAACCAGAGATTGAAATGAGCACAGATACTGTTCCATAAGCCAAAAATGTAATAGACAAGAGCTACTCCTTGCTCAACGAAGTGGACTCAACACCCCATATTAAACGCCTAAGAATATACCTTACTAGTAAGAATCTTAAAACCTATGGATTGATATGTCTCCGAAAGTGAATCAAGTGTCTGTACAGCGGCATAAAGCAGCAGTGATAGGATTGGTGAGGTTCGGTGAGCAAATGCAGACCCTTTGAAGTCATATTGCATGGTACCCATTCCATGGGTCTCAACTCTCCAGCTTTAAGACATTCTTCCTTCAGCTAAAGCATGCATGTGGAACCCAGAGTATGATCCACCATGTGATCGGGAAACGTGTTCAAATGTGTCTCAGTTTTCGTCCCCTGGTACTCGGGTGCAACATTCCAGACGCTTTACTAACACTCTCTCCACTTGGAGAGTCAGTGCCTTTAACAACCTGTTTGGCCCAGTTTGCAATTTCTCCGTAAGATGAACAGGAATAGGGAGAACCAATGAGAGACTAGATGGAGGTGTCTAGAGGGGCAAATTTAACTCTCATATCCCACCAGGAAGAGGAATTAAACAAAGGCTCAGCATGCCGTGCCGGAACCACACTAGGGCCTGAAGCAATCCTGCGGTGTTGCGGCCAGCTCACAAGAAAGCGAGTTGAAGAAAGGAGCTCAGGGGCACTGTAATTTACAAACCTGCAGAGTTATAAATGACAGCTATCGTCCAAAAATATATTGAAGTAAGGCTGCCAAGAGGACTTGAAAGCGGGGCAGAATTGCAGGAAACCGATTTCAGGAGGTATACCGGAATTGCATGTAAAGCATAGGAAAAGAGGCAGAACGTCCACAATGATGCACTTGGCCAAAAAGGGCGTATGCGTTTTATCCTCAATAAATTCAGGAAAAAACGCATACGCACTTTTTGGCCAACCAAGCAAGCTTGCAAAGGAAATCTGCACTACAATGAAGTCTCACTGCCCCCTGGTCAAAAGGGCCATCTAAAAAAGTGTAAAATCCAGAAAGGCAGGACAGGCCATGGAGAACAGGGAGCCTTGTTATGCTGATGGGTGGGATGTAAATTGCCAACAGCCACTCTGGAGAAGTCTATGGTGTTTCCTGAAACATCCAAAAAACAAAGCAACAGAGCCTAGGGCACTTCCACTTATGGTCCTATAGCTTAGGGAAATTAAAATCAAAAAGACACAGCACCCCAAAGTTTGGAACGGCTCTGTTTACAACAACCTCGTTTACGGTACAAGTTCTATATCGCAGAAAGCGAAAAATGGATAAAGAAGTTGTGGTACTTACGTACAATGCAATATCACTCAGCAATGAAATCTATGTCATCAGGCCCATAGCAGCATAATGAGTGGATTCAGGTACGATGATTCTAAGTGAAATAAGTCACACAGAAAAAGAAACTTCATAAGATATCACTAATACACGGAATGTAAACTTGGCTACACAGGAACTGAATTACAAAACGGAACAGGGTCTCAAATGTAGAACACCAACTTATGCTTGCTTAAGGGGAAAGGTGAGTTGGGGTGCTGCATAAAACCAGAGATTGAAATTAGCACAAATACCGTTCCATAAGCCAAACATGTAATAGACAAGAGCTACTCCTTGCTCAACGAAGTGGACTCAACACCCCATATTAAACGGCTAAGAATATACCTGACTAGTAAGAATCTTAAAACCTATGGATTTATATGTCTCCGAAAGAGAATCAAGTGTGTGTACAGCAGCATAAACGCAGCAGTGATAGGATTGGTGAGGTTCGGTGAGCAAATGCAGACCCTTTGAAGTCATATTGCATGGTACCTATTCCTTGGGTCTCAACTCTCCAGGTTTAAGGTATTCTTCCTTCAGCTAAAACATGCATGTGGAACCCAGAGTATGATCCACCATGTGATCGGGAAACGTGTTCAAATGTGTCTCAGTTTTCGTCCCCTGGTAATCGGGTGCAACATTCCAGACACTTAACTAACACTCTCCCCACTTGGAGAGTCAGTGCCTTTAACCTGTTTGGCCCAGTTTGCAATTTCTGCGTAAGATGAACAGGAATAGGGAGAACCAATGAGAGACTAGCTGGAGGTGTCTGGACGGGCAAATTTATCTCTCATTTCCGACCAGGAAGAGGAAGTAACCAAAGGCTCAGCGTGCCGTGCCGGAACCACACTAGGGCCTGAAGCAATCCTGCGGTGTTGCAGCCAGCTCACAGCAAAGCGAGTTGAAGAAAGGAGCTCAGGGGCACTGTAATTCACAAACCTGCAGAGTTATAAATGACAGCTATCGTCCAAAAATATATTGAAGTAAGGCTGCCAAGAGGACTTGAAATCGGGGCAGCATTGCAGGAAACCGATTTCAGGAGGTAGACTGGAATTGCATGTAAAGCATAGGAAAAGAGGCAGAACGTCCACAATGATGCACTTGGCCAAAAAGTGCATATGCGATTTTTCCTGAATATATTCAGGTAAAAACGCATACGCAGTTTTTGGCCAACCAAGCAAGCTTGCAAAGGAAATCAGCACTACAATGAAGTCTCACTGCCCCCCAGTCAAAAGGGCCATCTGAAAAAAGTGTAAAATCCAGAAAGGCAGGACAGGCCATGGAGAACTGGGAGCCTTGTTATGCTGATGGGCGGGATGTAAATTCCCAACAGCCACTCTGGAGAAGTGTATGGTGTTTCCTGAAACATCCAAAAAACAAAGCAACAGAGCCTAGGGCACTTCCACTTATGGTCCTATAGCTTAGGGAAATTAAAATCAAAAAGACACAGCCACCCCAAAGTTTGGGACGGCTCTGTTTACAAGAACCTCGTTTACGGTACAAGTTCAACATCACAGAAAGCGAAAAATGGATAAAGAAGTTGTGGTACTTACGTACAATGCAATATCACTCAGCAATGAAATCTATGTCATCAGGCCCGTAGAAGCATAATGAGTGGATTCAGGTACGATGATTCTAAGTGAAATAAGTCACACAGAAAAAGAAACATCATAAGGTATCACTACTACACGGAATGTAAACTTGGCTACACAGGAACTGAATTACAAAACAGAACAGGGTCTCAAATGTAGAAAACCAACTTATGCTTGCTTCAGGGGAAAGGTGAGTTGGGGTGCTGCATAAAACCAGAGATTGAAATGAGCACAGATACCGTTCCATAAGCCAAATATGTAATAGACAAGAGCTACTGCTTGCTGAAGGAAGTGGATTCAACACACCATATTAAACGCCTGAGAATATACCTGACTAGTAAGAATCTTAAAACCTATGGATTTATATGTCTCCAAAAGAGAATCAAGTATGTGTATAGCGGCATAAGCGCAGCAGTAATAGGATTGGTGAGGTACAGTGAGGAAATGCAGACCCTTTGAAGTCATATTGCATGGTACCCATTCCATGGGTCTCAACTCTCCAGCTTTAAGACATTCTTCCTTCAGCTAAAACATGCATGTGGAACCCAGAGTATGATCCACCATGTGATCGGGAAACGTGTTCAAATGTGTCTCAGTTTTCGTCCCCTGGTACTCGGGTGCAACATTCCAGATGCTTTACTAACACTCTCCCCACTTGGAGAGTCAGTGCCTTTAACCTCCTGTTTGGCCCAGTTTGCAATTTCTGTGGAAGATGAACAGGAATAGGGAGAACCAATAAGAGACTAGCTGGAGGTGTCTGGAGGGGTATATTTAACTCTCCTTTCCCACCAGGAAGAGGAATTAACCAAAGGCTCAGCATGCCATGCCAGAACCACACTAGGGCCTGAAGCAATCCTGCGGTGTTGCGGCCAGCTCACAAGAAAGCGAGTTGAAGAAAGGAGCTCAGGGGCACTGTAATTCACAATCATGCAGGGCTATAAATGACAGCTATCATCCAAAAATATATTGAAGTAAGGCTGCCAAGAGGACTTGAATGTGGGGCAGAATTGCAGGAAACCGATTTCAGGAGGTAGATTGGAATTGCATGGAAAGCATAGGAAAAGAGGCAGAACGTCCACAATGATGCACTTGGCCAAAAAGAGCGTATGCGTTTTTTCCTGAATATATTCAGAAAAAAATGCATACGCACTTATTGGCCAACCAAGCAAGCTTGCAAAGGAAATCTGCACTACAATGAAGTCTCACTGCCCCCCAGTCAAAAGGGCCATCTGAAAAAATTTTAAAATCCAGAAAGGCAGGACAGGCCATGGAGAACAGGGAGCCTTGTTATGCTGATGGGTGGGATGTAAATTGCCAACAGCCACTCTGGAGAAGTCTATGGTGTTTCCTGAAACATCCAAAAAACAAAGCAACAGAGCCTAGGGCACTTCCACTTATGGTCCTATAGCTTAGGGAAATTAAAATCAAAAAGACACAGCACCCCAAAGTTTGGAACGTCTCTGTTTACAACAACCTCGTTTACGGTACAAGTTCTATATCGCAGAAAGCGAAAAATGGATAAAGAAGTTGTGGTACTTACGTACAATGCAATATCACTCAGCAATGAAATCTATGTCATCAGGCCCATAGCAGCATAATGAGTGGATTCAGGTACGATGATTCTAAGTGAAATAAGTCACACAGAAAAAGAAACTTCATAAGATATCACTAATACACGGAATGTAAACTTGGCTACACAGGAACTGAATTACAAAACGGAACAGGGTCTCAAATGTAGAACACCAACTTATGCTTGCTTAAGGGGAAAGGTGAGTTGGGGTGCTGCATAAAACCAGAGATTGAAATTAGCACAAATACCGTTCCATAAGCCAAACATGTAATAGACAAGAGCTACTCCTTGCTCAACGAAGTGGACTCAACACCCCATATTAAACGGCTAAGAATATACCTGACTAGTAAGAATCTTAAAACCTATGGATTTATATGTCTCCGAAAGAGAATCAAGTGTGTGTACAGCAGCATAAACGCAGCAGTGATAGGATTGGTGAGGTTCGGTGAGCAAATGCAGACCCTTTGAAGTCATATTGCATGGTACCCATTCCATGGGTCTCAACTCTCCAGCTTTAAGACATTCTTCCTTCAGCTAAAACATGCATGTGGAACCCAGAGTATGATCCACCATGTGATCGGGAAACGTGTTCAAATGTGTCTCAGTTTTCGTCCCCTGGTACTCGGGTGCAACATTCCAGACGCTTTACTAACACTCTCCCCACTTGGAGAGTCAGTGCCTTTAACCTCCTGTTTGGCCCAGTTTGCAATTTCTGTGGAAGATGAACAGGAATAGGGAGAACCAATAAGAGACTAGCTGGAGGTGTCTGGAGGGGTATATTTAACTCTCCTTTCCGACCAGGAAGAGGAATTAACCAAAGGCTCAGCATGCCATGCCAGAACCACACTAGGGCCTGAAGCAATCCTGCGGTGTTGCGGCCAGCTCACAAGAAAGCGAGTTGAAGAAAGGAGCTCAGGGGCACTGTAATTCACAATCATGCAGGGCTATAAATGACAGCTATCATCCAAAAATATATTGAAGTAAGGCTGCCAAGAGGACTTGAATGTGGGGCAGAATTGCAGGAAACCGATTTCAGGAGGTAGATTGGAATTGCATGGAAAGCATAGGAAAAGAGGCAGAACGTCCACAATGATGCACTTGGCCAAAAAGAGCGTATGCGTTTTTTCCTGAATATATTCAGAAAAAAATGCATACGCACTTATTGGCCAACCAAGCAAGCTTGCAAAGGAAATCTGCACTACAATGAAATCTCACTGCCCCCCAGTCAAAAGGGCCATCTGAAAAAATTTTAAAATCCAGAAAGGCAGGACAGGCCATGGAGAACAGGGAGCCTTGTTATGCTGATGGGTGGGATGTAAATTGCCAACAGCCACTCTGGAGAAGTCTATGGTGTTTCCTGAAACATCCAAAAAACAAAGCAACAGAGCCTAGGGCACTTCCACTTATGGTCCTATAGCTTAGGGAAATTAAAATCAAAAAGACACAGCCACCCCAAAGTTTGGAACGTCTCTGTTTACAACAACCTCGTTTACGGTACAAGTTCTATATCGCAGAAAGCGAAAAATGGATAAAGAAGTTGTGGTACTTACGTACAATGCAATATCACTCAGCAATGAAATCTATGTCATCAGGCCCATAGCAGCATAATGAGTGGATTCAGGTACGATGATTCTAAGTGAAATAAGTCACACAGAAAAAGAAACTTCATAAGATATCACTAATACACGGAATGTAAACTTGGCTACACAGGAACTGAATTACAAAACGGAACAGGGTCTCAAATGTAGAACACCAACTTATGCTTGCTTAAGGGGAAAGGTGAGTTGGGGTGCTGCATAAAACCAGAGATTGAAATTAGCACAAATACCGTTCCATAAGCCAAACATGTAATAGACAAGAGCTACTCCTTGCTCAACGAAGTGGACTCAACACCCCATATTAAACGGCTAAGAATATACCTGACTAGTAACAATCTTAAAACCTATGGATTTATATGTCTCCGAAAGAGAATCAAGTGTGTGTACAGCAGCATAAACGCAGCAGTGATAGGATTGGTGAGGTTCGGTGAGCAAATGCAGACCCTTTGAAGTCATATTGCATGGTACCTATTCCTTGGGTCTCAACTCTCCAGGTTTAAGGTATTCTTCCTTCAGCTAAAACATGCATGTGGAACCCAGAGTATGATCCACCATGTGATCGGGAAACGTGTTCAAATGTGTCTCAGTTTTCGTCCCCTGGTAATCGGGTGCAACATTCCAGACACTTAACTAACACTCTCCCCACTTGGAGAGTCAGTGCCTTTAACCTGTTTGGCCCAGTTAGCAATTTCTGCGTAAGATGAACAGGAATAGGGAGAACCAATGAGAGACTAGCTGGAGGTGTCTGGACGGGCAAATTTATCTCTCATTTCCGACCAGGAAGAGGAAGTAACCAAAGGCTCAGCGTGCCGTGCCGGAACCACACTAGGGCCTGAAGCAATCCTGCGGTGTTGCAGCCAGCTCACAGCAAAGCGAGTTGAAGAAAGGAGCTCAGGGGCACTGTAATTCACAAACCTGCAGAGTTATAAATGACAGCTATCGTCCAAAAATATATTGAAGTAAGGCTGCCAAGAGGACTTGAAATCGGGGCAGCATTGCAGGAAACCGATTTCAGGAGGTAGACTGGAATTGCATGTAAAGCATAGGAAAAGAGGCAGAACGTCCACAATGATGCACTTGGCCAAAAAGTGCATATGCGATTTTTCCTGAATATATTCAGGTAAAAACGCATACGCAGTTTTTGGCCAACCAAGCAAGCTTGCAAAGGAAATCAGCACTACAATGAAGTCTCACTGCCCCCCAGTCAAAAGGGCCATCTGAAAAAAGTGTAAAATCCAGAAAGGCAGGACAGGCCATGGAGAACTGGGAGCCTTGTTATGCTGATGGGCGGGATGTAAATTCCCAACAGCCACTCTGGAGAAGTGTATGGTGTTTCCTGAAACATCCAAAAAACAAAGCAACAGAGCCTAGGGCACTTCCACTTATGGTCCTATAGCTTAGGGAAATTAAAATCAAAAAGACACAGCCACCCCAAAGTTTGGGATGGCTCTGTTTACAAGAACCTCGTTTACGGTACAAGTTCAACATCACAGAAAGCGAAAAATGGATAAAGAAGTTGTGGTACTTACGTACAATGCAATATCACTCAGCAATGAAATCTATGTCATCAGGCCCGTAGAAGCATAATGAGTGGATTCAGGTACGATGATTCTAAGTGAAATAAGTCACACAGAAAAAGAAACATCATAAGGTATCACTACTACACGGAATGTAAACTTGGCTACACAGGAACTGAATTACAAAACAGAACAGGGTCTCAAATGTAGAAAACCAACTTATGCTTGCTTCAGGGGAAAGGTGAGTTGGGGTGCTGCATAAAACCAGAGATTGAAATGAGCACAGATACCGTTCCATAAGCCAAATATGTAATAGACAAGAGCTACTGCTTGCTGAAGGAAGTGGATTCAACACACCATATTAAACGCCTGAGAATATACCTGACTAGTAAGAATCTTAAAACCTATGGATTTATATGTCTCCAAAAGAGAATCAAGTATGTGTATAGCGGCATAAGCGCAGCAGTAATAGGATTGGTGAGGTACAGTGAGGAAATGCAGACCCTTTGAAGTCATATTGCATGGTACCCATTCCATGGGTCTCAACTCTCCAGCTTTAAGACATTCTTCCTTCAGCTAAAACATGCATGTGGAACCCAGAGTATGATCCACCATGTGATCGGGAAACGTGTTCAAATGTGTCTCAGTTTTCGTCCCCTGGTGCTCAGGTGCAACATTCCAGACGCTTTACTAACACTCTCCCCACTTGGAGAGTCAGTGCCTTTAACCTCCTGTTTGGCCCAGTTTGCAATTTCTGTGGAAGATGAACAGGAATAGGGAGAACCAATAAGAGACTAGCTGGAGGTGTCTGGAGGGGTATATTTAACTCTCCTTTCCCACCAGGAAGAGGAATTAACCAAAGGCTCAGCATGCCATGCCAGAACCACACTAGGGCCTGAAGCAATCCTGCGGTGTTGCGGCCAGCTCACAAGAAAGCGAGTTGAAGAAAGGAGCTCAGGGGCACTGTAATTCACAATCATGCAGGGCTATAAATGACAGCTATCATCCAAAAATATATTGAAGTAAGGCTGCCAAGAGGACTTGAATGTGGGGCAGAATTGCAGGAAACCGATTTCAGGAGGTAGATTGGAATTGCATGGAAAGCATAGGAAAAGAGGCAGAACGTCCACAATGATGCACTTGGCCAAAAAGAGCGTATGCGTTTTTTCCTGAATATATTCAGAAAAAAATGCATACGCACTTATTGGCCAACCAAGCAAGCTTGCAAAGGAAATCAGCACTACAATGAAGTCTCACTGCCCCCCAGTCAAAAGGGCCATCTGAAAAAATTTTAAAATCCAGAAAGGCAGGACAGGCCATGGAGAACAGGGAGCCTTGTTATGCTGATGGGTGGGATGTAAATTGCCAACAGCCACTCTGGAGAAGTCTATGGTGTTTCCTGAAACATCCAAAAAACAAAGCAACAGAGCCTAGGGCACTTCCACTTATGGTCCTATAGCTTAGGGAAATTAAAATCAAAAAGACACAGCACCCCAAAGTTTGGAACGTCTCTGTTTACAACAACCTCGTTTACGGTACAAGTTCTATATCGCAGAAAGCGAAAAATGGATAAAGAAGTTGTGGTACTTACGTACAATGCAATATCACTCAGCAATGAAATCTATGTCATCAGGCCCATAGCAGCATAATGAGTGGATTCAGGTACGATGATTCTAAGTGAAATAAGTCACACAGAAAAAGAAACTTCATAAGATATCACTAATACACGGAATGTAAACTTGGCTACACAGGAACTGAATTACAAAACGGAACAGGGTCTCAAATGTAGAACACCAACTTATGCTTGCTTAAGGGGAAAGGTGAGTTGGGGTGCTGCATAAAACCAGAGATTGAAATTAGCACAAATACCGTTCCATAAGCCAAACATGTAATAGACAAGAGCTACTCCTTGCTCAACGAAGTGGACTCAACACCCCATATTAAACGGCTAAGAATATACCTGACTAGTAAGAATCTTAAAACCTATGGATTTATATGTCTCCGAAAGAGAATCAAGTGTGTGTACAGCAGCATAAACGCAGCAGTGATAGGATTGGTGAGGTTCGGTGAGCAAATGCAGACCCTTTGAAGTCATATTGCATGGTACCTATTCCTTGGGTCTCAACTCTCCAGGTTTAAGGTATTCTTCCTTCAGCTAAAACATGCATGTGGAACCCAGAGTATGATCCACCATGTGATCGGGAAACGTGTTCAAATGTGTCTCAGTTTTCGTCCCCTGGTACTCGGGTGCAACATTCCAGACACTTTACTAACACTCTCCCCACTTGGAGAGTCAGTGCCTTTAACCTCCTGTTTGGCCCAGTTTGCAATTTCTGCGGAAAATGAACAGGAATAGGGAGAACCCATGAGAGACTAGCTGGAGGTGTCTGGACGGGCAAATTTATCTCTCATTTCCGACCAGGAAGAGGAATTAACCAAAGGCTCAGCGTGTCGTTCCGGAACCACACTAGGGCCTGAAGCAATCCTGCGATGTTGCAGCCAGCTCACAGCAAAGCGAGTTGAAGAAAGGAGCTCAGGGGCACTGTAATTCACAAACCTGCAGAGGTATAAATGACAGCTATCGTCCAAAAATATATTGAAGTAAGGCTGCCAAGAGGACTTGAAAGCGGGGCAGCATTGCAGGAAACCGATTTCAGGAGGTAGACTGGAATTGCATGTAAAGCATAGGAAAAGAGGCAGAACGTCCACAATGATGCACTTGGCCAAAAAGTGCGTATGCGATTTTTCCTGAATATATTCAGGTAAAAACGCATACGCAGTTTTTGGCCAACCAAGCAAGCTTGCAAAGGAAATCAGCACTACAATGAAGTCTCACTGCCCACCAGTCAAAAGGGCCATCTGAAAAAAGTGTAAAATCCAGAAAGGCAGGACAGGCCATGGAGAACTGGGAGCCTTGTTATGCTGATGGGCGGGATGTAAATTCCCAACAACCACTCTGGAGAAGTGTATGGTGTTTCCTGAAACATCCAAAAAACAAAGCAACAGAGCCTAGGGCACTTCCACTTATGGTCCTATAGCTTAGGGAAATTAAAATCAAAAAGACACAGCCACCCCAAAGTTTGGGACGGCTCTGTTTACAAGAACCTCGTTTACGGTACAAGTTCAACATCACAGAAAGCGAAAAATGGATAAAGAAGTTGTGGTACTTACGTACAATGCAATATCACTCAGCAATGAAATCTATGTCATCAGGCCCGTAGCAGCATAATGAGTGGATTCAGGTACAATGATTCTAAGTGAAATAAGTCACACAGAAAAAGAAACATCATAAGGTATCACTACTACACGGAATGTAAACTTGGCTACACAGGAACTGAATTACAAAACAGAACAGGGTCTCAAATGTAGAAAACCAACTGATGCTTGCTTCAGGGGAAAGGTGAGTTGGGGTGCTGCATAAAACCAGAGATTGAAATGAGCACAGATACCGTTCCATAAGCCAAATATGTAATAGACAAGAGCTACTGCTTGCTGAAGGAAGTGGATTCAACACCCCATATTAAACGCCTGAGAATATACCTGACTACTAAGAATCTTAAAACCTATGGATTTATATGTCTCCAAAAGAGAATCAAGCATGTGTATAGCGGCATAAGCGCAGCAGTAATAGGATTGGAGGTACAGTGAGGAAATGCAGACCCTTTGAAGTCATATTGCATGGTACCCATTCCATGGGTCTCAACTCTGCAGCTTTAAGACATTCTTCCTTCAGCTAAAACATGCATGTGGAACCCAGAGTATGATCCACCATGTGATCGGGAAACGTGTTCAAATGTGTCTCAGTTTTCGTCCCCTGGTACTTGGGTGCAACATTCCAGACGCTTTACTAACACTCTCCCCACTTGGAGAGTCAGTGCCTTTAACCTCCTATTTGGCCCAGTTTGCAATTTCTGTGGAAGATGAACAGGATTAGGGAGAACCAATGAGAGACTAGCTGGAGGTGTCTGGACGGGCAAATTTAACTCTCTTTTCCCACCAGGAAGAGGAATTAACCAAAGACTCAAAGTGCCATGCCGGAACACACTAGGGCCTGAAGCAATCCTGCGGTGTTGCGGCCAGCTCACAAGAAAGCGAGTTGAAGAAAAGAGCTCAGCGGCACTGTAATTCACAAACCTGCAGAGTTATAAATGACAGCTATCGTCCAAAAATATATTGAAGTAAGGCTGCCAAGAGGACTTGAAAGCGGGGCAGAATTGCAGGAATCCGATTTCAGGAGGTAGACTGGAATTGCATGTAAAGCATAGGAAAAGAGGCAGAACGTCCACAATGATGCACTTGGCCAAAAAGGGCGTATGAGTTTTTTCCTGAATATATTCAGGACAAAATGGGTACGCCCTTTTTGGCCAAGCAAGCAAGCTTGCAAATGAAATCTGCACTACAATGAAGTCTCACTGACCCCCGGTCAAAAGGGCCATCTGAAAAAAGTGTAAAATCCAGAAAGTCAGGACAGGCCATGGAGAACTGGGAGCCTTGTTATGCTGATGGGCGGGATGTAAATTGCCAACAGCCACTCTGGAGAAGTGTATGGTGTTTCCTGAAACATCTAAAAAACAGAGAAACAGAGCCTAGAGCACTTCCACTTATGGTCCTATAGCTCAGGGAAATTAAACTCAAAAAGACACAGCCACCCCAAAGTTTGGGACGGCTCTGTTTACAAGAACCTCGTTTACGGTACAAGTTCAATATCACAGAAAGCGAAAAATGGAAAAGAAGTTGTGGTACTTACGTACAATGCAATATCACTCAGCAATGAAATCTATGTCATCAGGCCCGTAGCAGCATAATGAGTGGATTCAGGTACGATGATTCTAAGTGAAATAAGTCACACAGAAAAAGAAACATCATAAGATATCACTACTACACGGAATGTAAACTTGGCTACACAGGAACTGAATTACAAAACAGAACAGGTTCTCAAATGTAGAAAACCAACTTATGCTTGCTTAAGGGGAAAGGTGAGTTGGGGTGCTGCATAAAACCCGAGATTGAAATTAGCACAGATACCGTTCCATAAGCCAAATATGTAACAGACAAGAGCTACTCCTTGCTCAGCGAAGTGGACTCAACACCCCATATTAAACGCCTAATAATATACCTGACTACTAAGAATCTTAAAACCTATGGATTTATATGTCTCCGAAAGAGAATCAAGTGTGTGTACAGCGGCATAAACGCAGCAGTGATAGGATTGGTGAGGTTCGGTGAACAAATGCAGACCCTTTGAAGTCATATTGCATGGTACCCAATCCATGGGTCTCAACTCTCCAGCTTTAAGGGATTCTTCCTTCAGCTAAAACATGTATGTGGAACCCAGAGTATGATCCACCGTGTGTTCGGGAAACGTGTTCAAATGTGTCTCAGTTTACGTCCCCTGGTATGCGGGTGCAACATTCAAGATGCTTTACTTACACTCTCCCCACTTGGAGAGTCAGTGTCTTTAACCTCCTCTTTGGCCCAGTTTGCAATTCCTGTGGAAGATGAACTGGAATAGGGAGAACCAATGAGAGACTAGCTGGAGGTGTCCTGACGGGCAAATTGAACTCTCATTTCCCACCAGGAAGAGGAATTAACCAAAGGCTCAGCGTGCCAGGCTGGAAACAGATTAGGGCCTGAAGCAATCCTGCGGGTTCGTAGCCAGCTCAAAAAAAGCGAGTTGAAGAAAGGAGCTCAGAGGCACTGTAATTCGCAAACCTGCAGAGTTATAAATGACAGCTATCGTCCAAAAATATATGGAAGTAAGGTTGCCAAGAGGACTTGAAAGCGGGACAGAATTGCAGGAAACCGATTTTAGGAGGTAGACTGGAATTGCATTTAAAGCATAGGAAAAGAGGCAGAACGTCGACAGTGGTGCACTTGGCCAAAAAGGGCGTATGCGTTTTTTCCTGGATATATTCAGGAAAAAACGCATACGCCCTTTTTGGCCAACCAAGCAAGCTTGCAAAGCAAATCGCCACTACAATGATGTCTCACTGCCCCCGGTTAAAAGGGCCATCTGAAAAAAGAGTAAAATCCAGAAAGGCAGGACAGGCCATGGAGAACAGGGAGCCTTGTTATGCTGATGGGCATGATGTAAATTGCCAACAGCCACTCTGGAGAAGTGTATGGTGTTTCCTGAAACATCTAAAAAACAAAGCAACAGAGCCTAGGGCACTTCCACTTATGGTCCTATAGCTTAGGGAAATTAAAATGAAAAAGACACAGCCACCCCAGAGTTTGGCATGGCTCTGTTTACATGGACCTCGTTTATGGTAGAAGTTCAATATCCCAGAAAGCAAAAAATCGATAAAGAAGTTGTGGTACTTACGTACAAAGCAATATCACTCAGCAATGAAATCTATGTCATCAGGCCCATAGCAGTATAATGAGTGGATTCAGTTACCATGATTCTAAGTAAATAAGTCACACAGAAAAAGAAACATCATAAGATATCACTAATACACGGAATGTAAACTTGGCTACACAGGACCTGAATTACAAAACAGAACAGGGTCTCAAATGTAGAAAACCACCTTATGCTTGCTTAAGTGGAAAGGTGAGTTGGGGTTTTGCATAAACCAGAAATTGAAATTAGCACAAATACCGTTCCATAAGCCAAATACGTAATAGGCAAGACCTACTCCTTGCTCAGCGAAATGGACTCAAAACCCCATATTCAATGCCTAGGAATATACCTGACTAGTAAGAATCTTAAAACCTATGGATTTATATGTCTCCATAAGAGAATCAAGCATGTGTAAACTGGCATAAACGCAGCAGTGAAAATCCACTAAATCCCATTATAAAAATACATTTCTTAAACAAAACACAATGACAGTGAAATAGAGAGCAATTCTTAGATAATTCATTCAGGGCTTGTGATGCAAGCTGGATTTTCAACTTCTACACCCGGAGCGGGGTGACACATAAGTCTGGACACTTGGGGCTGATAGGATTGCTGAGGTTCGGTGAGCAAATGCAGACCCTGTGAAGTCATATTGCATGGTACCCATTCCATGGGTCCCAACTCTCCTGGTTTAAGGGATTCTTCCTTCAGCTAAAACATGCATGGGGAACCCAGAGTATGGTCCACCGTATGATCGGGAAAAGTTTTTAAATGTATCTCCGGTACTGGTACTCGGGTTCAACATTCCAGTTTGTTTACTAACACTCTCCCCACTTGGAGAGTCAGTGCCTTTAACCTCCTGTTTGACCCAGTTTGCAATTTCTGTGGAAGATGACGTGTAATAGGGAGAACCGATGAGAGACTAGCTGTAGCTGTCTGGCCCGGCAAATTTAACTCTCATGTCCCACCAGGAAGAGGAATTAACCAAAGGCTCAGTGTGCAATGTGGGAACAAGATTACGGCCTGAAGTGATCTCGTGGTTTTGCGGCCAGCTCACATGAAAGCGAGTTGAAGAAAGGAGCTCAGGGGCACTGTAATTCACAAACCTGCCGACATATAAATGACAGCTATCGTTCAAAATTATATTGAAGTAAGGCTACCAAGACGACTTGAAAGCGGGGCACAATTGCAGTTAACCGATTTCAGGAGGTAGACTGGAATTGCATTTAAAGCATAAGAAAAGAGGCAGAACGTCGACAATGATGCACTTGACCAAAAAGGGCGTATGCGTTTTTTCCTGAATATATTCAGGAAAGAACGCATATGCCCTTTTTGGCCAACCAAGCAAGCTTGCAAAGGAAATCTGCACTACAATGAAGTCTCACTTCCCCCCGGTCAAAAGGGCCATCTGAAAAAAGTATAAAACCCAGAAAGGCAGGACAGGCCATGGAGAACAGGGAGCCTTATATGCTGATGGGCGGGATGTAAATTGCCAACAGCCACTCTGGAGAAGTGTATGGTGTTTCCTGAAACATCGAAAAAACAAAGTAACAGAGCCTAGGGCACTTCCACTTATGGTTCTATGGCTTAGGGAAATTAAAATCAAAAAGACACATCCACCCCAATTGTGGGACAGCTGTGTTTACAAGAACCTCGTTTACGGTACCATTTCAATATCCCAGAAAGCGAAAAATGGATAAAGAAGTTGTGGTACTTACGTAAAATGCAATATCACTCAGCAATGAAAGCTATGTTATGAGGCCCATAGCAGCATAATGAGTGGATCCAGGTACGATGATTCTAAGTGAAATAAGTCACACAGAAAAAGAAACATCATAAGATATCTCTAATACACGAAATGTAAACTTGGCTACACAGGAACTGAATTACAAAACAGAACAGTGTCTCAAACTTAGAATACCAACTTATGCTTGCTTAAGGGGAAAGGTGAGTTGGGGAGCTTCATAAAACCAGAGATTGAAATTAGCACAGATACCGTTCCATAAGCCAATTATGTAATAGACCAGACCTACTCCTGGCTCAAGGAAAAGGACTCAACACCCCATATTCAACGCCTAGGAATATACCTGACTAGTAAGAATCTTAAAACCTATGGATTTATATGTCTCTGTAAGAGAATCATGCATGTGTACAGAGGCATAAAAGCAGTAGTGAAAATCAGATAAATCCCATTATAAAAATAAATTCCTTAAAGAAAACACAATGACAGTGAAATAGAGAGCAATTCTTAAATAATTCATTCAGGGCTTGTGATGCAACCTGGATTTACCACATCTACACCCAGAGCTTGGTGACACATAAGGCTGGACACTTGGGGCTGATAGGATTGCTGAGATTCGGTGAGCAAATGCAGACCCTTTGAAGTCATATTGCATGGTACCCATTCCATGGGTCCCAACTCTCCTGGTTTAAGGGATTCTTCCTTCAGCTAAAACATGCATGGGGAACCCAGAGTATGGTCTGCAGTGTGATCGGGAAACGTTTTTAAATGCATCTCAGATTTCTTCCCCTGGTACTCGGGTTCAACATTGCAGACCCTTTACTAACATTCTCCCCACTTGGAGAGTCAGTGTCTTTAACCTCCTGTTTGGCCCAGTTTGCAATTCCTGTGGAAGATGAACTGGAATAGGGAGAACCAATGAGAGACTAGCTGGAGGTGTCCTGACGGGCAAATTGAACTCTCATTTCCCACAAGGAAGAGGAATTAACCAAAGGCTCAGCGTGCCAGGCTGGAAACAGATTAGGGCCTGAAGCAATCCTGCGGGTTCGTGGCCAGCTCAAAAGAAGGCGAGTTGAAGAAAGGAGCTCAGGGACACTGTAATTCACAAACCTGCCGACATATAAATGACAGCTATCGTCCAAAAATATATTGAAGTAAGGCTGCCAAGAGGACTTGAAAGCGGGGCAGAATTACAGGAAACCGATTTTAGGAGGTAGACCTGAATTGCATTTAAAGCATAGGAAAAGAGGCAGAACGTCGACAGTGATGCACTTGGCCAAAAAAGGGCGTATGCGTTTTTTCCTGAATATATTCAGGAAAAAACGCATACGCCCTTTTTGGCCAACCAAGCAAGCTTGCGATTGAAATGTGCACTACATTGATGTCTCACTGCCCCCGGTTAAAAGAGCCATCTGAAAAAAGAGTAAAATCCAGAAAGGCAGGACAGGCCATGGAGAACAGGGAGCCTTGTTATGCTGATGGGCATGATGTAAATTGCCAACAGCCACTCTGGAGAAGTGTATGGTGTTTCCTGAAACATCTAAAAAACAAAGCAACAGAGCCTAGGGCACTTCCACTTATGGTCCTATAGCTTAGGGAAATTAAAATGAAAAAGACACAGCCACCCCAGAGTTTGGCATGGCTCTGTTTACAAGGACCTCGTTTATGGTAGAAGTTCAATATCCCAGAAAGCAAAAAATCGATAAAGAAGTTGTGGTACTTACGTACAATGCAATATCACTCAGCAATGAAATCTATGTCATCAGGCCCATAGCAGTATAATGAGTGGATTCAGTTACCATGATTCTAAGTAAATAAGTCACACAGAAAAAGAAACACCATAAGATATCACTAATACACGGAATGTAAACTTGGCTACACAGGACCTGAATTACAAAACAGAACAGGGTCTCAAATGTAGAAAACCACCTTATGCTTGCTTAAGTGGAAAGGTGAGTTGGGGTGCTGCATAAACCAGAAATTGAAATTAGCACAAATACCGTTCCATAAGCCAAATACGTAATAGGCAAGACCTACTCCTTGCTCAGCGAAATGGACTCAAAACCCCATATTCAATGCCTAGGCATATACATGACTAGTAAGAATCTTAAAACCTATGGATTTATATGTCTCCATAAGAGAATCAAGCATGTGTAAACTGGCATAAACGCAGCAGTGAAAATCCACTAAATCCCATTATGAAAATACATTTCTTAAACAAAACACAATGACAGTGAAATAGAGAGCAATTCTTAGATAATTCATTCAGGGCTTGTGATGCAAGCTGGATTTTCAACTTCTACACCCGGAGCGGGGTGACACATAAGTCTGGACACTTGAGGCTGATAGGATTGCTGAGGTTCGGTGAGCAAATGCAGACCCTGTGAAGTCATATTGCATGGTACCCATTCCATGGGTGCCAACTCTCCTGGTATAAGGGACTATTTCTTCCGCTAAAACATGCATGGGGAACCCAGAGTATGGTCCACCGTATGATCGGGAAAAGTTTTTAAATGTATCTCCGGTACTGGTACTTGGGTTCAACATTCCAGTTTGTTTACTAACACTCTCCCCACTTGGAGAGTCAGTGCCTTTAACCTCCTGTTTGACCCAGTTTGCAATTTCTGTGGAAGATGACGTGTAATAGGGAGAACCAATGAGAGACTAGCTGTAGCTGTCTGGCCCGGCAAATTTAACTCTCATGTCCCACCAGGAAGAGGAATTAACCAAAGGCTCAGTGTGCAGTGTGGGAACAAGATTACAGCTTGAAGTGATCTAGTGGTTTTGCGGCCAGCTCACATGAAAGCGAGTTGAAGAAAGGAGCTCAGGGGCACTGTAATTCACAAACCTGCCAACATATAAATGACAGCTATCGTCCAAAATTATATTGAAGTAAGGCTACCAAGAGGACTTGAAAGCGGGGCACAATTGCAGTTAACCGATTTCAGGAGGTAGACTGGAATTGCATTTAAAGCATAAGAAAAGAGGCAGAACGTCGACAATGATGCACTTGTCCAAAAAGGGCATATGCGTTTTTTCCTGAATATACTCAGGAAAGAACGCATACGCCCTTTTTGGCCAACCAAGCAAGCTTACAAAGGAAATCTGCACTACAATGAAGTCTCACTTCCCCCCGGTCAAAAGGGCCATCTGAAAAAAGTGTAAAACCCAGAAAGGAAGGACAGGCCATGGAGAACAGGGAGCCTTATATGCTGATGGGCGGGATGTAAATTGCCAACAGCCACTCTGGAGAAGTGTATGGTGTTTCCTGAAACATCGAAAAAACAAAGTAACAGAGCCTAGGGCACTTCCACTTATGGTTCTATGGCTTAGGGAAATTAAAATCAAAAAGACACATCCACCCCAATTGTGGGACAGCTGTGTTTACAAGAACCTCGTTTACGGTACCATTTCAATATCCCAGAAAGCGAAAAATGGATAAAGAAGTTGTGGTACTTACGTAAAATGCAATATCACTCAGCAATGAAAGCTATGTTATGAGGCCCATAGCAGCATAATGAGTGGATCCAGGTACGATGATTCTAAGTGAAATAAGTCACACAGAAAAAGAAATATCATAACATATCTCTAATACACGAAATGTAAACTTGGCTACACAGGAACTGAATTACAAAACAGAACAGTGTCTCAAACTTAGAATACCAACTTATGCTTGCTTAAGGGGAAAGGTGAGTTGGGGAGCTTCATAAAACCAGAGATTGAAATTAGCACAGATACCATTCCATAAGCCAATTATGTAATAGACCAGACCTACTCCTGGCTCAAGGAAAAGGACTCAACACCCCATATTCAACGCCTAGGAATATACCTGACTAGTAAGAATCTTAAAACCTATGGATTTATATGTCTCTGTAAGAGAATCATGCATGTGTACAGAGGCATAAAAGCAGTAGTGAAAATCAGATAAATCCCATTATAAAAATAAATTCCTTAAAGAAAACACAATGACAGTGAAATAGAGAGCAATTCTTAAATAATTCATTCAGGGCTTGTGATGCAACCTGGATTTACCACATCTACACCCAGAGCTTGGTGACACATAAGGCTGGACACTTGGGGCTGATAGGATTGCTGAGATTCGGTGAGCAAATGCAGACCCTTTGAAGTCATATTGCATGGTACCCATTCCATGGGTCCCAACTCTCCTGGTTTAAGGGATTCTTCCTTCAGCTAAAACATGCATGGGGAACCCAGAGTATGGTCTGCAGTGTGATCGGGAAACGTTTTTAAATGCATCTCAGATTTCTTCCCCTGGTACTCGGGTTCAACATTGCAGACCCTTTACTAACATTCTCCCCACTTGGAGAGTCAGTGTCTTTAACCTCCTGTTTGGCCCAGTTTGCAATTCCTGTGGAAGATGAACTGGAATAGGGAGAACCAATGAGAGACTAGCTGGAGGTGTCCTGACGGGCAAATTGAACTCTCATTTCCCACCAGGAAGAGGAATTAACCAAAGGCTCAGCGTGCCAGGCTGGAAACAGATTAGGGCCTGAAGCAATCCTGCGGGTTCGTGGCCAGCTCAAAAAAAGCGAGTTGAAGAAAGGAGCTCAGAGGCACTGTAATTCGCAAACCTGCAGAGTTATAAATGACAGCTAACGTCCAAAAATATATGGAAGTAAGGTTGCCAAGAGGACTTGAAAGCGGGACAGAATTGCAGGAAACCGATTTTAGGAGGTAGACTGGAATTGCATTTAAAGCATAGGAAAAGAGGCAGAACGTCGACAGTGATGCACTTGGCCAAAAAGGGCGTATGCGTTTTTTCCTGGATATATTCAGGAAAAAACGCATACGCCCTTTTTGGCCAACCAAGCAAGCTTGCAAAGCAAATCGCCACTACAATGATGTCTCACTGCCCCCGGTTAAAAGGGCCATCTGAAAAAAGAGTAAAATCCAGAAAGGCAGGACAGGCCATGGAGAACAGGGAGCCTTGTTATGCTGATGGGCATGATGTAAATTGCCAACAGCCACTCTGGAGAAGTGTATGGTGTTTCCTGAAACATCTAAAAAACAAAGCAACAGAGCCTAGGGCACTTCCACTTATGGTCCTATAGCTTAGGGAAATTAAAATGAAAAAGACACAGCCACCCCAGAGTTTGGCATGGCTCTGTTTACATGGACCTCGTTTATGGTAGAAGTTCAATATCCCAGAAAGCAAAAAATCGATAAAGAAGTTGTGGTACTTACGTACAATGCAATATCACTCAGCAATGAAATCTATGTCATCAGGCCCATAGCAGTATAATGAGTGGATTCAGTTACCATGATTCTAAGTAAATAAGTCACACAGAAAAAGAAACATCATAAGATATCACTAATAAACGGAATGTAAACTTGGCTACACAGGACCTGAATTACAAAACAGAACAGGGTCTCAAATGTAGAAAACCACCTTATGCTTGCTTAAGTGGAAAGGTGAGTTGGGGTTTTGCATAAACCAGAAATTGAAATTAGCACAAATACCGTTCCATAAGCCAAATACATAATAGGCAAGACCTACTCCTTGCTTAGCGAAATGGACTCAAAACCCCATATTCAATGCCTAGGAATATACCTGACTAGTAAGAATCTTAAAACCTATGGATTTATATGTCTCCATAAGAGAATCAAGCATGTGTAAACTGGCATAAACGCAGCAGTGAAAATCCACTAAATCCCATTATAAAAATACATTTCTTAAACAAAACACAATGACAGTGAAATAGAGAGCAATTCTTAGATAATTCATTCAGGGCTTGTGATGCAAGCTGGATTTTCAACTTCTACACCCGGAGCGGGGTGACACATAAGTCTGGACACTTGGGGCTGATAGGATTGGTGAGATTCGGTGAGCAAATGCAGACCCTGTGAAGTCATATTGCATGGTACCCATTCCATGGGTGCCAACTCTCCAGGTATAAGGGACTATTTCTTCCGCTAAAACATGCATGGGGAACCCAGAGTATGGTCCACCGTATGATCGGGAAAAGTTTTTAAATGTATCTCCGGTACTGGTACTCGGGTTCAACATTCCAGTTTGTTTACTAACACTCTCCCCACTTGGAGAGTCAGTGCCTTTAACCTCCTGTTTGACCCAGTTTGCAATTTCTGTGGAAGATGACGTGTAATAGGGAGAACTGATGAGAGACTAGCTGTAGCTGTCTGGCCCGGCAAATTTAACTCTCATGTCCCACCAGGAAGAGGAATTAACCAAAGGCTCAGTGTGCAGTGTGGGAACAAGATTACGGCCTGAAGTGATCTAGTGGTTTTGCGGCCAGCTCACATGAAAGCGAGTTGAAGAAAGGAGCTCAGGGGCACTGTAATTCACAAACCTGCCGACATATAAATGACAGCTATCGTTCAAAATTATATTGAAGTAAGGCTACCAAGAGGACTTGAAAGCGGGGCACAATTGCAGTTAACCGATTTCAGGAGGTAGACTGGAATTGCATTTAAAGCATAAGAAAAGAGGCAGAACGTCGACAATGATGCACTTGGCCAAAAAGGGCGTATGCGTTTTTTCCTGAATATATTCAGGAAAGAACGCATATGCCCTTTTTGGCCAACCAAGCAAGCTTGCAAAGGAAATCTGCACTACAATGAAGTCTCACTTCCCCCCTGTCAAAAGGGCCATCTGAAAAAAGTATAAAACCCAGAAAGGCAGGACAGGCCATGGAGAACAGGGAGCCTTATATGCTGATGGGCGGGATGTAAATTGCCAACAGCCACTCTGGAGAAGTGTATGGTGTTTCCTGAAACATCGAAAAAACAAAGTAACAGAGCCTAGGGCACTTCCACTTATGGTTCTATGGCTTAGGGAAATTAAAATCAAAAAGACACATCCACCCCAATTGTGGGACAGCTGTGTTTACAAGAACCTCGTTTACGGTACCATTTCAATATCCCAGAAAGCGAAAAATGGATAAAGAAGTTGTGGTACTTACGTAAAATGCAATATCACTCAGCAATGAAAGCTATGTTATGAGGCCCGTAGCAGCATAATGAGTGGATCCAGGTACGATGATTCTAAGTGAAATAAGTCACACAGAAAAAGAAACATCATAAGATATCTCTAATACACGAAATGTAAACTTGGCTACACAGGAACTGAATTACAAAACAGAACAGTGTCTCAAACTTAGAATACCAACTTATGCTTGCTTAAGGGGAAAGGTGAGTTGGGGAGCTTCATAAAACCAGAGATTGAAATTAGCACAGATACCGTTCCATAAGCCAATTATGTAATAGACCAGACCTACTCCTGGCTCAAGGAAAAGGACTCAACACCCCATATTCAACGCCTAGGAATATACCTGACTAGTAAGAATCTTAAAACCTATGGATTTATATGTCTCTGTAAGAGAATCATGCATGTGTACAGAGGCATAAAAGCAGTAGTGAAAATCAGATAAATCCCATTATAAAAATAAATTCCTTAAAGAAAACACAATGACAGTGAAATAGAGAGCAATTCTTAAATAATTCATTCAGGGCTTGTGATGCAACCTGGATTTACCACATCTACACCCAGAGCTTGGTGACACATAAGGCTGGACACTTGGGGCTGATAGGATTGCTGAGATTCGGTGAGCAAATGCAGACCCTTTGAAGTCATATTGCATGGTACCCATTCCATGGGTCCCAACTCTCCTGGTTTAAGGGATTCTTCCTTCAGCTAAAACATGCATGGGGAACCCAGAGTATGGTCTGCAGTGTGATCGGGAAACGTTTTTAAATGCATCTCAGATTTCTTCCCCTGGTACTCGGGTTCAACATTGCAGACCCTTTACTAACATTCTCCCCACTTGGAGAGTCAGTGTCTTTAACCTCCTGTTTGGCCCAGTTTGCAATTCCTGTGGAAGATGAACTGGAATAGGGAGAACCAATGAGAGACTAGCTGGAGGTGTCCTGACGGGCAAATTGAACTCTCATTTCCCACCAGGAAGAGGAATTAACCAAAGGCTCAGCGTGCCAGGCTGGAAACAGATTAGGGCCTGAAGCAATCCTGCGGGTTCGTGGCCAGCTCAAAAGAAGGCGAGTTGAAGAAAGGAGCTCAGGGGCACTGTAATTCGCAAACCTGCAGAGTTATAAATGACAGCTATCGTCCAAAAATATATTGAAGTAAGGCTGCCAAGAGGACTTGAAAGCGGGGCAGAATTACAGGAAACCGATTTTAGGAGGTAGACCTGAATTGCATTTAAAGCATAGGAAAAGAGGCAGAACGTCGACAGTGATGCACTTGGCCAAAAAAGGGCGTATGCGTTTTTTCCTGAATATATTCAGGAAAAAACGCATACGCCCTTTTTGGCCAACCAAGCAAGCTTGCGATTGAAATGTGCACTACATTGATGTCTCACTGCCCCCGGTTAAAAGAGCCATCTGAAAAAAGAGTAAAATCCAGAAAGGCAGGACAGGCCATGGAGAACAGGGAGCCTTGTTATGCTGATGGGCATGATGTAAATTGCCAACAGCCACTCTGGAGAAGTGTATGGTGTTTCCTGAAACATCTAAAAAACAAAGCAACAGAGCCTAGGGCACTTCCACTTATGGTCCTATAGCTTAGGGAAATTAAAATGAAAAAGACACAGCCATCCCAGAGTTTGGCATGGCTCTGTTTACAAGGACCTCATTTATGGTAGAAGTTCAATATCCCAGAAAGCAAAAAATCGATAAAGAAGTTGTGGTACTTACGTACAATGCAATATCACTCAGCAATGAAATCTATGTCATCAGGCCCATAGCAGTATAATGAGTGGATTCAGTTACCATGATTCTAAGTAAATAAGTCACACAGAAAAAGAAACATCATAAGATATCACTAATACACGGAATGTACACTTGGCTACACAGGTCCTGAATTACAAAACAGAACAGGGTCTCAAATGTAGAAAACCACCTTATGCTTGCTTAAGTGGAAAGGTGAGTTGGGGTTTTGCATAAACCAGAAATTGAAATTAGCACAAATACCGTTCCATAAGCCAAATACGTAATAGGCAAGACCTACTCCTTGCTCAGCGAAATGGACTCAAAACCCCATATTCAATGCCTAGGCATATACATGACTAGTAAGAATCTTAAAACCTATGGATTTATATGTCTCCATAAGAGAATCAAGCATGTGTAAACTGGCATAAACGCAGCAGTGAAAATCCACTAAATCCCATTATAAAAATACATTTCTTAAACAAAACACAATGACAGTGAAATAGAGAGCAATTCTTAGATAATTCATTCAGGGCTTGTGATGCAAGCTGGATTTTCAACTTCTACAACCGGTGCGGGGTGACACATAAGTCTGGACACTTGGAGCTGATAGGATTGCTGAGGTTCGGTGAGCAAATGCAGACCCTGTGAAGTCATATTGCATGGTACCCATTCCATGGGTGCCAACTCTCCAGGTATAAGGGACTATTTCTTCCGCTAAAACATGCATGGGGAACCCAGAGTATGGTCCACCGTATGATCGGGAAAAGTTTTTAAATGTATCTCCGGTACTGGTACTCGGGTTCAACATTCCAGTTTGTTTACTAACACTCTCCCCACTTGGAGAGTCAGTGCCTTTAACCTCCTGTTTGACCCAGTTTGCAATTTCTGTGGAAGATGACGTGTAATAGGGAGAACTGATGAGAGACTAGCTGTAGCTGTCTGGCCCGGCAAATTTAACTCTCATGTCCCACCAGGAAGAGGAATTAACCAAAGGCTCAGTGTGCAGTGTGGGAACAAGATTACGGCCTGAAGTGATCTAGTGGTTTTGCGGCCAGCTCACATGAAAGCGAGTTGAAGAAAGGAGCTCAGGGGCACTGTAATTCACAAACCTGCCGACATATAAATGACAGCTATCGTTCAAAATTATATTGAAGTAAGGCTACCAAGAGGACTTGAAAGCGGGGCACAATTGCAGTTAACCGATTTCAGGAGGTAGACTGGAATTGCATTTAAAGCATAAGAAAAGAGGCAGAACGTCGACAATGATGCACTTGGCCAAAAAGGGCGTATGCGTTTTTTCCTGAATATATTCAGGAAAGAACGCATATGCCCTTTTTGGCCAACCAAGCAAGCTTGCAAAGGAAATCTGCACTACAATGAAGTCTCACTTCCCCCCTGTCAAAAGGGCCATCTGAAAAAAGTATAAAACCCAGAAAGGCAGGACAGGCCATGGAGAACAGGGAGCCTTATATGCTGATGGGCGGGATGTAAATTGCCAACAGCCACTCTGGAGAAGTGTATGGTGTTTCCTGAAACATCGAAAAAACAAAGTAACAGAGCCTAGGGCACTTCCACTTATGGTTCTATGGCTTAGGGAAATTAAAATCAAAAAGACACATCCACCCCAATTGTGGGACAGCTGTGTTTACAAGAACCTCGTTTACGGTACCATTTCAATATCCCAGAAAGCGAAAAATGGATAAAGAAGTTGTGGTACTTACGTAAAATGCAATATCACTCAGCAATGAAAGCTATGTTATGAGGCCCGTAGCAGCATAATGAGTGGATCCAGGTACGATGATTCTAAGTGAAATAAGTCACACAGAAAAAGAAACATCATAAGATATCTCTAATACACGAAATGTAAACTTGGCTACACAGGAACTGAATTACAAAACAGAACAGTGTCTCAAACTTAGAATACCAACTTATGCTTGCTTAAGGGGAAAGGTGAGTTGGGGAGCTTCATAAAACCAGAGATTGAAATTAGCACAGATACCGTTCCATAAGCCAATTATGTAATAGACCAGACCTACTCCTGGCTCAAGGAAAAGGACTCAACACCCCATATTCAACGCCTAGGAATATACCTGACTAGTAAGAATCTTAAAACCTATGGATTTATATGTCTCTGTAAGAGAATCATGCATGTGTACAGAGGCATAAAAGCAGTAGTGAAAATCAGATAAATCCCATTATAAAAATAAATTCCTTAAAGAAAACACAATGACAGTGAAATAGAGAGCAATTCTTAAATAATTCATTCAGGGCTTGTGATGCAACCTGGATTTACCACATCTACACCCAGAGCTTGGTGACACATAAGGCTGGACACTTGGGGCTGATAGGATTGCTGAGATTCGGTGAGCAAATGCAGACCCTTTGAAGTCATATTGCATGGTACCCATTCCATGGGTCCCAACTCTCCTGGTTTAAGGGATTCTTCCTTCAGCTAAAACATGCATGGGGAACCCAGAGTATGGTCTGCAGTGTGATCGGGAAACGTTTTTAAATGCATCTCAGATTTCTTCCCCTGGTACTCGGGTTCAACATTGCAGACCCTTTACTAACATTCTCCCCACTTGGAGAGTCAGTGTCTTTAACCTCCTGTTTGGCCCAGTTTGCAATTCCTGTGGAAGATGAACTGGAATAGGGAGAACCAATGAGAGACTAGCTGGAGGTGTCCTGACGGGCAAATTGAACTCTCATTTCCCACCAGGAAGAGGAATTAACCAAAGGCTCAGCGTGCCAGGCTGGAAACAGATTAGGGCCTGAAGCAATCCTGCGGGTTCGTGGCCAGCTCAAAAGAAGGCGAGTTGAAGAAAGGAGCTCAGGGGCACTGTAATTCGCAAACCTGCAGAGTTATAAATGACAGCTATCGTCCAAAAATATATTGAAGTAAGGCTGCCAAGAGGACTTGAAAGCGGGGCAGAATTACAGGAAACCGATTTTAGGAGGTAGACCTGAATTGCATTTAAAGCATAGGAAAAGAGGCAGAACGTCGACAGTGATGCACTTGGCCAAAAAAGGGCGTATGCGTTTTTTCCTGAATATATTCAGGAAAAAACGCATACGCCCTTTTTGGCCAACCAAGCAAGCTTGCGATTGAAATGTGCACTACATTGATGTCTCACTGCCCCCGGTTAAAAGAGCCATCTGAAAAAAGAGTAAAATCCAGAAAGGCAGGACAGGCCATGGAGAACAGGGAGCCTTGTTATGCTGATGGGCATGATGTAAATTGCCAACAGCCACTCTGGAGAAGTGTATGGTGTTTCCTGAAACATCTAAAAAACAAAGCAACAGAGCCTAGGGCACTTCCACTTATGGTCCTATAGCTTAGGGAAATTAAAATGAAAAAGACACAGCCATCCCAGAGTTTGGCATGGCTCTGTTTACAAGGACCTCATTTATGGTAGAAGTTCAATATCCCAGAAAGCAAAAAATCGATAAAGAAGTTGTGGTACTTACGTACAATGCAATATCACTCAGCAATGAAATCTATGTCATCAGGCCCATAGCAGTATAATGAGTGGATTCAGTTACCATGATTCTAAGTAAATAAGTCACACAGAAAAAGAAACATCATAAGATATCACTAATACACGGAATGTACACTTGGCTACACAGGTCCTGAATTACAAAACAGAACAGGGTCTCAAATGTAGAAAACCACCTTATGCTTGCTTAAGTGGAAAGGTGAGTTGGGGTTTTGCATAAACCAGAAATTGAAATTAGCACAAATACCGTTCCATAAGCCAAATACGTAATAGGCAAGACCTACTCCTTGCTCAGCGAAATGGACTCAAAACCCCATATTCAATGCCTAGGCATATACATGACTAGTAAGAATCTTAAAACCTATGGATTTATATGTCTCCATAAGAGAATCAAGCATGTGTAAACTGGCATAAACGCAGCAGTGAAAATCCACTAAATCCCATTATAAAAATACATTTCTTAAACAAAACACAATGACAGTGAAATAGAGAGCAATTCTTAGATAATTCATTCAGGGCTTGTGATGCAAGCTGGATTTTCAACTTCTACAACCGGTGCGGGGTGACACATAAGTCTGGACACTTGGAGCTGATAGGATTGCTGAGGTTCGGTGAGCAAATGCAGACCCTGTGAAGTCATATTGCATGGTACCCATTCCATGGGTGCCAACTCTCCAGGTATAAGGGACTATTTCTTCCGCTAAAACATGCATGGGGAACCCAGAGTATGGTCCACCGTATGATCGGGAAAAGTTTTTAAATGTATCTCCGGTACTGGTACTCGGGTTCAACATTCCAGTTTGTTTACTAACACTCTCCCCACTTGGAGAGTCAGTGCCTTTAACCTCCTGTTTGACCCAGTTTGCAATTTCTGTGGAAGATGACGTGTAATAGGGAGAACCAATGAGAGACTAGCTGTAGCTGTCTGGCCCGGCAAATTTAACTCTCATGTCCCACCAGGAAGAGGAATTAACCAAAGGCTCAGTGTGCAGTGTGGGAACAAGATTACGGCCTGAAGTGATCTAATGGTTTTGCGGCCAGCTCACATGAAAGCGAGTTGAAGAAAGGAGCTCAGGGGCACTGTAATTCGCAAACCTGCAGAGTTATAAATGACAGCTATCGTCCAAAAATATATTGAAGTAAGGCTGCCAAGAGGACTTGAAAGCGGGGCAGAATTACAGGAAACCGATTTTAGGAGGTAGACCTGAATTGCATTTAAAGCATAGGAAAAGAGGCAGAACGTCGACAGTGATGCACTTGGCCAAAAAAGGGCGTATGCGTTTTTTCCTGAATATATTCAGGAAAAAACGCATACGCCCTTTTTGGCCAACCAAGCAAGCTTGCGATGGAAATGTGCACTACATTGATGTCTCACTGCCCCCGGTTAAAAGAGCCATCTGAAAAAAGAGTAAAATCCAGAAAGGCAGGACAGGCCATGGAGAACAGGGAGCCTTGTTATGCTGATGGGCATGATGTAAATTGCCAACAGCCACTCTGGAGAAGTGTATGGTGTTTCCTGAAACATCTAAAAAACAAAGCAACAGAGCCTAGGGCACTTCCACTTATGGTCCTATAGCTTAGGGAAATTAAAATGAAAAAGACACAGCCACCCCAGAGTTTGGCATGGCTCTGTTTACATGGACCTCGTTTATGGTAGAAGTTCAATATCCCAGAAAGCAAAAAATCGATAAAGAAGTTGTGGTACTTACGTACAATGCAATATCACTCAGCAATGAAATCTATGTCATCAGGCCCATAGCAGTATAATGAGTGGATTCAGTTACCATGATTCTAAGTAAATAAGTCACACAGAAAAAGAAACATCATAAGATATCACTAATAAACGGAATGTAAACTTGGCTACACAGGACCTGAATTACAAAACAGAACAGGGTCTCAAATGTAGAAAACCACCTTATGCTTGCTTAAGTGGAAAGGTGAGTTGGGGTTTTGCATAAACCAGAAATTGAAATTAGCACAAATACCGTTCCATAAGCCAAATACATAATAGGCAAGACCTACTCCTTGCTTAGCGAAATGGACTCAAAACCCCATATTCAATGCCTAGGAATATACCTGACTAGTAAGAATCTTAAAACCTATGGATTTATATGTCTCCATAAGAGAATCAAGCATGTGTAAACTGGCATAAACGCAGCAGTGAAAATCCACTAAATCCCATTATAAAAATACATTTCTTAAACAAAACACAATGACAGTGAAATAGAGAGCAATTCTTAGATAATTCATTCAGGGCTTGTGATGCAAGCTGGATTTTCAACTTCTACACCCGGAGCGGGGTGACACATAAGTCTGGACACTTGGGGCTGATAGGATTGGTGAGATTCGGTGAGCAAATGCAGACCCTGTGAAGTCATATTGCATGGTACCCATTCCATGGGTGCCAACTCTCCAGGTATAAGGGACTATTTCTTCCGCTAAAACATGCATGGGGAACCCAGAGTATGGTCCACCGTATGATCGGGAAAAGTTTTTAAATGTATCTCCGGTACTGGTACTCGGGTTCAACATTCCAGTTTGTTTACTAACACTCTCCCCACTTGGAGAGTCAGTGCCTTTAACCTCCTGTTTGACCCAGTTTGCAATTTCTGTGGAAGATGACGTGTAATAGGGAGAACTGATGAGAGACTAGCTGTAGCTGTCTGGCCCGGCAAATTTAACTCTCATGTCCCACCAGGAAGAGGAATTAACCAAAGGCTCAGTGTGCAGTGTGGGAACAAGATTACGGCCTGAAGTGATCTAGTGGTTTTGCGGCCAGCTCACATGAAAGCGAGTTGAAGAAAGGAGCTCAGGGGCACTGTAATTCACAAACCTGCCGACATATAAATGACAGCTATCGTTCAAAATTATATTGAAGTAAGGCTACCAAGAGGACTTGAAAGCGGGGCACAATTGCAGTTAACCGATTTCAGGAGGTAGACTGGAATTGCATTTAAAGCATAAGAAAAGAGGCAGAACGTCGACAATGATGCACTTGGCCAAAAAGGGCGTATGCGTTTTTTCCTGAATATATTCAGGAAAGAACGCATATGCCCTTTTTGGCCAACCAAGCAAGCTTGCAAAGGAAATCTGCACTACAATGAAGTCTCACTTCCCCCCGGTCAAAAGGGCCATCTGAAAAAAGTGTAAAACCCAGAAAGGCAGGACAGGCCATGGAGAACAGGGAGCCTTATATGCTGATGGGCGGGATGTAAATTGCCAACAGCCACTCTGGAGAAGTGTATGGTGTTTCCTGAAACATCGAAAAAACAAAGTAACAGAGCCTAGGGCACTTCCACTTATGGTTCTATGGCTTAGGGAAATTAACATCAAAAAGACACATCCACCCCAATTGTGGGACAGCTGTGTTTACAAGAACCTCGTTTACGGTACCATTTCAATATCCCAGAAAGCGAAAAATGGATAAAGAAGTTGTGGTACTTACGTAAAATGCAATATCACTCAGCAATGAAAGCTATGTTATGAGGCCCGTAGCAGCATAATGAGTGGATCCAGGTACGATGATTCTAAGTGAAATAAGTCACACAGAAAAAGAAACATCATAAGATATCTCTAATACACGAAATGTAAACTTGGCTACACAGGAACTGAATTACAAAACAGAACAGTGTCTCAAACTTAGAATACCAACTTATGCTTGCTTAAGGGGAAAGGTGAGTTGGGGAGCTTCATAAAACCAGAGATTGAAATTAGCACAGATACCGTTCCATAAGCCAATTATGTAATAGACCAGACCTACTCCTGGCTCAAGGAAAAGGACTCAACACCCCATATTCAACGCCTAGGAATATACCTGACTAGTAAGAATCTTAAAACCTATGGATTTATATGTCTCTGTAAGAGAATCATGCATGTGTACAGAGGCATAAAAGCAGTAGTGAAAATCAGATAAATCCCATTATAAAAATAAATTCCTTAAAGAAAACACAATGACAGTGAAATAGAGAGCAATTCTTAAATAATTCATTCAGGGCTTGTGATGCAACCTGGATTTACCACATCTACACCCAGAGCTTGGTGACACATAAGGCTGGACACTTGGGGCTGATAGGATTGCTGAGATTCGGTGAGCAAATGCAGACCCTTTGAAGTCATATTGCATGGTACCCATTCCATGGGTCCCAACTCTCCTGGTTTAAGGGATTCTTCCTTCAGCTAAAACATGCATGGGGAACCCAGAGTATGGTCTGCAGTGTGATCGGGAAACGTTTTTAAATGCATCTCAGATTTCTTCCCCTGGTACTCGGGTTCAACATTGCAGACCCTTTACTAACATTCTCCCCACTTGGAGAGTCAGTGTCTTTAACCTCCTGTTTGGCCCAGTTTGCAATTCCTGTGGAAGATGAACTGGAATAGGGAGAACCAATGAGAGACTAGCTGGAGGTGTCCTGACGGGCAAATTGAACTCTCATTTCCCACCAGGAAGAGGAATTAACCAAAGGCTCAGCGTGCCAGGCTGGAAACAGATTAGGGCCTGAAGCAATCCTGCGGGTTCGTGGCCAGCTCAAAAGAAAGCGAGTTGAAGAAAGGAGCTCAGGGGCACTGTAATTCGCAAACCTGCAGAGTTATAAATGACAGCTATCGTCCAAAAATATATTGAAGTAAGGCTGCCAAGAGGACTTGAAAGCGGGGCAGAATTGCAAGAAACCGATATTAGGAGGTAGACTGGAATTGCATTTAAAGCATAGGAAAAGAGGCAGAACGTCGACAGTGATGCACTTGGCGAAAAAGGGCGTATGCGTTTTTTCCTGAATATATTCAGGAAAAAACGCATACACCCTTTTTGGCCAACCAAGCAAGCTTGCGAAGGAAATCTGCACTACAATGATATCTCACTGCCCCCGGTTAAAAGGGCCATCTGAAAAAAGAGTAAAATCCAGAAAGGCAGGACAGGCCATGGAGAACAGGGAGCCTTGTTATGCTGATGGGCATGATGTAAATTGCCAACAGCCACTCTGGAGAAGTGTATGGTGTTCCTGAAACATCTAAAAAACAAAGCAACAGAGCCTAGGGCACTTCCACTTATGGTCCTATAGCTTAGGGAAATTAAAATGAAAAAGACACAGCCACCCCAGAGTTTGGCATGGCTCTGTTTACAAGGACCTCGTTTAAGGTAGAAGTTCAATATCCCAGAAAGCGAAAAATCGATAAAGAAGTTGTGGTACTTATGTACAATGCAATATCACTCAGCAATGAAATCTATGTCATCAAGCCCATAGCAGTATAATGAGTGGATTCAGGTACGATGATTCTAAGTGAAATAAGTCACACAGAAAAAGAAACATCATAAGATATCACTAATACACGGAATGTAAACTTGGCTACACAGGAACTGAATTACAAAACAGAACAGGGTTTCAAATGTAGAAAACCACCTTATGCTTGCTTAAGTGGAAAGGTGAGTTGGGGTGCTGCGTAAACCAGAAATTGAAATTAGCACAAATACCGTTCCATAAGCCAAATACGTAATAGGCAAGACCTACTCCTTGCTCAGCGAAATGGACTCAAAACCCCATATTCAATGCCTAGGAATATACCTGACTAGTAAGAATCTTAAAACCTATGGATTTATATGTCTCCATAAGAGAATCAAGCATGTGTAAACTGGCATAAAGGCAGCAGTGAAAATCCACTAAATCCCATTATAAAAATACATTTCTTAAACAAAACACAATGACAGTGAAATAGAGAGCAATTCTTAGATAATTCATTAAGGGCTTGTGATGCAAGCTGGATTTTCAACTTCTACACCCGGAGCGGGGTGACACATAAGTCTGGACACTTGGGGCTGATAGGATTGGTGAGGTTCGGTGAGCAAATGCAGACCCTGTGAAGTCATATTGCATGGTACCCATTCCATGGGTGCCAACTCTCCAGGTATAAGGGACTATTTCTTCCACTAAAACATGCATGGGGAACCCAGAGTATGGTCCACCGTATGATCGGGAAAAGTTTTTAAATGTATCTCCGGTACTGGTACTCGGGTTCAACATTCCAGTTTGTTTACTAACATTCTCCCCACTTGGAGAGTCAGTGCCTTTAACCTCCTGTTTGACCCAGTTTGCAATTTCTGTGGAAGATGACGTGTAATAGGGAGAACCAATGAGAGACTAGCTGTAGCTGTCTGGCCCGGCAAATTTAACTCTCATGTCCCACCAGGAAGAGGAATTAACCAAAGGCTCAGTGTGCAGTGTGGGAATAAGATTACGGCCTGAAGTGATCTAGTGGTTTTGCGGCCAGCTCACATGAAAGCGAGTTGAAGAAAGGAGCTCAGGGACACTGTAATTCACAAACCTGCCGACATATAAATGACAGCTATCGTCCAAAATTATATTGAAGTAAGGCTACCAAGAGGACTTGAAAGCGGGGCACAATTGCAGTTAACCGATTTCAGGAGGTAGACTGGAATTGCATTTAAAGCATAAGAAAAGAGGCAGAACGTCGACAATGATGCACTTGGCCAAAAAGGGCGTATGCGTTTTTTCCTGAATATATTCAGGAAAGAATGCATATGCCCTTTTTGGCCAACCAAGCAAGCTTGCAAAGGAAATCTGCACTACAATGAAGTCTCACTTCCCCCCGGTCAAAAGGGCCATCTGAAAAAAGTGTAAAACCCAGAAAGGCAGGACAGGCCATGGAGAACAGGGAGACTTATATGCTGATGGGCGGGATGTAAATTGCCAACAGCCACTCTGGAGAAGTGTATGGTGTTTCCTGAAACATCGAAAAAACAAAGTAACAGAGCCTAGGGCACTTCCACTTATGGTTCTATGGCTTAGGGAAATTAAAATCAAAAAGACACATCCACCCCAATTGTGGGACAGCTGTGTTTACAAGAACCTCGTTTACGGTACCATTTCAATATCCCAGAAAGCGAAAAATGGATAAAGAAGTTGTGGTACTTACGTAAAATGCAATATCACTCAGCAATGAAATCTATGTTATGAGGCCCGTAGCAGCATAATGAGTGGATCCAGGTACGATGATTCCAAGTGAAATAAGTCACACAGAAAAAGAAACATCATAAGATATCTCTAATACACAAAATGTAAACTTGGCTACACAGGAACTGAATTACAAAACAGAACAGTGTCTCAAACTTAGAATACCAACTTATGCTTGCTTAAGGGGAAAGGTGAGTTGGGGAGCTTCATAAAACCAGAGATTGAAATTAGCACAGATACCATTCCATAAGCCAATTATGTAATAGACCAGACCTACTCCTGGCTCAAGGAAAAGGACTCAACACCCCATATTCAACACTTAGGAATATACCTGACTAGTAAGAATCTTAAAACCTATGGATTTATATGTCTCTGTAAGAGAATCATGCATATGTACAGCAGCATAAAAGCAGTAGTGAAAATCAGATAAATCCCATTATAAAAATAAATTCCTTAAAGAAAACACAATGACAGTGAAATAGAGAGCAATTCTTAAATAATTCATTCAGGGCTTGTGATGCAACCTGGATTTACCACATCTACACCCAGAGCTTGGTGACACATAAGTCTGGACACTTGGGGCTGATAGGATTGGTGAGATTCGGTGAGCAAATGCAGACCCTTTGAAGTCATATTGCATGGTACCCATTCCATGGGTCCCAACTCTCCTGGTTTAAGGGATTCTTCCTTCAGCTAAAACATGCATGAGGAACCCAGAGTATGGTCTGCAGTGTGATCGGGAAACGTTTTTAAATGCATCTCAGATTTCTTCCCCTGGTACTCGGGTTCAACATTGCAGACCCTTTACTAACATTCTCCCCACTTGGAGAGTCAGTGTCTTTAACCTCCTGTTTGGCCCAGTTTGCAATTCCTGTGGAAGATGAACTGGAATAGGGAGAACCAATGAGAGACTAGCTGGAGGTGTCCTGACGGGCAAATTGAACTCTCATTTCCCACCAGGAAGAGGAATTAACCAAAGGCTCAGCGTGCCAGGCTGGAAACAGATTAGGGCCTGAAGCAATCCTGCGGGTTCGTGGCCAGCTCAAAAGAAAGCGAGTTGAAGAAAGGAGCTCAGGGGCCCTGTAATTCACAAACCTGCAGAGTTAAAAATGACAGCTATCGTCCAAAAATATATTGAAGTAAGGCTGCCAAGAGGACTTGAAAGCGGGGCAGAATTGCAGGAAACCGATTTTAGGAGGTAGACTGGAATTGCATTTAAAGCATAGGAAAAGAGGCAGAACGTCGACAGTGATGCACTTGGCGAAAAAGGGCGTATGTGTTTTTTCCTGAATATATTCAGGAAAAAACGCATACGCCCTTTTTGGCCAACCAAGCAAGCTTGCGAAGGAAATCTGCACTACAATGATGTCTCACTGCCCCCGGTTAAAAGGGCCATCTGAAAAAAGAGTAAAATCCAGAAAGGCAGGACAGGCCATGGAGAACAGGGAGCCTTGTTATGCTGATGGGCATGATGTAAATTGCCAACAGCCACTCTGGAGAAGTGTATGGTGTTCCTGAAACATCTAAAAAACAAAGCAACAGAGCCTAGGGCACTTCCACTTATGGTCCTATAGCTTAGGGAAATTAAAATCAAAAAGACACAGCCACCCCAGAGTTTGGCATGGCTCTGTTTACAAGGACCTCGTTTACGGTAGAAGTTCAATATCCCAGAAAGCAAAAAATCGATAAAGAAGTTGTGGTACTTACGTACAATGCAATATCACTCAGCAATGAAATCTATGTCATCAGGCCCATAGCAGTATAATGAGTGGATTCAGTTACCATGATTCTAAGTAAATAAGTCACACAGAAAAAGAAACATCATAAGATATCACTAATACACGGAATGTAAACTTGGCTACACAGGAACTGAATTACAAAACAGAACAGGGTCTCAAATGTAGAAAACCACCTTATGCTTGCTTAAGTGGAAAGGTGAGTTGGGGTGCTGCATAAACCAGAAATTGAAATTAGCACAAATACCGTTCCATAAGCCAAATACGTAATAGGCAAGACCTACTCCTTGCTCAGCGAAATGGACTCAAAACCCCATATTCAATGCCTAGGAATATACCTGACTAGTAAGAATCTTAAAACCTATGGATTTATATGTCTCCATAAGAGAATCAAGCATGTGTAAACTGGCATAAACGCAGCAGTGAAAATCCACTAAATCCCATTATAAAAATACATTTCTTAAACAAAACACAATGACAGTGAAATAGAGAGCAATTCTTAGATAATTCATTCAGGGCTTGTGATGCAAGCTGGATTTTCAACTTCTACACCCGGAGTGGGGTGATACATAAGTCTGGACACTTGGGGCTGATAGGATTGGTGAGGTTCGGTGAGCAAATGCAGACCCTGTGAAGTCATATTGCATGGTACCCATTCCATGGGTGCCAACTCTCCAGGTATAAGGGACTATTTCTTCCACTAAAACATGCATGGGGAACCCAGAGTATGGTCCACCGTATGATCGGGAAAAGTTTTTAAATGTATCTCCGGTACTGGTACTCGGGTTCAACATTCCAGTTTGTTTACTAACACTCTCCCCACTTGGAGAGTCAGTGCCTTTAACCTCCTGTTTGACCCAGTTTGCAATTTCTGTGGAAGATGACGTGTAATAGGGAGAACCAATGAGAGACTAGCTGTAGCTGTCTGGCCCGGCAAATTTAACTCTCATGTCCCACCAGGAAGAGGAATTAACCAAAGGCTCAGTGTGTAGTGTGGGAACAAGATTACGGCCTGAAGTGATCTAGTGGTTTTGCGGCCAGCTCACATGAAAGCGAGTTGAAGAAAGGAGCTCAGGGACACTGTAATTCACAAACCTGCCGACATATAAATGACAGCTATCGTCCAAAATTATATTGAAGTAAGGCTACCAAGAGGACTTGAAAGCGGGGCACAATTGCAGTTAACCGATTTCAGGAGGTAGACTGGAATTGCATTTAAAGCATAAGAAAAGAGGCAGAACGTCGACAATGATGCACTTGGCCAAAAAGGGCGTATGCGTTTTTTCCTGAATATATTCAGGAAAGAACGCATATGCCCTTTTTGGCCAACCAAGCAAGCTTGCAAAGGAAATCTGCACTACAATGAAGTCTCACTTCCCCCCGGTCAAAAGGGCCATCTGAAAAAAGTGTAAAACCCAGAAAGGCAGGACAGGCCATGGAGAACAGGGAGCCTTATATGCTGATGGGCGGGATGTAAATTGCCAACAGCCACTCTGGAGAAGTGTATGGTGTTTCCTGAAACATCGAAAAAACAAAGTAACAGAGCCTAGGGCACTTCCACTTATGGTTCTATGGCTTAGGGAAATTAACATCAAAAAGACACATCCACCCCAATTGTGGGACAGCTGTGTTTACAAGAACCTCGTTTACGGTACCATTTCAATATCCCAGAAAGCGAAAAATGGATAAAGAAGTTGTGGTACTTACGTAAAATGCAATATCACTCAGCAATGAAATCTATGTTATGAGGCCCGTAGCAGCATAATCAGTGGATCCAGGTACGATGATTCCAAGTGAAATAAGTCACACAGAAAAAGAAACATCATAAGATATCTCTAATACACAAAATGTAAACTTGGCTACACAGGAACTGAATTACAAAACAGAACAGTGTCTCAAACTTAGAATACCAACTTATGCTTGCTTAAGGGGAAAGGTGAGTTGGGGAGCTTCATAAAACCAGAGATTGAAATTAGCACAGATACCATTCCATAAGCCAATTATGTAATAGACCAGACCTACTCCTGGCTCAAGGAAAAGGACTCAACACCCCATATTCAACACTTAGGAATATACCTGACTAGTAAGAATCTTAAAACCTATGGATTTATATGTCTCTGTAAGAGAATCATGCATATGTACAGCGGCATAAAAGCAGTAGTGAAAATCAGATAAATCCCATTATAAAAATAAATTCCTTAAAGAAAACACAATGACAGTGAAATAGAGAGCAATTCTTAGATAATTCATTCAGGGCTTGTGATGCAACCTGGATTTACCACATCTACACCCAGAGCTTGGTGACACATAAGGCTGGACACTTGGGGCTGATAGGATTGCTGAGATTCGGTGAGCAAATGCAGACCCTTTGAAGTCATATTGCATGGTACCCATTCCATGGGTCCCAACTCTCCTGGTTTAAGGGATTCTTCCTTCAGCTAAAACATGCATGAGGAACCCAGAGTATGGTCTGCAGTGTGATCGGGAAACGTTTTTAAATGCATCTCAGATTTCTTCCCCTGGTACTCGGGTTCAACATTGCAGACCCTTTACTAATATTCTCCCCACTTGGAGAGTCAGTGTCTTTAACCTCCTGTTTGGCCCAGTTTGCAATTCCTGTGGAAGATGAACTGGAATAGGGAGAACCAATGAGAGACTAGCTGGAGGTGTCCTGACGGGCAAATTGAACTCTCATTTCCCACCAGGAAGAGGAATTAACCAAAGGCTCAGCGTGCCAGGCTGGAAACAGATTAGGGCCTGAAGCAATCCTGCGGGTTCGTGGCCAGCTCAAAAGAAAGCGAGTTGAAGAAAGGAGCTCAGGGGCACTGTAATTCACAAACCTGCAGAGTTATAAATGACAGCTATCGTCCAAAAATATATTGAAGTAAGGCTGCCAAGAGGACTTGAAAGCGGGGCAGAATTGCAGGAAACCGATTTTAGGAGGTAGACTGGAATTGCATTTAAAGCATAGGAAAAGAGGCAGAACGTCGACAGTGATGCACTTGGCGAAAAAGGGCGTATGCGTTTTTTCCTGAATATATTCAGGAAAAAACGCATACGCCCTTTTTGGCCAACCAAGCAAGCTTGCAAAGGAAATCTGCACTACAATGATGTCTCATTGCCCCCGGTTAAAAGGGCCATCTGAAAAAAGAGTAAAATCCAGAAAGGCAGGACAGGCCATGGAGAACAGGGAGCCTTGTTATGCTGATGGGCATGATGTAAATTGCCAACAGCCACTCTGGAGAAGTGTATGGTGTTCCTGAAACATCTAAAAAACAAAGCAACAGAGCCTAGGGCACTTCCACTTATGGTCCTATAGCTTAGGGAAATTAAAATCAAAAAGACACAGCCACCCCAGAGTTTGGCATGGCTCTGTTTACAAGGACCTCGTTTACGGTAGAAGTTCAATATCCCAGAAAGCAAAAAATCGATAAAGAAGTTGTGGTACTTACATAAAATGCAATATCACTCAGCAATGAAATCTATGTCATCAGGCCCATAGCAGTATAATGAGTGGATTCAGGTACGATAATTCTAAGTGAAATAAGTCACACAGAAAAAGAAACATCATAAGATATCACTAATACATGGAATGTAAACTTGGCTACACAGGAACTGAATTACAAAACAGAACAGGGTCTCAAATGTAGAAAACCACCTTATGCTTGCTTAAGTGGAAAGGTGAGTTGGGGTGCTGCATAAACCAGAAATTGAAATTAGCACAAATACCGTTCCATAAGCCAAATATGTAATAGGCAAGACCTACTCCTTGCTCAGCGAAATGGACTCAAAACCCCATATTCAATGCCTAGGAATATACCTGACTAGTAAGAATCTTAAAAGCTATGGATTTATATGTCTCCATAAGAGAATCAAGCATGTGTAAACTGGCATAAACGCAGCAGTGAAAATCCACTAAATCCCATTATAAAAATACATTTCTTAAACAAAACACAATGACAGTGAAATAGAGAGCAATTCTTAGATAATTCATTCAGGGCTTGTGATGCAAGCTGGATTTTCAACTTCTACACCCGGAGCGGAGTGATACATAAGTCTGGACACTTGGGGCTGATAGGATTGGTGAGATTCGGTGAGCAAATGCAGACCCTTTGAAGTCATATTGCATGGTACCCATTCCATGGGTCCCAACTCTCCTGGTTTAAGGGATTCTTCCTTCAGCTAAAACATGCATGGGGAACCCAGAGTATGGTCTGCAGTGTGATCGGGAAACGTTTTTAAATGCATCTCAGATTTCTTCCCCTGGTACTCGGGTTCAACATTGCAGACCCTTTACTAACATTCTCCCCACTTGGAGAGTCAGTGTCTTTAACCTCCTCTTTGGCCCAGTTTGCAATTCCTGTGGAAGATGAACTGGAATAGGGAGAACCAATGAGAGACTAGCTGGAGGTGTCCTGATGGGCAAATTGAACTCTCATTTCCCACCAGGAAGAGGAATTAACCAAAGGCTCAGCGTGCCAGGCTGGAAACAGATTAGGGCCTGAAGCAATCCTGCGGGTTCGTGGCCAGCTCAAAAAAGGCGAGTTGAAGAAAGGAGCTTAGGGGCACTGTAATTCGCAAACCTGCAGAGTTATAAATGACAGCTATCGTCCAAAAATATATTGAAGTAAGGCTGCCAAGAGGACTTGAAAGCGGGGCAGAATTGCAGGAAACCGATTTTAGGAGGTAGACCTGAATTGCATTTAAAGCATAGGAAAAGAGGCAGAACGTAGACAGTGATGCACTTGGCCAAAAAGGGCGTATGCGTTTTTTCCTGAATATATTCAGGAAAAAACGCATACGCCCTTTTTGGCCAACCAAGCAAGCTTGCGAAGGAAATCTGCACTACAATGATGTCTCACTGCCCCCGGTTAAAAGGGCCATCTGAAAAAAGAGTAAAATCCAGAAAGGCAGGACAGGCCATGGAGAACAGGGAGCCTTGTTATGCTGATGGGCATGATGTAAATTGCCAACAGCCACTCTGGAGAAGTGTATGGTGTTCCTGAAACATCTAAAAAACAAAGCAACAGAGCCTAGGGCACTTCCACTTATGGTCCTATAGCTTAGGGAAATTAAAATCAAAAAGACACAGCCACCCCAGAGTTTGGCATGGCTCTGTTTACAAGGACCTCGTTTACGGTAGAAGTTCAATATCCCAGAAAGCAAAAAATCGATAAAGAAGTTGTGGTACTTACGTACAATGCAATATCACTCAGCAATGAAATCTATGTCATCAGGCCCATAGCAGTATAATGAGTGGATTCAGTTACCATGATTCTAAGTAAATAAGTCACACAGAAAAAGAAACATCATAAGATATCACTAATACACGGAATGTAAACTTGGCTACACAGGAACTGAATTACAAAACAGAACAGGGTCTCAAATGTAGAAAACCACCTTATGCTTGCTTAAGTGGAAAGGTGAGTTGGGGTGCTGCATAAACCAGAAATTGAAATTAGCACAAATACCGTTCCATAAGCCAAATACGTAATAGGCAAGACCTACTCCTTGCTCAGCGAAATGGACTCAAAACCCCATATTCAATGCCTAGGAATATACCTGACTAGTAAGAATCTTAAAACCTATGGATTTATATGTCTCCATAAGAGAATCAAGCATGTGTAAACTGGCATAAACGCAGCAGTGAAAATCCACTAAATCCCATTATAAAAATACATTTCTTAAACAAAACACAATGACAGTGAAATAGAGAGCAATTCTTAGATAATTCATTCAGGGCTTGTGATGCAAGCTGGATTTTCAACTTCTACACCCGGAGTGGGGTGATACATAAGTCTGGACACTTGGGGCTGATAGGATTGGTGAGGTTCGGTGAGCAAATGCAGACCCTGTGAAGTCATATTGCATGGTACCCATTCCATGGGTGCCAACTCTCCAGGTATAAGGGACTATTTCTTCCACTAAAACATGCATGGGGAACCCAGAGTATGGTCCACCGTATGATCGGGAAAAGTTTTTAAATGTATCTCCGGTACTGGTACTCGGGTTCAACATTCCAGTTTGTTTACTAACACTCTCCCCACTTGGAGAGTCAGTGCCTTTAACCTCCTGTTTGACCCAGTTTGCAATTTCTGTGGAAGATGACGTGTAATAGGGAGAACCAATGAGAGACTAGCTGTAGCTGTCTGGCCCGGCAAATTTAACTCTCATGTCCCACCAGGAAGAGGAATTAACCAAAGGCTCAGTGTGCAGTGTGGGAACAAGATTACGGCCTGAAGTGATCTAGTGGTTTTGCGGCCAGCTCACATGAAAGCGAGTTGAAGAAAGGAGCTCAGGGACACTGTAATTTACAAACCTGCCGCATATAAATGACAGCTATCGTCCAAAATTATATTGAAGTAAGGCTACCAAGAGGACTTGAAAGCGGGGCACAATTGCAGTTAACCGATTTCAGGAGGTAGACTGGAATTGCATTTAAAGCATAAGAAAAGAGGCAGAACGTCGACAATGATGCACTTGGCCAAAAAGGGCGTATGCGTTTTTTCCTGAATATATTCAGGAAAGAACGCATACGCCCTTTTTGGCCAACCAAGCAAGCTTGCAAAGGAAATCTGCACTACAATGAAGTCTCACTTCCCCCCGGTCAAAAGGGCCATCTGAAAAAAGTGTAAAACCCAGAAAGGCAGGACAGGCCATGGAGAACAGGGAGCCTTATATGCTGATGGGTGGGATGTAAATTGCCAACAGCCACTCTGGAGAAGTGTATGGTGTTTCCTGAAACATCGAAAAAACGAAGTAACAGAGCCTAGGGCACTTCCACTTATGGTTCTATGGCTTAGGGAAATTAACATCAAAAAGACACATCCACCCCAATTGTGGGACAGCTGTGTTTGCAAGAACCTCATTTACGGTACCATTTCAATATCCCAGAAAGCGAAAAATGGATAAAGAAGTTGTGGTACTTACGTAAAATGCAATATCACTCAGCAATGAAATCTATGTTATGAGGCCCGTAGCAGCATAATGAGTGGATCCAGGTACGATGATTCCAAGTGAAATAAGTCACACAGAAAAAGAAACATCATAAGATATCTCTAATACACAAAATGTAAACTTGGCTACACAGGAACTGAATTACAAAACAGAACAGTGTCTCAAACTTAGAATACCAACTTATGCTTGCTTAAGGGGAAAGGTGAGTTGGGGAGCTTCATAAAACCAGAGATTGAAATTAGCACAGATACCATTCCATAAGCCAATTATGTAATAGACCAGACCTACTCCTGGCTCAAGGAAAAGGACTCAACACCCCATATTCAACACTTAGGAATACACCTCACTAGTAAGAATCTTAAAACCTATGGATTTATATGTCTCTGTAAGAGAATCATGCATATGTACAGCGGCATAAAAGCAGTTGTGAAAATCAGATAAATCCCATTATAAAAATAAATTCCTTAAAGAAAACACAATGACAGTGAAATAGAGAGCAATTCTTAGATAATTCATTCAGGGCTTGTGATGCAACCTGGATTTACCACCTCTACACCCAGAGCTTGGTGACACATAAGGCTGGACACTTGGGGCTGATAGGATTGGTGAGATTCGGTGAGCAAATGCAGACCCTTTGAAGTCATATTGCATGGTACCCATTCCATGGGTCCCAACTCTCCTGGTTTAAGGGATTCTTCCTTCAGCTAAAACATGCATGAGGAACCCAGAGTATGGTCTGCAGTGTGATCGGGAAACGTTTTTAAATGCATCTCAGATTTCTTCCCCTGGTACTCGGGTTCAACATTGCAGACCCTTTACTAACATTCTCCCCACTTGGAGAGTCAGTGTCTTTAACCTCCTCTTTGGCCCAGTTTGCAATTCCTGTGGAAGATGAACTGGAATAGGGAGAACCAATGAGAGACTAGCTGGAGGTGTCCTGACGGGCAAATTGAACTCTCATTTCCCACCAGGAAGAGGAATTAACCAAAGGCTCAGCATGCCAGGCTGGAAACAGATTAGGGCCTGAAGCAATCCTGCGGGTTCGTGGCCAGCTCAAAAGAAAGCGAGTTGAAGAAAGGAGCTCAGGGGCACTGTAATTCACAAACCTGCAGAGTTATAAATGACAGCTATCGTCCAAAAATATATTGAAGTAAGGCTGCCAAGAGGACTTGAAAGCGGGGCAGAATTGCAGGAAACCGATTTTAGGAGGTAGACTGGAATTGCATTTAAAGCATAGGAAAAGAGGCAGAACGTCGACAGTGATGCACTTGGCGAAAAAGGGCGTATGCGTTTTTTCCTGAATATATTCAGGAAAAAACGCATACGCCCTTTTTGGCCAACCAAGCAAGCTTGCGAAGGAAATCTGCACTACAATGATGTCTCACTGCCCCCGGTTAAAAGGGCCATCTGAAAAAAGAGTAAAATCCAGAAAGGCAGGACAGGCCATGGAGAACAGGGAGACTTGTTATGCTGATGGGCATGATGTAAATTGCCAACAGCCACTCTGGAGAAGTGTATGGTGTTCCTGAAACATCTAAAAAACAAAGCAACAGAGCCTAGGGCACTTCCACTTATGGTCCTATAGCTTAGGGAAATTAAAATCAAAAAGACACAGCCACCCCAGAGTTTGGCATGGCTCTGTTTACAAGGACCTCGTTTACGGTAGAAGTTCAATATCCCAGAAAGCAAAAAATCGATAAAGAAGTTGTGGTACTTACATACAATGCAATATCACTCAGCAATGAAATCTATGTCATCAGGCCCATAGCAGTATAATGAGTGGATTCAGGTACGATGATTCTAAGTGAAATAAGTCACACAGAAAAAGAAACATCATAAGATATCACTAATACATGGAATGTAAACTTGGCTACACAGGAACTGAATTACAAAACAGAACAGGGTCTCAAATGTAGAAAACCACCTTATGCTTGCTTAAGTGGAAAGGTGAGTTGGGGTGCTGCATAAACCAGAAATTGAAATTAGCACAAATACCGTTCCATAAGCCAAATACGTAATAGGCAAGACCTACTCCTTGCTCAGCGAAATGGACTCAAAACCCCATATTCAATGCCTAGGAATATACCTGACTAGTAAGAATCTTAAAAGCTATGGATTTAAATGTCTCCATAAGAGAATCAAGCATGTGTAAACTGGCATAAATGCAGCAGTGAAAATCCACTAAATCCCATTATAAAAATACATTTCTTAAACAAAACACAATGACAGTGAAATAGAGAGCAATTCTTAGATAATTCATTCAGGGCTTGTGATGCAAGCTGGATTTTCAACTTCTACACCCGGAGCGGAGTGATACATAAGTCTGGACACTTGGGGCTCATAGGATTGGTGAGATTCGGTGAGCAAATGCAGACCCTTTGAAGTCATATTGCATGGTACCCATTCCATGGGTCCCAACTCTCCTGGTTTAAGGGATTCTTCCTTCAGCTAAAACATGCATGGGGAACCCAGAGTATGGTCTGCAGTGTGATCGGGAAACGTTTTTAAATGCATCTCAGATTTCTTCCCCTGGTACTCGGGTTCAACATTGCAGACCCTTTACTAACATTCTCCCCACTTAGAGAGTCAGTGTCTTTTACCTCCTCTTTGGCCCAGTTTGCAATTCCTGTGGAAGATGAACTGGAATAGGGAGAACCAATGAGAGACTAGCTGGAGGTGTCCTGATGGGCAAATTGAACTCTCATTTCCCACCAGGAAGAGGAATTAACCAAAGGCTCAGCGTGCCAGGCTGGAAACAGATTAGGGCCTGAAGCAATCCTGCGGGTTCGTGGCCAGCTCAAAAAAGGCGAGTTGAAGAAAGGAGCTTAGGGGCACTGTAATTCGCAAACCTGCAGAGTTATAAATGACAGCTATCGTCCAAAAATATATTGAAGTAAGGCTGCCAAGAGGACTTGAAAGCGGGGCAGAATTGCAGGAAACCGATTTTAGGAGGTAGACCTGAATTGCATTTAAAGCATAGGAAAAGAGGCAGAACGTCGACAGTGATGCACTTGGCCAAAAAGGGCGTATGCGTTTTTTCCTGAATATATTCAGGAAAAAACGCATACGCCCTTTTTGGCCAACCAAGCAAGCTTGCGAAGGAAATCTGCACTACAATGATGTCTCACTGCCCCCGGTTAAAAGGGCCATCTGAAAAAAGAGTAAAATCCAGAAAGGCAGGACAGGCCATGGAGAACAGGGAGCCTTGTTATGCTGATGGGCATGATGTAAATTGCCAACAGCCACTCTGGAGAAGTGTATGGTGTTCCTGAAACATCTAAAAAACAAAGCAACAGAGCCTAGGGCACTTCCACTTATGGTCCTATAGCTTAGGGAAATTAAAATCAAAAAGACACAGCCACCCCAGAGTTTGGCATGGCTCTGTTTACAAGGACCTCGTTTACGGTAGAAGTTCAATATCCCAGAAAGCAAAAAATCGATAAAGAAGTTGTGGTACTTACGTACAATGCAATATCACTCAGCAATGAAATCTATGTCATCAGGCCCATAGCAGTATAATGAGTGGATTCAGTTACCATGATTCTAAGTAAATAAGTCACACAGAAAAAGAAACATCATAAGATATCACTAATACACGGAATGTAAACTTGGCTACACAGGAACTGAATTACAAAACAGAACAGGGTCTCAAATGTAGAAAACCACCTTATGCTTGCATAAGTGGAAAGGTGAGTTGAGGTGCTGCATAAACCAGAAATTGAAATTAGCACAAATACCATTCCATAAGCCAAATACGTAATAGGCAAGACCTACTCCTTGCTCAGCGAAATGGACTCAAAACCCCATATTCAATGCCTAGGAATATACCTGACTAGTAAGAATCTTAAAACCTATGGATTTATATGTCTCCATAAGAGAATCAAGCATGTGTGAACTGGCATAAACGCAGCAGTGAAAATCCACTAAATCCCATTATAAAAATACATTTCTTAAACAAAACACAATGACAGTGAAATAGAGAGCAATTCTTAGATAATTCATTCAGGGCTTGTGATGCAAGCTGGATTTTCAAATTCTACACCCAGAGCGGGGTGATACATAAGTCTGGACACTTGGGGCTGATAGGATTGGTGAGGTTCGGTGAGCAAATGCAGACCCTGTGAAGTCATATTGCATGGTACCCATTCCATGGGTGCCAACTCTCCAGGTATAAGGGACTATTTCTTCCACTAAAACATGCATGGGGAACCCAGAGTATGGTCCACTGTATGATCGGGAAAAGTTTTCAAATGTATCTCTGGTACTGGTACTCGGGTTCAACATTCCAGTTTGTTTACTAACACTCTCCCCACTTGGAGAGTCAGTGCCTTTAACCTCCTGTTTGACCCAGTTTGCAATTTCTGTGGAAGATGACGTGTAATAGGGAGAACCAATGAGAGACTAGCTGTAGCTGTCTGGCCCGGCAAATTTAACTCTCATGTCCCACCAGGAAGAGGAATTAACCAAAGGCTCAGTGTGCAGTGTGGGAACAAGATTACGGCCTGAAGTGATCTAGTGGTTTTGCGGCCAGCTCACATGAAAGCGAGTTGAAGAAAGGAGCTCAGGGACACTGTAATTCACAAACCTGCCGACATATAAATGACAGCTATCGTCCAAAATTATATTGAAGTAAGGCTACCAAGAGGACTTGAAAGCGGGGCACAATTGCAGTTAACCGATTTCAGGAGGTAGACTGGAATTGCATTTAAAGCATAAGAAAAGAGGCAGAACGTCGACAATGATGCACTTGGCCAAAAAGGGCGTATGCGTTTTTTCCTGAATATATTCAGGAAAGAACGCATATGCCCTTTTTGGCCAACCAAGCAAGCTTACAAAGGAAATCTGCACTACAATGAAGTCTCACTTCCCCCCGGTCAAAAGGGCCATCTGAAAAAAGTGTAAAACCCAGAAAGGCAGGACAGGCCATGGAGAACAGGGAGCCTTATATGTTGATGGGCGGGATGTAAATTGCCAACAGCCACTCTGGAGAAGTGTATGGTGTTTCCTGAAACATTGAAAAAACAAAGTAACAGAGCCTAGGGCACTTCCACTTATGGTTCTATGGCTTAGGGAAATTAACATCAAAAAGACACATCCACCCCAATTGTGGGACAGCTGTGTTTACAAGAACCTCGTTTACGGTACCATTTCAATATCCCAGAAAGCGAAAAATGGATAAAGAAGTTGTGGTACTTACGTAAAATGCAATATCACTCAGCAATGAAATCTATGTTATGAGGCCCGTAGCAGCATAATGAGTGGATCCAGGTACGATGATTCCAAGTGAAATAAGTCACACAGAAAAAGAAACATCATAAGATATCTCTAATACACAAAATGTAAACTTGGCTACACAGGAACTGAATTACAAAACAGAACAGTGTCTCAAACTTAGAATACCAACTTATGCTTGCTTAAGGGGAAAGGTGAGTTGGGGAGCTTCATAAAACCAGAGATTGAAATTAGCACAGATACCATTCCATAAGCCAATTATGTAATAGACCAGACCTACTCCTGGCTCAAGGAAAAGGACTCAACACCCCATATTCAACACTTAGGAATATACCTGACTAGTAAGAATCTTAAAACCTATGGATTTATATGTCTCTGTAAGAGAATCATGCATATGTACAGCGGCATAAAAGCAGTAGTGAAAATCAGATAAATCCCATTATAAAAATAAATTCCTTAAAGAAAACACAATGACAGTGAAATAGAGAGCAATTCTTAAATAATTCATTCAGGGCTTGTGATGCAACCTGGATTTACCACATCTACACCCAGAGCTTGGTGACACATAAGGCTGGACACTTGGGGCTGATAGGATTGGTGAGATTCGGTGAGCAAATGCAGACCCTTTGAAGTCATATTGCATGGTACCCATTCCATGGGTCCCAACTCTCCTGGTTTAAGGGATTCTTCCTTCAGCTAAAACATGCATGAGGAACCCAGAGTATGGTCTGCAGTGTGATCGGGAAACGTTTTTAAATGCATCTCAGATTTCTTCCCCTGGTACTCGGGTTCAACATTGCAGACCCTTTACTAACATTCTCCCCACTTGGAGAGTCAGTGCCTTTAACCTCCTGTTTGGCCCAGTTTGCAATTTCTGTGGAAGATGAACAGGAATAAGGAGAAGCAATGGGAGACTATCTGTAGGTGTCTGGACGGGCAAATTTAACTCTCATTTCCCACCAGGAAGACGAATGAACCAAAGGCTCCATGTGCCATGCTGGAACTAGATTAGGGCCTGAAGAGATCCTGTGGTTTTGCGGCCAGCTCACAAGAAAGCGAGTTGAAGAAAGGAGCTCAGGGGCACTGTAATTCACAAACCTCTGGAGTTATAAATGACAGCTATCATCCAAAATTATACTGTAGTAAGGCTGCAAAGAGGACTTGAATGCGGGGCAGAATTGCTGGAAACCGATTTCAGAAGGTACACGGGAGTCGCTCTTAAAGCATAGGAAAAGAGACAGAACTTGGAAAATAATGCACTTGGCAAAAAAGGGCATATTTGTTTTATCCAGAGCTCTCATAACTGAGGGGAGGAGATTCCCAGCAGGCTCCAACTGCCACCTGAGGGCTCACGTTGCCAAGGCAACGTGAGCAAGCCAGGCAGGAGTTACCTCACAGCAGAGGTCCCACCTCACAGAAGGGTGAGAAACCCAGCCAACATCAGACTCTCACCAGAGGGCCCACATCACCAAGGGGATGGGAACCAGGCAGGAGTGTCTTCACATCAGTGGGGCCACATCATCGAAAGGTGAGGTACTCAGCACATGTGTCCTCAAACCAGAGGACCCACATCACCAAGGGCCTCGGAGTGAGGCAGGCAGGAGTAGCCTCACAACACTGGGCCCATAGAATAAAAAAGTGAGGAATCCAGCAGTTGGAACCTCCCAGCAGGCGGCCCAGAGCACTGAGGCTATGGGATCCAGGCCATAGTGAACTCACAGAAGAGGGCCCATGTCATGAAACTGAGCAACCCAGCCATTGGGACCACAGAGCAGGAGGCCCACATCCCCATGGGGATGGAAATCTGGTAGGAGTGTCCTCGCACCACTGAGAACGTATCAGAAAATTTTGGGCGACCAGCAGTTAGGGCCTGACGCCAGAGGACCCTCATCACCAAGGGAAGGAGGCTCCCAGCAGGCTCCAACTGCCACCAGAGGGCTGACGTCGCCAAGGCGATGTGTGCCAACCAGGCACGAATGACCTCACAGCAGAGGGCCCACCTCAGAGAAGTGTGACGAACCCAGTCAGGATCAGACTCGCACCAGAGGGCCCACATCACCAAATGGATTGGAACCAGGCAGGAGTGTCCTCACATGATTGGGCCACATCATCTAAAGGTGAGGAACCCAGAACATGTGGCTTCAAACCATACGACACCCCTCACCAAGGGGCTGGGAGTGAGGCAGGCAGGAGGAGCCTCATAACAGAGGGCCCAAAAATAAAAAAGGTGAGGAATCCAGCAGTTGGAACCTCCCAGCAGGCGGCCAAGAACACAGAGGCTAGGGGATCCAGGCCGGAGTGAACAAACACCAGACAGCCCATATCATGAAACGGTGAGCAACCCAGACATTGGGACCTCAGAGCAGAAGACCCACATCCCCATGGTGATGGGAACATGACAGGAGTGTCCTGGCATCACTGGGCTCACATCAGAAAACGTGGGGTGCTCAGAAGTTAGGGCCTGACGCTAGAGGGCACTCATCACCGAAAGGAGGAGGCTCCCAGCAGGCTCCAGCTGCCACCAGAGGGCCAACGTCGCCAAGGCGATGTGTGCCAGCCCGGCAGGAGTGACCTCACAGCAGAGGGCCCACCTCACAGAAGGGTGAGGAACACAGCCAGGATCAGACTCTCACCAGAGGGCCCACATCACCAAGGGGATGGGAACCAGGCAGGAGTGTCCCCACACCAGTGGGACAACATCATCGAAAGGTGAGGATGCCAGCACATGTAGCCTCAAACCACAGGAACCACATCACCAAGGGGTTCGGAATGAGGCTGGCAGGACCGGCCTCACAACACAGGGTCCATAGAATATAAAAGTTGAGGAATCCAGCAGTTGGAACCTCCCAGCAAGTGGCCCAGAGCACCGAGGCTATGGGATCCAGGCCGCAGTGAACTCACAGCAGAGGGCCCACATCATGAACCTGTGAGCAGCCCAGCCGTTGGGACCTCAGAACAGAAGGCCCACATCCCCATTGGGATGGGAACCTGGCAGGAGTGGCTTCGCACCACTTAGCACATATCAGAAAATGTTAGGAGCCCAGCAGTTAGGGTCTGACGCCAGGGGGCCCTCATAACTGAGGGGAGGAGACTCCCAGCAGGTTCCAACTGCCAACAGAGGGCCCACGTCTACAAGGTGGCATGCGCCAGCCAGGCAGTAGTGACCTCACAGCAGAGGGCCTATCTCACAGAAGGGTGAGGAACCGAGGCAGGATGAGACTCTCGCCAGAGGGCCCACAACACCAAGGGGATGGGAACCAGTCAGGACTGTCCTCCCACCAGTGGGGTCACATCATCGAAAGGTGAGGAACCCAGCACATGTGGCCTCATATCAGAGGACATACATCACAAAGGGGATGGGAGTGAGGCAGGTAGGAGTAGCCTAAAAACAGAGGGCCCAAAGAATAAAAAAGGTGAGGAATCCAGGATTTGGAACCTCCCACCAGGCGGCCGACAGAACAGAAGCTATGGGATGCAGGCAGGAGTGAACTAACACCAGAGAGCCCACATCATGAAACTGTGAGCAACCCAGGCGTTGGGACCTCAGAGCAGAAAGCCCACATCCCCATGGGGATGGGAACCTGACAGGAGTGTCCTGGCATCACTGGGCTCACATCAGAAAACGTGGGGAGCCCAGCACTTAGGGCCTGATGCTAGAGGGCCATCATCACCGAGGGCAGGAGGCTCCCAGCAGGTTCCATGTGCCAACAGAGGGCCCACGTCGCCAAGGTGATGTGTGCAAGTCAGGCAGGAGTGACCTCACAACAGAGGGCCTACCTCACAGAAGAGTGAGGAACCCAGCCAGGATAAGACTGTCACCAGAAGGCCCACATCACCAAGGGGATGGGAACCAGGCAGGAGTGTCCTCACAGCAGTGGGGCCACATCATAGAAAGTTGCAGCACCCAGCACATGTGGCCTCAAACGAAAAGACCCACATCACTAAGGGGTTACGAGTGAGGCAGGCAGGAGGAGCATCACAACACAGGACCCATAGAATACAAAAGTTGAGGAATCGAGAAGTTGGAACCTCCCAGCAGGCGGCCCAGAGCACAGAGGCTATGGCATCCAGGCCACAGTGAACTAACACCAGAGAGCCCACATCATGAAATTGTGATCAACCCAGCTGTTGGAACCTCAGAGCAGAAGGCCCACATCCCCGTGGAGATGGGAACCTAAGAGGAGTGTCCGAGCATCACTGGGCTCATTAAGAAAAGTTGGGGAGCCCAGCAGTTAGGGCCTGACGTCAGAGGGCCCTCATCACAGAGGTGAGGAGGCTCCCAGCAGGGTCCAAGTGCCACCAGAGGGCTCATGTCAACAAGGCGAGGTGAGCAAGCCAGGAAAGAGTTACCTGATGGTAGAGGGCCCACCTCACAGATGGGTGAGGAACCCAGCCAGGATCAGACTCTCACCAGAGGGCCCACATCACAAAGGGGATGGGAACCAGTCAGGATTATCCTCACACCAGTGGGGCCTCATCATCTTAAGGTGAGGAACCCAGCACATGTGTCCTCAAACCAGAGGACCCACATCACCAAGGGCCTTGGAGTGAGGCAGGCAGGAGTAGCCTCACAACACAGGGCACATAATATAAAAAACGTGAGGATTCCAGCATTTAGACCTTCCAGCAGGCGGCCCAGAACACCGAGGCTATGGGATCCAGGCCACAGTGAACTCACAGCAGAAGGCCCACATCATAAAACTGTGAGCAACCCAGGCGCTGGGACCTCAGCGCAGAAGGCCCACATCCCCATGGGAATGGGAACCTGGCTGGAGTGTCCTCGCACCACTGGGCGCACATCAGAAAATGTGGGGAGCCCACCATTTAGGGCCTGACGCCAGAGGGCCATCATAACCAAAAGGAGGAGGCACCCTGCATGCTCCAACTGCCACCAGAGGGCTCATATCTCCAAGGTGACGTGTGCCAGCCAGGCAGGAGTGACCTCACAGCAGAGGGCCTACCTCACAGAACGTTGAGGAACCCAGCCAGGATTAGACTCTCGCCAGAGGGCCCACCTCACCAAGGGGATGGGAACCAGGCAGGAGTGTCCTCACACGAGTGGGGCCACATCATCGAAAGGTGAGGAACGCAGCACATGTGGCCTCAAGCCATAGGACAGTCATCACCAAGGGGCTGGCAGTGAGACAGGCAGGAGGAGCCTCACAACAGAGGGCACATAGAATAAAAAAGTTGAGGAATCCAGCAGTTGGAACCTCCCAGCAGGCGGCTCAGAGCACCGATGATAAGGGATCCTTGCCGGAGTGAACTCACAGCAGAGGCCCCACATCATGGTACTGTGAGCAAGCCAGCCGTTTTGACCTCAGAGCAGAAGGCCCATATCCCCATGGGGATGGGAACCTGGCAAGAGTGTCCTCACTCACTTGGCGCACATCAAAAAATGTGGGGAGCCCAGCAGTTATGGCCTAAGGCAAGAGGGCCCTCATCACCGAGGGGAGGAGGATCCCAGCACACTCCAACTGCCACCAGAGGGCCCACGTCGCCAAGGTGACGTGTGCCAGACAGGCATGATTGACCTCACAGCAGAGGGCCCACCTCACAGACGGGTGAGGAACCCAGCCAGGATCAGACTCTCACCTGAGGGCCCACATCAGCAAGGGGATGGGAACCAGTCAGGACTGTCTTCCCTCCAGTGGGGCCACATCATCGAAAGGTGCGGAACCCAGCACATGTGGCCTCAAATCAGAGGACACATATCACAAAGGGAATGGGAGTGAGGCAGGCAGCAGTAGCCTAAAAACAGAGGGCCCAAAGAATAAGAAAGGTGAGGAATCCAGCAGTTGGAACCTCCCAGCAGGCGGCCGAGAGCACAGAAGCTATGGGATGCAGGCAGGAGTGAACTAACAGCAGAGAGCCCACATCATGAAACTGTGAGCAACCCAGGCGTTGGGACCTCAGAGCAGAAGGCCCACATCCCAATGGGGATGTGAACCTGGCTGGAGGGTCCTCGCACCACTGGGCGCACATCACAAAATGTGGGGAGCCCAGCAGTTAGGGCCTGACGCCAGAGGGCCCTCATCACCGAGGGGAGGAGGCTCCCAGCAGGCTCCAAGTGCCACCAGAGGGCTCATGTCCACAAGGCGAGGTGAGCAAGCCAGGCAGGAGTGACCTCACAGCAGACGGCCCACCTCACAGATGGGTGAGGAACCCAGCCAGAATCAGACTCTCAACAGAGGGCCCACATCACCAAGGGGATGTGAACCAGGCAGGAGTCTCCTAAGACCATTGGTCCCACATCATCGAAAGGTGAGGAACCCAGCACATGTGGCCTCAAACCAGAGGACACACATCACGAAGGGGCTGGGAGTGAGGCACGCAGGAGGATCCTCACAACAGAGGGCCCAAAAAATTAAAAAAGTGAGGAATCCAGCAGTTGGAACCTCCCAGCAGGCGGCCAAGAGCACAGAGGCTATGGGATCCAGGCCTCTGAGAACTAACACCAGAGAGCCCACATCATGAAAATGTGAACAACCCAGCCGTTGGGACCTCAGAGCAGAAGGCCCAAATCCCCATGGAGATGGGATCCTAAGAGGAGTGCCAAAGCATCACTGGGCTCACTAAGAAAAGTTGGTGAGCCCAGCAGTTATGGCCTGACACAAGAGGGCCCTCATCACCGGTGGGAGGAGATTCCCAGCATACTCCAACTGCCACCACACGGCTGACTTCACCAAGGCAATGTGTGCCAGCCATACAGGAGTGACCTATCAGTAGAGGGTCTCCCTCACAGAAGGGTGAGGAACACAGCCAGGAACAGACTCTCACCAGGGGGTCCACATAAACACGTGGATGAGAACCAGGCAGGAGTGTCCTCACACTAGTGGGGCCACATCATCGAAACGTGAGGAACCCAGCAAAGGTGGCCACAAACCAGAGGACCCACATCACCAAGGGGTTGAGAGTGAGGTAGGTGTCTGCACCGGCATATTTAACACTCATTTCCCACCAGGAAGAGGAATTAACCAAAAGCTCGGCGTGCCCTGCCAGAAGCAGATTAGGGCCTGAAGCAGTCTTGCGGGTGGGCGGCCAGCTCACAAGAAAGCGAGTTGAAGAAAGGAGCTCAGGAGCCCTGTAATTCACAAACCTGCAGAGTTATAAATGACAGATAACGTCCAAAAATATATTGAAGTAAGGCTGCGAAGAGGACTTGAAAGCGGGGCAGAATTTCAGGAAACCGATTTCAGGAGGTAGACTGGATTTGCATTTAAAGCATAGGAAAGGAGGCAGAACATTGACAATGATGCACTTGGCAAAAAAGGGCGTATGAGTTTGTTCCTGAATATATTCAGGAACAAACACATACGCCCTTTTTGGCAAACCAAGCAAGCTTGCAATGGAAATCCAAACTACTATGAAGTGTCACTTCCCCCGGTCTAAAGGGCCATCTGAAAAAAGTGTAAAATCCAGAAAGGCAGCACAGGCCATGTAGAACTGGGTGCCTTGTTATGCTGATGGGCAGGATGTAAATTGCCAAGAGCAACTCTGGAGAAGTGTATGGTGTTTCCTGAAACATCTAAAAAAGAAAGCAACAGAGCCTAGGGCACTTCCACTTATGGTCCTATAGCTTAGGGAAATTAAAATCAAAAAGACACAGCCACCCCAAAGTTTGGGACGGCTCTGTTTACAAGAACCTCGTTTACGGTACAAGTTCAATATCGCAGAAAGCGAAAAATGGATAAAGTTGTTGTGGTACTTATGTACAATGCAATATCACTCAGCAATGAAATCTATGTCATCAGGCCCGTAGCAGCATAATGAGTGGATTCAGGTACGATGATTCTAAGTGAAATAAGTCACACAGAAAAAGAAACATCATAAGGTATCACTAATACGCGGAATGTAAAGTTGGCTACACAGGAACTGAATTACAAAACAGAACAGTGTCTCAAATGTAGAAAACCAACTTATGCTTGCTTAAGGTGAAAGGTGAGTTGGGGTGCTGCATAAAACCAGAGATTGAAATTAGCACAGATACCGTTCCATAAGCCAAATATGTAATAGACAAGAGCTACTCCTTGCTCAACGAAGTGGACACAACACCCCATATTAAACGCCTAAGAATGTACCTGACTAGTAAGAATCTTAAAACCTATGGATTTATATGTCTCTGAAAGAGAATTAAGCATGTGTACAGAGGCATGAATGCAGCAGTGATAAGATTGGTGAGGGTTAGTGAGCAAATGCAGACCCTTTGAAGTCATATTGCATGGTTCCCTTTCCATGGGTCTCAACTCTCCAGGTTTAAGGGATTCTTCCTTCAGCTAAAACATGCATGTGGAACCCAGAGTATGATCCACCGTGTGATCGGGAAAAGTGTTCAATGTGTCTCAGTTTCTGTCCCCTGGTACTCGGGTGCAACGTTCTAGATGCAGTACTAACACTCTCCCCACTTGGAGAGTCAGTGCCTTTAACCTCCTGTTTGGCCCAGTTTGCAATTTCTGCGTAAGATGAACAGGAATAGGGAGAACCAATGAGAGACTAGCTGGAGGTGTCTGGACAGGCAAATTTAACTCTCATTTCCCACCAGGAAGAGGAATTAACCAAAGGCTCAGCGTGCCATGCCGGAACCACACTATGGCCTGAAGCAATCCTGCGGTGTTGCGGCCAGCTCACAAGAAAGCGAGTTGAAGAAAGGAGCTCAGGGACACTGTCATTCACAAACCTGCAGAGTTATACATGACAGCTATCGTCCAAAAATATATTGAAGTAAGGCTGCCAAGAGGACTTGAAAGCGGGGCAGAATTGCAGGAAACCGATTTCAGAAGGTACACGGTAGTCGCTCTTAAAGCATAGGAAAAGAGACAGAACTTGGAAAATAATGCACTTGGCAAAAAAGTGCATATGTGTTTTATCCAGATCTCTCATAACCGAGGGGAGGAGATTCCCAGCAGGCTCCAACTGCCACCTGATGGCCCACATTGCCAAGGCAACGTGAGCAAGCCAGGCAGGATTTACCTCACAGCAGAGGTCCCACCTCACAGAAGGGTGAGAAACCCAGCCAACATCAGACTCTCACCAGAGGGCCCACATCACCAAGGGGATGGGAACCAGGCAGGAGTGTCCTCACACAAGTGGGGCCACATCATCGAATGGTGAGGTACTCAGCAGATGTGTCCTCAAACCAGAGGACCCACATCAACAAGGGCCTCGGAGTGAGGCATGCAGGAGTAGCGTCACAACACTGGGCCCATAGAATAAAAAAGTGAGGAATCCAGCAGTTGGAACCTCCCAGCAGGCGGCCCAGAGCACCGAGGCTATGGGATCCAGGCCACAGTGAACTCACAGAAGAGGGCCCATGTCATGAAACTGAGTAACCCAGCCATTGGGACCTCAGAGCAGGAGGCCCACATCCCCATGGGGATGGAAATCTGGTAGGAGTGTCCTCGCACTACTGAGAATGTATCAGAAAATTTTGGGCAACCAGCAGTTAGGGCCTGACGCCAGAGGACCCTCATCACCAAGGGAAGGAGGCTCCCAGCAGGCTCCAACTGCCACCAGAGGGCTGACGTCACCAAGGCGATGTGTGCCAAACAGGAACGAATGACCTCACAGCAGAGGGCCCACCTCAGAGAAGTGTGACGAACCCAGTCAGGATCAGACTCGCACCAGAGGGCCCACATCACCAAATGGATTGGAACCAGGCAGGAGTGTCCTCACATGAGTAGGGCCACATCATCTAAAGGTGAGGAACCCAGAACATGTGGCTTCAAACCATAGGACACCCATCACCAAGGGGCTGGGAGTGAGGCAGGCAGGAGGAGCCTCACAACAGAGGGCCCAAAAATAAGAAAGGTGAGGAATCCAGCAGTTGGAACCTCCCAGCAGGCGGCCCAGAGCACAGAGGCTAGGGGATCCAGGCCGGAGTGAACTAACACCAGACAGCCCACATCATGAAACTGTGAGCAACCCAGACATTGGGACCACAGAGCAGAAGGCCCACATCCCCATGGTGATGGGAACATGACAGGAGTGTCCTGGCATCACTGGGCTCACATCAGAAAACGTGGGGTGCTCAGAAGTTAGGGCCTGACGCTAGAGGGCACTCATCACCGAGGGGAGGAGGCTCCCAGCAGGCTCCAGCTGCCACCAGAAGGCCAACGTCACCAAGGCGATGTGTGCCAGCCCGGCAGGAGTGACCTCACAGCAGAGGGCCCACCTCACAGAAGGGTGAGGAACACAGCCAGGATCAGACTCTCACCAGAGGGCCCACATCACCAAGGGGATGGGAACCAGGCAGGGGTGTCCCCACACCAGTGGGACAACATCATCGAAAGGTGAGGATCCCAGCACATGTAGCCTCAAACCAGAGGAACCACATCACCAAGGGGTTCAGAATGAGGCTGGCAGGACCGGCCTCACAACACAGGGTCCATAGAATATAAAAGTTGAGGAATCCAGCAGTTGGAACCTCCCAGCAGGTGGCCAACAGCACAGAGGCTATGGGATCCAGGCCACAGTGAACTAACACCAGAGAGCCCACATCATGAAATTGTGATCAACCCAGCCGTTGGAACCTCAGAGCAGAAGGCCCACATCCCCATGGAGATGGGAACCTAAGAGGAGTGCCCGAGCATCACTGGGCTCACTAAGAAAAGTTGGGGAGCCCAGCAGTTAGGGCCTGACCTCAGAGGGCCCTCATCACAGAGGTGAGGAGGCTCCCAGCAGGGTCCAAGTGCCACCAGAGGGCTCATGTCAACAAGGCGAGGTGAGCAAGCCAAGCAAGAGTTACCTGATAGTACAGGGCCCACCTCACAGATGGGTGAGGAACCCAGCCAGGATCAGACTCTCACCAGAGGGCCCACATCACAAAGGGGATGGGAACCAGTCAGGATTATCCTCACACCAGTGGGGCCTCATCATCTTAAGGTGAGGAACCCAGCACATGTGTCCTCAAACCAGAGGACCCACATCACCAAGGGCCTTGGAGTGAGGCAGGCAGGAGTAGCCTCACAACACAGGGCACATAATATAAAAAACGTGAGGATTCCAGCATTTAGACCTTCCAGCAGGCGGCCCAGAACACCGAGGCTATGGGATCCAGGCCACAGTGAACTCACAGCAGAGGGCCCACATCATAAAACTGTGAGCAACCCAGGCATTGGGACCACAGCACAGAAGGCCCACATCCCCATGGGAATGGGAACCTGGCTGGAGTGTCCTCGCACCACTGGGCGCACATCAGAAAAGGTGGGGAGCCCACCATTTAGGGCCTGACGCCAGAGGGCCTTCATCACCAAGAGGAGGAGGCACCCTGCATGCTCCAACTGCCACCAGAGGGCTCACGTCTCCAAGGTGACATGTGCCAGCCAGGCAGGAGTGACCTCACAGCAGAGGGCCTACCTCACAGAACGTTGAGCAACCCAGCCAGGATTAGACTCTCGCCAGAGGGCCCACCTCACCAAGGGGATGGGAACCAGGCAGGAGTGTCCTCACACGAGTGGGGCCACATCATCGAAAGGTGAGGAACGCAGCACATGTGGCCTCAAGCCATAGGACAGTCATCACCAAGTGGCTGGCAGTGAGGCAGGCAGAAGGAGCCTCACAACAGAGGGCACATAGAATAAAAAAGTTGAGGAATCCAGCAGTTGGAACCTCCCAGCAGGCGGCTCAGAGCACCAATGATAAGGGATCCTTGCCGGAGTGAACTCACAGCAGAGGGCCCACATCATGGTACTGTGAGCAAGCCAGCCGTTTTGACCTCAGAGCAGAAGGCCCATATCCCCATGGGGATGGAAACCTGGCAAGAGTGTCCTCACTCACTTGGCGCACATCAGAAAATGTGGGGAGCCCAGCAGTTATGGCCTAAGGCAAGAGGGCCCTCATCACTGAGGGGAGGAGGATCCCAGCACACTCCAACTGCCACCAGAGGGCCCACGTCGCCAAGGTGACGTGTGTCAGACAGGCATGATTGACCTCACAGCAGAGGGCCCACCTCACAGAAGGGTGAGGAACCCAGCCAGGATCAGACTCTCACCTGAGGGCCCACATCAGCAAGGGGATGGGAACCAGTCAGGACTGTCTTCCCTCCAGTGGGGCCACATCATCGAAAGGTGCGGAACCCAGCACATGTGGCCTCAAATCAGAGGACACATATCACAAAGGGAATGGGAGTGAGGCAGGCAGGAGTAGCCTAAAAACAGAGGGCCCAAAGAATAAGAAAGGTGAGGAATCCAGCAGTTGGAACCTCCCAGCAGGCGGCCGAGAGCACAGAAGCTATGGGATGCAGGCAGGAGTGAACTAACAGCAGAGAGCGCACATCATGAAACTGTGAGCAACCCAGGCGTTGGGACCTCAGAGCAGAAGGCCCACATCCCATTGGGGATGTGAACCTGGCTGGAGTGTCCTCGCACAACTGGGCGCACATCACAAAATGTGGGGAGCCCAGCAGTTAGGGCCTGACGCAAGAGGGCCCTCATCACCGGGGGGAGGAGATTCCCAGCACGCTCCAACTGCCACCACATGGCTGACTTCACCAAGGCAATGTGTGCCAGCCATGCAGGAGTGACCTATCAGCAGAGGGTCTTCCTCACAGAAGGGTGAGGAACACAGCCAGGAACAGACTCTCATGAGGGGGTCCACATAACCACGTGGATGAGAACCAGGCAGGAGTGTCCTCACACTAGTGGGGCCACATCATCGAAAGGTGAGGAACCCAGCAAAGGTGGCCACAAACTAGAGGACCCACATCACCAAGGGGTTGAGAGTGAGGTAGGTGTCTGCACGGGCATATTTAACACTCATTTCCCACCAGGAAGAGGAATTAACCAAAGGCTCAGCGTGCCTTGCCAAAAGCAGATTAGGGCCTGAAGCAGTCTTGCGGGTTTGCGGCCAGCTCACAAGAAAGCGAGTTGAAGAAAGGAGCTCAGGGGCACTGTAATTCACAAACCTGCAGAGTTATAAATGACAGATAACGACCAAAAATATATTGAAGTAAGGCTGCGAAGAGGACTTGAAAGCGGGGCAGAATTTCAGGAAACCGATTTCAGGAGGTAGACTGGATTTGCATTTAAAGCATAGGAAAAGAGGCAGAACATCGACAATGATGCACTTGGCCAAAAAAGGCGTATGAGTTTGTTCCTGAATATATTTAGGAAAAAACACATACACCCTTTTTGGCAAACCAAGCAAGCTTGCAATGGAAATCCGAACAACTATGAAGTGTCACTTCCCCCCGGTCTAAAGGGCCATCTGAGAAAAGTGTAAAATCCAGAAAGGCAAGACAGGCCATGGGGAAAAAGGAGCCTTGTTATGCTGATGGGCGGGATGTAAATTGCCAACAGCCACTCTGGAGAAGTGTATGGTGTTTCCTGATACATCTGAAAAACAAAACAACAGAGTCTAGGGCATTTCCACTTATGGTCCTATAGCTTAGGGAAATTAAAATCAAAAAGACACAGCCACCCCAAAATTTGGGAAGGCTCTGTTTACAGGAACCTCTTCTACAGTACAAGTTAAATATCCCAGAGAACAAATAATTGATAAAGAAGTTGCGGTACTTACGTACAACAGAATACCACTCAGCAATGAAATCTGTGTCACCAGGCCTGTACCAGCATAATGAGTGGATTGAGGCACGATGATTCTAAGTGAAATAAGTCACACAGAAAAAGAAACATCATAAGGTATCACTAATGCACGGAATGTAAACTTGGCTACACATGAACTGAATTACAAAACAGAACAGGGTCTCAAGTTTAGAAAACCAACTTATGCTTGCTTAAGAGGAAAGGTGAGTTGGGGTGCTGCATAAAACCAGAGTTTGAAATTAGCACAGATACCGTTCCATAAGCCAAATATGAAATAGACAAGACCTACCCCTTGCTCAACGAAATGGACTCAACAATGAGGTATCACCTCACACCTGTTAGAATGGGCATCATCTGAAAATCTACAAACAACAAATGCTGGAAAGGGTGTGGAGAAAAGGAAGCCTCTTCCACTATTGTTGGCAATATAAATTGATACAGTCACTATGGAGAACAATATGGAGTTTCTTAAGAAACTAATAATAGAATTACCATATGATACAGCAATCCCAGTACTGGACATATACCCAGACAAAACCATAAATCAAAAAGAGACATTCACCGCAATGTTCATTGCATCACTATTTACAATATCGAGGTAATGGAAGCAACCTAAATGCCCACAGACAGACGAATGCATAAAGATGTGGTACATATATAAAATGGAATATTACTAAGCCATGAAAGGAATGAAATTGGGTCATTTGTAGAGACGTCGATGGATCTAGAGACTGTCATACAGAGTGAAGTAAGTCAGAAAGAGAAAAACAAATCTTGTATATTCATGCATATATGTGGAACCTAGAAAAACTGTACAGATTAACCGTTTTGCAAGGCATAAATAGAGCAACAGATGTAGACAACAATCGTATGGACAACAAGGGGGGAAAGCTCTTGGGGGGGTGGTGGTGGGAGGAGTTGAGAGATTGGGATTGGCATGTAAACATTTATATGTATAAAATAGATGACCAATAAGAACCTGCTGTATAAAAGTATAAAATAAAATTCAAAATTAAAAAGAAATAAAATTTAAAAAATAAAACAGAAAAAACAATTATTCCCTTCACATACATGTATTTATATGAATAAATTATTTCCATGCTTATATCTGTAAATACAAAAAAGAGGAATAAAATCTACCTTGAACCAAAAACGAAAAAGAGAAAACAAAAACAGAACCCACCAGTTACTCAGAGGAAAACCGTATCAGGGCACTTGCTCCAGTTGTAAACAATTCTGAAGTTGGTCAGTGGTGGGGAATCGTCTCCCATTCAGCCAGCAGCCCCCACACAACAAGCGTCCTCATTGCAAAGCTGGGGCACCGTGCCGAGGCATCTGTGAGTAAACGTGAGCTGAGCCCCAGGCCAGTTGCTGCTGAACTGTTCCCACCTTTCCCAGGTAAAACACCTGAATATATACAAGGACTTGAAAGCCTAGAGGAAGGGCCATGGAGCCACACAAGTGACAGCATGCCAGCTGACTTGGTGCCTGCAGGCCAGCCAGGATGGTCCTGGCCCTGGGTGCTCTTCTGGAAGATTTCCATTTCCCTGCCTGAGATACCCGTCCTGTCCCTGCCCCCACTGCTTTTTTCCTTCCTCACCTCTGCCCAGGGAGAAATTCCAGCAGCAGGTATGGGTGACACATCCTCTTCTTTAGCAGGTGGCAGCCTGGCAACTGCTGCAGAAAGTCCAGCAGAGCCCCACTCACACTGGGCCACCCACAAAGCCGTGGCCTCTCACTCCCTCCCACCAGCCCAGCCCCGAGACTGCTGACAGGGCAGAGAAAATGGTGTCAGGCACAGCTGCAGGGGCTCTTGCTGCCTGGAGTGGTATTTATATTGATCTCAACCCAGGCACACCTGGAGAGGGCTGGCCGGCACGGTAAGACTGCCCAGGTCAGCCAATCATCACCCCTCAGGGGCTCACAGTTGCAGAAAATGGAACTTGCTGAACCGGCCAGGTCCAAGGAACAGGTGTGGGCTCCTGAGAGTCAGGATAGACAAGGGGCTGCAGCTTTGGCTTGTTTTCTAATCATTTTATCTGGCCCATGAGTGGGAGACAACTTCAAGAAAACCCTCTCCTAATGAGAGGAACCCAGGAGTCAGGGAGAGGAGGGGTGGGTGGTGGTTGCAGACAGAGGCCTGGTGCCCTGGGTGCAGTGGAAGTCTCTGGAAGACCAGGTGGAGGGAGGCCACACAGAGTGATGCCCAGGGTCACAGACCTGTCGGAGCTGCTGTTTGTTAGTTCAAGTCCTGCTCTGAGGTGCTCTGTGTCAGCTCTGAGCGACAGGTGAGCTGGGGGTGCTCTTCAATGAGGGCTATGTGCACGGTTCCTGTGTGCCCAGCCCTGCCACGGTACCTGCAAGGGTAGCTCTGTATCCTGGGAGGGGCCTGACCATGAGAGCCCCGTGGGCTGGGTTGGGGGTGGGGTACCTGCCCAGGAGAGCTCCATATCCTGGGATTGGCCTGACCACGAGAGCCCCATGGGCTGCTGGGGACCTGGTAAAGGATGTCAGGACAGTCAGTGAAGCCACCGAGGATATACCTCCAGTTGCTCCTGATTCCTACACCCTGCTGGTCATTCTACCAACCACCAGAACATGGTATTCTGTATTAGTCTTCAATGATGCCTTCTTTTGTATTCCATTAGTCCCAGAGTCACAAGAAATTTTGGCTTGTGAGTGGCAGGACTCAACATACAACTAAAGCAATACTTCCGGGCCGTCTTGCCCCAAGGGTTCAAAAATTCCCACACCATCTTTGGGGAAAGCTTAGCTAAAGACCGAAAAGTTCTACCTCTGGAAAAGGAAACCCTCCTTCAATATGCAGATGACATTCTGATCGCCAGCCCTACTAAGGAGGCCTCTGAACTACCAAGCCAATAAAGGATAGAAGTTGTCCAAGAAAAAGCTCAAATATCACAGACTGCGGTGACCTGCCTGGGCTTCATTCTCACACAAGGTCGGAGAAGCCCATCCCAGGAAAGGGAAGAAACCATTTGCAGCCTTACCCCTTTCCAAAACTAGAAGACAGCTTAGGGGTTCCTGGGGAGGCCAGGGTTTGCTGCTTCTGGATCCCTAACTACAGTCTACTAGCTGGGCCTCTATATGAAACACTGAAAGGAAAAGATGATGATCCTTTTGAACAGAATCCAGAAGTGGCCTTTCAAGAATGGAAAGAGCAGTCAATTCAGACCCTTGCCCTGGAACTCCCTAATTGAGCTAAACCCTTTGACCTTTCCATTCCCGGTGAAAGGTGAATCGCCATTGGAGAATTAGTGCAAAAACTGGGACCACTTGAAATGGAACAACGCAAGAATGCCATCCAGGTAGGATAAACTACAGTCACCAAGGGGCTTGGCCCACTGCCACATCTGGCCAAGATACTGGCGGTATCTAAAAACCTGGAAATCAGCAGCCCAAAAGGCCACCTCCCTCATAAGGGAAAAGGACCCCACGTGGTGATCCTAATCACCAACCATGCCCTGAAGTTGCAGGGTTTGCTCCGTGGGCACACTGACCTCGAGTGAGGAGGCCCTCCAACTCCAACATCCAGAGAGATAACCGGGGGCAACAGGGCACCATGACGACTCGTGTGAACATCACTTGACCTGGAGTTTCTCTCATAAAACAACAATAGTGTGTCCCGAAGTAGTAGACTACTGCTTGCAGGACTTACTGCACCCGGAGGGGAGCTAATAATCTTGGCGGGGGAACCGTATATCACACTGTCACCATAGAAAAACCTACAGACACTGTGATGATGGTGGCCAATAAGACCGGCTGGACTCCTGTTTACTTCAAAAGGCTGTTGACTCAGTGGCCATCATGGTCCTTGATCACTACTGACCCTGGACTGTCTGGGAGTTGAGCGGGCAGGGCTCTGACACCTGGTGCTGTTTTTACGTTAATTCAGGGGCCTAATTGAAGAAAGAGCAGACTACTGGTCAGAGCATCTAGGCTGGCAGAAACGGTCAGCCTAAGGTGGCCGAACAAATGTGGGGCGGGGTGAAATCGGCCCCCACAGCATCTCTGCACATCTCTTTCCTGGACCCTTAAAGGTCATTAGAATCTATAAGACTTCCAATGCTGGTGCTCAGGCGGATGAGCAGGGAGGCAGGGGTCCTGGGGCCAATCAACGTCACCTGGAGGCTGCTGGGGAGAAGTTCTGACCCTCGTCCCCTGGTATGAGGGCTCCCAACTCAGCACTCAGCAGTTACAGAAGAAGGGTCTGCACCCTCAGCACTCCAAGAATGAGGAACAGGACAAAAGGCAGAGGAAGAGGTTGTCCCCAGCAAAGCCCATTAAAAATCCCTGGGAGATAAAAATAGAATCTGGGCAATAAAGTCAAGTCTGACCTTTTTTATCCTTTGTGCTTTGTCTAATTTCACGTGCTCCTAGGGTCCCGCATGCAGAGGTTCCACACCCGGCACTTCAGACCAGATATCCTAGTGCAGAATGGCTGGGTCGACACCTCAGCTCCTGGGGCCCCGTGCAGACTCCGAGATATAGAGCCTGAGCTGCAGCCAACCCGGCCCTCGAGAGCTCCACCCCCTCCCTCCCACTGACTGTGACAGGATCTCTACACAGCAGCCCAGCCCACAGCCCACAGGGTAGTGTATGCTCTCACCTCTCCATTCTCTGATCAAAATATAAAGTTTCCTTTGCTTGTGAACCAAACTCAGTCTCGATCTGTTGGCCCCAATGACACTGGGCAGGGGGACACTTGTTGGGGTCCACTCTGGAGGATCAGTAACAGAAATTGAGACTATTGTAACTTCAATGAACAGATGTGTGAGCCAAACTGTAGTTAACATAGAACAGTTTATAAGGCTCGGGTAAATTAAGATGTTTCTAACACTTCCATTTGATATTTCCATCACTTTATTATAAGCAAGTTCAGTGAAAAGGTTTGTCTTATTTGTCAGGTCAATATTAGAGAAATGAAGTGATTTCTTTCCAAGGATGTACATCTAATAATCTTGGTTAAAGCTTCAATCGTGTTTTAAATGCTTTTCCATTGAAAATGATACCTCTCTTTCAGCTCCCCCATTTCTGAGAAGTATAAAATCTTATAATTTATTATTACCAAAGGGGAAAGGTGGGAGGAGGGATAAATTAACAGTTTGGAATTAACACATACACACTGCTATGTATAAAATAGATCATCAACAAGGAACTACTGGATAGCACAGGGAACTACACTCAATATTTTGCAATAACCTATAAGGGGAAATAATCGGAAAAAGAATAGATATTTTTATTGACATCATCTATCAATGACAGTTAAAGTGTAACCTAAGGGAAGCCGGTGGTGAGTGCTTCTGACCCTGAAGACTTCAATCATCTAAAGTTTGGACTCTGCCTACTTCCCAAGGCCCTTAATGAACATATGTGTAGCCGTAGCTTAAAAAATTCCCCAGTTTGGGTTTCGGGGAGACACTGATTTTGAAAAAGCCCTGGTGTTCTCCTTACATGAATGGGACTCTTCCTACTGCTAAAACATGTCTGTCACACCCAGAGGATGGTATACCATCTGATCGGGAAGAGTTTGGAAAAGACATCTCATCTCCTCATCTCCTGGTGCTCGGGTTCACCCCTCCAGCGTCTTTACTAACAGTCTCCCCACTTGGAGATGTCAGCACTGTCAACATCCTGTTGCGTACAGTTTGGAATTTGTCCAGAGGATGAAGCGGAAAGATGAGGAACAATGAGAGACAAGTCCTAGGTGTTCAGACAGGCACATGTCACTCTAATTTCCAATCAGGAAGACGAATTGACCAAAGGCTAGGGTTGCCCATGGAAACAGTATAGGGCTTGAGGAAATCCCACTGCTTTGTGGCCAGTTCCCATAAACACAAGTTGAACAATGGAACTCAGGGGCAGTAAAATTCACGAAACTACAGAGTTGAAAATATCCATCACTGAAAAATGTCTTGAGGAAAGTCAGAGAAAAGGATTGGTAAGCAAAGGAGAATGGCAGGAAAGGGATTTGAGGAGGTAGAAAGTACTCGCCATTAAGCACAAGAAAAGGGGCTGAACATTGCCAACATTGCAGTTGGCCAAAAAGGCTGTATGCGTTTTTTTCTGTATATATTCAAGAAAAGGGCATACACTTTTTTAGCCAACCAAACAGGTGGGCACTGGAAATCAATACTACAAAAGATATCACTTCGCATCAGTCAGAAGAGCCATCCTCATAAAGTGTAAACACCAGAAATGCAGGACAGGGCAAGGAGAAGAGGGAGCCCTGTGAGGCTTATAGTGGAAATGTATATTGCCAACGGCCATTCTGAAGAAGTGTATTGTGTTTGCTAAAGCATCTAAAAAATGAGCTACAGAGCATAGGGCACTTGCACTCATGGGCGTATATCTTGGGAAAAACAAAAATCGAGAGGACACAGGCACCCCAATGTTTACTGCCTCTCTGTTTAAAAGATCCTCGACTAGGATATAACTTAAATGTCTCTGGAGGGAAAAAATGGATAGAGATGTGGTACTTATGTAGAGTGGAATATTACTCAGCCTGGAAATCAATGAAATATGGCCAGTTGTAACAACTCCGGAGGAGTTACGTATGATCATTCTAAGTGACATAATTCAAAACGAAAAAGACACATATCATAAGATATCACTTAAAGGTGGAATCCAAAATGGCTACACATGCAATAAATTACAAAACAAAAACATAGTCAAATATGTAGAAAACACGCGTAAGGCTGCTAAACGGGAAAGGTGGGGAGGGGTGAGGCATCATCCAGGAGGTTGAAATTAGCAAAGATACCATTCCAAATACCAAACTGATAATCAACAAGGCCTACACGGTAGCTAAAAGAACTGCACTCAGCACACTCAAGTCACCGGAAAAGAATATCTATGACTGGTAAGAATCTGAAAAAGAATTTATTGATGTCTCTCTGTACGTGAATCAAGTGGATGTACAGCAGCAAGAAACAGAGCTTTGAAAATCAGCTGTAACCAATATAGTAATAAATTGAAAAAAATAAACGACAGAGAGACAGAGAAAACCTCTTACAACTTTTCCTCAGGGACGGTGATGCAACATGGATTGAACACATCTAGACCCACAGCAGGATGAGACATAAGGCTGGAAACTGTTTGCGCCAAGAGAAATGTGAGGTTGGGTGAGGAAATGCACACCCTTTAAAGTAATACTACCTGGTACCCATTCAATGGGTCCCAAATCTGCAGGTTCAAGGCATCTTCCTACAGCTGAAACATGCATGGAAAACCCAGAGGACTGTACAACATGTGATCGGGAGATGTGTCTAAAATGCACCTCATTTATCCTCTCCTGGTGCTCCTGTTCATCATTCCAGCCACGTTACTTAGAATCTCCCCACTTAGAGAATCAACACATTTAAACTTCTGTTTCACACATTTTGCAAATTGTGAGGAGGATGAACGGGAAGAGGGGGAACCAATGAGAGAATAGTTGTAGGGGTTTGGACGGGCACATGTCACTCTAATTTCCCATTAAGAATAAGAATTGAAAAAAGGCTCAGCCCGCCTCGCCGGAGCCAAAATAGGGCCTGAAGCAATCCTGCGGGTTTGAGGCCAGCTCACAAAAGAGCAACTTAAAAAATGGAGCTCAGGGTCACTGCAATTCACAAACCTGCAGTTATAAATGAAAACTAACATCCAAAAATATGTTGAGGTAAGGCAAAGAAGAGGATCTGAATGCAAGCCAGAATTGCAAGAAACAGATTTCAAGAGATAGATTGGACTCGTCTTTAAAGCACATGAAAAGCGGCAGAATTTCGACAATGATGCAGTTGGCCCAAAAGGGAGTATGCGTTTTCTCCTGAATATATCCAGGAAAAAACGCATATGCACTTTATGGGCAACCAAGCAAGCAAGCAATGCAAATGTGCACAACAAAGAAGTCTCATTTCCCACCGGTCAAAAGGGCCATCCGAAAAAATTGTAAAAACCAGAAATGCAGGACAGGCCATGGAGAACAGGGAGCCTTTATACGCTGATGGACAGTGAGTTAACTGCCGAGAGCCACTCTGGAGAAGTGTATGGTGGTTCCTAAATCATCTAAAAAACAGAGCTACAGAGCATAGGGCACTTCCAATCACGGAAGTATATCTAGGGAAGTCTAAAAATCAACAAGACACAAGCACACCACAGTTTAGGGCTACTCTGTTTACAAGAACCTCAACTTCAGTACACCTTAACTATCCCAGGAAAGAGAACAATGGATAAAGAAAATGTGATACTTACGTACAATGGAATATCTCTTCACCATGAAATCAATGTAATAAGGCTAGTAGAAGGATAAAGAGTGGATTTAGGTCCGATAATACTACTTGAAATAAGTCAAACAGAAAAAGAAACATATCATAAGATATCACTTATAGAGGGAGGATAAATATGGCTGCACAAAAAATGAATTACAAAACACAACAGTGTCTCACATTTAGAAAACACACTTATGTCAGCTTAAGGGGAAAGGAGAGGTGGGGTGATGCATAAAACCAGAGTTTGAAATTAGCACAGATACCGTTCAATAAACCAAATAGGTATGAGACAAGATCTACACCTTGCTCAATGAACTGGCCTCAACACACCCTATACACCGCAGAGAAATATATCTGAGTAATAAGAATCTTAAAACCCATGTATTGATATATCTCCATAAGAAAATCAAGTGTGTGCAGAGTGGCACAAACACAGCAGTGAAAATGAGCTAAACCCCATTATAGAAATAAATTTTAAAACCAAAACGCAGAAACAATGAAAGAGAGAAAAATTCTTACAAAATTCGCTCAGGGGCTGTGATGCAACCTGGAATGACCACATATAAACACACAGCTGGATAAGACATAAGGCTGGACACTTGGGGCTGAGAGGATTGGTGAGCTTTGGTGAGCAACTGCTGAAAGTTTAATGCAATACTTCATGCTACTCATTCCAAGGGTCCCAACACTCCAGGTTGAAGGGAATCTTCCTACAGCTAAACCATGCATGGGAAATCCAGCGGATGGTATACCATATGATCGGGAAAGGTTTCTAAAACGCACCTCATTTTCCTCTCCTGGGGCTCAGGATCAACATGCCAGCCACTTTACTAACAACATCCCCACATGGAGAGTCAATGCCTTTAAGTTCCGGTATCGCACAGTCCGCAGTTAGTGCGGAGGATGAATGGGAATAGGGGGAACCAGTGAGAAAATAGCTGTAGCGGTTTCAATGGGCACATGTCACTCTAATTTCACATCAGGAAGAAGAATTAATGAAAGGCAAAGCAAGGCACCCCAGAAGAAGAATAGGGCCTGAAGAAATCCTGTAGATATGAGGCAAGATCACAAAAATAAGAGCTGAAAAATGGAGCTAAGGGCCACTGCAATTCAGAAACCTGCAGAGTTATAAAGGCCAACTATTTTCCAAAAGTATATTGAGGTAAGGCTATGAAGAGGCACTGATAACAAGGCAGAATTGCAGGAAACCGATTTCAGGAGGTAGACTGGAATTGCATTGAAAACATATGAAAAGACTCAGAACGTCGACAATGATGCACTAGGCCAAAAACTGCATATGCGTTTTTTCCTGAATATATTCAGGAAAAAACGCATACGCCCTTTCTGGCCACCCGAGCAAGCTTGCAAATGAAATCTGCACTACAATGAAGTCTCACTGCCCCCCAGTCAAAAGGGCCATCTGAATAAAGTGTAAAATCCAGAAAGGCAGGACAGGCCATGGAGAACTGGGAGCCTTGTTATGCTGATGGGTGGGATGTAAATTGCCAACAGCCACTCTGGAGAAGTGTATGGTGTTTCCTGAAACATCTAAAAAACAAAGCAACAGAGCCTAGGGCACTTCCACTCTTGGTCCTATAGCTTAGGGAAATTAAAATCAAAAAGACACAGCCACCCCAAAGTTTGGGACGGCTTTGTTTACAAGAACCTCGTTTACGGTACAAGTTCAGTATCGCAGAAAGCGAAAAATGGATAAAGAAGTTGTGGTACTTACGTACAATGCAATATCACTCAGCAATGAAATCTATGTATCAGGCCCGTAGCAGCATAATGAGTGGATTCAGGTACAATGTTTCTAAGTCAAAAAGTCACACAGAAAAAGAAACATCATAAGATATCACTACTACATGGAATGTAAACTTGGCTACACAGGAACTGAATTACAAAACAGAACAGGGTCTCAAATGTAGAAAACCAACTTATGCTTGCTTAAGGGGAAAGGTGAGTTGGGGTGCTGCATAAAACCAGAGATTGAAATGAGCACAGATACCATTCCATAAGCCAAATATGTAATAGACAAGAGCTACACCTTGCTCAACAAAGTGGACTCAACACCCCATATTACACGCCTAAGAATATACCTGACTAGTAAGAATCTTAAAACCTATGGATTTATATGTCTCCGAAAGAGAATCAAGCGTGTGTACAGCAGCATAAACGCAACAGTGATAGGATTGGTGAGGATCGGTGAGCAAATGCAGACCCTTTGAAGTCATATTGCATCGTACCCATTCCATGGGTCTCAACTCTCCAGGTTTAAGGGATTCTTCCTTCAGCTAAAACACGCATGTGGAACACAGAGTATGATCCACCGTGTGATCGGGAAACGTGTTCAAATGTGTCTCAGTTTTCGTCCTGTGGTACTCGGGTGCAACATTCCAGACGCTTTACTAAAACTCTCCCCACTTGGAGAGTCAGTGCCTTTAATCTCCTGTTTGGCCCAGTTTGAAATTTCTGCGGAAAATGAACAGGAATAGGGAGAACCAATGAGAGACTAGCTGGAGGTGTCTGGACGGGCAAATTTTACTCTCATTTCCCACCAGGATGAGGAATTAAACAAAGGCTCAGCGGGCCGTGCCGCAACCACATTAGGGACTGAAGCAATACTGCGATGTTGCGGCCAGCTCACAAGAAAGCGAGTTGAAGAAAGGAGCTCAGGGGCACTGTAATTCACAAACCTGCAGACTTATAAATGACAGCTATCGTCCAAAAATATATTGAAGTAAGGCTGCCAAGAGGACTTGAAAGCGGGGCAGAATTGCAGGAAACCGATTTCAGGAGGTAGACTGGAATTGCATGTACAGCATAGGAAAAGAGGCAGAACGTGCACAATGATGCACTTGAGTAAAAAGGGCGTATGCATATTTTCCTGAATATATTCAGGAAAAAACGCATATGCAATTTTTGGCCAACCAAGCAAGCTTGCAATGGAAATTTGCACTACCAAGAAGTCTCACTGCCCCCCGGTCAAAAGGGCCATCTGAAAAAAGTGTAAAATCCAGAAGGCAGGACAGGCCATGGAGAACTGGGAGCCTTGTTATGCTGATGGGGGGGATGTAAATTGCCAACAGCCACTCTGGAGAAGTGTATGGTGTTTCCTGAAACATCCAAAAAACAAAGCAACAGAGCCTAGGGCACTTCCACTTATGGTCCTATAGCTTACGGAAATTAAAATCAAAAAGACACAGCCACCCCAAAGTTTGGGACGGCTCTGTTTACAGGAACCTCGTTTACGGTAAAAGTTCAATATCGCAGAAAGCGAAAAATGGATAAAGAAGTTGTGGTACTTACGTACAATGCCATATCACTCAGCAGTGAAATCTATGTCATCAGGCCCGTAGCAGCATAATGAGTGGATTCAGGTACGATGATTCTAAGTGAAATAAGTCACACAGAAAAAGAAACATCATAAGATATCACTATTACACGGAATGTAAACTTGGCTACACAGGAACTGAATTACAAACAGAACAGGGTCTCAAATGTAGAAAACCAACTTATGCTTGCTTAAGGGGAAAGGTGAGTTGGGGTGCTGTATAAAATCAGATTTTGAAATTAGCACAGATACCATTCCATAAGCCAAATATGTAATAGACAAGAGCTACTCCTTGCTCAACGAAGTGGACTCAACACCACATATTAAACGCCTAAGAATATAACTGACTAGAAAGAATCTTAAAACCTATGGATTTATATGTCTCCGAAAGAGAATCAAGCATATGTAGAGCGGCACAAATGCAGCAGTGATAGGATTCGTGAGGTTCAGTGAGCAAATGCAGACCCTTTGAAGTCATATTGCATGGTACCCATTCCATGGGTCTCAACTCTCCAGGTTTAAGGGATTCTTCCTTCAGCTAAAACATGCATGTGGAACCCAGAGTAAGATCCACCGTGTGATCGGGAAATGTGTTCAAATATGTCTCAGTTTTCGTCCCCTGGTACTCGGGTGCAACATTCCAGATGCTTTACTAACACTCTCCCCACTTGGAGAGTCAGTGCCTTTAACCTCCTGTTTGGCCCAGTTTGCAATTTCTGCGGAAAATGAACAGGAATAGGGAGAACCAATGAGAGACTAGCTGGAGGTGTCTGGACGGGCAAATTTAACTCTCATTTCCCACCAGGAAGAGGAATTAACCAAAGGCTCAGCGTGCCGTGCCGGAACCACACTAGGGCCTGAAGCAATCCTCCGGTGTTGCGGCCAGCTCACAAGAAAGCGAGTTGAAGAAAGGAGCTCAGGGGCACTGTTATTCACAAACCTGCAGAGTTATAAATGACAGCTATCATCCAAAAATATATTGAAGTAAGGCTGCCAAGAGGACTTGAAAGCGGGGCAGAATTGCAGGAAACCGATTTCAGGAGGTAGACTGGAATTGCATGTAAAGAAGAGGAAAAGAGGCAGAACGTCCACAATGATGCACTTGGCCAAAAAGGGCGTATGCGTTTTTTCCTGAATATATTCAGGTAAAAACGCATACGCACTTTTTGGCCAACCAAGCAAGCTTGCAAAGGAAATCTGCACTACAATGAAGTCTCATTTCCCCCGGTCAAAAGGGCCATCTGAAAAAAGTGTAAAATCCAGAAAGGCAGGACAGGCCATGGAGAACCGGGAGCCTTGTTATGCTGATGGGCGGGATGTAAATTGCCAACAGCCACTCTGGAGAAGTGTATGGTGTTTCCTGAAACATCCAAAAAACAAAGCAACAGAGCCTAGGGCACTTCCACTTATGGTCCTATAGCTTAGGGAAATTAAAATCAAAAAGACACAGCCACCCCAAAGTTTGGAATGGCTCTGTTTACAAGAACCTCGTTTATGGTACAAGTTCAATATCACAGAAAGCGAAAAATGGATAAAGAAGTTGTGGTACTTACATACAATGCAATATCACTCAGCAATGAAATCTATGTCATCAGGCCCATAGCAGCATAATGAGTGGATTCAGGTACGATGATTCTAAGAGAAATAAGTCACACAGAAAAAAAACATCATAAGATATCACTACTACACGGAATGTAAACTTGGCTACACAGGAACTGAATTACAAAACAGAACAGGGTCTCAAATGTAGAAAACCAACTTATGCTTGCTTAAGGGGAAAGGCGAGTTGGCGTGCTGCATAAAACCAGAGATTGAAATTAGCACAGATACCATTCCATAAGCCAAATATGTAATAGACAAGAGCTACTGCTTGCTCAACGAAGTGGACTCAACACCCCATATTAAAGGTCTAGGAATATACCTGACTAGTAAGAATCTTAAAACCTATGGATTTATATGTCTCCGAAAGAGAATCAAGAGTGTGTACAGCGGCAAAAATGCAGCAGTGATAGGATTGGTGAGGATCGGTGAGCAAATGCAGACCCTTTGAAGTCATATTGCATGATACCCATTCCATGGGTCTCAACTCTCCAGGTTTAAGGGATTCTTCCTTCAGCTAAAACACGCATGTGGAAACCAGAGTATGATCCACCGTGTGATCGGGAAACGTGTTCAAATGTGTCTCAGTTTTCCTCCCCTGCTACTCGGGTGCAACATTCCAGACGCTTTACTAACACTCTCCCCACTTGGAGAGTCAGTGCCTTTAACCTCCTGTTTGGCCCAGTTTGCAATTTCTGCAGAAAATGAACAGGAATAGGGAGAACCCATGAGAGACTAGCTGGAGGTGTCTGGACGGGCAAATTTATCTCTCATTTCCCACCAGGAAGAGGAAGTAACCAAAGGCTCAGCGTGCCATGACGTAAACACACTAGGGCCTGTAGCAATCCTGCGGTGTTGCGGCCAGCTCACAAGAAAGCGAGTTGAAGAGAGGAGCTCAGGGACACTGTCATTCACAAACCTGCAGAGTTATAAATGGCAGCTATCGTCCAAAAATATATTGAAGTATGGTTGCCAAGAGGACTTGAAAGCGGGGCAGAATTGCAGGAAACCGATTTCAGGAGGTAGACTGGAGGTGCATGTAAATCATAGGAAAAGAGTCAGAACGTCCACAATGATGCACTTGGCCAAAAAGGGCGTACGCGTTTTTTCCTGAATATATTCAGGAAAAAACTCATACGCACTTTTTGGCCAACCAAGCAAGCTTGCAATGGAAATCTTCGTTGCAATGAAGTCTCACTGCCCCCTGGTCAAAAGGGCCATCTGAAAAAAGTGTAAAATCCAGAAAGGCAGGACAGGCCATGGAGAACTGGGAGCCTTGTTATGCTGATGGGCGGGATGTAAATTGCCAACAGCCACTCTGGAGAAGTGAATGGTGTTTCCTGACACATCTAAAAAACAAAGCAACAGAGCCTAGGGCACATACACTTATGATCCTATAGCTTAGGGAAATTAAAATCAAAAAGACACAGCCACCCCAAAGTTTGGGACGGCTCTATTTACAAGAACCTCGTGTACGGTACAAGTTCAATATCACAGAAAGCGAAAAATGGATAAAGAAGTTGTGGTACTTACCTACAATGCAATATCACTCAGCAATGAAATCTATGTCATCAGGCCCATAGCAGCATAATGAGTGGATTCAGGTACGATGATTCTAAGTGAAATAAGTCACACAGAAAAAGAAACATCACAAGATATCAATACTACACGGAATGTAAACTTGGCTACACAGGAACTGAATTACAAAACAGAACAGGGACTCAAATGTAGAAAACCAACTTATGCTTGCTTAAGGGGAAAGGTGAGTTGGGGTGCTGCATAAAACCAGAGATTGAAATTAGCACAGATACCGTTCCATAAGCCAAATACGTAATAGACAAGAAGTACTCCTTGCTCAACGAAGTGGACTCAACACCCCATATTAAACGCCTAAGAATATACCTGACTAGTAAGAATCTTAAAACCTATGGATGTATATGTCTCCAAAAGAGAATCAAGCGTGTGTACAGTGGCATAAATGCAGCAGTGATAGGATTGGTGAGGTTTAGTGAGCAAATGCAGACCCTTTGAAGTCATATTGCATGGGACCCATTCAATGGGTCTCAACTCTCCAGGTTTAAGGAATTCTTCCTTCAGCTAAAACATGCATGTGGAACCCAGAGTATGATCCACCGTATGATCGGGAAACGTGTTCAAATGTGTCTCAGTTTTCGAACCCTGGTACTCGGGTGCAACATTCCAGACGCTTTACTAACACTCTCCCCACTTGGAGAGTCAGTGCCTTTAACCTCCTGTTTGGCCCAGTTTGCAATTTCTTCAGAAAATGAACAGGAATAGGGAGAACCAATGAGAGACTAGCTGGAGGTGTCTGGACGGGCAAATTTAACTCTCATTTCCCACCAGGAAGAGGAATTAACCAAAGGCTCAGCGTGCCATGCCGGAACCACACTAGGGCCTGAAGCAATCCTTCAGTGTAGCGGCCAGCTCACAAGAAAGCGAGTTGAAGAAAGGAGCTCAGGGGCACTGTAATTCACAAACCTGCAGAGTTATAAATGACAGCTATCGTCCAAAAATATATTGAAGTAAGGCTGCCAAGAGGACTTGAAAGCGGGGCAGCATTGCAGGAAACCGATTTCAGGAGGTAGACTGGAATTGCATGTAAAGCATAGGAAAAGAGGCAGAACGTCCACAATGATGCACTTGGCCAAAAAGGGCGTATGTGTTTTTTCCTGAATATATTCAGGAAAAAACGCATACACACTTTTTGGCCAACCAAGCAAGCTTGCAAAGGTAATCTGCACTACAATGAAGTCTCACTTCCCTGTAGTCAAAAGGGCCGTCTGAAAAAAGTGTAAAATCCAGAAAGGCAGCACAGGCCATGTAGAACTGGGTGCCTTGTTATGCTGATGGGCAGGACGTAAATTGCCAAGAGCAACTCTGGAGAAGTGTATGGTGTTTCCTGAAACATCTAAAAAAGAAAGCAACAGAGCCTAGGGCACTTCCACTTATGGTCCTATAGCTTAGGGAAATTAAAATCAAAAAGACACAGCCACCCCAAAGTTTGGGACGGCTCTGTTTACAAGAACCTCGTTTACGGTACAAGTTCAATATCGCAGAAAGCGAAAAATGGATAAAGTTGTTGTGGTATTTATGTACAATGCAATATCACTCAGCAATGAAATCTATGTCATCAGGCCCGTAGCAGCATAATGAGTGGATTCAGGTACGATGATTCTAAGTGAAATAAGTCACACAGAAAAAGAAACATCATAAGGTATCACTAATACGCGGAATGTAAAGTTGGCTACACAGGAACTGAATTACAAAACAGAACAGTGTCTCAAATGTAGAAAACCAACTTATGCTTGCTTAAGGTGAAAGGTGAGTTGGGGTGCTGCATAAAACCAGAGATTGAAATTAGCACAGATACCGTTCCATAAGCCAAATATGTAATAGACAAGAGCTACTCCTTGCTCAACGAAGTGGACACAACACCCCATATTAAACGCCTAAGAATGTACCTGACTAGTAAGAATCTTAAAACCTATGGATTTATATGTCTCCGAAAGAGAATTAAGCATGTGTACAGTGGCATGAATGCAGCAGTGATAAGATTGGTGAGGGTTAGTGAGCAAATGCAGACCCTTTGAAGTCATATTGCATGGTTCCCTTTCCATGGGTCTCAACTCTCCAGGTTTAAGGGATTCTTCCTTCAGCTAAAACATGCATGTGGAACCCAGGGTATGATCCACCGTGTGATCGGGAAAAGTGTTCAATGTGTCTCAGTTTCTGTCCCCTGATACTCGGGTGCAACGTTCTAGATGCAGTACTAACACTCTCCCCACTTGGAGAGTCAGTGCCTTTAACCTCCTGTTTGGCCCAGTTTGCAATTTCTGCGTAAGATGAACAGGAATAGGGAGAACCAATGAGAGACTAGCTGGAGGTGTCTGGACAGGCAAATTTAACTCTCATTTCCCACCAGGAAGAGGAATTAACCAAAGGCTCAGCGTGCCATACCGGAACCACACTATGGCCTGAAGCAATCCTGCGGTGTTGCGGCCAGCTCACAAGAAAGCGTGTTGAAGAAAGGAGCTCAGGGACACTGTCATTCACAAACCTGCAGAGTTATACATGACAGCTATCGTCCAAAAATATATTGAAGTAAGGCTGCCAAGAGGACTTGAAAGCGGGGCAGAATTGCAGGAAACCGATTTCAGTAGGTACACGGTAGTCGCTCTTAAAGCATAGGAAAAGAGACAGAACTTGGAAAATAATGCACTTGGCAAAAAAGTGCATATGTGTTTTATCCAGATCTCTCATAACCGAGGGGAGGAGATTCCCAGCAGGCTCCAACTGCCACCTGATGGCCCACATTGCCAAGGCAACGTGAGCAAGCCAGGCAGGATTTACCTCACAGCAGAGGTCCCACCTCACAGAAGGGTGAGAAACCCAGCCAACATCAGACTCTCACCAGAGGGCCCACATCACCAAGGGGATGGGAACCAGGCAGGAGTGTCCTCACACAAGTGGGGCCACATCATCGAATGGTGAGGTACTCAGCAGATGTGTCCTCAAAGCAGAGGACCCACATCAACAAGGGCCTCGGAGTGAGGCATGCAGGAGTAGCGTCACAACACTGGGCCCATAGAATAAAAAAGTGAGGAATCCAGCAGTTGGAACCTCCCAGCAGGCGGCCCAGAGCACCGAGGCTATGGGATCCAGGCCACAGTGAACTCACAGAAGAGGGCCCATGTCATGAAACTGAGTAACCCAGCCATTGGGACCTCAGAGCAGGAGGCCCACATCCCCATGGGGATGGAAATCTGGTAGGAGTGTCCTCGCACTACTGAGAATGTATCAGAAAATTTTGGGCAACCAGCAGTTAGGGCCTGACGCCAGAGGACCCTCATCACCAAGGGAAGGAGGCTCCCAGCAGGCTCCAACTGCCACCAGAGGGCTGACGTCACCAAGGCGATGTGTGCCAAACAGGAACGAATGACCTCACAGCAGAGGGCCCACCTCAGAGAAGTGTGACGAACCCAGTCAGGATCAGACTCGCACCAGAGGGCCCACATCACCAAATGGATTGGAACCAGGCAGGAGTGTCCTCACATGAGTAGGGCCACATCATCTAAAGGTGAGGAACCCAGAACATGTGGCTTCAAACCATAGGACACCCATCACCAAGGGGCTGGGAGTGAGGCAGGCAGGAGGAGCCTCACAACAGAGGGCCCAAAAATAAGAAAGGTGAGGAATCCAGCAGTTGGAACCTCCCAGCAGGCGGCCCAGAGCACAGAGGCTAGGGGATCCAGGCCGGAGTGAACTAACACCAGACAGCCCACATCATGAAACTGTGAGCAACCCAGACATTGGGACCACAGAGCAGAAGGCCCACATCCCCATGGTGATGGGAACATGACAGGAGTGTCCTGGCATCACTGGGCTCACATCAGAAAACGTGGGGTGCTCAGAAGTTAGGGCCTGACGCTAGAGGGCACTCATCACCGAAAGGAGGAGGCTCCCAGCAGGCTCCAGCTGCCACCAGAAGGCCAACGTCACCAAGGCGATGTGTGCCAGCCCGGCAGGAGTGACCTCACAGCAGAGGGCCCACCTCACAGAAGGGTGAGGAACACAGCCAGGATCAGACTCTCACCAGAGGGCCCACATCACCAAGGGGATGGGAACCAGGCAGGGGTGTCCCCACACCAGTGGGACAACATCATCGAAAGGTGAGGATCCCAGCACATGTAGCCTCAAACCAGAGGAACCACATCACCAAGGGGTTCAGAATGAGGCTGGCAGGACCGGCCTCACAACACAGGGTCCATAGAATATAAAAGTTGAGGAATCCAGCAGTTGGAACCTCCCAGCAGGTGGCCAACAGCACAGAGGCTATGGGATCCAGGCCACAGTGAACTAACACCAGAGAGCCCACATCATGAAATTGTGATCAACCCAGCCGTTGGAACCTCAGAGCAGAAGGCCCACATCCCCATGGAGATGGGAACCTAAGAGGAGTGCCCGAGCATCACTGGGCTCACTAAGAAAAGTTGGGGAGCCCAGCAGTTAGGGCCTGACCTCAGAGGGCCCTCATCACAGAGGTGAGGAGGCTCCCAGCAGGGTCCAAGTGCCACCAGAGGGCTCATGTCAACAAGGCGAGGTGAGCAAGCCAAGCAAGAGTTACCTGATAGTACAGGGCCCACCTCACAGATGGGTGAGGAACCCAGCCAGGATCAGACTCTCACCAGAGGGCCCACATCACAAAGGGGATGGGAACCAGTCAGGATTATCCTCACACCAGTGGGGCCTCATCATCTTAAGGTGAGGAACCCAGCACATGTGTCCTCAAACCAGAGGACCCACATCACCAAGGGCCTTGGAGTGAGGCAGGCAGGAGTAGCCTCACAACACAGGGCACATAATATAAAAAACGTGAGGATTCCAGCATTTAGACCTTCCAGCAGGCGGCCCAGAACACCGAGGCTATGGGATCCAGGCCACAGTGAACTCACAGCAGAGGGCCCACATCATAAAACTGTGAGCAACCCAGGCATTGGGACCACAGCGCAGAAGGCCCACATCCCCATGGGAATGGGAACCTGGCTGGAGTGTCCTCGCACCACTGGGCGCACATCAGAAAAGGTGGGGAGCCCACCATTTAGGGCCTGACGCCAGAGGGCCTTCATCACCAAGAGGAGGAGGCACCCTGCACGCTCCAACTGCCACCAGAGGGCTCACGTCTCCAAGGTGACATGTGCCAGCCAGGCAGGAGTGACCTCACAGCAGAGGGCCTACCTCACAGAACGTTGAGGAACCCAGCCAGGATTAGACTCTCGCCAGAGGGCCCACCTCAACAAGGGGATGGGAACCAGGCAGGAGTGTCCTCACACGAGTGGGGCCACATCATCGAAAGGTGAGGAACGCAGCACATGTGGCCTCAAGCCATAGGACAGTCATCACCAAGTGGCTGGCAGTGAGGCAGGCAGAAGGAGCCTCACAACAGAGGGCACATAGAATAAAAAAGTTGAGGAATCCAGCAGTTGGAACCTCCCAGCAGGCGGCTCAGAGCACCAATGATAAGGGATCCTTGCCGGAGTGAACTCACAGCAGAGGGCCCACATCATGGTACTGTGAGCAAGCCAGCCGTTTTGACCTCAGAGCAGAAGGCCCATATCCCCATGGGGATGGAAACCTGGCAAGAGTGTCCTCACTCACTTGGCGCACATCAGAAAATGTGGGGAGCCCAGCAGTTATGGCCTAAGGCAAGAGGGCCCTCATCACTGAGGGGAGGAGGATCCCAGCACACTCCAACTGCCACCAGAGGGCCCACGTCGCCAAGGTGACGTGTGTCAGACAGGCATGATTGACCTCACAGCAGAGGGCCCACCTCACAGAAGGGTGAGGAACCCAGCCAGGATCAGACTCTCACCTGAGGGCCCACATCAGCAAGGGGATGGGAACCAGTCAGGACTGTCTTCCCTCCAGTGGGGCCACATCATCGAAAGGTGCGGAACCCAGCACATGTGGCCTCAAATCAGAGGACACATATCACAAAGGGAATGGGAGTGAGGCAGGCAGGAGTAGCCTAAAAACAGAGGGCCCAAAGAATAAGAAAGGTGAGGAATCCAGCAGTTGGAACCTCCCAGCAGGCGGCCGAGAGCACAGAAGCTATGGGATGCAGGCAGGAGTGAACTAACAGCAGAGAGCCCACATCATGAAACTGTGAGCAACCCAGGCGTTGGGACCTCAGAGCAGAAGGCCCACATCCCATTGGGGATGTGAACCTGGCTGGAGTGTCCTCGCACAACTGGGCGCACATCACAAAATGTGGGGAGCCCAGCAGTTAGGGCCTGACGCAAGAGGGCCCTCATCACCGGGGGGAGGAGATTCCCAGCACGCTCCAACTGCCACCACATGGCTGACTTCACCAAGGCAATGTGTGCCAGCCATGCAGGAGTGACCTATCAGCAGAGGGTCTCCCTCACAGAAGGGTGAGGAACACAGCCAGGAACAGACTCTCATGAGGGGGTCCACATAACCACGTGGATGAGAACCAGGCAGGAGTGTCCTCACACTAGTGGGGCCACATCATCGAAAGGTGAGGAACCCAGCAAAGGTGGCCACAAACTAGAGGACCCACATCACCAAGGGGTTGAGAGTGAGGTAGGTGTCTGCACGGGCATATTTAACACTCATTTCCCACCAGGAAGAGGAATTAACCAAAGGCTCAGCGTGCCTTGCCAAAAGCAGATTAGGGCCTGAAGCAGTCTTGCGGGTTTGCGGCCAGCTCACAAGAAAGCGAGTTGAAGAAAGGAGCTCAGGGGCCCTGTAATTCACAAACCTGCAGAGTTATAAATGACAGATAACGACCAAAAATATATTGAAGTAAGGCTGCGAAGAGGACTTGAAAGCGGGGCAGAATTTCAGGAAACCGATTTCAGGAGGTAGACTGGATTTGCATTTAAAGCATAGGAAAAGAGGCAGAACATCGACAATGATGCACTTGGCCAAAAAAGGCGTATGAGTTTGTTCCTGAATATATTTAGGAAAAAACACATACACCCTTTTTGGCAAACCAAGCAAGCTTGCAATGGAAATCCGAACTACTATGAAGTGTCACTTCCCCCCGGTCTAAAGGGCCATCTGAGAAAAGTGTAAAATCCAGAAAGGCAAGACAGGCCATGGGGAAAAAGGAGCCTTGTTATGCTGATGGGCGGGATGTAAATTGCCAACAGCCACTCTGGAGAAGTGTATGGTGTTTCCTGATACATCTGAAAAACAAAGCAACAGAGTCTAGGGCATTTCCACTTATGGTCCTATAGCTTAGGGAAATTAAAATCAAAAAGACACAGCCACCCCAAAATTTGGGAAGGCTCTGTTTACAGGAACCTCTTCTACAGTACAAGTTAAATATCCCAGAGAACAAATAATTGATAAAGAAGTTGCGGTATTTACGTACAACAGAATACCACTCAGCAATGAAATCTGTGTCACCAGGCCTGTACCAGCATAATGAGTGGATTGAGGCACGATGATTCTAAGTGAAATAAGTCACACAGAAAAAGAAACATCATAAGGTATCACTAATGCACAGAATGTAAACTTGGCTACACATGAACTGAATTACAAAACAGAACAGGGTCTCAAGTTTAGAAAACCAACTTATGCTTGATTAAGAGGAAAGGTGAGTTGGGGTGCTGCATAAAACCAGAGTTTGAAATTAGCACAGATACCGTTCCATAAGCCAAATATGAAATAGACAAGACCTACCCCTTGCTCAACGAAATGGACTCAACAATGAGGTATCACCTCACACCTGTTAGAATGGGCATCATCTGAAAATCTACAAACAACAAATGCTGGAAAGGGTGTGGAGAAAAGGAAGCCTCTTCCACTATTGTTGGCAATATAAATTGATACAGTCACTATGGAGAACAATATGGAGTTTCTTAAGAAACTAATAATAGAATTACCATATGATACAGCAATCCCAGTACTGGACATATACCCAGACAAAACCATAAATCAAAAAGAGACATTCAACGCAATGTTCATTGCATCACTATTTACAATATCGAGGTAATGGAAGCAACCTAAATGCCCACAGACAGACGAATGCATAAAGATGTGGTACATATATAAAATGGAATATTACTAAGCCATGAAAGGAATGAAATTGGGTCATTTGTAGAGACGTCGATGGATCTAGAGACTGTCATACAGAGTGAAGTAAGTCAGAAAGAGAAAAACAAATCTTGTATATTCATGCATATATGTGGAACCTAGAAAAACTGTACAGATTAACCGTTTTGCAAGGCATAAATAGAGCAACAGATGTAGACAACAATCGTATGGACAACAAGGGGGGAAAGCTCTTGGGGGGGGGGTGGTGGGAGGAATTGAGAGATTGGGATTGGCATGTAAACATTTATATGTATAAAATAGATGACCAATAAGAACCTGCTGTATAAAAGTATAAAATAAAATTCAAAATTAAAAAGAAATAAAATTTAAAAAATAAAACAGAAAAAACAATTATTCCCTTCACATACATGTATTTATATGAATAAATTATTTCCATGCTTATATCTGTAAATACAAAAAAGAGGAATAAAATCTACCTTGAACCAAAAACGAAAAAGAGAAAACAAAAACAGAACCCACCAGTTACTCAGAGGAAAACCGTATCAGGGCACTTGCTCCAGTTGTAAACAATTCTGAAGTTGGTCAGTGGTGGGGAATCGTCTCCCATTCAGCCAGCAGCCCCCACACCACAAGCGTCCTCATTGCAAAGCTGGGGCACCGTGCCGAGGCATCTGTGAGTAAACGTGAGCTGAGCCCCAGGCCAGTTGCTGCTGAACTGTTCCCACCCTTCCCAGGTAAAACACCTGAATATATACAAGGACTTGAAAGCCTAGAGGAAGGGCCATGGAGCCACACAAGTGACAGCATGCCAGCTGACTTGGTGCCTGCAGGCCAGCCAGGATGGTCCTGGCCCTGGGTGCTCTTCTGGAAGATTTCCATTTCCCTGCCTGAGATACCCGTCCTGTCCCTGCCCCCACTGCTTTTTTCCTTCCTCACCTCTGCCCAGGGAGAAATTCCAGCAGCAGGTATGGGTGACACATCCTCTTCTTTAGCAGGTGGCAGCCTGGCAACTGCTGCAGAAAGTCCAGCAGAGCCCCACTCACACTGGGCCACCCACAAAGCCGTGGCCTCTCACTCCCTCCCACCAGCCCAGCCCCGAGACTACTGACAGGGCAGAGAAAATGGTGTCAGGCACAGCTGCAGGGGCTCTTGCTGCCTGGAGTGGTATTTATATTGATCTCAACCCAGGCACACCTGGAGAGGGCTGGCCGGCACGGTAAGACTGCCCAGGTCAGCCAATCATCACCCCTCAGGGGCTCACAGTTGCAGAAAATGGAACTTGCTGAACCGGCCAGGTCCAAGGAACAGGTGTGGGCTCCTGAGAGTCAGGATAGACAAGGGGCTGCAGCTTTGGCTTGTTTTCTAATCATTTTATCTGGCCCATGAGTGGGAGACAACTTCAAGAAAACCCTCTCCTAATGAGAGGAACCCAGGAGTCAGGGAGAGGAGGGGTGGGTGGTGGTTGCAGACAGAGGCCTGGTGCCCTGGGTGCAGTGGAAGTCTCTGGAAGACCAGGTGGAGGGAGGCCACACAGAGTGATGCCCAGGGTCACAGACCTGTCGGAGCTGCTGTTTGTTAGTTCAAGTCCTGCTCTGAGGTGCTCTGTGTCAGCTCTGAGCGACAGGTGAGCTGGGGGTGCTCTTCAATGAGGGCTATGTGCACGGTTCCTGTGTGCCCAGCCCTGCCACGGTACCTGCAAGGGTAGCTCTGTATCCTGGGAGGGGCCTGACCATGAGAGCCCCGTGGGCTGGGTTGGGGGTGGGGTACCTGCCCAGGAGAGCTCCATATCCTGGGATTGGCCTGACCACGAGAGCCCCATGGGCTGCTGGGGACCTGGTAAAGGATGTCAGGACAGTCAGTGAAGCCACCGAGGATATACCTCCAGTTGCTCCTGATTCCTACACCCTGCTGGTCATTCTACCAACCACCAGAACATGGTATTCTGTATTAGTCTTCAATGATGCCTTCTTTTGTATTCCATTAGTCCCAGAGTCACAAGAAATTTTGGCTTGTGAGTGGCAGGACTCAACATACAACTAAAGCAATACTTCCGGGCCGTCTTGCCCCAAGGGTTCAAAAATTCCCACACCATCTTTGGGGAAAGCTTAGCTAAAGACCGAAAAGTTCTACCTCTGGAAAAGGAAACCCTCCTTCAATATGCAGATGACATTCTGATCGCCAGCCCTACTAAGGAGGCCTCTGAACTACCAAGCCAATAAAGGATAGAAGTTGTCCAAGAAAAAGCTCAAATATCACAGACTGCGGTGACCTGCCTGGGCTTCATTCTCACACAAGGTCGGAGAAGCCCATCCCATGAAAGGGAAGAAACCATTTGCAGCCTTACCCCTTTCCAAAACTAGAAGACAGCTTAGGGGTTCCTGGGGAGGCCAGGGTTTGCTGCTTCTGGATCCCTAACTACAGTCTACTAGCTGGGCCTCTATATGAAACACTGAAAGGAAAAGATGATGATCCTTTTGAAAAGAATCCAGAAGTGGCCTTTCAAGAATGGAAAGAGCAGTCAATTCAGACCCTTGCCCTGGAACTCCCTAATTGAGCTAAACCCTTTGACCTTTCCATTCCCGGTGAAAGGTGAATCGCCATTGGAGAATTAGTGCAAAAACTGGGACCACTTGAAATGGAACAACGCAAGAATGCCATCCAGGTAGGATAAACTACAGTCACCAAGGGGCTTGGCCCACTGCCACATCTGGCCAAGATACTGGCGGTATCTAAAAACCTGGAAATCAGCAGCCCAAAAGGCCACCTCCCTCATAAGGGAAAAGGACCCCACGTGGTGATCCTAATCACCAACCATGCCCTGAAGTTGCAGGGTTTGCTCCGTGGGCACACTGACCTCGAGTGAGGAGGCCCTCCAACTCCAACATCCAGAGAGATAACCGGGGGCAACAGGGCACCATGACGACTCGTGTGAACATCACTTGACCTGGAGTTTCTCTCATAAAACAACAATAGTGTGTCCCGAAGGAGTAGACTACTGCTTGCAGGACTTACTGCACCCGGAGGGGAGCTAATAATCTTGGCGGGGGAACCGTATATCACACTGTCACCATAGAAAAGCCTACAGACACCGTGATGATGGTGGCCAATAAGACCAGCTGGACTCCTGTTTACTTCAAAAGGCTGTTGACTCAGTGGCCATCATGGTCCTTGATCACTACTGACCCTGGACTGTCTGGGAGTTGAGCGGGCAGGGCTCTGACACCTGGTGCTGTTTTTACGTTAATTCAGGGGCCTAATTGAAGAAAGAGCAGACTACTGGTCAGAGCATCTAGGCTGGCAGAAACGGTCAGCCTAAGGTGGCCGAACAAATGTGGGGCGGGGTGAAATCGGCCCCCACAGCATCTCTGCACATCTCTTTCCTGGACCCTTAAAGGTCATTAGAATCTATAACACTTCCAATGCTGGTGCTCAGGCGGATGAGCAGGGAGGCAGGGGTCCTGGGGCCAATCAACGTCACCTGGAGGCTGCTGGGGAGAAGTTCTGACCCTCGTCCCCTGGTATGAGGGCTCCCAACTCAGCACTCAGCAGTTACAGAAGAAGGGTCTGCACCCTCAGCACTCCAAGAATGAGGAACAGGACAAAAGGCAGAGGAAGAGGTTGTCCCCAGCAAAGCCCATTAAAAATCCCTGGGAGATAAAAATAGAATCTGGGCAATAAAGTCAAGTCTGACCTTTTTTATCCTTTGTGCTTTGTCTAATTTCACGTGCTCCTAGGGTCCCGCATGCAGAGGTTCCACACCCGGCACTTCAGACCAGATATCCTAGTACAGAATGGCTGGGTCGACACCTCAGCTCCTGGGGCCCAGTGCAGACTCCGAGATATAGAGCCTGAGCTGCAGCCAACCCGGCCCTCGAGAGCTCCACCCCCTCCCTCCCACTGACTGTGACAGGATCTCTACACAGCAGCCCAGCCCACAGCCCACAGGGTAGTGTATGCTCTCACCTCTCCATTCTCTGATCAAAATATAAAGTTTCCTTTGCTTGTGAACCAAACTCAGTCTCGATCTGTTGGCCCCAATGACACTGGGCAGGGGGACACTTGTTGGGGTCCACTCTGGAGGATCAGTAACAGAAATTGAGACTATTGTAACTTCAATGAACAGATGTGTGAGCCAAACTGTAGTTAACATAGAACAGTTTATAAGGCTCGGGTAAATTAAGATGTTTCTAACACTTCCATTTGATATTTCCATCACTTTATTATAAGCAAGTTCAGTGAAAAGGTTTGTCTTATTTGTCAGGTCAATATTAGAGAAATGAAGTGATTTCTTTCCAAGGATGTACATCTAATAATCTTGGTTAAAGCTTCAATCGTGTTTTAAATGCTTTTCCATTGAAAATGATACCTCTCTTTCAGCTCCCCCATTTCTGAGAAGTATAAAATCTTATAATTTATTATTACCAAAGGGGAAACGTGGGAGGAGGGATAAATTAACAGTTTGGAATTAACACATACACACTGCTATGTATAAAATAGATCATCAACAAGGAACTACTGGATAGCACAGGGAACTACACTCAATATTTTGCAATAACCTATAAGGGGAAATAATCGGAAAAAGAATAGATATTTTTATTGACATCATCTATCAATGACAGTTAAAGTGTAACCTAAGGGAAGCCGGTGGTGAGTGCTTCTGACCCTGAAGACTTCAATCATCTAAAGTTTGGACTCTGCCTACTTCCCAAGGCCCTTAATGAACATATGTGTAGCCATAGCTTAAAAAATTCCCCAGTTGGGGTTTCGGGGAGACACTGATTTTGAAAAAGCCCTGGTGTTCTCCTTACATGAATGGGAATCTTCCTACTGCTAAAACATGTCTGTCACACCCAGAGGATGGTATACCGTCTGATCGGGAAGAGTTTGGAAAAGGCATCTCATCTCCTCATCTCCTGGTGCTCGGGTTCACCCCTCCAGCGTCTTTACTAACAGTCTCCCCACTTGGAGATGTCAGCACTGTCAACATCCTGTTGCGTACAGTTTGGAATTTGTCCAGAGGATGAAGCGGAAAGATGAGGAACAATGAGAGACAAGTCCTAGGTGTTCAGACAGGCACATGTCACTCTAATTTCCAATCAGGAAGACGAATTGACCAAAGGCTAGGGTTGCCCATGGAAACAGTATAGGGCTTGAGGAAATCCCACTGCTTTGTGGCCAGTTCCCATAAACACAAGTTGAACAATGGAACTCAGGGGCAGTAAAATTCACGAAACTGCAGAGTTGAAAATATCTATCACTGAAAAATGTCTTGAGGAAAGTCAGAGAAAAGGATTGGTAAGCAAGGGAGAATGGCAGGAAAGGGATTTGAGGAGGTAGAAAGGACTCGCCATTAAGCACAAGAAAAGGGGCTGAACATTGCCAACATTGCAGTTGGCCAAAAAGGGTGTATGCGTTTTTTTCTGTATATATTCAAGAAAAGGGCATACACTTTTTTAGCCAACCAAACAGGTGGGCACTGGAAATCAATACTACAAAAGATATCACTTCGCATCAGTCAGAAGAGCCATCCTCATAAAGTGTAATCACCAGAAATGCAGGACAGGGCAAGGAGAAGAGGGAGCGCTGTGAGGCTTATAGTGGAAATGTATATTGCCAACGGCCATTCTGGAGAAGTGTATTGTGTTTACTAAAGCATCTAAAAAATGAGCTACAGAGCATAGGGCACTTGCACTCATGGGCGTATATCTTGGGAAAAACAAAAATCGAGAGGACACAGGCACCCCAATGTTTACTGCCTCTCTGTTTAAAAGATCCTCGACTAGGATATAACTTAAATGTCTCTGGAGGGAAAAAATGGATAGAGATGTGGTACTTATGTAGAGTGGAATATTACTCAGCCTGGAAATCAATGAAATATGGCCAGTTGTAACAACTCCGGAGGAGTTACGTATGATCATTCTAAGTGACATAATTCAAAAAGAAAAAGACACATATCATAAGATATCACTTAAAGGTGGAATCCAAAATGGCTACACATGAAATAAATTACAAAACAAAAACATAGTCAAATATGTAGAAAACACACGTAAGGCTGCTAAACGGGAAAGGTGGGGAGGGGTGAGGCATCATCCAGGAGGTTGAAATTAGCAAAGATACCATTCCAAATACCAAACTGATAATCAACAAGGCCTACACGGTAGCTAAAAGAACTGCACTCAGCACACTCAAGTCACCGGAAAAGAATATCTATGACTGGTAAGAATCTGAAAAAGAATTTATTGATGTCTCTCTGTACGTGAATCAAGTGGATGTACAGCAGCAAGAAACAGAGCTTTGAAAATCAGCTGTAACCAATATAGTAATAAATTGAAAAAAATAAACGACAGAGAGACAGAGAAAACCTCTTACAACTTTTCCTCAGGGACGGTGATGCAACATGGATTGAACACATCTAGACCCACAGCAGGATGAGACATAAGGCTGGAAACTGTTTGCGCTAAGAGAAATGTGAGGTTGGGTGAGGAAATGCACACCCTTTAAAGTAATACTACCTGGTACCCATTCAATGCGTCCCAAATCTGCAGGTTCAAGGAATCTTCCTACAGCTAAAACATGCATGGAAAACCCAGAGGACTGTACACCATGTGATCGGGAGATGTGTCTAAAATGCACCTCATTTATCCTCTCCTGGTGCTCCTGTTCATCATTCCAGCCACGTTACTTAGAATCTCCCCACTTAGAGAATCAGCACATTTAAACTTCTGTTTCACACATTTTGCAAATTGTGAGGAGGATGAACGGGAAGAGGGGGAACTAATGAGAGAATAGTTGTAGGGGTTTGGACGGGCACATGTCACTCTAATTTCCCATTAAGAATAAGAATTAAAAAAAGGCTCAGCCCGCCTCGCCAGAGCCAAAAGAGGGCCTGAAGCAATCCTGCGGCTTTGAGGCCAGCTCACAAAAGAGCAACTTAAAAAATGGAGCTCAGGGTCACTGCAATTCACAAACCTGCAGAGTTATAAATGAAAACTAACATCCAAAAATATGTTGAGGTAAGGCAAAGAAGAGGATCTGAATGCAAGACAGAATTGCAAGAAACAGATTTCAAGAGATAGATTGGACTCGTCTTTAAAGCACATGAAAAGCGGCAGAATTTCGACAATGATGCAGTTGGCCCAAAAGGGAGTATGCGTTTTTTCCTGAATATATCTAGGAAAAAACGCATACGCACTTTATGGGCAACCAAGCAAGCAAGCAATGCAAATGTGCACAACAAAGAAGTCTCATTTCCCACCGGTCAAAAGGGCCATCAAAAAAATTGTAAAAAGCAGAAATGCAGGACAGGCCATGGAGAACAGGGAGCCTTTATACGCTGATGGACAGTGTGTGAACTGCCGAGAGCCACTCTGGAGAAGTGTATGGTGGTTCCTAAATCATCTAAAACACAGAGCTACAGAGCATAGGGCACTTCCAATCACGGAAGTATATCTAGGGAAATCTAAAAATCAACAAGACACAAGCACACCACAGTTTAGGGCTACTCTGTTTACAAGAACCTCAACTTCAGTACACCTTAAATATCCCAGGAAAGAGAACAATGGATAAAGAAAATGTGGTACTTATGTACAATGGAATATCTCTTCACCATGAAATCAATGTAATAAGGCTAGTAGAAGGATAAAGAGTGGATTTAGGTCCGATAATACTACTTAAAATAAGTCAAACAGAAAAAGAAACATATCATAACATATCACTTATAGAGGGAGGATAAATATGGCTGCACAAAAAATGAATTACAAAACAGAACAGTGTCTCACATTTAGAAAACACACTTATGTCAGCTTAAGGGGAAAGGAGAGGTGGGGTGATGCATAAAACCAGAGTTTGAAATTAGCACAGATACCGTTCAATAAACCAAATAGGTATTAGACAAGATCTACACCTTGCTCAATGAACTGGCCTCAACACACCCTATACACCGCAGAGAAATATATCTGAGTAATAAGAATCTTAAAACCCATGTATTGATATATCTCCATAAGGGAATCAAGTGTGTGCAGAGCGGCACAAACACAGCAGTGAAAATGAGCTAAACCCCATTATAGAAATAAATTTTAAAACCAAAACACAGAAACAATGAAAGAGAGAAAAATTCTTACAAAATTCGCTCAGGGGCTGTGATGCAACCTGGAATGACCACATATAAACCCACAGCTGGATAAGACATAAGGCTGGACACTTGGGGCTGAGAGGATTGGTGAGCTTTGGTGAGCAACTGCCGAAAGTTTAATGCAATACTTCATGCTACTCATTCCAAGGGTCCCAACACTCCAGGTTGAAGGGAATCTTCCTACAGCTAAACCATGCATGGGAAATCCAGCAGATGGTATACCATATGATCGGGAAAGGTTTCTAAAACGCACCTCATTTTCCTCTCCTGGGGCTCAGGATCAACATTCCAGCCACTTTACTAACAACATCCCCACATGGAGAGTCAATGATTTAAGTTCCGGTATCGCACAGTCTGCAGTTAGTGCGGAGGATGAATGGGAATAGGGGGAACCAGTGAGAAAATAGCTGTAGCGGTTTCAATGGCCACATGTCACTCTAATTTCACATAGGAAAATGAATTATCCAAAGGCACAGCAAGGTGCCCCAGAAGAAGAATAGGGCCTGAAGAAATCCTGTGGATATGAGGCAAGATCACAAAAATAAGAGCTGAAAAATGGAACTAAGGGCAACTGCAATTCAAAAACCTGCAGAGCTATAAAGGCCAACTATTTTCCAAAAGTATCTTGAGGTAAGGCTATGAAGAGGCACTGAGAGCAAGGCAGAATTGCAGGAAACCGATTTCAGGAGGTAGACTGGAATTGCATTTAAAGCATAGGAAAAGAGGCAGAACGTCCACAATGATGCACTTGGCCAAAAAGGGCGTATGCATTTTTTCCTGAATATATTCAGGAAAAAACGCATACGCCCTTTTTGGCCAACCAAGCAAGCTTGCAAAGGAAGTCTGCACTACAATGAAGTCTCACTTCCCCTCGGTCAAAAGGGCCATCTGAAAAAAGTGTAAAATCCAGAAAGGCAGGACAGGCCATGGAGAACTGGGAGCCTTGTTATGCTGATGGGCGGGATGTAAATTGCCAACAGCCACTCTGGAGAAGTGTATGGTGTTTCCTGAAACATCTAAAAAACAAAGCAACAGAGCCTAGGGCACTTCCACTTATGGTCCTATAGCTTAGGGAAATTAAAATCAAAAAGACACAGCCACCCCAAAGTTTGGGACAGCTCTGTTTACAAGAACCTCGTTTACGGTACAAGTTCAATATCGCAGAAAGCAAAAAATGGATAAAGAATTGTGGTACTTACGTATAATACAATATCACTCAGCAATGAAATCTATGTCATCAGACCCGTAGCAGCATAATGAGTGGATTCAGGTACGATGATTCTAAGTGAAATAAGTCACACAGGAAAAGAAACATCATAAGATATCACTACTACACTGAATGTAAACTTGGCTACACAGGAACTGAATTACAAAACAGAACAGGGTCTCAAATGTAGAAAACCAACTTATGCTTGCTTAAGGGGAAAGGTGAGTTGGGGTGCTGCATAAAACCAGAGATTGAAATTAGCACAGATACCGTTCCATAAGCCAAATACGTAATAGACAAGAACTACTCCTTGCTCAACGAAGTGGACTCAACACCCCATATTAAACGCCTAAGAATATACCTGACTAGTAAGAATCTTAAAACCTATGGATTTATATGTCTACGAAAGAGAATCAAGCGTTTGTACAGTGGCATAAACGCAGCAGTGATACGATTGGTGAGGTTCGGTGAGCAAATACAGACCCTTTGAAGTCATACTGCATGGTACCCATTCCATGGGTCTCAACTCTCCAGGTTTAAGGGATTCTTCCTTCAGCTAAAACATTCATGTGGTACCCAGAGTATGATCCACCGTGTGATCGGGAAACGTGTTCAAATGTGTCTCAGTTTTCGTGCCCTGGTACTCGGGTGCAACATTCCAGACGCTTTACTAACACACTCCCCACTTGGAGAGTCAGTGCCTTTAAACTCCTGTTTGGCCCAGTTTGCAATTTCTGCGGAAAATGTACAGGAATAGGGAGAACCCATGAGCGAGTAGCTGGAGGTGTCTGGACGGGCAAATTTAACTCTCATTTCCCATAAGGAAGACGAATTAACCAAAGGCTCAGCGTGCCGTGCCGGAACCACACTAGGGCCTGAAGCAATCATGTGGTGTTGCGGCCAGCTCACAAGAAAGCGAGTTGAAGAAAGGATCTCAGGGGCACTGTCATTCACAAACCTGCATAGTTATAAATGACAGCTATCGTCCAAAAATATATTGAAGTAAGGTTGCCAAGAGGACTTAAAGGCAGGGCAGAATTGCAGGAAACCGATTTCAGGAGGTAGACAGGAATTGCATGTAAAGCATAGGAAAAGAGGCAGAATGTCCACAATGATGCACTTGGCCAAAAAGGGCGTAGGGGTTTTTTCCTGAATATATTCAGGAAGAAACGCATACGCCCTTTTTGGCCAACCAAGCAAGCTTGCAAAGGAAATCTGCACTACAATGAAGTCTCACTGCCACCCGGTCAAAAGGGCCATCTGAAGAAAGTGTAAAATCCAGAAAGGCAGGACAGGCCATGGAGAACTGGGAGCCTTGTTATGCTGATGGGCGGGATGTAAATTGCCAACAGCCACTCTGGAGAAGTGTATGGGGTTTCATGAAACATCCAAAAAACAAAGCAACAGAGCCTAGGGCACTTCCACTTATGGTCCTATAGCTTAGGGAAATTAAAATCAAAAAGAAACAGCCACCCCAAAGTTTGGGACGGCTCTGTTTACAAGAACCTCATTTATGATACATGTTCAATATCACAGAAAGCGAAAAATGGATAAAGACGGTGTGGTACTTACGTACAATGCAATATCACTCAGCAATGAAATCTATGTCATCAGGCCCGTAGCAGCATAATGAGTGGATTCAGGTACGATGATTCTAAGTGAAATAATTCACACAGAAAAAGAAACATCATAAGATATGACTAGTACACGGAATGTAAACTTGGCTACACAGGAACTGAATTACAAAACAGAACAGGGTCTCAAATGTAGAAAACCAACTTATGCTTGCTTAAGGGGAAAGGTGAGTTGGGGTGCTGCATAAAACCAGAGATTGAAATTAGCACAGATACCGTTCCATAAGCCAAATATGTAATAGACAAGAGCTACTCCTTGCTCAACGAAGTGGACTCAACACCCCATATTAAACGCCTAAGAATATACCTGACTAGTAAGAATCTTAAAACCTTTGGATTTATATGTCTCCGAAAGAGAATCAAGCCTGTGTACAGCGGCCTAAATGCAGCAGTGATAGGATTGGGGAGGTTCGGTGAGCAAATGCAGACCCTTTGAAGTCATATTGCATGATACCCATTCCACGGGTCTCAACTCTCCAGGTTTAAGGGATTCTTCCTTCAGCTAAAACATGCATGTGGAACCCAGAGTATGATCCACCGTGTGATCGGGAAACGTGTTCAAATGTGTCTCAGTTTTCATCCCCTGGTACTCAGACGCAACATTCCAGATGCTTTACTAACACTCTCCCCACTTGGAGAGTCAGTGCCTTTAACCTCCTGTTTGGCCCAGTTTGCAATTTCTTCGGAAAATGAACAGGAATAGGGAGAACCAATGAGAGACTAGCTGGAGGTGTCTGGTCAGGCAAATTTAACTCTCATTTCTCACCAGGAAGAGGAATTAACCAAAGGCTCGGTGTGCCATGACGGAACCACACTAGGGCCTGAAGCAATCCTGCGGTGTTGCGGCCAGCTCACAAGAAAGCGAGTTGAAGAAAGAAGCTCAGGGGCACTGTAATTCACAAATATGCACAGTTATAAATGACAGCTATCGTCCAAAACTATATTGAAGTAAGGCTGCCAAGAGGACTTGAAAGCGGGGCAGAATTGCAGGAAACCGATTTTAGGAGGTAGACTGGAATTGTATGTAAAGCATAGGAAAAGCGGCAGAACGTCCACAATGATGCACTTGGCCAAAAAGGGCGTATGTGTTTTTTCCTGAATATATTCAGGAAAAAACGCATATGCACTTTTTGGCCAACCAAGCAAGCTTGCAAAGGAAATCTGCACTACAATGAAGTCTCACTGCCCCCCGGTCAAAAGGGCCATCTGAAAAAAGTGTAAAATACAGAAAGGCAGGACAGGCCATGGAGAACTGGGAGCCTTGTTATGCTGATGGGCGGGATGTAAATTGCCAACAGCCACTCTGGTGAAGTGTACGGTGTTTCGTGAAACATTCAAAAAACAAAGCAACAGAGCCTAGGGCACTTCCCCTTGTGGTCCTATAGCTTAGGGAAATTAAAATCGAAAAGACACAGCCACTCCAAAGTTTGGGATGGCTCTGTTTACAAGAACCTCGTTTACGGTATAATTTCAATATCACAGAGAGCGAAAAATGGATAAAGAAGTTGTAGTACTTACGTACAATGCAATATCACTCAGCAATGGAATCTATGTCATCAGGCCCGTAGCAGCATAATGAGTGGATTCAGGTACGATGATGCTAAGTGAAATAAGTCACAGAGAAAAAGAAACATCATAAGATATCACTACTACACACAATGTGAACTTGGCTACACAGGAACTGAATTACAAAACAGAACAGGGTCTCAAATGCAGAAAACCAACTTATGCTTGCTTAAGGGGAAAGGTGAGTTGGGGTGCTGCATAAAACCAGAGATTGAAATGAGCACAGATACCGTTTCATAAGCCAAATATGTAATAGACAAGAGCTACTCCTTGCTCAACGAAGTGGACTCAACACCCCATATTAAACGCCTAAGAATATACCTGACTAGTAAGAATCCTAAAACCTATGGATTTATATGTCTCCAAAAGAGAATCAAGCGTGTGTACAGCGGCATAAACGCAGCAGTGATAGGTCTGGTGAGGTTCGGTGAGCAAATGCAGACCCTTTGAAGTCATATTGCATGCCACCCATACCACGGGTCTCAACTCTCCAGGTTTAAGGGATTCTTCCTTCAGCTAAAACCTGCATGTGGAACCCAGAGTATGATCCATCGTGTGATCGGGAAACGTGTTCAAATGTGTCTCAGTTTTCGTCCCCTGGTACTCGGGTGCAACATTCCAGACGCTTTACTAACACTCTCCCCACTTGGAGAGTCACTGCCTTTAAACTCCTGTTTGGCCCAGTTTGCAATTTCTGTGGAAGATGAACAGGAATAGGGAGAACCCATGAGTGAGTAGCTGGAGGTGTCAGGACGGGCAAATTTAACTCTCATTGCCCACCAGGAAGAGGAATTAACCAAAGGCTCAGCGTGCCATGCCAGAACCACACTAGGGCCTGAAGCAATCCTGTGGTGTTGCGGCCAGCTCACAAGAAAGCGAGTTGAAGGAAGGAACTCAGCGGCACTGTAATTCACAAACCTGCATAGTTATAAATGACAGCTATCGTCCAAAAATATATTGAAGTAAGTCTGCCAAGAGGACTTGAAAGCGGAGCAGAATTGCAAGAAACCGATTTCAGGAGGTAGACTGGAATTGCATGTAAAGCATAGGAAAAGAGGCAGAATGTCCACAATGATGCACTTGGCCAAAAAGGGCGTATGTGTTTTTTCCTGAATATATTCAGGAAAAAACGCATACGCCCTTTTTGGCCAACCAAGCAAGCTTGCAAAGGAAATCTGCACTACAATGAAGTCTCACTGCCCCCCTGTCAAAAGGGCCATCTGAAAAAAGTGTAAAATCCAGAAAAGCAGGACAGGCCATGGAGAAATGGGAGCCTTGTTATGCTGATGGGCGGGATGTAAATTGCCAACAGCCACTCTGGAGAAATGTATGTTGTTTCCTGAAACATCTACAAAACAAAGCAACAGAGCCTAGGGCACTTCCACTTATGGTCCTATAGCTTAGGGAAATTAAAATCAAAAAGACACAGCCACCCCAAAGTTTGGGTCGGTTTTGTTTACAAGAACCTCGTTTACGGTACAAGTTCAATATCACAGAAAGCTAAAAATGGATAAAGAAGTTGTGGTACTTACGTACAATGCAATATCACTCAGCAATGAAATCTATGTCATCTGGGTCGTAGCAGCATAATGAGTGGATTCAGGTACGATGATTCTAAGTGAAATAAGTCACACAGAGAAAGAAACATCATAAGATATCACGAATACATGGAATGTAAACTTGGCTACACAGGAACTGAATTACAAAACAGAACAGGGTCTCAAATGTAGAAAACCAACTTATGCTTGCTTAAGGGGAAAGCTGAGTTGGGGTGCTGCATAAAACCAGAGATTGAAATTAGCACAGATACCATTCCATAAGCAAAATATGTAATAGACAAGAGCTACTCCTTGCTCAGCGAAGTGGACTCAATACTCCATATTAAACGCCTAAGAATATACCTGACTAGTAAGAATCTTAAAACCTATGGATTTATATGTCTCCGAAAGAGAATCAAGTGTGTGTACAGCGGCATAAACGCAGCAGTGATACGATTGGTGAGGTTCGGTGAGCAAATGCAGACCCTTTGAAGTCATACTGCATGGTACCCATTCCATGGGTCTCAACTCTCCAGGTTTAAGGGATTCCTCCTTCAGCTAAAACATTCATGTGGTACCCAGAGTATGATCCACCGTGTGATTGGGAAACGTGTTCAAATGTGTCTCAGTTTTCGTCCCCTGGTACTCGGGTGCAACATTCCAGACGCTTTACTAACACACTCCCCACTTGGAGAGTCAGTGCCTTTAAACTCCTGTTTGGCCCAGTTTGCAATTTCTGCGGAAAATGAACAGGAATAGGGAGAACCCATGAGCGAGTAGTTGGAGGTGTCTGGACGGGCAAATTTAACTCTCATTTCCCACCAGGAAGAGGAATTAACCAAAGGCTCAGCGTGCCATGCCATAACCACACTAGGGCTTGAAGCAATACTGCGGTGTTGCAGCCATCTCACAAGAAAGCGAGTTGAAGGAAGGAGCTCAGGGGCACTGTCATTCACAAACCCGCAGAGTTATTAATGACAGCTATCGTACAAAAATATATTGAAGTAAGGCTGCCAAGAGGACTTGAAAGCTGGGCAGAATTGCAGGAAACTGATTTCAGGAGGTAGACTGGAATTGCATGTAAAGCATTGGAAAAGAGGCAGAACTTCCACAATGATGCACTTGGCCAAAAAGGGCGTATGCGTTTTTTCCAGAATATATTCAGGAAAAAACGCATACGCCCTTTTTGGCCAACCAAGCAAGCTTGCAAAGGAAATCTGCACTACAATGAAGTCTCACTGCCCCCCGGTCAAAAGGGCCATCTGAAAAAAGTGTAAAATCCATAAAGGCAGGACAGGCTATGGAGAACTGGGAGCCTTGTCATGCTGATGGGGGGATGTAAATTTCCAAAAGCCTCTGGAGAAGTGTATGGTGTTTCCTGAAACAACTACAAAACAAAGCAACAGAGCCTAGGGCACTTCCACCTATGGTCCTATAGCTTAGGGAAATTAAAATCAAAAAGAAACAGCCACCCCAAAATTTAGGATGGCTCTGTTTACAAGAACCTCGTTTACGGTACAAGTTCAATATCACAGAAAGCAAAAAATCGATAAAGAAGTTGTGGTACTTACGTACAATGCAATATCACTCAGCAATGAAATCTATGTCATCAGGCCCGTAGCAGCATAATGAGTGGATTCAGGTACGATGATTCTAAGTGAAATAAGTCACACAGAAAAAGAAACATCATTAGATATCACTACTACACGGAATGTAAACTTGGCTACACAGGAACTGAATTACAAAACAGAACAGGGTCTCAAATGTAAAAAACCAACTTATGCTTGCTTAAGGGGAAATGTGAGTTGGGGTGCTGCATAAAACCAGAGATTGAAATTAGCACAGATACCGTTCCATAAGCCAAATATGTAATAGACAAGAGCTACTCCTTGCTCAACGAAGTGGACTCAACACCCCATATTAAACGCCTAAGAATATACCAGACTAGTAAGAATCTTAAAACCTATGGATTTATATGTCTCCGAAAGAGAATTTAGCGTGTGTACAGCGGCATAAACGCAGCAGTGATAGGATTGGTGAGGTTCGGTGAGCAAATGCAGACCCTTTGAAGTCATATTGCATGGAACCCATTCCATGGGTCTCAACTCTCCAGGTTTAAGGGATTCTTCCTTCAGCTAAAACATGCATGTGGAACCCAGAGTATGATCCACTGTGTGATCGGGAAACGTGTTCAAATGTATCTAAGTTTTCGTCCCCTGGTACTCGGGTGCAACATTCCAGACGCTTTACTAACACTCTCCCCACTTGGAGAGTCAGTGCCTTTAACCTCCTGTTTGGCCCAGTTTGCAATTTCTGTGGAAGATGAACAGGAATAGGGAGAACCCATGAGCGAGTCGCTGGAGGTGTCTGGACGGGCAAATTTAACTCTCATTGCCCACCAGGAAGAGGAATTAACCAAAGGCTCAGCGTGCCATGCCAGAACCACACTAGGGCCTGAAGCAATCCTGTGGTGTTGCGGCCAGCTCACAAGAAAGCGAGTTGAAGGAAGGAACTCAGGGGCACTGTAATTCACAAACTTGCAGAGTTATAAATGACAGCTTTCGTCCAAAAATATATTGAAGTAAGGCTGCTAAGAGGACTTGAAAGTGGGGCAGAATTGCAAGAAACCGATTTCAGGAGGTAGACTGGAATTGCATGTAAAGCATAGGAAAAGAGGCAGAACGTCCACAATGATGCACTTGGCCAAAAAGGGCGTATGCGTTTTTTCCTGAATATATTCAGGAAAAAACTCATACGTCCTTTTTGGCCAACCAAGCAAGCTTGCAAAGGAAATCTGCACTACAATGAAGTCTCACTGTCCCCCTGCCAAAAGGGCCATCTGAATAAAGTGTAAAATCCAGAAAGGCAGGACAGGCCATGGAGAACTGGGAGCCTTGTTATGCTGATGGGCGGGATGTAAATTGCCAACAGCCACTCTGGAGAAGTGTATGGTGTTTCCTGAAACATCTACAAAACAAAGCAACAGAGCCTAGGGCACTTCCACTTATGGTCCAATAGCTTAGGGAAATTAAAATTAAAAGACACAGCCACCCCAAAATTTGGGCCAGCCCTGTTTACAAGAACCTCGTTTATGGTACAATTTCAATATCACAGAAAGCGAAAAATGGATAAAGAAGTTGTGGTACTTACGTACAATGCAATATCACTCAGCAATGAAATCTATATCATCAGGCCCGTAGCAGCATAATGAGTGGATTCAGGTACGGTGATTCTAAGTGAAATAAGTCACACAGAAAAAGAAACATCATAAGATATCACTAATACACGGAATGTAAACTTGGCTACAGAGGAACTGAATTACAAAACAAAACAGGGTCTCAAATGTAGAAAACCAACTTATGCTTGCTTAAGGGGAAAGGTGAGTTGGGGTGCTGCATAAAACCAGAGATTGCAATTAGCACAGATACCGTTCCATAAGCCAAATATGTAATAGACAAGAGCTACTCCTTGCTTAACAAAGTGGACTCAACACCCCATATTAAACGCCTAAGAATATACCTGACTAGTAAGAATCTTAAAACCTATGGATTTATATGTCTCCGAAAGAGAATCAAGCGTGTGTACAGCAGCATAAATGCAGCAGTGATAGGATTGGTGAGGATCGGTGAGCAAATGCAGAGCCTTTGAAGTCATATTGCATGGTACCCATTCCATGGGTCTCAACTCTCCAGGTTTAAGGGATTCTTCCTTCAGCTAAAACATGCATTTGGAACCCAGAGTATGATCCACCGTGTGATCGGGAAACGTGTTCAAATGTGTCTCAGTTTTCGACCCCTGCTACTCGGGTGCAACATTCCAGACACTTTACTAACACTCTCCGCACTTTGGGAGTCAGTGCCTTAAAATTCCTGTTTGGCCCAGTTTGCAATTTCTGCGGAAAATGAACAGGAATAGGGAGAACCAATGAGAGACTAGCTGGAGGTGCCTGGACGGGCAAATTTAACTCTCATTTCCCACCAGGAAGAGGAATTAACCAAAGGCTCAGCGTGCCATGCTGGAACCACACTAGGGCCTGAAGCAATCCTGCGGTGTTGCGGCCAGCTCACAAGAAAGTGAGTTGAAGAAAGGAGCTCAGGGGCACTGTAATTCACAAACCTGCAGAGTTATAAATGACAGCTATCGTCCAAAAATATATTGAAGTAAGGCTGCCGAGAGGACTTGAAAGCTGGGCAGAATTGCAGGAAACCGATTTCAGGAGGTAGACTGGAATTGCATGTAAAGCATAGGAAAAGAGGCAGAACGTCCACAATGATGCACTTGGCCAAAAAGGGCGTATGTGTTTTTTCCTGAATATATTCAGGAAAAAACGTATACGCACTTTTTGGCCAACCAAGCAAGCTTGCAAAGGAAATCTGGACTACAATGAAGTCTCACTGCCCCCCGGTCAAAAGGGCCATCTGAAAAAAGTGTAAAATCCAGGAAGGCAGGACAGGCCATGGAGAACTGGGAGCCTTGTTATGCTGATGGGCGGGATGTAAATTGCCAACAGCCACTCTGGAGAAGTGTATGGTGTTTCCTGAAACATCTAAAAAACAAAGCAACAGAGCCTAGGGCACTTCCAATTACGGTCCTATAGTTTAGGGAAATTAAAATCAAAAAGACACAGCCACCCCAAAATTTGGGACGGCTCTGTTAACAAGAACCTCATTTTTGGTACAAGTTCAATATCACAGAAAGCGAAAAATGGATAATGAAGTTGTGGTACTTACGTACAATGCAATATCACTCAGCAATGAAATCTATGTCATCAAGCCCATAGCAGCATAATGAGTGGATTCAGGTACGATGATTCTAAGTGAAATAAGTCACACAGAAAAAGAAACATCAGAAGATATCACTACTACACGGAATGTAAACTTGGCTACACAGGAACTGAATTACAAAACAGAACAGGGTCTCAAATGTAGAAAACCAACTTATACTTGCTTAAGGGGAAAGGTGAGTTGGGGTGCTGCATAAAACCAGAGATTGAAATTAGCACAAATACCGTTCCATAAGCCAAATATGTAATAGACAAGAGCTACTCTTTGCTCTACGAATTGGACACAACACCCCATATTAAACGCCTAAGAATATACCTGACTAGTAGGAATCTTAAAACCTATGGATATATATGTCTCCGAAAGAGAATCAAGCGTGTGTACAGCGGCATAAACGCAGCAGTGATAGGATTGGTGAGGTTCGGTGAGCAAATGCAGACGCTTTGAAGTCATATTGCATAGTATCCATTCCATGGGTCTCCACTCTCCAGGTTTAAGGGATTCTTCCTTCAGCTGAAACATGCATGTGGAACCCAGAGTATGATCCACCGTGTGATCGGGAAACGAGTTCAAATGTGTCTCAGTTTTCGTCCCCTGGTACTCGGGTGCAAAGTTCCAGACGCTTAACTAACACTCTCCCCACTTGGAGAGTCAGTGCCTTTAACCTCCTGTTTGGCCAAGTTTGCAATTTCTGCGGAAAATGAACAGGAATAGGGAGAACCAATGAGAGACTAGCTGGAGGTGTCTGGACGGGCAAATTTAACTCTCATTTCCCACCAGGAAGAGGAATTAACCAAAGGCTCAGCGTGCCGTGCCAGAACCACACTAGGGCCTGAAGCAATCCTGCGGTGTTGCGGCCAGCTCACAAGAAAGCGAGTTGAAGAAAGGAGCTCAGGGGCACTGTAATTCACAAACTTGCAGAGTTACAAAATGACAGCTATCATCCAAAAATATATTGAAGTAAGTCTGCCAAGAGGACTTGAAAGCGGGGCAGAATTGCGGGAAACCGATTTCAGGAGGTAGACTGGAATTGCATGTAAAGCATAGGAAAAGAGGCAGAACGTCCACAATGATGCACTTGGCCAAAAAGGGCGTATACGTTTTTTCCTGAATATGTTCAGGAAAAAACGCGTACGCACATTTTGGCCAACCAAGCAAGCTTGCAAAGGAAATCTGCACTACAATGAAGTCTCTCTTCCCCCCGGGCAAAAGGGCCATCTGAAAAAAGTGTAAAATCCAGAAAGGCTGGACAGGCCATGGAGAACTGGGAGCCTTGTTATGCTGATGGGCGGGATGTAAATTGCCAACAGCCACTCTGGAGTAGTGTATGGTGTTTCCTGAAACATCTAAAAAACAAAGCAACAGAGCCTAGGGCACTTCCACTTATGGTCCTATAGCTTAGGGAAATTAAAATCAAAAAGACACAGCCAGCCCAAAGTTTGGGACGGCTCTGTTTACAAGAACCTCGTTTACGGTACAAGTTCAATATCGCAGAGAGCAAAAAACGGATAAAAAAGTTGTGGTACTTACATACAATGCAGTATCACTCAGCAATGAAATCTATGTCATCAGGCCCGTAGCAGCATAACGAGTGGATTCAGGTACGATGATTCTAAGTGAAATAAGTCACACAGAAAAAGAAATATCATAAGATGTCACTACTACACGGAATGTAAACTTGGCTACACAAGAACTGAATTACAAAACAGAACAGGGTCTCAAATGTAGAAAACCAGCTTATGCTTGCTTAAGGGGAAAGGTGAGTTGGGGTGCTGCATAAAACCAGAGATTGAAATTTGCACAGATACCGTTCCATAAGCCAAATATGTAACAGACAAGAGCTACTCCTTGCTCAACGAAATAGACTCAACACCTCATATTAAACGCCTAAGCATATACTTGACTAGTAAGAATCTTAAAACCTATGGATTTATACGTCTCCGAAAGAGAATCAAGCATGTGTAAAGCGGCACAAACGCAGCAGTGATAGGATTGGTGAGGTTCGGTGAGCAAATGCAGACCCTTTGAAGTCATATTGCATGGTACACATTCCATGGGTCTCTACTCTCCAGGTTTAAGGGATTCTTCATTCAGCTAAAACATGCATGTGGAACCCAGAGTATGATCCACCGTGTGATCGGGAAACGTGTTCAAATGTGTCTCAGTTTTCGTCCCCTGGTAATCAGGTTCACCATTCCAGACTCTTTACTAACACTCTCCCCACTTGGAGAGTCAGTGCCTTTAACCTCCTGTTTGGCCCAGTTTGCAATTTCTGCGGAAGATGAACAGGAATAGGGAGAACCAATGAGAGACTAGCTGGAGGTGTCTGGACGGGCAAATTTAACTCTCATTTCCCACCAGGAAGAGGAATTAACCAAAGGTTCAGTGTGCCGTGCCAGACCCACACTAGGGCCTGAAGAAATCCTGCGGTGTTGCGGCCAGCTCACAAGAAAGAGAGTTGAAGAAAGGAGCTCAGGGGCACTGTAATTCATAAACATGCAGAGTTATACATGACAGCTATCGTCCAAAAATATATTGAAGTAAGGCTGCCAAATGGACTTGAAAGCGGGGCAGAATTGCAGAAAACTGCTTTCAGCAGGTAGACTGGAATTGCATGTAAAGCATAGGAAAAGAGGCAGAACGTCCACAATGATGCACTTGGCCAAAAAGCGCGTATGCGTTTTTTCCTGAATATATTCAGGAAAAAACGCATACGCCCTTTTTGGCCAACCAAGCAAGCTTGCAAAGGAAATCTGCACTACAATGAAGTCTCACTGCACCCCGGTCAAAAGGGCCATCTGAAAAAAGTGTATAATCCAGAAAGGCTGGACAGGCCATGGAGAACTGGGAGCTTTGTTATGCTGATGGGCGGGATGTAAATTGCCAACAGCCACTCTGGAGAAGTGTATGGTGTTTCCTGAAACATCTAAAAATCAAAGCATCAGAGCCTAGGGCACTTCCACTTATGGTCCTATAGCTTAGGGAAATTAAAATCAAAAATACACAGCCAGCCCAAAGTTTGGGACGGCTCTGTTTACAAGAACCTCGTTTACGGTACAAGTTCAATATCGCAGAATGCGAAAAACGGATAAAGAAGTTGTGGTATTTACATACAATGCAGTATCACTCAGCAATGAAATCTATGTCATCAGGCGCATAGCAGCATAATGAGTGGATTCAGGTACGATGATTCTAAGTTAAATAAGTTACACAGAAAAAGAAACATCATAAGATATCACAACTACACGGAATGTAAACTTGGCTACACAGGAACTGAATTACAAAACAGAACAGGGTCTCAAATTTAGAAAACCAACTTATGCTTGCTTAAGGGGAAATGTGAGTTGGGGTGCTGCATAAAACCAGAGATTGAAGTGAGCACAGATACCGTTCCATAAGCCAAATATGTAATAGACAAGAAGCTACTCCTTGCTCAAAGAAATGGACTCAACACGCCATATTAAACGTCTAAGAATATACCTGACTAGTAAGAATCTTAAAACCTATGGATTGATATGTCTCCAAAAGAGAATGAAGCGTGTGTACAGCGGCATAAACGCAGCAGTGATAGGATTGGTGAGGTTCGGTGAGCAAATGCAGACCCTTTGAAGTCATATTGCATGGTACCCATTCCATGGGTCTCTACTCTCCAGGTTTAAGGGATTCTTCCTTCAGCGAAAACATGCATGTGGAACCCAGGGTATGATCCACCGTGTGATCTTGAACCGTGTTCAAATGTGTCTCAGTTTCTGTCCCCTGGTACTCGGCTGCAATGTTCCAGACGCAGTACTAACAGTATCGCCACTTGGAGAGTCAGGGCCCTTAACCTCCTGTTTGGCCCAGTTTGCAATTTCTGCGGAAGATGAACACGAATAGGGAGAACCAATGAGAGACTAGCTGGAGGTGTCTGGACGGGCAAATTTAACTCTCATTTCCCACCAGGAAGAGGAATTAACCAAAGGCTCAGCGTGCCGTGCCGGAACCACTCTAGGGCCTGAAGCAATCCTGTGGTGTTGCGGCCAGCTCGCAAGAAAGCGAGTTGAAGAAAGGAGCTCAGGGGCACTGTCATTCACAAACCTGCAGAGTTATAAATGACAGCTATCGTCCAAAAATATATTGAAGTAAGGCTGCCAAGAAGACTTGAAAGCAGGGCAGAATTGCAGGAAACTGATTTCAGGAGGTAGACTGGAATTACATGTAAAGCATAGGAAAAGAGGCAGAACGTCCACAATGATGCACTTGGCTAAAAAGGGCTTATGCGTTTTTTCCAGAATATATTCAGGAAAAAACGCATATGCCCATTTTGGCCAACCAAGCAAGCTTGCAAATGAAATCTGCACTAAAATGACGTCTCACTGCCCCCTGGTCAAACGGGTCATCTGAAAAAAGTGTAAAATCCAGAAAGGCAGGACAGGCCATGGAGAACTGGGAGCCTTGTTATGCTGATGGGCGGGATGTAAATTGCCAACAGCCACTCTGGAGAAGTATATGGTGTTTCCTGAAACATCTAAAAAACAAAGCAACAGAGCCTAGGGCACTTCCACTTATGGTCCCATAGCTTAGGGTAATTAAAATCAAAAAGACACAGCCACCCCAAAGTTTGGGCCAGCTCTGTTTACAAGAACCTCATTTACGGTACAAGTTCAATATCACAGAAAGTGAAAAATGGATAAAGAAGTTGTGGTACTTACGTACAATGCAATATCACTCAGCAATGAAATCTATGTCATCAGGCCCGTAGCAGCATAATGAGTGGATTCAGGTACAATGATTCTAAGTGAAATAAGTCACACAGAAAAAGAAACATCAGAAGATATCACTACTACACGGAATGTAAACTTGGCTACACAGGAACTGAATTACAAAACAGAACAGGGTCTCAAATGTAGAAAACCAACTTATGCTTGCTTAAGGGGAAAGGGGAGTTAGGGTGCTGCATAAAACCGGAGATTGACATTAGCACAGATACCGTTCCATAAGCCAAATATGTAATAGACCAGAGCTACTCCTTGCTCAACGAAGTGGACTCAACACCCCATATTAAACGCCTAAGAATATACCTGACTAGTAAGAATCTTAAAACCTATGGATTTATATGTCTCCGAAAGAGAATCAAGCGTGTGTACAGCGGCATAAACGCAGCAGTGATAGGACTGGTGAGGTTCGGTGAGCAAATGCAGACCCTTTGAAGTCATATTGCATGGTACCCATTCCATGGGTCTCAACTCTCCAGGTTTAAGGGATTCTTCCTTCAGCTAAAACATGCATGTGTGACCCAGCGTATGATCCACCGTGTGATCAGGAAACGTGTTCAAATGTGTCTCAGTTTTCGTCCCCTGGTACTCGGGTGCAACATTCCAGACGCTTTACGAACACTCTCCCCACTTGGAGAGTCAGTGCCTTTAACCTCCTGTTTGCACCAGTTTGCAATTTCTGCGGAAGATGAACAGGAATAGGGAGAACCATTGAGAGACTAGCTGGAGGTGTCTGGATGGGCAAATTTAACTCTCCTTTCCCACCAGGAAGAGGAATTAACCAAAGGCTCAGCGTGCCATTCGGGAACCACACTAAGGCCTGAAGCAATCCTGCGGTGTTGCGGCCAGCTGACATGAAAGCGAGTTGAAGAAAGGAGCTCAGGGACACTGTAATTCACAAACCTGCTGACATATAAATGACAGCTATCGTCCAAAATTATATTGAAGTAAGGCTACCAAGAGGACTTGAAAGCGGGGCACAATTGCAGTTAACCGATTTCAGGAGGGAAACTGGAATTGCATTTAAAGCATAAGAAAAGAGTCAGAACGTCGACAATGATGTACTTGGCCAAAAAGGGCGTATGCGTTTTTTCCTGAATATATTCAGGAAAGAACGCATATGCCCTTTTTGGCCAACCAAGCAAGCTTGCAAAGGAAATCTGCACTACAATGAGGTCTCACTTCCCCCCGGTCTAAAGGGCCATCTGAAAAAAGTGTAAAACCCAGAAAGGCAGGACAGGCCATGGAGAACAGGGAGCCTTATATGCTGATGGGCGGGATGTAAATTGCCAACAGCCACTCTGGAGAGGTGTATGGTGTTTCCTGAAACATCGAAAAAACAAAGTAACAGAGCCTAGGGCACTTCCACTTATGGTTCTATGGCTTAGGGAAATTAAAATCAAAAAGACACATCCACCCCAATTGTGGGACAGCTGTGTTTACAAGAACCTCGTTTACGGTACCATTTCAATATCCCAGAAAGCAAAAAATGGATAAAGAAGTTGTGGTACTTACGTAAAATGCAATATCACTCAGCAATGAAATCTATGTTATGAGGCCCGTAGCAGCATAATGAGTGGATCCAGGTACGATGATTCTAAGTGAAATAAGTCACACAGAAAAAGAAACATCATAAGATATCTCTAATACACTAAATGTAAACTTGGCTACACAGGAACTGAATTACAAAACAGAACAGTGTCTCAAACTTAGAATACCAACTTATGCTTGCTTAAGGGGAAAGGTGAGTTGGGGAGCTTCATAAAACCAGAGATTGAAATTAGCACAGATACCGTTCCATAAGCCAATTATGTAATAGACCAGACCTACTCCTGGCTCAAGGAAAAGGACTCAACACCCCATATTCAACGCCTAGGAATATACCTGACTAGTAAGAATCTTAAAACCTATGGATTTATATGTCTCTGTAAGAGAATCATGCATGTGTACAGAGGCATAAAAGCAGTAGTGAAAATCAGATAAATCCCATTATAAAAATAAATTCCTTAAAGAAAACACAATGACAGTGAAATAGAGAGCAATTCTTAAATAATTCATTCAGGGCTTGTGATGCAACCTGGATTTACCACATCTACACCCAGAGCTTGGTGACACATAAGGCTGGACACTTGGGGCTGACAGGATTGGTGAGATTCAGTGAGCAAATGCAGACCCTTTGAAGTCATACTGCATGGTACCCATTCCATGGGTCCCAACTCTCCTGGTTTAAGGGATTCTTCCTTCAGCTAAAACATGCATGGGGAACCCAGAGTATGGTCTGCAGTGTGATCGGGAAACGTTTTTAAATGCATCTCAGATTTCTTCCCCTGGTACTCGGCTTCAACATTGCAGACCCTTTACTAACATTCTCCCCACTTGGAGAGTCAGTGCCTTTAACCTCCTGTTTGGCCCAGTTTGCAATTTCTGTGGAAGATGAACAGGAATAAGGAGAACCAATGAGAGACTAGCTGGAGGAGTCTGGACAGGCAAATTTAACTCTCATTTCCTTCCAGGAAGTGGAATTAACCAAAGGCTCAGCGTGCAGTGCTGGAATCAGATTAGGGTCTGAAGCAAACCTGCCGTTTTGCGGCCAGCTAAGAAGAAATCGAGTTGAAGAAAGGAGCTCAGGGGCACTGTAATTCACAAAACTGCAGAGTTATAAATGACAGCTTTCGTCCTAAAATATACTGAAGTAAGGCTGCCAAGAGGACTTGAAAGCGGGGCAGAATTGCAGTAAACCGATTTCAGGAGGTAGACTGGAATTGCATGTAAAGCATAGGAAAAGAGGCAGAACGTCCACAATGATGCAGTTGGCCAAAAAGGGCGTATGCGTTTTTTCCTGAATATATTCAGGAAAAAACGCATACGCCCTTTTTGGCCAACCAAGCAAGCTTGTGAAGGAAATCTGCACTACAATGATGTCTCACTGCCCCCAGTTAAAAGGGCCATCTGAAAAAAGAATAAAATCCAGAAAGGCAGGACAGGCCATGGAGAACAGGGAGCCTTGTTATGCTGATGGGCATGATGTAAATTGCCAACAGCCACTCTGGAGAAGTGTATGGTGTTTCCTGAAACATCTAAAAAACAAAGCAACAGTGCCTAGGGCACTTCTACTTATGGTCCTATAGCTTAGGGAAATTAAAATCAAAAAGACACACTCACCCCAGAGTTTGGCATGGCTCTGTTTACAAGGACCTCGTTTACGGTAGAAGTTCAATATCCCAGAAAGCAAAAAATCGATAAAGAAGTTGTGGTACTTACGTACAATGCAATATCACTCAGCAATGAAATCTATGTCATCAGGCCCATAGCAGTATAATGAGTGGATTCAGGTACGATGATTCTAAGTGAAATAAGTCACACAGAAAAAGAAACATCATAAGATATCACTAATACACGGAATGTAAACTTGGCTACACAGGAACTGAGTTACAAAACAGAACAGGGTCTCAAATGTAGAAAACCACCTTATGCTTGCTTAAGTGGAAAGGTGATTTGGGGTGCTGCATAAACCAGAAATTGAAATTAGCACAAATACCGTTCCATAAGCCAAATACGTAATAGGCAAGACCTACTCCTTGCTCAGCGAAATGGACTCAAAACCCCATATTCAATGCCTAGGAATATACCTGACTGGTAAGAATCCTAAAACCTACGGATTTATATGTCTCCATAAGAGAATCAAGCATGTGTAAACTGGCATAAACGCAGCAGTGAAAATCCACTAAATCCCATTATAAAAATACATTTCTTAAACAAAACACAATGACAGTGAAATAGAGAGCAATTCTTAGATAATTCATTCAGGGCTTGTGATGCAAGCTGGATTTTCAACTTCTACACCCGGAGCGGGGTGACACATAAGTCTGGACACTTGGGGCTGATAGGATTGGTGAGGTTCGGTGAGCAAATGCAGACCCTGTGAAGTCATATTGCATGGTACCCATTCCATGGGTGCCAACTCTCCAGGTATAAGGGACTATTTCTTCCGCTAAAACATGCATGGGGAACCCAGAGTATGGTCCACCGTATGATCGGGAAAAGTTTTTAAATGTATCTCCGGTACTGGTACTCGGGTTCAACATTCCAGTTTGTTTACTAACACTCTCCCCACTTGGAGAGTCAGTGCCTTTAACCTCCTGTTTGACCCAGTTTGCAATTTCTGTGGAAGATGAGGTGTAATAGGGAGAACCAATGAGAGACTAGCTGTAGCTGTCTGGCCCGGCAAATTTAACTCTCATGTCCCACCAGGAAGAGGAATTAACCAAAGGCTCAGTGTGCAGTGTGGGAACAAGATTACGGCCTGAAGTGATCTAGTGGTTTTGCGGCCAGCTCACATGAAAGCGAGTTGAAGAAAGGAGCTCAGGGACACTGTAATTCACAAACCTGCTGACATATAAATGACAGCTATCGTCCAAAATTATATTGAAGTAAGGCTACCAAGAGGACTTGAAAGCGGGGCACAATTGCAGTTACCCGATTTCAGGAGGTAGACTGGAATTGCATTTAAAGCATAAGAAAAGAGTCAGAACGTCGACAATGATGCACTTGGCCAAAAAGGGCGTATGCGTTTTTTCCTGAATATATTCAGGAAAGAACGCATATGCCCTTTTTGGCCAACCAAGCAAGCTTGCAAAGGAAATCTGCACTACAATGAAGTCTCACTTCCCCCCGGTCAAAAGGGCCATCTGAAAAAAGTGTAAAACCCAGAAAGGCAGGACAGGCCATGGAGAACAGGGAGCCTTATATGCTGATGGGCGGGATGTAAATTGCCAACAGCCACTCTGGAGAAGTGTATGGTGTTTCCTGAAACATCGAAAAAACAAAGTAACAGAGCCTAGGGCACTTCCACTTATGGTTCTATGGCTTAGGGAAATTAAAATCAAAAAGACACATCCACCCCAATTGTGGGACAGCTGTGTTTACAAGAACCTCGTTTACGGTACCATTTCAATATCCCAGAAAGCAAAAAATGGATAAAGAAGTTGTGGTACTTACGTAAAATGCAATATCACTCAGCAATGATATCTATGTTATGAGGCCCGTAGCAGCATAATGAGTGGATCCAGGTACGATGATTCTAAGTGAAATAAGTCACACAGAAAAAGAAACATCATAAGATATCTCTAATACACGAAATGTAAACTTGGCTACACAGGAACTGAATTACAAAACAGAACAGTGTCTCAAACTTAGAATACCACCTTATGCTGGCTTAACGGGAAAGGTGAGTTGGGGAGCTTCATAAAACCAGAGATTGAAATTAGCACAGATACCGTTGCATAAGCCAATTATGTAATAGACCAGACCTACTCCTGGCTCAAGGAAAAGGACTCAACACCCCATATTCAACGCCTAGGAATATACCTGACTAGTAAGAATCTTAAAACCTATGGATTTATATGTCTCTGTAAGAGAATCATGCATGTGTACAGCGGCATAAAAGCAATAGTGAAAATCAGATAAATCCCATTATAAAAATAAATTCCTTAAAGAAAACACAATGACAGTGAAATAGAGAGCAATTCTTAAATAATTCATTCAGGGCTTGTGATGCAACCTGGATTTACCACATCTACACCCAGAGCTTGGTGACACATAAGGCTGGACACTTGGGGCTGATAGGATTGCTGAGATTCGGTGAGCAAATGCAGACCCTTTGAAGTCATATTGCATGGTACCCATTCCATGGGTCTCAACTCTCCAGGTTTAAGGGATTCTTCCTTCAGCTAAAACATGCATGTGGAACCCAGAGTATGATCCACCGTGTGATCGGGAAACGTGTTCAAATGTGTCTCAGTTTTCGTCCCCTGGTAGTCGGGTGCAACATTCCAGACGCTTTACTAACACTCTCCCCACTTGGAGAGTCAGTGCCTTTAACCTCCTGTTTGGCCCAGTTTGCAATTTCTGCGGAAGATGAACAGGAATAGGGAGAACCAATGAGAGACTAGCTGGAGGTGTCTGGACGGGCAAATTTAACTCTCATTTCCCACCAGGTAGAGGAATTAACCAAGGCTCAGCGTGCCGTGCTGGAACCACACTAGGGCCTGAAGCAATCTTGTGGTTTTGTGGCCAGCTCACAAGAAAGCGAGTTGAAGAAAGGAGCTCAGGGGCACTGTAATTCACAAACCTGCAAAGTTATAAATGACAGCTATCGTCCAAAAATATATTGAAGTAAGGCTGCCAAGAGTACTTGAAAGCGGGGCAGAATTGCAGGAAACCGATTTCAGGAGGTAGACTGGAATTGCATGTAAAGCATAGGAAAAGAGGCAGAACGTCCACAATGATGCACTTGGTCAAAAAGTGCATATGCGTTTTTCCTGAATATATTCAGGAAACAATGCATACGCCCTTTTGGCCAACGAAGCAAGCTTGCAAAGGAAATCTGCACTACAATGAACTCTCACTTCCCCCCTGTCAAAAGGGACATCTGAAAAAAGTGTAAAATCCAGAAAGGCAGGACAGGCCATGGAGAACTGGGAGCCTTGTTATGCTGATCGGCAGGATGTAAATTGCCAACAGCCACTCTGGAGAAGTGTATGGTTTTTCCTGAAACATCTAAAAATCAAACCAACAGAGCCTAGGGCACTTCCACTTATGGTCCTATAGCTTACGGAAATTAAAATCAAAAACACACAGCCACCCCAAAGTTTGGGCCGGCTCTGTTTACAAGAACCTCGTTTACGGTACAAGTTCAATAACGCAGAAACCGAAAAATGGATAAAGAAGATGTGGTACTTACGTACAATGCAATATCACTCAGCAATGAAATCTATGTCATCAGGCCCATAGCAGCATAATGAGTGGATTCAGGTACGATGATTCTAAGTGAAATAAGTAACACAGAAAAAGAAACATCACAAGATATCTCTAATACACGGAATGTAAACTTGGCTACACAGGAACTGAATTACAAAACAGAACATGGTCTCAAATGTAGAAAACCAACTTATGCTTGCTTAAGGGGAACGGTGAGTTGAGGTGCTGCATAAAACCAGAGATTGAAATTAGCACAGATACCGTTCCATAAGCCAAATATATAATAGACAAGAGCTACTCCTTGCTCACCGAAGTGGACACAACACCCCATATTAAATGACTAAGAATATACCTGACTAATAAGAATCTTAAAACCTATGGATTTATATGTCTCCGAAAGAGAATCAAGCTTGTGTACAGTGGCAAAAACGTAGCAGTGATAAGATTGGTGAGGTTCGAGAGCAAATGCAGAACCTTTGAATTCATATTGCATGCTACCCATTCCATGGGTCTCAACTCTCCAGGTTTAAGGGATTCTTCCTTCAGCTAAAACATGCATGTGGAACCCAGAGTATGATCCACCGTGTGATTGGGAAACGTGTTCAAATGTGTCTCAGTTTTCGTCCCCTGGTACTCGGGTGCAACATTCCAGATGCTTTACTAACACTCTCCCCACTTGGAGAGTCAGTGCCTTTAAGCTCCTGTTTGGCCAAGTTTGCAATTTCTGCGGAAGATGAACAGGAATAGGGAGAACCAATGAGAGACTAGCTGGAGGTGTCTGGACGGGCAAAATTATCTCTCACTTCGCACTAGGAAGAGGAATTAACCAAAGGCTCAGCGTGCTGTGCCGGAACCAGATTAGGCCCTGAAGCAATCCTGCAGTGTTGCGGCCAGCTCACAAGAAAGTGAGTTGAAGAAAGGTGCTCTGGGGCACTATAATTCACAAAACTGCAGAATTATAAATGACAGCTATCGTCCAAAAATATATTGAAGTAAGGCTGCCAAGAGGACTTGAAAGCGGGGCAGAATTGCAGGAAACCGATTTCAGGAGGTAGACTGGAATTGCATTTAAAGCAGAGGAAAAGAGGCAGAACATCCACAATGATGCACTTGGCCAAAAAGTGCGTATGCGTTTTTTCCTGAATATATTCAGGAAAAAACGCATACGCGCTTCTTGGCCAACCAAACAAGCTTGCAAAGGAAATGTTCACTAAAATGAAGTCTCACTTCCCCCTGGTCAAAAGGGCCATCTGAAAAAATTGTAAAATCCAGAAAGGCAGGACAGGCCATGGAGAACTGGGAGCCTTGTTATGTTGATGGACGGGATGTTAATTGCCAACAGCCACTCTGGAGAAGTGTATGGTGTTTCCTGAAACATCTAAAAAACAAAGCAACAGAGCCTAGGGCACTTCCACTTATGGTCCTATAGCTTAGGGAAATTAAAATCAAAAAGACACAGCCAACCCAAAGTTTGTGATGGCTCTGTTTACAAGAACCTCGTTTACGGTACAAGTTCAACATCGTAGAAAGGGAAAAATGGATAAAGAACTTGTGTTACTTACGTACAATGCAATATCACTCAGCAATGAAATCTATGTCATCTGTTCCGTAGCAGCATAATGAGTGGATTCAGGTACAATGATTCTAAGTGAAATAAGTCTCACAGAAAATGAAACATCATAAGGTATCACTAATACACGGAATGTAAACTTGGCTACACAGGAACTGAATTACAAAACAGAACAGGGTCTCAAATGTAGAAAACCAACTTATGCTTGCTTAAGGGGAAAGGTGAGTTGGGGTGCTGCATAAAACCAGAGATCGAAATTAGCACAGATACCGTTCCATAAGCCAAATATGTAATAGACAAGAGCTACTCCTTGCTCAACGAAGTGGACTCAACACCCCATATTAAACGCCTAAGAATATACCTGACTTGTAAGAATCTTAAAACCTATGGATTTATATGTCTCCGAAAGAGAATCAAGCGTGTGTACAGCGGCATAAACGCAGCAGTGATAGGATTGGTGAGGTTCGGTGAGCAAATGCAGACCCTTTGAAGTCATATTGCATGGTACCCATTCCATGGGTCTCAACTCTCCAGGTTTAAGGGATTCTTCCTTCAGCTAAAGCATGCATGTGGAACCCAGAGTATGATCCACCGTGATCGGGAAACGTGTTCAAATGTGTCTCAGTTTTCGTGCCCTGGTACTCGGGTGCAACATTCCAGACGCTTTACTAACACACTCCCCACTTGGAGAGTCAGTGCCTTTAAACTCCTGTTTGGCCCAGTTTGCAATTTCTGCGGAAAATGTAGAGGAATAGGGAGAACCCATGAGCGAGTAGCTGGAGGTGTCTGGACGGGCAAATTTAACTCTCATTTCCCATAAGGAAGACGAATTAACCAAAGGCTCAGCGTGCCGTGCCGGAACCACACTAGGGCCTGAAGCAATCATGTGGTGTTGCGGCCAGCTCACAAGAAAGCGAGTTGAAGAAAGGATCTCAGGGGCACTGTCATTCACAAACCTGCATAGTTATAAATGACAGCTATCGTCCAAAAATATATTGAAGTAAGGTTGCCAAGAGGACTTAAAGGCAGGGCAGAATTGCAGGAAACCGATTTCAGGAGGTAGACAGGAATTGCATGTAAAGCATAGGAAAAGAGGCAGAATGTCCACAATGATGCACTTGGCCAAAAAGGGCGTAGGCGTTTTTTCCTGAATATATTCAGGAAGAAACGCATACGCCCTTTTTGGCCAACCAAGCAAGCTTGCAAAGGAAATCTGCACTACAATGAAGTCTCACTGCCACCCGGTCAAAAGGGCCATCTGAAGAAAGTGTAAAATCCAGAAAGGCAGGACAGGCCATGGAGAACTGGGAGCCTTGTTATGCTGATGGGCGGGATGTAAATTGCCAACAGCCACTCTGGAGAAGTGTATGGGGTTTCATGAAACATCCAAAAAACAAAGCAACAGAGCCTAGGGCACTTCCACTTATGGTCCTATAGCTTAGGGAAATTAAAATCAAAAAGAAACAGCCACCCCAAAGTTTGGGACGGCTCTGTTTACAAGAACCTCATTTATGATACATGTTCAATATCACAGAAAGCGAAAAATGGATAAAGACGGTGTGGTACTTACGTACAATGCAATATCACTCAGCAATGAAATCTATGTCATCAGGCCCGTAGCAGCATAATGAGTGGATTCAGGTACGATGATTCTAAGTGAAATAATTCACACAGAAAAAGAAACATCATAAGATATGACTAGTACACGGAATGTAAACTTGGCTACACAGGAACTGAATTACAAAACAGAACAGGGTCTCAAATGTAGAAAACCAACTTATGCTTGCTTAAGGGGAAAGGTGAGTTGGGGTGCTGCATAAAACCAGAGATTGAAATTAGCACAGATACCGTTCCATAAGCCAAATATGTAATAGACAAGAGCTACTCCTTGCTCAACGAAGTGGACTCAACACCCCATATTAAACGCCTAAGAATATACCTGACTAGTAAGAATCTTAAAACCTTTGGATTTATATGTCTCCGAAAGAGAATCAAGCCTGTGTACAGCGGCCTAAATGCAGCAGTGATAGGATTGGGGAGGTTCGGTGAGCAAATGCAGACCCTTTGAAGTCATATTGCATGATACCCATTCCACGGGTCTCAACTCTCCAGGTTTAAGGGATTCTTCCTTCAGCTAAAACATGCATGTGGAACCCAGAGTATGATCCACCGTGTGATCGGGAAACGTGTTCAAATGTGTCTCAGTTTTCATCCCCTGGTACTCAGACGCAACATTCCAGATGCTTTACTAACACTCTCCCCACTTGGAGAGTCAGTGCCTTTAACCTCCTGTTTGGCCCAGTTTGCAATTTCTTCGGAAAATGAACAGGAATAGGGAGAACCAATGAGAGACTAGCTGGAGGTGTCTGGTCAGGCAAATTTAACTCTCATTTCTCACCAGGAAGAGGAATTAACCAAAGGCTCGGTGTGCCATGACGGAACCACACTAGGGCCTGAAGCAATCCTGCGGTGTTGCGGCCAGCTCACAAGAAAGCGAGTTGAAGAAAGAAGCTCAGGGGCACTGTAATTCACAAATATGCACAGTTATAAATGACAGCTATCGTCCAAAACTATATTGAAGTAAGGCTGCCAAGAGGACTTGAAAGCGGGGCAGAATTGCAGGAAACCGATTTTAGGAGGTAGACTGGAATTGTATGTAAAGCATAGGAAAAGCGGCAGAACGTCCACAATGATGCACTTGGCCAAAAAGGGCGTATGTGTTTTTTCCTGAATATATTCAGGAAAAAACGCATATGCACTTTTTGGCCAACCAAGCAAGCTTGCAAAGGAAATCTGCACTACAATGAAGTCTCACTGCCCCCCGGTCAAAAGGGCCATCTGAAAAAAGTGTAAAATACAGAAAGGCAGGACAGGCCATGGAGAACTGGGAGCCTTGTTATGCTGATGGGCGGGATGTAAATTGCCAACAGCCACTCTGGTGAAGTGTACGGTGTTTCCTGAAACATTCAAAAAACAAAGCAACAGAGCCTAGGGCACTTCCCCTTGTGGTCCTATAGCTTAGGGAAATTAAAATCGAAAAGACACAGCCACTCCAAAGTTTGGGATGGCTCTGTTTACAAGAACCTCGTTTACGGTATAATTTCAATATCACAGAGAGCGAAAAATGGATAAAGAAGTTGTAGTACTTACGTACAATGCAATATCACTCAGCAATGGAATCTATGTCATCAGGCCCGTAGCAGCATAATGAGTGGATTCAGGTAGGATGATGCTAAGTGAAATAAGTCACAGAGAAAAAGAAACATCATAAGATATCACTACTACACACAATGTGAACTTGGCTACACAGGAACTGAATTACAAAACAGAACAGGGTCTCAAATGCAGAAAACCAACTTATGCTTGCTTAAGGGGAAAGGTGAGTTGGGGTGCTGCATAAAACCAGAGATTGAAATGAGCACAGATACCGTTTCATAAGCCAAATATGTAATAGACAAGAGCTACTCCTTGCTCAACGAAGTGGACTCAACACCCCATATTAAACGCCTAAGAATATACCTGACTAGTAAGAATCCTAAAACCTATGGATTTATATGTCTCCAAAAGAGAATCAAGCGTGTGTACAGCGGCATAAACGCAGCAGTGATAGGTCTGGTGAGGTTCGGTGAGCAAATGCAGACCCTTTGAAGTCATATTGCATGCCACCCATACCACGGGTCTCAACTCTCCAGGTTTAAGGGATTCTTCCTTCAGCTAAAACCTGCATGTGGAACCCAGAGTATGATCCATCGTGTGATCGGGAAACGTGTTCAAATGTGTCTCAGTTTTCGTCCCCTGGTACTCGGGTGCAACATTCCAGACGCTTTACTAACACTCTCCCCACTTGGAGAGTCACTGCCTTTAAACTCCTGTTTGGCCCAGTTTGCAATTTCTGTGGAAGATGAACAGGAATAGGGAGAACCCATGAGTGAGTAGCTGGAGGTGTCAGGACGGGCAAATTTAACTCTCATTGCCCACCAGGAAGAGGAATTAACCAAAGGCTCAGCGTGCCATGCCAGAACCACACTAGGGCCTGAAGCAATCCTGTGGTGTTGCGGCCAGCTCACAAGAAAGCGAGTTGAAGGAAGGAACTCAGCGGCACTGTAATTCACAAACCTGCATAGTTATAAATGACAGCTATCGTCCAAAAATATATTGAAGTAAGTCTGCCAAGAGGACTTGAAAGCGGAGCAGAATTGCAAGAAACCGATTTCAGGAGGTAGACTGGAATTGCATGTAAAGCATAGGAAAAGAGGCAGAATGTCCACAATGATGCACTTGGCCAAAAAGGGCGTATGTGTTTTTTCCTGAATATATTCAGGAAAAAACGCATACGCCCTTTTTGGCCAACCAAGCAAGCTTGCAAAGGAAATCTGCACTACAATGAAGTCTCACTGCCCCCCTGTCAAAAGGGCCATCTGAAAAAAGTGTAAAATCCAGAAAAGCAGGACAGGCCATGGAGAAATGGGAGCCTTGTTATGCTGATGGGCGGGATGTAAATTGCCAACAGCCACTCTGGAGAAATGTATGTTGTTTCCTGAAACATCTACAAAACAAAGCAACAGAGCCTAGGGCACTTCCACTTATGGTCCTATAGCTTAGGGAAATTAAAATCAAAAAGACACAGCCACCCCAAAGTTTGGGTCGGTTTTGTTTACAAGAACCTCGTTTACGGTACAAGTTCAATATCACAGAAAGCTAAAAATGGATAAAGAAGTTGTGGTACTTACGTACAATGCAATATCACTCAGCAATGAAATCTATGTCATCTGGGTCGTAGCAGCATAATGAGTGGATTCAGGTACGATGATTCTAAGTGAAATAAGTCACACAGAGAAAGAAACATCATAAGATATCACGAATACATGGAATGTAAACTTGGCTACACAGGAACTGAATTACAAAACAGAACAGGGTCTCAAATGTAGAAAACCAACTTATGCTTGCTTAAGGGGAAAGCTGAGTTGGGGTGCTGCATAAAACCAGAGATTGAAATTAGCACAGATACCATTCCATAAGCAAAATATGTAATAGACAAGAGCTACTCCTTGCTCAGCGAAGTGGACTCAATACTCCATATTAAACGCCTAAGAATATACCTGACTAGTAAGAATCTTAAAACCTATGGATTTATATGTCTCCGAAAGAGAATCAAGTGTGTGTACAGCGGCATAAACGCAGCAGTGATACGATTGGTGAGGTTCGGTGAGCAAATGCAGACCCTTTGAAGTCATACTGCATGGTACCCATTCCATGGGTCTCAACTCTCCAGGTTTAAGGGATTCTTCCTTCAGCTAAAACATTCATGTGGTACCCAGAGTATGATCCACCGTGTGATTGGGAAACGTGTTCAAATGTGTCTCAGTTTTCGTCCCCTGGTACTCGGGTGCAACATTCCAGACGCTTTACTAACACACTCCCCACTTGGAGAGTCAGTGCCTTTAAACTCCTGTTTGGCCCAGTTTGCAATTTCTGCGGAAAATGAACAGGAATAGGGAGAACCCATGAGCGAGTAGCTGGAGGTGTCTGGACGGGCAAATTTAACTCTCATTTCCCACCAGGAAGAGGAATTAACCAAAGGCTCAGCGTGCCATGCCATAACCACACTAGGGCTTGAAGCAATACTGCGGTGTTGCAGCCATCTCACAAGAAAGCGAGTTGAAGGAAGGAGCTCAGGGGCACTGTCATTCACAAACCCGCAGAGTTATTAATGACAGCTATCGTACAAAAATATATTGAAGTAAGGCTGCCAAGAGGACTTGAAAGCTGGGCAGAATTGCAGGAAACTGATTTCAGGAGGTAGACTGGAATTGCATGTAAAGCATTGGAAAAGAGGCAGAACTTCCACAATGATGCACTTGGCCAAAAAGGGCGTATGCGTTTTTTCCAGAATATATTCAGGAAAAAACGCATACGCCCTTTTTGGCCAACCAAGCAAGCTTGCAAAGGAAATCTGCACTACAATGAAGTCTCACTGCCCCCCGGTCAAAAGGGCCATCTGAAAAAAGTGTAAAATCCATAAAGGCAGGACAGGCTATGGAGAACTGGGAGCCTTGTCATGCTGATGGGGGGATGTAAATTTCCAAAAGCCTCTGGAGAAGTGTATGGTGTTTCCTGAAACAACTACAAAACAAAGCAACAGAGCCTAGGGCACTTCCACCTATGGTCCTATAGCTTAGGGAAATTAAAATCAAAAAGAAACAGCCACCCCAAAATTTAGGATGGCTCTGTTTACAAGAACCTCGTTTACGGTACAAGTTCAATATCACAGAAAGCGAAAAATGGATAAAGAAGTTGTGGTACTTACGTACAATGCAATATCACTCAGCAATGAAATCTATGTCATCAGGCCCGTAGCAGCATAATGAGTGGATTCAGGTACGATGATTCTAAGTGAAATAAGTCACACAGAAAAAGAAACATCATTAGATATCACTACTACACGGAATGTAAACTTGGCTACACAGGAACTGAATTACAAAACAGAACAGGGTCTCAAATGTAAAAAACCAACTTATGCTTGCTTAAGGGGAAATGTGAGTTGGGGTGCTGCATAAAACCAGAGATTGAAATTAGCACAGATACCGTTCCATAAGCCAAATATGTAATAGACAAGAGCTACTCCTTGCTCAATGAAGTGGACTCAACACCCCATATTAAACGCCTAAGAATATACCAGACTAGTAAGAATCTTAAAACCTATGGATTTATATGTCTCCGAAAGAGAATTTAGCGTGTGTACAGCGGCATAAACGCAGCAGTGATAGGATTGGTGAGGTTCGGTGAGCAAATGCAGACCCTTTGAAGTCATATTGCATGGAACCCATTCCATGGGTCTCAACTCTCCAGGTTTAAGGGATTCTTCCTTCAGCTAAAACATGCATGTGGAACCCAGAGTATGATCCACTGTGTGATCGGGAAACGTGTTCAAATGTATCTAAGTTTTCGTCCCCTGGTACTCAGGTGCAACATTCCAGACGCTTTACTAACACTCTCCCCACTTGGAGAGTCAGTGCCTTTAACCTCCTGTTTGGCCCAGTTTGCAATTTCTGTGGAAGATGAACAGGAATAGGGAGAACCCATGAGCGAGTCGCTGGAGGTGTCTGGACGGGCAAATTTAACTCTCATTGCCCACCAGGAAGAGGAATTAACCAAAGGCTCAGCGTGCCATGCCAGAACCACACTAGGGCCTGAAGCAATCCTGTGGTGTTGCGGCCAGCTCACAAGAAAGCGAGTTGAAGGAAGGAACTCAGGGGCACTGTAATTCACAAACTTGCAGAGTTATAAATGACAGCTTTCGTCCAAAAATATATTGAAGTAAGGTTGCTAAGAGGACTTGAAAGTGGGGCAGAATTGCAAGAAACCGATTTCAGGAGGTAGACTGGAATTGCATGTAAAGCATAGGAAAAGAGGCAGAACGTCCACAATGATGCACTTGGCCAAAAAGGGCGTATGCGTTTTTTCCTGAATATATTCAGGAAAAAACGCATACGTCCTTTTTGGCCAACCAAGCAAGCTTGCAAAGGAAATCTGCACTACAATGAAGTCTCACTGTCCCCCTGCCAAAAGGGCCATCTGAATAAAGTGTAAAATCCAGAAAGGCAGGACAGGCCATGGAGAACTGGGAGCCTTGTTATGCTGATGGGCGGGATGTAAATTGCCAACAGCCACTCTGGAGAAGTGTATGGTGTTTCCTGAAACATCTACAAAACAAAGCAACAGAGCCTAGGGCACTTCCACTTATGGTCCAATAGCTTAGGGAAATTAAAATTAAAAGACACAGCCACCCCAAAATTTGGGCCAGCCCTGTTTACAAGAACCTCGTTTATGGTACAATTTCAATATCACAGAAAGCGAAAAATGGATAAAGAAGTTGTGGTACTTACGTACAATGCAATATCACTCAGCAATGAAATCTATATCATCAGGCCCGTAGCAGCATAATGAGTGGATTCAGGTACGGTGATTCTAAGTGAAATAAGTCACACAGAAAAAGAAACATCATAAGATATCACTAATACACGGAATGTAAACTTGGCTACAGAGGAACTGAATTACAAAACAAAACAGGGTCTCAAATGTAGAAAACCAACTTATGCTTGCTTAAGGGGAAAGGTGAGTTGGGGTGCTGCATAAAACCAGAGATTGCAATTAGCACAGATACCGTTCCATAAGCCAAATATGTAATAGACAAGAGCTACTCCTTGCTTAACAAAGTGGACTCAACACCCCATATTAAACGCCTAAGAATATACCTGACTAGTAAGAATCTTAAAACCTATGGATTTATATGTCTCCGAAAGAGAATCAAGCGTGTGTACAGCAGCATAAATGCAGCAGTGATAGGATTGGTGAGGATCGGTGAGCAAATGCAGAGCCTTTGAAGTCATATTGCATGGTACCCATTCCATGGGTCTCAACTCTCCAGGTTTAAGGGATTCTTCCTTCAGCTAAAACATGCATTTGGAACCCAGAGTATGATCCACCGTGTGATCGGGAAACGTGTTCAAATGTGTCTCAGTTTTCGACCCCTGCTACTCGGGTGCAACATTCCAGACACTTTACTAACACTCTCCGCACTTTCGGAGTCAGTGCCTTAAAATTCCTGTTTGGCCCAGTTTGCAATTTCTGCGGAAAATGAACAGGAATAGGGAGAACCAATGAGAGACTAGCTGGAGGTGCCTGGACGGGCAAATTTAACTCTCATTTCCCACCAGGAAGAGGAATTAACCAAAGGCTCAGCGTGCCATGCTGGAACCACACTAGGGCCTGAAGCAATCCTGCGGTGTTGCGGCCAGCTCACAAGAAAGTGAGTTGAAGAAAGGAGCTCAGGGGCACTGTAATTCACAAACCTGCAGAGTTATAAATGACAGCTATCGTCCAAAAATATATTGAAGTAAGGCTGCCGAGAGGACTTGAAAGCTGGGCAGAATTGCAGGAAACCGATTTCAGGAGGTAGACTGGAATTGCATGTAAAGCATAGGAAAAGAGGCAGAACGTCCACAATGATGCACTTGGCCAAAAAGGGCGTATGTGTTTTTTCCTGAATATATTCAGGAAAAAACGTATACGCACTTTTTGGCCAACCAAGCAAGCTTGCAAAGGAAATCTGGACTACAATGAAGTCTCACTGCCCCCCGGTCAAAAGGGCCATCTGAAAAAAGTGTAAAATCCAGGAAGGCAGGACAGGCCATGGAGAACTGGGAGCCTTGTTATGCTGATGGGCGGGATGTAAATTGCCAACAGCCACTCTGGAGAAGTGTATGGTGTTTCCTGAAACATCTAAAAAACAAAGCAACAGAGCCTAGGGCACTTCCAATTACGGTCCTATAGTTTAGGGAAATTAAAATCAAAAAGACACAGCCACCCCAAAATTTGGGACGGCTCTGTTAACAAGAACCTCATTTTTGGTACAAGTTCAATATCACAGAAAGCGAAAAATGGATAATGAAGTTGTGGTACTTACGTACAATGCAATATCACTCAGCAATGAAATCTATGTCATCAAGCCCATAGCAGCATAATGAGTGGATTCAGGTACGATGATTCTAAGTGAAATAAGTCACACAGAAAAAGAAACATCAGAAGATATCACTACTACACGGAATGTAAACTTGGCTACACAGGAACTGAATTACAAAACAGAACAGGGTCTCAAATGTAGAAAACCAACTTATACTTGCTTAAGGGGAAAGGTGAGTTGGGGTGCTGCATAAAACCAGAGATTGAAATTAGCACAAATACCGTTCCATAAGCCAAATATGTAATAGACAAGAGCTACTCTTTGCTCTACGAATTGGACACAACACCCCATATTAAACGCCTAAGAATATACCTGACTAGTAGGAATCTTAAAACCTATGGATATATATGTCTCCGAAAGAGAATCAAGCGTGTGTACAGCGGCATAAACGCAGCAGTGATAGGATTGGTGAGGTTCGGTGAGCAAATGCAGACGCTTTGAAGTCATATTGCATAGTATCCATTCCATGGGTCTCCACTCTCCAGGTTTAAGGGATTCTTCCTTCAGCTGAAACATGCATGTGGAACCCAGAGTATGATCCACCGTGTGATCGGGAAACGAGTTCAAATGTGTCTCAGTTTTCGTCCCCTGGTACTCGGGTGCAAAGTTCCAGACGCTTAACTAACACTCTCCCCACTTGGAGAGTCAGTGCCTTTAACCTCCTGTTTGGCCAAGTTTGCAATTTCTGCGGAAAATGAACAGGAATAGGGAGAACCAATGAGAGACTAGCTGGAGGTGTCTGGACGGGCAAATTTAACTCTCATTTCCCACCAGGAAGAGGAATTAACCAAAGGCTCAGCGTGCCGTGCCAGAACCACACTAGGGCCTGAAGCAATCCTGCGGTGTTGCGGCCAGCTCACAAGAAAGCGAGTTGAAGAAAGGAGCTCAGGGGCACTGTAATTCACAAACTTGCAGAGTTACAAAATGACAGCTATCATCCAAAAATATATTGAAGTAAGTCTGCCAAGAGGACTTGAAAGCGGGGCAGAATTGCGGGAAACCGATTTCAGGAGGTAGACTGGAATTGCATGTAAAGCATAGGAAAAGAGGCAGAACGTCCACAATGATGCACTTGGCCAAAAAGGGCGTATACGTTTTTTCCTGAATATGTTCAGGAAAAAACGCGTACGCACATTTTGGCCAACCAAGCAAGCTTGCAAAGGAAATCTGCACTACAATGAAGATTCTCTTCCCCCCGGGCAAAAGGGCCATCTGAAAAAAGTGTAAAATCCACAAAGGCTGGACAGGCCATGGAGAACTGGGAGCCTTGTTATGCTGATGGGCGGGATGTAAATTGCCAACAGCCACTCTGGAGTAGTGTATGGTGTTTCCTGAAACATCTAAAAAACAAAGCAACAGAGCCTAGGGCACTTCCACTTATGGTCCTATAGCTTAGGGAAATTAAAATCAAAAAGACACAGCCAGCCCAAAGTTTGGGACGGCTCTGTTTACAAGAACCTCGTTTACGGTACAAGTTCAATATCGCAGAGAGCAAAAAACGGATAAAAAAGTTGTGGTACTTACATACAATGCAGTATCACTCAGCAATGAAATCTATGTCATCAGGCCCGTAGCAGCATAACGAGTGGATTCAGGTACGATGATTCTAAGTGAAATAAGTCACACAGAAAAAGAAATATCATAAGATGTCACTACTACACGGAATGTAAACTTGGCTACACAAGAACTGAATTACAAAACAGAACAGGGTCTCAAATGTAGAAAACCAGCTTATGCTTGCTTAAGGGGAAAGGTGAGTTGGGGTGCTGCATAAAACCAGAGATTGAAATTTGCACAGATACCGTTCCATAAGCCAAATATGTAACAGACAAGAGCTACTCCTTGCTCAACGAAATAGACTCAACACCTCATATTAAACGCCTAAGCATATACTTGACTAGTAAGAATCTTAAAACCTATGGATTTATACGTCTCCGAAAGAGAATCAAGCATGTGTAAAGCGGCACAAACGCAGCAGTGATAGGATTGGTGAGGTTCGGTGAGCAAATGCAGACCCTTTGAAGTCATATTGCATGGTACACATTCCATGGGTCTCTACTCTCCAGGTTTAAGGGATTCTTCATTCAGCTAAAACATGCATGTGGAACCCAGAGTATGATCCACCGTGTGATCGGGAAACGTGTTCAAATGTGTCTCAGTTTTCGTCCCCTGGTAATCAGGTTCACCATTCCAGACTCTTTACTAACACTCTCCCCACTTGGAGAGTCAGTGCCTTTAACCTCCTGTTTGGCCCAGTTTGCAATTTCTGCGGAAGATGAACAGGAATAGGGAGAACCAATGAGAGACTAGCTGGAGGTGTCTGGACGGGCAAATTTAACTCTCATTTCCCACCAGGAAGAGGAATTAACCAAAGGTTCAGTGTGCCGTGCCAGACCCACACTAGGGCCTGAAGAAATCCTGCGGTGTTGCGGCCAGCTCACAAGAAAGAGAGTTGAAGAAAGGAGCTCAGGGGCACTGTAATTCATAAACATGCAGAGTTATACATGACAGCTATCGTCCAAAAATATATTGAAGTTAGGCTGCCAAATGGACTTGAAAGCGGGGCAGAATTGCAGAAAACTGCTTTCAGCAGGTAGACTGGAATTGCATGTAAAGCATAGGAAAAGAGGCAGAACGTCCACAATGATGCACTTGGCCAAAAAGCGCGTATGCGTTTTTTCCTGAATATATTCAGGAAAAAACGCATACGCGCTTTTTGGCCAACCAAGCAAGCTTGCAAAGGAAATCTGCACTACAATGAAGTCTCACTGCACCCCGGTCAAAAGGGCCATCTGAAAAAAGTGTAAAATCCAGAAAGGCTGGACAGGCCATGGAGAACTGGGAGCTTTGTTATGCTGATGGGCGGGATGTAAATTGCCAACAGCCACTCTGGAGAAGTGTATGGTGTTTCCTGAAACATCTAAAAAGCAAAGCATCAGAGCCTAGGGCACTTCCACTTATGGTCCTATAGCTTAGGGAAATTAAAATGAAAAATACACAGCCAGCCCAAAGTTTGGGACGTCTCTGTTTACAAGAACCTCGTTTACGGTACAAGTTCAATATCGCAGAATGCGAAAAACGGATAAAGAAGTTGTGGTATTTACATACAATGCAGTATCACTCAGCAATGAAATCTATGTCATCAGGCGCATAGCAGCATAATGAGTGGATTCAGGTACGATGATTCTAAGTTAAATAAGTTACACAGAAAAAGTAACATCATAAGATATCACAACTACACGGAATGTAAACTTGGCTACACAGGAACTGAATTACAAAACAGAACAGGGTCTCAAATTTAGAAAACCAACTTATGCTTGCTTAAGGGGAAATGTTAGTTGGGGTGCTGCATAAAACCAGAGATTGAAGTGAGCACAGATACCGTTCCATAAGCCAAATATGTAATAGACAAGAAGCTACTCCTTGCTCAAAGAAATGGACTCAACACGCCATATTAAACGTCTAAGAATATACCTGACTAGTAAGAATCTTAAAACCTATGGATTGATATGTCTCCAAAAGAGAATGAAGCGTGTGTACAGCGGCATAAACGCAGCAGTGATAGGATTGGTGAGGTTCGGTGAGCAAATGCAGACCCTTTGAAGTCATATTGCATGGTACCCATTCCATGGGTCTCTACTCTCCAGGTTTAAGGGATTCTTCCTTCAGCGAAAACATGCATGTGGAACCCAGGGTATGATATACCGTGTGATCGGGAAACGTGTTCAAATGTGTCTCAGTTTCTGTCCCCTGGTACTCGGCTGCAATGTTCCAGACGCAGTACTAACAGTATCGCCACTTGGAGAGTCAGGGCCCTTAACCTCCTGTTTGGCCCAGTTTGCAATTTCTGCGGAAGATGAACACGAATAGGGAGAACCAATGAGAGACTAGCTGGAGGTGTCTGGACGGGCAAATTTAACTCTCATTTCCCACCAGGAAGAGGAATTAACCAAAGGCTCAGCGTGCCGTGCCGGAACCACTCTAGGGCCTGAAGCAATCCTGTGGTGTTGCGGCCAGCTCGCAAGAAAGCGAGTTGAAGAAAGGAGCTCAGGGGCACTGTCATTCACAAACCTGCAGAGTTATAAATGACAGCTATCGTCCAAAAATATATTGAAGTAAGGCTGCCAAGAAGACTTGAAAGCAGGGCAGAATTGCAGGAAACTGATTTCAGGAGGTAGACTGGAATTACATGTAAAGCATAGGAAAAGAGGCAGAACGTCCACAATGATGCACTTGGCTAAAAAGGGCTTATGCGTTTTTTCCAGAATATATTCAGGAAAAAACGCATATGCCCATTTTGGCCAACCAAGCAAGCTTGCAAATGAAATCTGCACTAAAATGACGTCTCACTGCCCCCTGGTCAAACGGGTCATCTGAAAAAAGTGTAAAATCCAGAAAGGCAGGACAGGCCATGGAGAACTGGGAGCCTTGTTATGCTGATGGGCGGGATGTAAATTGCCAACAGCCACTCTGGAGAAGTGTATGGTGTTTCCTGAAACATCTAAAAAACAAAGCAACAGAGCCTAGGGCACTTCCACTTATGGTCCCATAGCTTTGGGTAATTAAAATCAAAAAGACACAGCCACCCCAAAGTTTGGGCCAGCTCTGTTTACAAGAACCTCATTTACGGTACAAGTTCAATATCACAGAAAGTGAAAAATGGATAAAGAAGTTGTGGTACTTACGTACAATGCAATATCACTCAGCAATGAAATCTATGTCATCAGGCCCGTAGCAGCATAATGAGTGGATTCAGGTACAATGATTCTAAGTGAAATAAGTCACACAGAAAAAGAAACATCAGAAGATATCACTACTACACGGAATGTAAACTTGGCTACACAGGAACTGAATTACAAAACAGAACAGGGTCTCAAATGTAGAAAACCAACTTATGCTTGCTTAAGGGGAAAGGGGAGTTAGGGTGCTGCATAAAACCGGAGATTGACATTAGCACAGATACCGTTCCATAAGCCAAATATGTAATAGACCAGAGCTACTCCTTGCTCAACGAAGTGGACTCAACACCCCATATTAAACGCCTAAGAATATACCTGACTAGTAAGAATCTTAAAACCTATGGATTTATATGTCTCCGAAAGAGAATCAAGCGTGTGTACAGCGGCATAAACGCAGCAGTGATAGGACTGGTGAGGTTCGGTGAGCAAATGCAGACCCTTTGAAGTCATATTGCATGGTACCCATTCCATGGGTCTCAACTCTCCAGGTTTAAGGGATTCTTCCTTCAGCTAAAACATGCATGTGTGACCCAGCGTATGATCCACCGTGTGATCAGGAAACGTGTTCAAATGTGTCTCAGTTTTCGTCCCCTGGTACTCGGGTGCAACATTCCAGACGCTTTACGAACACTCTCCCCACTTGGAGAGTCAGTGCCTTTAACCTCCTGTTTGCACCAGTTTGCAATTTCTGCGGAAGATGAACAGGAATAGGGAGAACCATTGAGAGACTAGCTGGAGGTGTCTGGATGGGCAAATTTAACTCTCCTTTCCCACCAGGAAGAGGAATTAACCAAAGGCTCAGCGTGCCATTCGGGAACCACACTAAGGCCTGAAGCAATCCTGCGGTGTTGCGGCCAGCTGACATGAAAGCGAGTTGAAGAAAGGAGCTCAGGGACACTGTAATTCACAAACCTGCTGACATATAAATGACAGCTATCGTCCAAAATTATATTGAAGTAAGGCTACCAAGAGGACTTGAAAGCGGGGCACAATTGCAGTTAACCGATTTCAGGAGGGAAACTGGAATTGCATTTAAAGCATAAGAAAAGAGTCAGAACATCGACAATGATGTACTTGGCCAAAAAGGGCGTATGCGTTTTTTCCTGAATATATTCAGGAAAGAACGCATATGCCCTTTTTGGCCAACCAAGCAAGCTTGCAAAGGAAATCTGCACTACAATGAGGTCTCACTTCCCCCCGGTCTAAAGGGCCATCTGAAAAAAGTGTAAAACCCAGAAAGGCAGGACAGGCCATGGAGAACAGGGAGCCTTATATGCTGATGGGCGGGATGTAAATTGCCAACAGCCACTCTGGAGAGGTGTATGGTGTTTCCTGAAACATCGAAAAAACAAAGTAACAGAGCCTAGGGCACTTCCACTTATGGTTCTATGGCTTAGGGAAATTAAAATCAAAAAGACACATCCACCCCAATTGTGGGACAGCTGTGTTTACAAGAACCTCGTTTACGGTACCATTTCAATATCCCAGAAAGCAAAAAATGGATAAAGAAGTTGTGGTACTTACGTAAAATGCAATATCACTCAGCAATGAAATCTATGTTATGAGGCCCGTAGCAGCATAATGAGTGGATCCAGGTACGATGATTCTAAGTGAAATAAGTCACACAGAAAAAGAAACATCATAAGATATCTCTAATACACTAAATGTAAACTTGGCTACACAGGAACTGAATTACAAAACAGAACAGTGTCTCAAACTTAGAATACCAACTTATGCTTGCTTAAGGGGAAAGGTGAGTTGGGGAGCTTCATAAAACCAGAGATTGAAATTAGCACAGATACCGTTCCATAAGCCAATTATGTAATAGACCAGACCTACTCCTGGCTCAAGGAAAAGGACTCAACACCCCATATTCAACGCCTAGGAATATACCTGACTAGTAAGAATCTTAAAACCTATGGATTTATATGTCTCTGTAAGAGAATCATGCATGTGTACAGCGGCATAAAAGCAGTAGTGAAAATCAGATAAATCCCATTATAAAAATAAATTCCTTAAAGAAAACACAATGACAGTGAAATAGAGAGCAATTCTTAAATAATTCATTCAGGGCTTGTGATGCAACCTGGATTTACCACATCTACACCCAGAGCTTGGTGACACATAAGGCTGGACACTTGGGGCTGACAGGATTGGTGAGATTCGGTGAGCAAATGCAGACCCTTTGAAGTCATACTGCATGGTACCCATTCCATGGGTCCCAACTCTCCTGGTTTAAGGGATTCTTCCTTCAGCTAAAACATGCATGGGGAACCCAGAGTATGGTCTGCAGTGTGATCGGGAAACGTTTTTAAATGCATCTCAGATTTCTTCCCCTGGTACTCGGCTTCAACATTGCAGACCCTTTACTAACATTCTCCCCACTTGGAGAGTCAGTGCCTTTAACCTCCTGTTTGGCCCAGTTTGCAATTTCTGTGGAAGATGAACAGGAATAAGGAGAACCAATGAGAGACTAGCTGGAGGAGTCTGGACAGGCAAATTTAACTCTCATTTCCTTCCAGGAAGTGGAATTAACCAAAGGCTCAGCGTGCAGTGCTGGAATCAGATTAGGGTCTGAAGCAAACCTGCCGTTTTGCGGCCAGCTAAGAAGAAATCGAGTTGAAGAAAGGAGCTCAGGGGCACTGTAATTCACAAAACTGCAGAGTTATAAATGACAGCTTTCGTCCTAAAATATACTGAAGTAAGGCTGCCAAGAGGACTTGAAAGCGGGGCAGAATTGCAGTAAACCGATTTCAGGAGGTAGACTGGAATTGCATGTAAAGCATAGGAAAAGAGGCAGAACGTCCACAATGATGCAGTTGGCCAAAAAGGGCGTATGCGTTTTTTCCTGAATATATTCAGGAAAAAACGCATACGCCCTTTTTGGCCAACCAAGCAAGCTTGTGAAGGAAATCTGCACTACAATGATGTCTCACTGCCCCCAGTTAAAAGGGCCATCTGAAAAAAGAATAAAATCCAGAAAGGCAGGACAGGCCATGGAGAACAGGGAGCCTTGTTATGCTGATGGGCATGATGTAAATTGCCAACAGCCACTCTGGAGAAGTGTATGGTGTTTCCTGAAACATCTAAAAAACAAAGCAACAGAGCCTAGGGCACTTCTACTTATGGTCCTATAGCTTAGGGAAATTAAAATCAAAAAGACACACTCACCCCAGAGTTTGGCATGGCTCTGTTTACAAGGACCTCGTTTACGGTAGAAGTTCAATATCCCAGAAAGCAAAAAATCGATAAAGAAGTTGTGGTACTTACGTACAATGCAATATCACTCAGCAATGAAATCTATGTCATCAGGCCCATAGCAGTATAATGAGTGGATTCAGGTACGATGATTCTAAGTGAAATAAGTCACACAGAAAAAGAAACATCATAAGATATCACTAATACACGGAATGTAAACTTGGCTACACAGGAACTGAGTTACAAAACAGAACAGGGTCTCAAATGTAGAAAACCACCTTATGCTTGCTTAAGTGGAAAGGTGATTTGGGGTGCTGCATAAACCAGAAATTGAAATTAGCACAAATACCGTTCCATAAGCCAAATACGTAATAGGCAAGACCTACTCCTTGCTCAGCGAAATGGACTCAAAACCCCATATTCAATGCCTAGGAATATACCTGACTGGTAAGAATTCTAAAACCTACGGATTTATATGTCTCCATAAGAGAATCAAGCATGTGTAAACTGGCATAAACGCAGCAGTGAAAATCCACTAAATCCCATTATAAAAATACATTTCTTAAACAAAACACAATGACAGTGAAATAGAGAGCAATTCTTAGATAATTCATTCAGGGCTTGTGATGCAAGCTGGATTTTCAACTTCTACACCCGGAGCGGGGTGACACATAAGTCTGGACACTTGGGGCTGATAGGATTGGTGAGGTTCGGTGAGCAAATGCAGACCCTGTGAAGTCATATTGCATGGTACCCATTCCATGGGTGCCAACTCTCCAGGTATAAGGGACTATTTCTTCCGCTAAAACATGCATGGGGAACCCAGAGTATGGTCCACCGTATGATCGGGAAAAGTTTTTAAATGTATCTCCGGTACTGGTACTCGGGTTCAACATTCCAGTTTGTTTACTAACACTCTCCCCACTTGGAGAGTCAGTGCCTTTAACCTCCTGTTTGACCCAGTTTGCAATTTCTGTGGAAGATGAGGTGTAATAGGGAGAACCAATGAGAGACTAGCTGTAGCTGTCTGGCCCGGCAAATTTAACTCTCATGTCCCACCAGGAAGAGGAATTAACCAAAGGCTCAGTGTGCAGTGTGGGAACAAGATTACGGCCTGAAGTGATCTAGTGGTTTTGCGGCCAGCTCACATGAAAGCGAGTTGAAGAAAGGAGCTCAGGGACACTGTAATTCACAAACCTGCTGACATATAAATGACAGCTATCGTCCAAAATTATATTGAAGTAAGGCTACCAAGAGGACTTGAAAGCGGGGCACAATTGCAGTTAACCGATTTCAGGAGGTAGACTGGAATTGCATTTAAAGCATAAGAAAAGAGTCAGAACGTCGACAATGATGCACTTGGCCAAAAAGGGCGTATGCGTTTTTTCCTGAATATATTCAGGAAAGAACGCATATGCCCTTTTTGGCCAACCAAGCAAGCTTGCAAAGGAAATCTGCACTACAATGAAGTCTCACTTCCCCCCGGTCAAAAGGGCCATCTGAAAAAAGTGTAAAACCCAGAAAGGCAGGACAGGCCATGGAGAACAGGGAGCCTTATATGCTGATGGGCGGGATGTAAATTGCCAACAGCCACTCTGGAGAAGTGTATGGTGTTTCCTGAAACATTGAAAAAACAAAGTAACAGAGCCTAGGGCACTTCCACTTATGGTTCTATGGCTTAGGGAAATTAAAATCAAAAAGACACATCCACCCCAATTGTGGGACAGCTGTGTTTACAAGAACCTCGTTTACGGTACCATTTCAATATCCCAGAAAGCAAAAAATGGATAAAGAAGTTGTGGTACTTACGTAAAATGCAATATCACTCAGCAATGATATCTATGTTATGAGGCCCGTAGCAGCATAATGAGTGGATCCAGGTACGATGATTCTAAGTGAAATAAGTCACACAGAAAAAGAAACATCATAAGATATCTCTAATACACGAAATGTAAACTTGGCTACACAGGAACTGAATTACAAAACAGAACAGTGTCTCAAACTTAGAATACCACCTTATGCTGGCTTAACGGGAAAGGTGAGTTGGGGAGCTTCATAAAACCAGAGATTGAAATTAGCACAGATACCGTTGCATAAGCCAATTATGTAATAGACCAGACCTACTCCTGGCTCAAGGAAAAGGACTCAACACCCCATATTCAACGCCTAGGAATATACCTGACTAGTAAGAATCTTAAAACCTATGGATTTATATGTCTCTGTAAGAGAATCATGCATGTGTACAGCGGCATAAAAGCAATAGTGAAAATCAGATAAATCCCATTATAAAAATAAATTCCTTAAAGAAAACACAATGACAGTGAAATAGAGAGCAATTCTTAAATAATTCATTCAGGGCTTGTGATGCAACCTGGATTTACCACATCTACACCCAGAGCTTGGTGACACATAAGGCTGGACACTTGGGGCTGATAGGATTGCTGAGATTCGGTGAGCAAATGCAGACCCTTTGAAGTCATATTGCATGGTACCCATTCCATGGGTCTCAACTCTCCAGGTTTAAGGGATTCTTCCTTCAGCTAAAACATGCATGTGGAACCCAGAGTATGATCCACCGTGTGATCGGGAAACGTGTTCAAATGTGTCTCAGTTTTCGTCCCCTGGTAGTCGGGTGCAACATTCCAGACGCTTTACTAACACTCTCCCCACTTGGAGAGTCAGTGCCTTTAACCTCCTGTTTGGCCCAGTTTGCAATTTCTGCGGAAGATGAACAGGAATAGGGAGAACCAATGAGAGACTAGCTGGAGGTGTCTGGACGGGCAAATTTAACTCTCATTTCCCACCAGGTAGAGGAATTAACCAAGGCTCAGCGTGCCGTGCTGGAACCACACTAGGGCCTGAAGCAATCTTGTGGTTTTGTGGCCAGCTCACAAGAAAGCGAGTTGAAGAAAGGAGCTCAGGGGCACTGTAATTCACAAACCTGCAAAGTTATAAATGACAGCTATCGTCCAAAAATATATTGAAGTAAGGCTGCCAAGAGGACTTATAAGCGGGGCAGAATTGCAGGAAACCGATTTCAGGAGGTAGACTGGAATTGCATGTAAAGCATAGGAAAAGAGGCAGAACGTCCACAATGATGCACTTGGTCAAAAAGTGCATATGCGTTTTTCCTGAATATATTCAGGAAACAATGCATACGCCCTTTTGGCCAACGAAGCAAGCTTGCAAAGGAAATCTGCACTACAATGAACTCTCACTTCCCCCCTGTCAAAAGGGACATCTGAAAAAAGTGTAAAATCCAGAAAGGCAGGACAGGCCATGGAGAACTGGGAGCCTTGTTATGCTGATCGGCAGGATGTAAATTGCCAACAGCCACTCTGGAGAAGTGTATGGTTTTTCCTGAAACATCTAAAAATCAAACCAACAGAGCCTAGGGCACTTCCACTTATGGTCCTATAGCTTACGGAAATTAAAATCAAAAACACACAGCCACCCCAAAGTTTGGGCCGGCTCTGTTTACAAGAACCTCGTTTACGGTACAAGTTCAATAACGCAGAAACCGAAAAATGGATAAAGAAGATGTGGTACTTACGTACAATGCAATATCACACAGCAATGAAATCTATGTCATCAGGCCCATAGCAGCATAATGAGTGGATTCAGGTACGATGATTCTAAGTGAAATAAGTAACACAGAAAAAGAAACATCACAAGATATCTCTAATACACGGAATGTAAACTTGGCTACACAGGAACTGAATTACAAAACAGAACATGGTCTCAAATGTAGAAAACCAACTTATGCTTGCTTAAGGGGAACGGTGAGTTGAGGTGCTGCATAAAACCAGAGATTGAAATTAGCACAGATACCGTTCCATAAGCCAAATATATAATAGACAAGAGCTACTCCTTGCTCACCGAAGTGGACACAACACCCCATATTAAATGACTAAGAATATACCTGACTAATAAGAATCTTAAAACCTATGGATTTATATGTCTCCGAAAGAGAATCAAGCTTGTGTACAGTGGCAAAAACGTAGCAGTGATAAGATTGGTGAGGTTCGAGAGCAAATGCAGAACCTTTGAATTCATATTGCATGCTACCCATTCCATGGGTCTCAACTCTCCAGGTTTAAGGGATTCTTCCTTCAGCTAAAACATGCATGTGGAACCCAGAGTATGATCCACCGTGTGATTGGGAAACGTGTTCAAATGTGTCTCAGTTTTCGTCCCCTGGTACTCGGGTGCAACATTCCAGATGCTTTACTAACACTCTCCCCACTTGGAGAGTCAGTGCCTTTAAGCTCCTGTTTGGCCAAGTTTGCAATTTCTGCGGAAGATGAACAGGAATAGGGAGAACCAATGAGAGACTAGCTGGAGGTGTCTGGACGGGCAAAATTATCTCTCACTTCGCACTAGGAAGAGGAATTAACCAAAGGCTCAGCGTGCTGTGCCGGAACCAGATTAGGCCCTGAAGCAATCCTGCAGTGTTGCGGCCAGCTCACAAGAAAGTGAGTTGAAGAAAGGTGCTCTGGGGCACTATAATTCACAAAACTGCAGAATTATAAATGACAGCTATCGTCCAAAAATATATTGAAGTAAGGCTGCCAAGAGGACTTGAAAGCGGGGCAGAATTGCAGGAAACCGATTTCAGGAGGTAGACTGGAATTGCATTTAAAGCAGAGGAAAAGAGGCAGAACATCCACAATGATGCACTTGGCCAAAAAGTGCGTATGCGTTTTTTCCTGAATATATTCAGGAAAAAACGCATACGCGCTTCTTGGCCAACCAAACAAGCTTGCAAAGGAAATGTGCACTAAAATGAAGTCTCACTTCCCCCTGGTCAAAAGGGCCATCTGAAAAAATTGTAAAATCCAGAAAGGCAGGACAGGCCATGGAGAACTGGGAGCCTTGTTATGTTGATGGACGGGATGTTAATTGCCAACAGCCACTCTGGAGAAGTGTATGGTGTTTCCTGAAACATCTAAAAAACAAAGCAACAGAGCCTAGGGCACTTCCACTTATGGTCCTATAGCTTAGGGAAATTAAAATCAAAAAGACACAGCCAACCCAAAGTTTGTGATGGCTCTGTTTACAAGAACCTCGTTTACGGTACAAGTTCACCATCGTAGAAAGGGAAAAATGGATAAAGAACTTGTGTTACTTACGTACAATGCAATATCACTCAGCAATGAAATCTATGTCATCTGTTCCGTAGCAGCATAATGAGTGGATTCAGGTACAATGATTCTAAGTGAAATAAGTCTCACAGAAAATGAAACATCATAAGGTATCACTAATACACGGAATGTAAACTTGGCTACACAGGAACTGAATTACAAAACAGAACAGGGTCTCAAATGTAGAAAACCAACTTATGCTTGCTTAAGGGGAAAGGTGAGTTGGGGTGCTGCATAAAACCAGAGATTGAAATTAGCACAGATACCGTTCCATAAGCCAAATATGTAATAGACAAGAGCTACTCCTTGCTCAACGAAGTGGACTCAACACCCCATATTAAACGCCTAAGAATATACCTGACTTGTAAGAATCTTAAAACCTATGGATTTATATGTCTCCGAAAGAGAATCAAGCGTGTGTACAGCGGCATAAACGCAGCAATGATAGGATTGGTGAGGTTCGGTGAGCAAATGCAGACCCTTTGAAGTCATATTGCATGGTACCCATTCCATGGGTCTCAACTCTCCAGGTTTAAGGGATTCTTCCTTCAGCTAAAGCATGCATGTGGAACCCAGAGTATGATCCACCGTGATCGGGAAATGTGTTCAAATGTGTCTCTGTTTTCGTCCCCTGGTACTCGGGTGCAACATTCCAGACGCTTTACTAACACTCTCCCCACTTGGAGAGTCAGTGCCTTTAACCTCCTGTTTGGCCAGTTTGCTATTTCTGCAGATAATGAACAGGAATAGGGAGAACCAATGAGAGACTAGCTGGAGGTGTCTGGACGGGCAAATTTAACTCTCATTTCCAACCAGGAAGAGGAATTAACCAAACGCTCAGCATGCCGTGCCGGAACCACACTAGGGCCTGAAGCAATCCTGCGGTGTTGCGGTCAGCTCACAAGAAAGCGAGTTGAAGAAAGCAGCTCAGGGGCACTGTCATTCACAAACCTGCAGAGTTATAAATGACAGCAATCGTCCAAAAATAAATTGAAGTAAGTCTGCCAAGAGGACTTGAAAGCGGGGTAGAATTGCAGGAATCTGATTTCAGGAGGTAGACGGGAATTGCATTTAAAGCATAGGAAAAGAGGCAGAACGTCCACAATGATGAACTTGGCCAAAAAGGGCGTATGCGTTTTTTCCTGAATATATTCAGGAAAAAACCCATACGCCTTTTTTGGCCAACCAAGAAGCTTGCAAAGGAAATCTGCACTACAAGGAAGTCTCACTGCCCCCCGGTCAAAAGGGCCATCTGAAAAAAGTTTAAAATCCAGAAAGGCAGGACAGGCCATGGAGAACTGGGAGCCTTATATGCTGATGTGCGGGATGTAAATTGCCAACAGCCACTCTGGAGAACTGTATGGTGTTTCCTGAAACATCTAAGAAACAAAGCAACAGAGCCTAGGGCACTTCCACTTATGGTCCTATAGCTTAGGGAAATTAAAATCAAAAAGACACAGCCACACCAAAGTTTGGGCCGGCTCTGTTTACAAGAACCTCGTTTACGGTATGAGTTCAATATCGCAGAAAGCGAAAAATGGATAAAGAAGTTGTGGTACTTACGTCCAATGCAATGTAGCTCAGCAATGAAATCTGTGTCATCAGGCCCATAGAAGCATAATGAGTGGATTCAGGTACAATGATTCTAAGTGAAATAAGTCACACAGAAAAAGAAACATCATAAGATATCAGTAATACATGGAATGTAAACTTGGCTACACAGGAACTGAATTACAAAACAGAACAGGGTCTCAAATGTAGAAAACCAACTTATGCTTGCTTAAGGGGAAAGGTGAGTTGGGGTGCTGCATAAAACCAGAGATTGAAATTAGCACAGATACCATTCCATAAGCCAAATATGTAATAGACAAGACTACTCCTTGCTCAACGAAGTGGACACAACACCCCATATTAAACGCCTAAGAATATATCTGACTAGTAAGAATCTTAAAACCTATGTATTTATATGTCTCCGAAAGAGAATCAAGCATGTGTACAGCGGCAGAAGCGAAGCAGTGATAGCATTGGTGAGGTTCGGTGAGCAAATGCAAACCCTTTGAAGTCATATTGCATGGTACCCATTCCATGGGTCTCAACTCTCCATGTTGAAGGCATTCTTCCTTCAGCTAAAACATGCATGTGGAACCCAGAGTATGATCCACCGTGTGATTGGGAAACGTGTTCAAATGTGTCTCAGTTTTCGTCCCCAGGTACTCGAGTGCAACATTCCAGATGCTTTACTAACACTCTCCCCACTTGGAGAGTCAGTGCCTTTAACCTCCTGTTTGGCCCAGTATGCAATTTCTGCGGAAGATGAACAGGAATAGGGAGAACCAATGAAAGACTAGCTGGAGGTGTCTGGACGGGCAAATTTAACTCTCATTTCCCACCAGGAAGAGGAATTAACCAAAGGCTCAGCGTGCCATGCCGGAACCACACTAGGGCCTGAAGCAATCCTGCGGTGTTGTTGTCAGCTCACAAGAAAGCGAGTTGAAGAAAGGAGCTCAGGGGCACTGTCATTCACAAACCTGCAGAGTTATAAATGACAGCTATCGTCCAAAAATATATTGAAGTAAGGCTGCCAAGAGGACTTGAAAGCGGGGCAGAATTGCAGGAAACCGATTTCAGGAGGTAGACTGGAATTGCATGTAAAGCATAGGAAAAGAGGCAGAACGTCCACAATGATGCACTTGGCCAATCAGGGCGTATGCGTTTTTTCCTGAATATATTAAGGAAAAAACGCATACGCTCTTTTTGGCCAACCAAGCAAGCTTGCAAAGGAAATCTGCACTACAATGAAGTATCACTGCCCCCCGTCAAAAGGGCCATCTGAAAAATGTGTAAAGTCCAGAAAGGCAGGACAGGCCATGGAGAACTGGGAGCCTTGTTATGCTGATGGGCGGGATGTAAATTGCCAACAGCCACTCTGGAGAAGTGTATGGTGTTTCCTGAAACATCTAAAAACAAAGCAACAGAGCCTAGGGCACTTCCACTTATGGTCCTATAGCTTAGGGAAATTAAAATCAAAAAGACACAGCCACCCCAAAGTTTGGGCCCGCTCTGTTTACAAGAATCTCGTTTACAGTACAAGTTCAATATCACAGAAAGCGAAAAATAGATAAAGAAGTTGTGGTACTTACGTACAATGCAATATCACTCAGCAATGAAATCTATGTCATCAGGCCCGTAGCAGCATAATGAGTGGATTCAGGTACGATGAGTCTAAGTGAAATAAGTCACACAGAAAAAGAAACATCATAAGATATCACTAATACATGGAATGTAAACTTGGCTACAAAGGAACTGAACTACAAAACAGAACAGGGTCTCAAATGTAGAAAACCAACTTATGCTTGCTTAAGGGGAAAGGTGAGTTGGGGTGCTGCATAAAACCAGAGATTGAAATTAGCACAGATACCGTTCCATAAGACAAATATGTAATAGACAATAGCTACTCCTTGCTCAAAGAAGTGCACACAAAACCCAATATTAAATGCTTAAGAATATACCTGACTAGTAGGAATCTTAAGACCTATGGATTTATATGTCTCCTAAAGAGAATCAAGCGTGTGTACAGAGGCATAAACGCAGCAGTGATAGGATTGGTGAGGTTCGGTGAGCAAATGCAGACCCTTTGAAGTCATATTGCATGGTACCCATTCCATGGGTCTCAACTCTCCAGGTTTAAGGGATTCTTCCTTCAGCTAAAAGATGCATGTGGAACCCAGAGTATGATCCACCGTGTGATCGGGAAATGTGTTCAAAGGTGTCTCAGTTTTCGTCCCCTGGTCCTCGGGTGCAACATTCCAGACGCTTTACTAACACTCTCCCCACTTGGAGAGTCAGTGCCTTTAACCTCCTGTTTGGCCCAGTTTGCAATTTCTGCGGAAAATGAAGAGGAATAGGGAGAATCAATGAGAGACTAGCTGGAGGTGTCTGGACGGGCAAATTTAACTCTCATTTCCCACCAGGTAGAGGAATTAACCAAAGGCTCAGCATGCCATGCCGGAACCACACTAGGGCCTGAAGCAATCCTGCGGTGTTGCGGCCAGCTCACAACAAAGCAAGTTGAAGAAAGGAGCTCAGCGGCACTGTCATTCACAAACCTGCATAGTTATAAATGACAGCTATCGTCCAAAAATATATTGAAGTAAGGTTTCCAAGAGGACTTGAAAGTGGGGCAGAATTGCAGGAAACCGATTTCAGGAGGTAGACTGGAATTGCATGTAAAGCATAGGAAAAGAGGCAGAACGTCCACAATCATGCACTTGGCCAAAAGGGCGTATGCGTTTCTTCCTTGGCCAACCAAGCAAGCTTGCAAAGGAAATCTGCACTACAATGAAGTCTCACTTCCCGCCGGTCAAAAGGGCCATCTGAAAAAGGTGTAAAATCCAGAAAGGCAGGACAGGCCATGGAGAACTGGGCGCACTGTTATGCTGATGGGTGGGATGTAAATAGCCAACAGCCACTCTGGAGAAGAGTATGGTGTTTCCTGAAACATCTAAAAAACAAAGCAACAGAGCCTAGGGCACTTCCACTTATGGTCCTATACCTTAGGGAAATTAAAATCAAAAAGACACAGCGACCCCAAAGTGTGGGACGGCTCTGCTTACAAGAACCTCATTACAGTACAAGTTCAATATCGCAGAAAGCGAAAAACGGATAAAGAAGTTTTGGTACTTACATACAATGGAGTATCACTCAGCAATGAAATATATGTTATCAGGCCCGTAGCAGCATAACTAGTGGATTTAGGTACGATGATTCTAAGTGAAATAAGTCACAGAGAAAAAGAAACATCATAAGATATCACTACTACACGGAATGTAAACTTGGCTACACAGGAACTGAATTACAAAACAGAACAGGGTCTCAAATGTAGAAAACGAACTTATGCTTGCTTAAAGGGAAAGGTGAGTTGGGGCGCTGCGTAAAACCAGAGATTGAAATGAGCACAGATTCCATTCCATAAACCAAATATGTAATAGACAAGAGCTACTCCTTGCTCAACGAAATGGACTCAACACACCATATTAAACGCCTAAGAATATACCTGACTAGTAAGAATCTTAAAACCTATGGATTGATGTGTCTCTGAAAGAGAATCAAGGCATGTGTACAGCGGCATAAACGCAGCAGTGATAGGATTGGTGAGGTTCGGTGAGCAAATGCAGACCCTTTGAAGTCATATTGCATGGTACCCATTCCATGGGTCTCTACTCTCAAGGTTGAAGGGATTCTTCCTTCAGCTAAAACATGCATGTGGAACCCAGAGTATGATCCACCGTGAGATCGGGAAACGTGTTCAAATGTGTCTCAGTTTCTGTCCCCTAGTACTCGGATGCAACGTTCCAGACGCAGTACTAAGATTATCGCCACTTGGAAAGTCAGGGCCTTTAACCTCCTGTTTGACCCAGTTTGCAATTTCTGCGGAAGATGAACAGGAATAGGGAGAACAAATGAGAGACTAGCTGGAGGTGTCTGGACGGGCAAATTTAACTCTCATTTCCCACCAGGAAGAGGAATTAACCAAAGGCTCAGCATGCCGTGCAGAACCACACTAGGGCCTGAAGCAATCCTGCGGTGTTGCGGCCTGCTCACAAGAAAGCGACTTGAAGAAAGGGGCTCAGGGTCACTGTCATTCACAAACCTGCAGAGTTATAAATGACAGCTATCGTCCTAAAATATATTGAAGTAAGGCTGCCAAGAGGACTTATAAGCGGGGCAGAATTGCAGGAAACTGATTTCAAGAGGTAGACTGGAATTGCATTTAAAGCATAGGAAAAGAGGCAGAACGTCCACAATGATGCACTTGGCCAAAAAGGGCGTTTGCGTTTTTTCCTGAATACATTCAGGAAAACACACATTCGCCCTTTTTGGCCAACCAAGCAAGCTTGCAAAGGAAATCTGCACTACAATGAAGTCTCACTTCCCCGCGGTCAAAAGGACCATCTGAAAAAAGTGTAAAATCCAGAAAGGCAGAACAGGCCATGGAGAACTGGGAGCCTTGTTATGCTGCTGGGCAGGATGGAAATTGTCAACAGCCACTCTGGAGAAGTGTATGGTGTTTCCTGAAACATCTAAAAAACAAAGGAACAGAGCCTAGGGCACTTCAACTTATGGTCCTATAGATTACGACAATTAAAATAAAAAAGACACAGCCACCCCAAAGTTTGGGACAACTCTGTTTACAAGAACCTCGTTTACCGTAGAAGTTCAATATCGCAGAAAGCGAAAAATAGATAAAAAAGTTGTGGTACTTAAGTACAATGCAATATCACTCAGCAATGAAATGTATGTCATCAGGCCCGAAGCAGCATAATGAGTGGATTCAGGTACGATGATTCTAACTGAAATAAGTCACACAGAAAAAGAAACATCATAAGATATCACTACTACCCGGAATGTAAACTTGGCTACACAGGAACTGAATTACAAAACAGAACAGGGTCTCAAATGTAGAAAACCAACTTATGCTTGCTTAAGGGGAAAGGTGAGTTGGGGTGCTGCATAAAACCAGAGATTGAAATTAGCACAGATACCATTCCATAAGCCAAATATGTAATAGAGAAGAGCTACTCCTTGCTCAACGAAGTGGACTCAAGACGCCATATGAAACGCCTAAGGATATACCTGACTAGTAAGAATCTTAAAACCTATGGATTTATATGTCTCCGAAAGAGAATCAAGAGGGTGTACAGCTGCATATGCGCAGCAGTAATAGGATTGGTGAGGTTTGGTGAGCAAATGCAGACGCTTTGAAGTCATATTGCATGGTACCCATTCCATGGGTCTCAACTCTCCAGGTTAAGGGATTCTTCCTTCAGCTAAAACATGCATGTGGAACCCAGAGTATGATCCACCGTGTGATTGGGAAACGTGTTCAAATGTGTCTCAGTTTTCGTCCCCTGGTACTCGGGTGCAACATTCCAGATGCTTTACTAACACTCTCCCCACTTGGAGAGTCAGTGCCTTTAAGCTCCTGTTTGGCCAAGTTTGCAATTTCTGCGGAAGATGAACAGGAATAGGGAGAACCAATGAGAGACTAGCTGGAGGTGTCTGGACGGGCAAAATTATCTCTCACTTCGCACTAGGAAGAGGAATTAACCAAAGGCTCAGCGTGCTGTGCCGGAACCAGATTAGGCCCTGAAGCAATCCTGCAGTGTTGCGGCCAGCTCACAAGAAAGCGAGGTGAAGAAAGCAGCTCAGGGGCACTGTCATTCACAAACCTGCAGAGTTATAAATGACAGCTATCGTCCAAAAATATATTGAAGTAAGGCTGCCAAGAGGACTTGAAAGCGGGGCAGAATTGCAGGAAACCGATTTCAGGAGGTAGACTGGAATTGCATGTAAAGCATAGGAAAAGACGCAGAACGTCCACAATGATGCACTTGGCCAAAAAGGGCGTATGATTTTTTTCCTGATTATATTCAAGAAAACACGCATACGCCCTTTTTGGCCAACCAAGCAAGCTTGCAAACGACATCTGCACTACAATGAAGTCTCACTGCCCCCTGGTCAAAAGGGCCATCTGAAAAAAGTGTAAAATCCAGAAAGGCAGGACAGGCCATGGAGAACTGGGAGCCTTGTTATGTTGATGGACGGGATGTAAATTGCCAACAGCCACTCTGGAGAAGTGTATGGTGTTTCCTGAAACATCTAAAAAACAAAGCAACAGAGCCTAGGGCACGTCCACTTATGGTCCTATAGCTCAGGGAAATTAAAATCAAAAAGACACAGCCACCCCAAACTTTGGTCTGGCTCTGTTTACAAGAACCTCGTTTCCGGTACAAGTTCAATATCACAGAAAGCGAAAAATGGATAAAGAAGTTGTGGTCCTTATGTACAATGCAATATCACTCAGCAATGAAATCTATGTCATCAGGCCCATAGCAGCATAATGAGTGGATTCAGGTACGATGATGCTAATTGAAATAAGTCACACAGAAAAAGAAACATCATAACATATCACTACTACACGGAATGTAAACTTGGATACAAAGGAACGGAATTACAAAACAGAACAGGGTCTCAAACGTGGAAAACCAACTTATGCTTGCTTAAGGGGTAAGGTGAGTTAGGGTGCTGCATAAAACCAGAGATTGAAATTAGCACAGATACCGTTCCATAAGCCAAATATGTAATAGACGAGAGCTACTCCTTGCTCAACGAAGTGGACTCAACACCCCATATTAAACGCCTAAGAATATACCTGACTAGTAAGAATCTTAAAAACTATGGATTTATATGTCTCCGAAAGAGAACCAAGCGTGTGTACAGTGGCATAAACGCAGCAGTGATAGGATTGGTGAGGTTCGGTGAGCAAATGCAGACCCTTTGAAGTCACATTGCATGGTACCCATTCCATGGGTCTCAACTCTCCAGATTTAAGGGATTCTTCCTTCAGCTAAAACATGCATGTGGAACCCAGAGTATGATCCACCGTGTGATCGGGAAACGTGTTCAAATGTGTCTCAGTTTTTGTCCCCTGGTACTAGGGTGCAACATTCCAGACGCTTTACTAACACTCTCCCCACTTGGAGAGTCAGTGCTTTTAACCGCCTGTTTGGCCCAGTTTGCAATTTCTGCGGAAAATGAACAGGAATAGGGAGAACCAATGAGAGACTAGCTGGAGGTTTCTGGACGGGCAAATTTAACTCTCATTTCCCACCAGGAGGAGGAATTAAACAAAGGCTCAGCGTGCCATGCCGGAACCACACTAGGGCCTGAAGCAATCCTGCAGTGTTGCGGACAGCTCACAAGAAAGCAAGTTGAAGAAAGGAGCTCAGGGGCACTGTAATTCACAAACCTGCAGAGTTATAAATGACAGCTATCGTCCAAAAATATATTGAAGTAAGGCTGCCAAGAGGACTTGAAAGTGGGGCAGAATTGCAGGAATCCGATTTCAGGAGGTAGACTGGACTTGCATGTAAAGCATAGGAAAAGAGGCAGAACGTCCACTATGATGCACTTGGTCAAAAAGGGCGTATGCATTTTTTTCTGAATATATTCAGGAAAAAACGCATACGCACTTTTTGGCCAACCAAGCAAGCTTGCAAAGGAAATCTGCACTACAATGAAGTCTCACTGCCCCCGGTCAAAAGGGCCATCTGAAAAAAGTGTAAAATCCAGAAAGTCAGGACAGACCATGGAGAACTGGTAGCCTTGTTATGCTGATGGGCTGGATGTAAATTGCCAACAGCCACTCTGGAGAAGTGTATGGTGTTTCCTGAAACATCTAAAAAAGAAAGCAACAGAGCCTAGGGCACTTCCACTTATGGTCCTGTAGATTAGGGAAATTAAAATCAAAAAGACACAGCCACCCCTAAGTGCGGGATGGCTCTGTTGACAAGAACCTCGTTTACAGTACAAGTTCAATATCACAGAAAGCAAGAAATGGATAAAGAAGTTGTGGTACTTACATACAATGCAATATCACTCAGCAATGAAATCTATGTCATCAGGCCCGTAGCAGCATAATGAGTGGATTCATGTACAATGATTCTAAGTGAAATAAGTCACTCAGAAAAAGAAACATCATAAGATATCACTACTACATGGAATGTAAACTTGGCTACACAGGAACTGAATTACAAAACAGAACAGGGTCTCAAATGTAGAAAACCAACTTATGCTTGCTTAAGGGGAAAGGTGAGTTGGGGTGCTGCATAAAACCAGAGATTGATATTAGCTCAGATACCGTTCCATAAGCCAAATATGTAATAGACAAGAGCTACTCCTTGCTCAACGAAGTGGACCCAACACGCCATATTAAACGCCTAAGAATATACCTATCTAGTAAGAACCTTAAAACCTATGGATTTATATGTCTCTGAAAGAGAATCAAGCGTGTGTACAGTGGCATAAATGCAGCAGTGATAGGATTGGTGAGGTTCGGTGAGCAAATGCAGACCCTTTGAACTCATATTGCATGGTACCCATTCCATGGGTCTCAACTCTCCAGGTTTAAGGGATTCTTCCTTCAGCTAAAGCATGCATGTGGAACCCAGAGTACGATCCACCGTGTGATCGGGAAACGTGTTCAAATGTGTCTCAGTTTTCGTTCCCTGGTACTCGGGTACAACATTCCAGATGCTTTACTAACACTCTCCCCACTTGGAGAGTCAGTGCCTTTAAACTCCTGTTTGGCCCAGTTTGCAATTTCTGCGGAAAATGAACAGGAATAGGGAGAACCAATGAGAGACTAGCTGGAGGTGTCTGGACGGGCAAATTTAACTATCATTTCCCACCAGGAAGACGAATTAACCAAAGGCTCAGCGTGCCATGCCGGAACCACTCTAGGACCTGAAGCAATCCTGCGGTGTTGCGGCCAGCTCACAAGAGAGCGAGTTGAAGAAAGGAGCTCAGGGGCACTGTAATTCACAAACCTGCAGATTTATAAATGACAGCTATCGTCCAAAGATATATTGAAGTAAGGCTGCCAAGAGGACTTGAAAGCGGGGCAGAATTGCAGGAAACCGATTTCAGGAGGTAGACTGGAATTGCATGTAAAGCATAGGAAAAGAGGCAGAACGTCCACAATGATGCACTTGGCCAAAAAGGGCGTATGCGTTTTTTCCTGAATATATTCAGGAAAAAATCATACGCCCTTTTTGGCCAACCAAGCAAGCTTGCAAAGGAAATCTGCACTACAATGAAGTCTCACTGCCCCCTGGTCAAAAGGGCCATCTAAAAAAGTGTAAAATCCAGAAAGGCTGGACAGGCCATGGAGAACAGGGAGCTTTGTTATGCTGATGGGTGGGATGTAAATTGCCAACAGCCACTCTGGAGAAGTCTATGGTGTTTCCTGAAACATCCAAAAAACAAAGCAACAGAGCCTAGGGCACTTCCACTTATGGTCCTATAGCTTAGGGAAATTAAAATCAAAAAGACACAGCACTCCAAAGTTTGGAACGGCTCTGTTTACAACAACCTCGTTTACGGTACAAGTTCTATATCGCAGAAAGCGAAAAATGGATAAAGAAGTTGTGGTACTTACGTACAATGCAATATCACTCAGCAATGAAATCTATGTCATCAGGCACGTAGCAGCGTAATGAGTGGATTCAGGTACGATGATTCTAAGTGAAATAAGTCACACAGAAAAAGAAACATCATAAGATATCACTACTACTCGGAATGTAAACTTGGTTACACAGGCACTGAATTACTAAACAGAACAGGGTCTCAAATGTAGAAAATCAACTTATGCTTGCTTAAGGGGAAAGGTGAGTTGGGGTGCTGCATAAAACCAGAGATTGAAAGTAGCACAGATACCGTACCATAAGCCAAATATATAATAGACAAGAGCTACACCTTGCTCAACGAAGTGGCCTCAACACCCCATATTAAACGCCTAAGAATATATCTGACTAGTAAGAATTTTAAAACCTATGGATTTATATGTCTCCGAAAGAGAATCAAGTGTGTGTACACGGCATAAACGCAGCAGTGATAGGATCTGTGAGGTTTGGTGAGCAAATGCAGACCCTTTGAAGTCATACTGCATGGTACCCAATCCATGGGTCTCAACACTCCAGGTTAAAGGGATTCTTCCTTCAGCTAAAACACGCATGTGGAACCCAGAGGATGATCCACCGTGTGATCGGGAAACGTGTTCAAATGTGTCTCAGTTTTCGTCCCCTGGTACTCGGGTGCAACATTCCAGACGCTTTACTAACACTCTCCCCACTTGGAGAGTCAGTGCCTTTAACCTCCTGTTTGGCCCAGTTTGCAATTTCTGTGGAAAATGAACAGGAATAGGGAGAACCAATGAGAAACTAGCTGGAGGTGTCTGGACGGGCAAATTTAACTCTCATTTCCCACCAGGAAGAGGAATTAACCAAAGGCTCAGCGTGCCATGCCAGAACCACACTAGGGCCTGAAGCAATCTTGCAGTGTTGCAGCCAGCTCACAAGAAAGCGAGTTGAAGAAAGGAGCTCAGGAGCACTGTAATTCACAAACCTGCAGAGTTATAAATGACAGCTATCGTCCAAAAATATATTGAAGTAAGGCTGCCAAGAGGACTTGAAAGCGGGGCAGAATTGCAGGAAACCGATTTCAGGAGGTAGACTGGAATTGCATGTAAAGCATAGGAAAAGAGGCAGAACGTCCAAAATGATGCACTTGGCCTAAAAGTGCGTATGCGTTTTTTCCTGAATATATTCAGGAAAAAATGCATACGACCTTTTTGGGCAACCAAGCAAGCTTGCAAATGAAATCTGCCCTACAATGAAGTCTCACTTCCCCCGGTCAAAAGGGCCGTCTGAAAAAAGTGTAAAATCCAGAAAGGCAGGACAGGCCATGGAGAATGGGGAGCCTTGTTATGCTGATGGGAGGGATGTAAATTGCCAACAGCCACTCTGGAGAAGTGTACGGTGTTTCCTGAAACATCTAAAAAACAAAGCAACAGAGCCTAGGGCACTTCCACTTATGGTCCTATAGCTTAGGGAAATTAAAATCAAAAAGACACAGCCATCCCAAAGTTTGGGACGGCTCTGTTTACAAGAACCTCGTTTACGGTACAAGTTCAATATCACAGAAATTGAAAAATGGATAAAGAAGTTGTGGTACTTACGTACAATGCAATATCACTCAGCAATGAAATCTATGTCATCAGGCCCGTAGCAGCATAATGAGTGGATTCAGGTACGATGATTCTAAGTGAAATAAGTCAAACAGAAAAAGAAAAATCATAAGATATCACTACTACCCGGAATGTAAACTTGGCTACACAGAAACTGAATTACAAAACAGAACAGGGTCTCAAATGTAGAAAACCAACTTATGCTTGCTTAACGGGAAAGGTGAGTTGGTGTGCTGCATAAAACCAGAGATGGAAATAAGCACAGATAGCGTTCCATAAGCCAAATATGTAATAGACAAGAGCTACTCCTTGCTCAACGAAGTGGACTCAACACCCCATATTAAACGCCTAAGAATATACCTGACTAGTAAGAATCTTAAAACCTATGGATTTATATGTCTCCGAAAGAGAATCAAGCGTGTGTACAGAGGCATAAACGCAGCAGTGATAGGATTGGTGAGGTTCCGTGAGCAAATGCAGACCATTTGAAGTCATATTGCATGGTACCCATTCCATGGGTCTAAACTCTCCAGGTTTAAGGGATTCTTCCTTCAGCTAAAACATGCATGTGGAACCCAGAGTATGATCCACCGTGTGATCGGGAAACGTGTTCAAATGTGTCTCAGTTTTTGTCACCTGGTACTCGGGTGCAACATTCCAGACGCTTTATAACACTCTCCCCACTTGGAGAGTCAGTGCCTTTAACCTCCTGTTTGACCCAGTTTGCAATTTCTGCGTAAGATGAACAGGAATAGGGAGAATCAATGAGAGACTAGCTGGAGGTGTCTGGACGGGCAAATTTAACTCTCATTTCCCAACAGGAAGAGGAATTAACCAAAGGCTCAGCATGCTGTGCCGGAACAACACTAGGGGCTGAAGCAATCCTGCGGTGTTGCGGCCAGCTCACAAGAAAGCGAGTTGAAGAAAGGAGCTCAGGGGCACTGTCATTCACAAACCTGCAGAGTTATAAATGACAGCTATTGTCCAAAAATATATTGAAGTAAGGCTGCCAAGAGGACTTGAAAGCGGGGCAGAATTGCAGGAAACCGATTTCAGGAGGTAGACTGGAATTGCATGTAAAGCATAGGAAAAGAGGCAGAACGTCCACAATGATGCACTTGGCCAAAAAGGGCGTATGCGTTTTTTCCTGAATATATTCAGGAAAAAACGCATACGCCCTTTTTGGCCAACCAAGCAAGCTTGAAAAGGAAATATGCACTACAATGAAGTCTCACTTCACCCCTGTCAAAAGGGCCATCTGAAAAAAGTGTAAAATCCAGAAAGGCAGGACAGGCCATGGAGAACTAGGAGCCTTTTTATGCTGATGGGCGGGATGTAAATTGCCAACAGCCACTCTGGAGAACTGTATGGTGTTTCCTGAAACATCTAAAATACAAAGCAACAGAGCCTAGGGCACTTCCACTTATGGTCCTATAGCTTAGGGAAATTAAAATCAAAAAGACACAGCCACCCCAATATTTGGGATGGCTCTGTTGACAAGAAACTCGTTTATGGTACAAGTTCAATATCGCAGAAAGCGAAGAATGGATAAAGAAATTGTGGTACTTACGTACAAAGCAATATCACTCAGCAATGAAATCTATGTCATCAGGCCCGTAGCAGCAAAATGAGTGGATTCAGGTACGATGATTCTAAGTGAAATAAGTCACAGCAAAAAAGAAACATCATAAGATATCACTACTACACGGAATGTAAACTTGGCTACACAGGAACTGAATTACAAAACAGAACAGGGTCTCAAATGTAGAAAACCAACTTTGCTTGCTTAAGGGGAAAGGTGAGTTGGGGTGCTGCATAAAATCAGAGATTGAAATTAGCACATATATGGTTCCATAAGCCAAATATGTAATAGACAAGAGCTACTCCTTGCTCAACAACATTGACTCAACACCTCATATTAAACGCCTAAGAATATTCTTGACTACTAAGAATCTTAAAACCTATGGATTTATATGTCTCCGAAAGAGAATCAAGCATGTGTACAGTGGCATAAATGCAGCAGTGATAGGATTGGTGAGGTTCGGTGAGCAAATGCAGACCCTTTGAAGTCATATTGCATGGTACTCATTCCATGAGTCTCAACTCTCCAGGTTTAAGGGATTCTTCCTTCAGCTAAAACATGCATGTGGAACCCAGAGTATGATCCACCGTGTGATAGGGAAATGTGTTCAAATGTGTCTCAGTTTTCGTCCCCTGGTACTCGGGTGCAACATTCCAGATGCTTTACTAACACTCTCCCCACTTGGAGAGTCAGTGCCTTTAACCTCCTGTTTGACCCAGTTTGCAATTACTGCGGAAAATGAACAGAAATAGGGAGAACCAAAGAAAGACTAGCTGGAGGTGTCTGGACGGGCAAATTTAACTCTCATTTCCCACCAGGAAGAGGAATTAACCAAAGGCTCAGCGTGACGTGCCGGAACCACACTAGGGCCTGAAGCAATCCTGCGGTGTTGCGGCCAGCTCACAAGAAAGGAGTTGAAGAAAGGAGCTCAGGGTCACTGTCATTCACAAAACTGCAGAGTTATAAATGACAGCTATCATCCAAAAATATATTGAAGTAAGGCTGCCAAGAGGACTTGCAAGTGGGGCAGAATTGCAGGAAACCGATTTCAGGGGGTAGACTGGAATTGCATGTAAAGCATAGGAAAAGAGGCAGAACGTCCACAATGATGTACTTGGCCTAAAAGGGTGTATGCGTTTTTTCCTGAATATATTCAGGAAAAAACGCATACGCCCTTTTTGGCCAACCAAGTAAGCTTGCAAAGAAATCTGCACTACAATGAAGTCTCACTGCCCCCTGGTCAAAAGGGCCATCTGAAAAAAGTGTAAAATCCAGAAAGGCAGGACAGGCCATGGAGAACTGGGAGCCTTGTTATGCTGATGGGCGGGATGTAAATTGCCAACAGCCTCTGTGGAGAAGTGTATGGTGTTTCCTGAAACATCTAAAAAACACAGCAACAGAGCCTAGGGCACTTCCACTTATGGTCCTATAGCTTAGGGAAATTAAAATCAAAAAGACACAGCCATCCCAAAGTTTGGGACGGCTCTGTTTACAAGAACCTCGTTTACGGTACAAGTTCAATATCACAGAAATTGAAAAATGGATAAAGAAGTTGTGGTACTTACGTACAATGCAATATCACTCAGCAATGAAATCTATGTCATCAGGCCCGTAGCAGCATAATGAGTGGATTCAAGTACGATGATTCTAAGTGAAATAAGTCAAACAGAAAAAGAAAAATCATAAGATATCACTACTACCCGGAATGTAAACTTGGCTACACAGAAACTGAATTACAAAACAGAACAGGGTCTCAAATGTAGAAAACCAACTTATGCTTGCTTAACGGGAAAGGTGAGTTGGTGTGCTGCATAAAACCAGAGATGGAAATAAGCACAGATAGCGTTCCATAAGCCAAATATGTAATAGACAAGAGCTACTCCTTGCTCAACGAAGTGGACTCAACACCCCATATTAAACGCCTAAGAATATACCTGACTAGTAAGAATCTTAAAACCTATGGATTTATATGTCTCCGAAAGAGAATCAAGCGTGTGTACAGAGGCATAAACGCAGCAGTGATAGGATTGGTGAGGTTCCGTGAGCAAATGCAGACCCTTTGAAGTCATATTGCATGGTACCCATTCCATGGGTCTAAACTCTCCAGGTTTAAGGGATTCTTCCTTCAGCTAAAACATGCATGTGGAACCCAGAGTATGATCCACCGTGTGATCGGGAAACGTGTTCAAATGTGTCTCAGTTTTCGTCCCGTGGTACTCGGGTGCAACATTCCAGATGCTTTACTAACACTCTCCCCACTTGGAGAGTCAGTGCCTTTAACCTCCTGCTTGGCCCAGTTTGCAATTTCTGTGGAAGATGAACAAGAATATGGAGAACTAATGAGAGACTAGCTGGAGGTGTCTGGACGGGCAAATTTAACTCTCATTTCCCACCAGGAAGAGGAATTAACCAACGGCTCAGCGTGCCATGTCGGAACCACACTAGTGCCTGAAGCAATCCTGCGGTATTGCGGCCTGCTCACAAGAAAGCGAGTTGAAGAAAGGAGCTCAGGGGCACTGTAATTCACAAAACTGCAGAGTTATAAATGACAGCTATCGTCCAAAAATATATTGAAGTAAGGCTGCCAAGAGGACTTCATAGTGGGGCAGAATTGCAGGAAACCGATTTCAGGAGGTAGACTGGAATTGCATATAGAGCATAGGAAAAGAGGCAGAATGTCCACAATGATGCACTTGGCCAAAAAGGGCGTATGCATTTTTTCCTGAATATATTCAGGAAAAAACGCATACGCCCTTTTTGGCCAACCAAGCAAGCTTGCAAAGGAAATCTGCACTACAATGAAGTCTCACTTCCCCCCGGTCAAAAGGGCCATCTGAAAAAAGAGTAAAATCCAGAAAGGCAGGACAGGTCATGGAGAACAGGGAGCCTTGTTATGCTGATGGGCATGATGTAAATTGCCAACAGCCACTCTGGAGAACTGTATGGTGTTTCCTGAAACATCTAAAAGACAAAGCAACAGAGCCTAGGGCACTTCCACTTATGGTCCTATAGCTTAGGGAAATTAACATCAAAAAGACACAGCCACCCCAAAGTTTGGGATGGCTCTGTTTACAAGAACCTCGTTTACGGTACAAGTTCAATATCACAGAAAGCGAAAAATGGATAACGAAATTGTGGTACTTACGTACAAAGCAACATCACTCAGCAATGAAATCTATGTCATCAGGCCCGTAGCAGCAAAATGAGTGGATTCAGGTACGATGATTCCAAGTGAAATAAGTCACACAGAAAAAGAAACCTCATAAGATATCACTACTACACGGAATGTAAACTTAGCTACACAGGAACTGAATTACAAAACAGAACAGGGTCTCAAATGTAGAAAACCAACTTATGCTTGCTTAAGGGGAAAGGTGAGTTGGGGTGCTGCATAAAATCAGAGATTGAAATTAGCACATATACGGTTCCATAAGCCAAATATGTAATAGACAAGAGCTACTCCTTGCTCAACGAAATTGACTCAACACCTCATATTAAACGCCTAAGAATATTCTTGACTACTAAGAATCTTAAAACCTATGGATTTATATGTCTCCGAAAGAGAATCAAGCATGTGTACAGTGGCATAAATGCAGCAGTGATAGCATTGGTGAGGTTCGGTGAGCAAATGCAGACCTTTTGAAGTCATATTGCATGGTACTCATTCCATGAGTCTTAACTCTCCAGGTTTAAGGGATTCTTCCTTCAGCTAAAACATGCATGTGGAACCCAGAGTATGATCCACCGTGTGATAGGGAAACGTGTTCAAATGTGTCTCAGTTTTCGTCCCCTGGTACTCGGGTGCAACATTCCAGATGCTTTACTAACACTCTCCCCACTTGGAGAGTCAGTGCCTTTAACCTCCTGTTTGGCCCAGTTTGCAATGCCTGCGGAAAATGAACAGAAATAGGGAGAACCAAAGAAAGACTAGCTGGAGGTGTCTGGACGGGCAAATTTAACTCTCATTTCCCACCAGGAAGAGGAATTAACCAAAGGCTCAGCGTGACGTGCCGGAACCACACTAGGGCCTGAAGCAATCCTGCGGTGTTGCGGCCAGCTCACAAGAAAGGAGTTGAAGAAAGGAGCTCAGGGTCACTGTCATTCACAAACCTGCAGAGTTATAAATGACAGCTATCGTCCAAAACTATATTGAAGTAAGGCTGCCAAGAGGACTTGCAAGTGGGGCAGAATTGCAGGAAACCGATTTCAGGAGGTAGACTGGAATTGCATGTAAAGCATAGGAAAAGAGGCAGAATGTCCACAATGATGCACTTGGCCAAAGAGGGCGTATGCGTTTTTTCCTGAATATATTCAGGAAAAAACGCATACGCCCTTTTAGGCCAACCAAGCAAGCTTGAAAAGGAAATCTGCACTACAATGAAGTCTCACTGCCCCCCGGTCAAAAGGGCCATCTGAAAAAAGTGTAAAATCCACAAAGGCAGCAGAGGCCATGGAGAAATGGGAGCCTTGTTATGCAGATGGGCGGGATGTAAATTGCCAACAGCCACTCTGGAGAAGTGAATGGTGTTTCCTGAAACATCTAAGAAACAAAGCAACAGAGCCTAGGGCACTTCCACTTATGGTCCTATAGCTTAGGGAAATTAAAATCAAAAAGACACAGCCACCCCAAATTTTGGGACCGCTCTGTTTACAAGAACCTCGTTTACAGTACAAGTTCAATATCACAGTAAGCGAAAAATGGATAAAGAAATTGTGGTACTTACGTACAATGCAATATCACTCAGCAATGAAATCTATGTCATCAGGCCCGTAGCAGCATAATGAGTGGATTCAGGTACGATGATTCTAAGTGAAATAAGTCACACAGAAAAAGAAACATCATAAGATATCACTATTACACGGAATGTAAACTTGGCTACACAGGAACTGAATTACAAAACAGAACAGGGTCTCAAATGTAGAAAACCACCTTATGCTTGCTTAAGTGGAAAGGTGAGTTGGGGTGCTGCATAAACCAGAAATTGAAATTAGCACAAATACCGTTCCATAAGCCAAATACGTAATAGGCAAGACCTACTCCTTGCTCAGCGAAATGGACTCAAAACCCCATATTCAATGCCTAGGAATATACCTGACTAGTAAGAATCTTAAAACCTATGGATTTATATGTCTCCATAAGAGAATCAAGCATGTGTAAACTGGCATAAACGCAGCAGTGAAAATCCACTAAATCCCATTATAAAAATACATTTCTTAAACAAAACACAATGACAGTGAAATAGAGAGCAATTCTTAGATAATTCATTCAGGGCTTGTGATGCAAGCTGGATTTTCAACGTCTACACCCGGAGCGGGGTGATACATAAGTCTGGACACTTGGGGCTGATAGGATTGGTGAGGTTCGGTGAGCAAATGCAGACCCTGTGAAGTCATATTGCATGGTACCCATTCCATGGGTGCCAACTCTCCAGGTATAAGGGACTATTTCTTCCACTAAAACATGCATGGGGAACCCAGAGTATGGTCCACCGTATGATCGGGAAAAGTTTTTAAATGTATCTCCGGTACTGGTACTCGGGTTCAACATTCCAGTTTGTTTACTAACACTCTCCCCACTTGGAGAGTCAGTGCCTTTAACCTCCTGTTTGACCCAGTTTGCAATTTCTGTGGAAGATGACGTGTAATAGGGAGAACCAATGAGAGACTAGCTGTAGCTGTCTGGCCCGGCAAATTTAACTCTCATGTCCCACCAGGAAGAGGAATTAACCAAAGGCTCAGTGTGCAGTGTGGGAACAAGATTACGGCCTGAAGTGATCTAGTGGTTTTGCGGCCAGCTCACATGAAAGCGAGTTGAAGAAAGGAGCTCAGGGACACTGTAATTCACAAACCTGCCGACATATAAATGACAGCTATCGTCCAAAATTATATTGAAGTAAGGCTACCAAGAGGACTTGAAAGCGGGGCACAATTGCAGTTAACCGATTTCAGGAGGTAGACTGGAATTGCATTTAAAGCATAAGAAAAGAGGCAGAACGTCGACAATGATGCACTTGGCCAAAAAGGGCGTATGCGTTTTTTCCTGAATATATTCAGGAAAGAACGCATATGCCCTTTTTGGCCAACCAAGCAAGCTTGCAAAGGAAATCTGCACTACAATGAAGTCTCACTTCCCCCCGGTCAAAAGGGCCATCTGAAAAAAGTGTAAAACCCAGAAAGGCAGGACAGGCCATGGAGAACAGGGAGCCTTATATGCTGATGGGCGGGATGTAAATTGCCAACAGCCACTCTGGAGAAGTGTATGGTGTTTCCTGAAACATCCAAAAAACAAAGTAACAGAGCCTAGGGCACTTCCACTTATGGTTCTATGGCTTAGGGAAATTAACATCAAAAAGACACATCCACCCCAATTGTGGGACAGCTGTGTTTACAAGAACCTCGTTTACGGTACCATTTCAATATCCCAGAAAGCGAAAAATGGATAAAGAAGTTGTGGTACTTACGTAAAATGCAATATCACTCAGCAATGAAATCTATGTTATGAGGCCCGTAGCAGCATAATGAGTGGATCCAGGTACGATGATTCCAAGTGAAATAAGTCACACAGAAAAAGAAACATCATAAGATATCTCTAATACACAAAATGTAAACTTGGCTACACAGGAACTGAATTACAAAACAGAACAGTGTCTCAAACTTAGAATACCAACTTATGCTTGCTTAAGGGGAAAGGTGAGTTGGGGAGCTTCATAAAACCAGAGATTGAAATTAGCACAGATACCATTCCATAAGCCAATTATGTAATAGACCAGACCTACTCCTGGCTCAAGGAAAAGGACTCAACACCCCATATTCAACACTTAGGAATATACCTGACTAGTAAGAATCTTAAAACCTATGGATTTATATGTCTCTGTAAGAGAATCATGCATATGTACAGCGGCATAAAAGCAGTAGTGAAAATCAGATAAATCCCATTATAAATATAAATTCCTTAAAGAAAACACAATGACAGTGAAATAGAGAGCAATTCTTAAATAATTCATTCAGGGCTTGTGATGCAACCTGGATTTACCACATCTACACCCAGAGCTTGGTGACACATAAGGCTGGACACTTGGGGCTGATAGGATTGGTGAGATTCGGTGAGCAAATGCAGACCCTTTGAAGTCATATTGCATGGTACCCATTCCATGGGTCCCAACTCTCCTGGTTTAAGGGATTCTTCCTTCAGCTAAAACATGCATGAGGAACCCAGAGTATGGTCTGCAGTGTGATCGGGAAACGTTTTTAAATGCATCTCAGATTTCTTCCCCTGGTACTCGGGTTCAACATTGCAGACCCTTTACTAACATTCTCCCCACTTGGAGAGTCAGTGTCTTTAACCTCCTGTTTGGCCCAGTTTGCAATTCCTGTGGAAGATGAACTGGAATAGGGAGAACCAATGAGAGACTAGCTGGAGGTGTCCTGACGGGCAAATTGAACTCTCATTTCCCACCAGGAAGAGGAATTAACCAAAGGCTCAGCGTGCCAGGCTGGAAACAGATTAGGGCCTGAAGCAATCCTGCGGGTTCGTGGCCAGCTGAAAAGAAAGCGAGTTGAAGAAAGGAGCTCAGGGGCACTGTAATTCACAAACCTGCAGAGTTATAAATGACAGCTATCGTCCAAAAATATATTGAAGTAAGGCTGCCAAGAGGACTTGAATGCGGGGCAGAATTGCAGGAAACCGATTTTAGGAGGTAGACCTGAATTGCATTTAAAGCATAGGAAAAGAGGCAGAACGTCGACAGTGATGCACTTGGCGAAAAAGGGCGTATGCGTTTTTTCCTGAATATATTCAGGAAAAAACGCATACGCCCTTTTTGGCCAACCAAGCAAGCTTGCGAAGGAAATCTGCACTACAATGATGTCTCACTGCCCCCGGTTAAAAGGGCCATCTGAAAAAAGAGTAAAATCCAGAAAGGCAGGACAGGCCATGGAGAACAGGGAGCCTTGTTATGCTGATGGGCATGATGTAAATTGCCAACAGCCACTCTGGAGAAGTGTATGGTGTTCCTGAAACATCTAAAAAACAAAGCAACAGAGCCTAGGGCACTTCCACTTATGGTCCTATAGCTTAGGGAAATTAAAATCAAAAAGACACAGCCACCCCAGAGTTTGGCATGGCTCTGTTTACAAGGACCTCGTTTACGATAGAAGTTCAATATCCCAGAAAGCAAAAAATCGATAAAGAAGTTGTGGTACTTACGTACAATGCAATATCACTCAGCAATGAAATCTATGTCATCAGGCCCATAGCAGTATAATGAGTGGATTCAGGTACGATGATTCTAAGTGAAATAAGTCACGCAGAAAAAGAAACATCATAAGATATCACTAATACACGGAATGTAAACTTGGCTACACAGGAACTGAATTACAAAACAGAACAGGGTCTCAAATGTAGAAAACCACCTTATGCTTGCTTAAGTGGAAAGGTGAGTTGGGGTTTTGCATAAACCAGAAATTGAAATTAGCACAAATACCGTTCCATAAGCCAAATACGTAATAGGCAAGACCTACTCCTTGCTCAGCGAAATGGACTCAAAACCCCATATTCAATGCCTAGGAATATACCTGACTAGTAAGAATCTTAAAACCTATGGATTTATATGTCTCCATAAGAGAATCAAGCATGTGTAAACTGGCATAAACGCAGCAGTGAAAATCCACTAAATCCCATTATAAAAATACATTTCTTAAACAAAACACAATGACAGTGAAATAGAGAGCAATTCTTAGATAATTCATTCAGGGCTTGTGATGCAAGCTGGATTTTCAACTTCTACACCCGGAGCGGAGTGATACATAAGTCTGGACACTTGGGGCTGATAGGATTGGTGAGGTTCGGTGAGCAAGTGCAGACCCTTTGAAGTCATATTGCATGGTACCCATTCCATGGGTCTCAACTCTCCAGGTTTAAGGGATTCTTCCTTCAGCTAAAACATGCATGTGGAACCCAGAGTATGATCCACCGTGTGATCGGGAAACGTGTTCAAATGTGTCTCAGTTTTCGTCCCCTGGTACTCGGGTGCAACATTCCAGACGCTTTACTAACACTCTCCCCACTTGGAGAGTCAGTGCCTTTAACCTCCTGTTTGGAATAGTTTGCAATTTCTGCGGAAGATGAACAGGAATAGGGAGAACCAATGAGAGACTAGCTGGAGGTGTCTGGACGGGCAAATTTAACTCTCATTTCCCACCAGGAAGAGGAATTAACCAAAGGCTCAGCGTGCCATGCCGGAACCACACTAGGGCCTGAAGCAATCCTGCGGTGTTGCAGCCAGCTCACGAGAAAGCGAGTTGAAGAAAGGAGCTCAGGGGCACTGTAATTCACAAACCTGCAGAGTTATAAATGACAGCTATCGTCCAAAAATGTATTGAAGTAAGGCTGCCAAGAGGACATGAAAACGGGGCAGAATTGCAGGAAACCGATTTCAGGAGGTAGACTGGAATTGCATGTAAAGCATAGGAAAAGAGGCAGAACGTCCACAATGATGCACTTGGCCAAAAAGGGGAAATGCATTTTTTCCTGAATATATTCAGGTAAAAACGCATACGCCCTTTTTGGCCAACCAAGCAAGCTTGCAAATGAAATCTGAACTACAATGAAGTCTCACTGCCCTCTGGTCAAAAGGGCCATCTGATAAAAGTCTAAAATCCAGAAAGGTAGGACAGGCCATGGAGAACTGGGAGCCTTGTTATGCTGATGGGCGGGATGTAAATTGCCAACAGCCACTCTGGAGAAGTGTATGGTATTTCCTGAAACATCTCAAAAACAAAGCAACAGAGCCTAGGGCACTTCCACTTATGGTCCTATAGCTTAGGGAAATTAAAACCAAAAAGACACAGCTGCCCCAAAGTTTGGGACAGCTCTGTTTAGAAGAACATGGTTTACAGTACAAGTTCAATATCGCAGAAAGCGAAAAACGGATAAAGAAGTTGTGGTACTTACGTACAATGCAATATCACTCAGCAATGAAATCTATGTCATCAGGCCCATAGCAGCATAATGAGTGGATTCAGGTGATGATTCTAAGTGAAATAAGTCACACAGAAAAAGAAACATCATAAGATATCACTAATACACGGAATGTAAACTTGGCTACACAGGAACTGAATTACAAAACAGAACAGGGTCTCAAATGTAGAAAACCAACTTATGCTTGCTTAAGGGGAAAGGTGAGTTGGAGTGTTGCATAAAAGCAGAGATTGAAATTACCACAGATACCATTCCATAAGCCAAATATGTAATAGACAAGAGCTACTCCTTGCTCAACGAAGTGGACTCAACACCCCATATTAAACGCCTAAGAATATACCTGACTAGCAACAATCTTAAAACCTATGCATTTATATGTCTCCAAAAGAGAATCAAGCGTGTTCACAGGGGCATGAACGCAGCAGTGATAGGATTGGTGAGATTTGGTGAGCAAATGCAGACCCTTTGAAGTCAAATTGCATGGTACCCATTCCATGGGTCTCAACTCTCCAGGTTTAAGGGATTCTTCCTTCAGCTAAAACATGCATGTTGAACCCAGAGTATGATCCACCATGTGATCGGCAAACGTGTTCAAATGTGTCTCAGTTTTCATCCCCTGGTACTCGGGTGCAACATTCCAGATGCTTTACTAACACTCTCCCCACTTGGAGAGTCAGTGCCTTTAACCTCCTGTTTGGCCCAGTTTGCAATTTCTGCGGAAAATGAACAGGAGTAGGGAGAACCAATGAGAGACTAGCTGGAGGTGTCTGGACAGGCAAATTTAACTCTCATTTCCCACCAGGAGGAGGAATTAACCAAAGGCTCAGTGTGCCAGGCCGGAACCACACTAGGGCCTGAAGCAATCCTGCAGTGTTGCGGCCAGCTCACAAGAAAGCAAGTTGAAGAAAGGAGCTCAGGGGCACTGTCATTCACAAACCTGCAGAGTTATTAATGACAGCTATCGTCCAAAAATATATTGAAGTAAGGCTGCCAAGAGGACTTGAAAGCGGGGCAGAATTTCAGGAAACTGATTTCAGGAGGTAGACTGGAATTGCATGTAAAGCATAGGAAAAGAGGCAGAACGTCCACAATGATGCACTTGGCCAAAAAGGGCGTATGCATTTGTTCCTGAATATATTCAGGAAAAAACGCATACACACTATTTGGCAAACCAAGCAAGCTTGCAAAGGAAATCTGCACTACAATGAAGTCTCACTGACCCCCAGTCAAAAGGGCCATCTGAAAAAAATGTAAAATCCAGAAAGGCAGGACAGGCCATGGAGAACTGGGAGCCTTGTTATGCTGATGGGCGGGATGTAAATTGCCAACAGCCACTCTGGAGAAGTGTATGGTGTTTCCTGAAACATCTACAAAACAAAGCAACAGAGCCTAGGGCAGTTCCACTTATGGAAATATAGCTTAGGGAAATTAAAATCAAAAAGACAGAGCAACCCCAAATTTTGGGACGGCCCTGTTTACCAGAACCTCGTTTATGGTACAAGTTCAATATCACAGAAAGCGAAAAATGGATAAAGAAGTTCTGGTACTTACGAACAATGCAATATCACTCAGCAATGAAACTCTATGTCATCAGGCCCGTAGCAGCATAATGAGTGGATTCAGGTACGATGATTCTAAGTGAAATAAGTCACACAGAAAAAGAAACATCATAAGATAGCACTAATACACGGAATGTAAACTTGGCTACACAGGAACTGAATTACAAAACAGAACAGGGTCTCAAATGTAGAAAACCAACTTATGCTTGCTTAAGTGGAAAGGTGAGTTGGGGTGCTGCATAAAACCAGAGATTGAAATGAGCACAGATACCGTTCCATAAGCCAAATATGTAATACACAAAAGCTACTGCTTGCTCAACGAAGTGGACTCAACACCCCATATTAAACGCCTAAGAATATACCTGACTAGTAAGAATCTTAAAACCTATGGATTTATATGTCTCCGAAAGAGAATCAAGCGTGTGTACAGCAGCATAAACGCAGCATTGATACGATTTGGTGAGGTTCGGTGAGGAAATGCAGACCCTTTGAAGTCATATTGCATGGTACCGATTCCATGAGTCTCAACTCTCCAGGTTTAAGGGAATCTTCCTTCAGCTAAAACATGCATGTGGAACCCAGAGTATGATCCACCTTGTGATCGGGAAACGTGTTCAAATGTGTCTCAGTTTGAGTCCCCTGGTACTCGGGTGCAACATTCCAGACGCTTTACTAACACTCTCCCCACTTGGAGAGTCAGTGCCTTTAACCTCCTGTTTGGCCCAGTTTGCAATTTCTGCGGAAGATGAACAGGAACAGGGAGAACCAATGAGAGACTAGCTGGAGGTGTCTGGACGGGCAAATTTCACTCTCATTTCCCACCAGGAAGAGGAATTAACCATAGGCTCAGCGTGCCGTGCCGTAACCACACTAGGGCCTGAAACAATCCGTCGGTGTTGCGGCCAGCTCACAACAAAGCGAGTTGAAGAAAGGAGCTCAGGGGCACTGTAATTCACAAACCTGCAGAGTTATGAATGACAGCTATCGTCCAAAAATATAGTGAAGTAAGGCTGCCAAGAGGACTTGAATGCGGGGCAGAATTGCAGAAAACCGATTTCAGGAGGTAGACTGGAATTGCATGTAAAGCATAGGAAAAGAGGCAGAACGTCCACAATGATGCACTTGGCCAAAAAGGGCGTATGCGTTTTGTCCTGAATATATTCAGGAAAAAACGCATACGCCCTTATTGGCCAACCAAGCAAGCTTGCAAAGGAAATCTGCACTACAATGAAGTCTCACTGCCCCCCAGTCAAAGGGCCATCTGAAAAAAGTGTAAAATCCAGAAAGGCAGGACAGGCCATGGAGAACTGGCAGCCTTGTTATGCTGATTGGCGGGATGTAAATTCCCAACAGCCACTCTGCAGAAGTGTATGGTGTTTCCTGAAACATCTAAAGAACAAAGCAACAGAGCCTAGGGCACTTCCACTTATGGTCCTATAGCTTAGGGAAATTAAAATCAAAAAGACACAGCCACCCCAAAGTTTGGAACGGCTCTGTTTACAAGAACCTCGTTTACGGTACAAGTTCAATATCGCAGAAAGCGAAAAATGGATAAATAAGTTGTTGTACTGACATACAATGCAATATCACTCAACAATGAAATCTCTGTCATCAGGACCGTAGCAGCATAATGAGTGGATTCAGGAACGATGATTCAAGTGAAATAAGTCACACAGAAAAAGAAACATCATAAGATATCACTACTACACGGAATGTAAACTTGGCTACACAGGAACTGAATTACAAAACAGAACAGGGTCTCAAATGTAGAAAACCAACTTATGCTTGCTGAAGGGGAAAGGTGAGTTGGGGTGGTGCATAAAACCAGAGATTGAAACTAGCACAGATACCGTTCCATAAGCCAAATATGTAATAGACAAGAGCTACTCCTTGCTCAACGAAGTGGACTCAACACGCCATATTAAACGCCTAAGAATATACCTGACTAGTAAGAATCTTAAAACCTATGGATTGATATGTCTCCGAAAGAGAATCAAGTGTGTGTACAGCGGCATAATGCAGCAGTGATAGGATTGGTGAGGTTCGGTGACCAAATGCAGACCCTTTGAAGTCATATAGCATGGTACCCATTCCATGGGTCTCAACTCTCCAGCTTTAAGACATTCGTCCTTCAGCTAAAACATGCATGTGGAACCCAGAGTATGATCCACCGTGTGATCGGGAAACGTGTTCAAATGTGTCTCAGTTTTCATCCCCTGGTACTCGGGTGCAACATTCCAGACGCTTTACTATCACTCTCCCCACTTGGAGAGTCAGTGCCTTTAACCTCCTGTTTGGCCCAGTTTGCAATTTCTGTGGAAGATGAACAGGAATAGGGAGAACCCATGAGCGACTAGCTGGAGGTTTCTGGACGGGCAAATTTAACTCTCATTTCCCACTAGGAAGAGGAATTAACCAAAGGCTCAGCGTGCCATGCCTGAACCATACTAGGGCCTGAAGCAATCCTGCAGTGTTGCGGCCAGCTCACAAGAAAGCGAGTTGAAGAAAGGAGCTCAGGGGCACTGTAATTCACAAACCTGCAGAGTTATAAATGACAGCTATCGTCCAAAAATATATTGAAGTAAGGCTGCCAAGAGGACTTGAAAGCGGGGCAGAATTGCAGGAAACCGATTTCAGGAGGTAGACTGGAATTGCATGTAAAGCATAGGAAAAGAGGCAGAATGTCCACAATGATGCACTTGGCCAAAAAGGGTGTATGCGTTTTTTCCTGAATATATTTAGGAAAAAACGCATAAGCCCTTTTTGGCCAACCAAACAAGCTTGCAAAAGAAATCTGCACTTCAATGAAGTCTCACTGCCCCCCCTTCAAAAGGGCCATCTGAAAAAAATGTAAAATCCAGAAAGGCAGGACAGGCCATGGAGAACTGGGAGACTTGTCATGCTGATGGGCGGGATGTAAATTGCCAACAGCCACTCTGGAGAAGTGTATGGTGTTTCCTGAAACATCTAAAAAACAAAGCAACAGAGCCTTGGGCACTTCCACTTATGGTCCTATAGATTAGGGAAATTAAAATCAAAAAGACACAGCCACCCCAAAGTTTGGGCCGGCTCTGTTTACAAGAACCTCGTTTATGGTATAAGTTCAATATCGAAGAAAGCGAAAAATGGATAAAGAAGTTGTGGTACTTACGTACAATGTAATATCACTCAGCAATGAAATCTATGTCACCAGGCCCGTAGCAGCATAATGAGTGGATTCAGGTACGATGATCCTAAGTGAAATAAGTCACACAGAAAAAGAAATAGCATAAGATATCACTAATACAAGGAATGTAAACTTGGCTACACAGGAACTGAATTACAAAACAGAACAGGGTCTCAAATGTAGAAAACCAACTTATGCTTGCTTAAGGGGAAAGGTGAGTTGGGGTGCTGCATAAAACCAGAGATTGAAATTAGCACAGATACCGTTCCATAAGCCAAATATGTAATAGACAAGAGCTACTCCTTGCTCAACGAAGTGGACTCAACACCCCATATTAAACGCCTAAGAATATACCAGACTAGTAAGAATCTTAAAACCTATGGATTTATATGTCTCCGAAAGAGAATCAAGCGTGTGTACAGCCGCATAAACGTAGCAGTGATAGGATTGGTGAGGTTCGGTGAGCAAATGCAGACCCATTGAAGTCATATTGCATGGTACCCATTCCATGGGTCTCAACTCTCCAGGTTTCAGGGATTCTTCCTTCAGCTAAAACATGCATGTGGTACCCAGAGTATGATCCACCGTGTGATCGGGATACGTGTTCAAACGTGTCTCAGTTTTCGTCCCCTGGAACTCGGATGCAACCTTCCAGACGCTTTACTAACACTCTCCCCACTTGGAGAGTCAGTGCCTTTAACCTCCTGTTTGGCCCAGTTTGCAATTTCTGCGGAAAATGAACAGGAATAGGGAGAACCAATGAGAGACTAGCTGGAGGTGTCTGGGCGGGCAAATTTAACTCTCATTTCCCACCAGGACGAGGAATTAACCAAAGGCTCAGCGTGCCGTGCCGGAACCACACTAGGGCCTGAAGCAATCCTGCGGTGTTGCGGCCAATTCACAAGAAAGCGAGTTGAAGAAAGGAGCTCAGGTGCACTGTAATTCACAAACATGTAGAGTTATAAATGACAACTATCGTCCAAAAATATATTGAAGTAAGGCTGCCGAGAGGACTTGAAAGCGGGGCAGAATTGCAGGAAAGCGATTTCAGGAGGTAGACTCGAATTGCATGTAAAGCATAGGAAAAGAGGCAGAACGTCCACCATGATGCACTTGGCCAGAAAGGGCGTATGTGTTTTTTCCTGAATATATTGAGGAAAAAACGCATACGCCCTTTTTGGCCAACCAAGCAAGCTTGCAAAGGAAATCTGCACTACAATGAAGTCTCACTGCCCCCGGTCAAAAGTGCCATCTGAAAAAAGTGTAAAATCCAGAAAGTCAGGACAGGCCATGGAGAACTGGGAGCCTTGTTATGCTGATGGGTGGGATGTAAATTGCCAACAGCCACTCTGGAGAAGTGTATGCTGTTTCCTGAAACATCTGAAAAACAAAGAAACAGAGCCTAGGGCACTTCCACTTATGGTCCTATAGCTTAGGGAAATTAAAATCAAAAACACACAGCCACCCCAAAGATTGGGATGGCTCTGTTTACAAGAACCTCGTTTACGGTACAAGTTCAATATCACAGAAAGTGAAAAATTGAAAGGAAGTTGTGGTACTTACTTACAATGCAATATCACTCACCAATGAAATCTATGTCATCAGGCCCGTAGCAGCATAATGAGTGGATTCAGGTACGATGATTCTAACTGAAATAAGTCACACAGAAAAAGAAACATCATAAGATATCACTAATACACGGAATATAAACTTGGCTACACAGGAACTGAATTACAAAACAGAACAGGGTCTGAAATGTAGAAAACCAACTGATGCTTGCTTAAGGGGAAAGGTGAGTTGGGGTGCTGCATAAAACCAGAGATTGAAAGTAGCACAGATACCGTTCCATAAGCCAAATATGTAATAGACAAGAGCTACTCCTTGCTCAACGAAGTGGACTCAACACCCCATATTAAACGCCTAAGAATATACCTGACTAGTAAGAATCTTAAAACCTATGGAATGATATGTCTCCAAAAGAGAATCAAGCGTGTGTACAGCGGCATAAGTGCAGCAGTGATAGGATTGGTGAGGTTCGGTGAGCAAATGCAGACCCTTTGAAGTCATATTGCATGGTACCCATTCCATGGGTCTCAACTCTCCAGGTTTAAGGGATTCTTCCTTCAGCTAAAACATGCATATGGAACCCAGAGTATGATCCACCATGTGATCGGGAAACGTGTTCAAATGTGTCTCAGTTTTCGTCCCCTGGTACTCGGGTGCAACATTCCACATGCTTTACTAACACTCTCCCCACTTGGAGAGTCAGGGCCTTTAACCTCCTGTTTGGCCCAGTTTGCAATATCTGCGTAATATGAACAGGAATAGGGAGAACCCATGAGAGACTCACAGGAGGTGTCTGGACGGGCAAATTTAACTCTCATTTCCCACCAGGAAGAGGAATTAACCAAGGGCTGAGCATGCCATTCCAGAACCACACTGGGGCGTGAAGCAATCCTGTGGTGTTGCGGCCAGCTCACAAGAAAGCGAGTTGAAGACAGGAGCTCAGGGGCACTGTAATTCACAAACCTGCAGAGTTATACATGACAGCTATCGTCCAAAAATATATTGAAGTAAGGCTGCCAAGAGGACTTGAAAGCGGGGCAGAATTGCAGGAAACCGATTTCAGGAGGTAGACTGGAATTGCATGTAAAGCATAGGAAAAGAGGCAGAACGTCCACAATGATGCACTTGGCCAAAAGGGGCATATGTGTTTTTTCCTGAATATATTCAGGAAAAAACACATACGCACTTTTTGGCCAACCAAGCAAGCTTGCAAAGAAATCTGCACTACAATGAAGTCTCTTTGCCCCCCGGGGCAAAACGGCCATCTGAAAAAAGTGTAAAATCCAGAATGGCAGGACAGGCCATGGCAAACTAGGAGCCTTGTTATGCTGATGGGCGGGATGTAAATTGCCAACAGCCACTCTGGAGAAGTGTATGGTGTTTCCTGACACAGTTAAAAAACAAAGCAACAGAGCCTAGGGCACTTCCACTTATGGTCTTATAGCTTAGGGAAATTAAAATCAAAAAGACACAGCCACCTAAAAATTTGGGACGGCTCTGTTTACAAGAACCTCGTTTATGGTACAAGTTCAATATCACAGAAAGCGAAAAATGGATAAAGAAGTTGTGGTACTTACGTACAATGCAATATCACTCAGCAATGAAATCTATGTCATCAGGCCCGTAGCAGCATAATGAATGGATTCAGGTACGATGATTCTAAGTGAAATAAGTCACTCAGAAAAAGAAACATCATAAGATATCACTACTACACGGAATGTAAACTTGGCTACAAAGGAACTGAATTACAAAAGAGAACAGGATCTCAAATTTAGAAAACCAACGTATGCTTGCTTAAGGAGAAAGGTGAGTTGAGGTGCTGCATAAAACCAGATATTGAAATTAGCACAGATACCATTCCATAAGCCAAATATGTAATAGACAAGAGCTACTCCTTGCTCAACGAAGTGGACTCAACACCCCATATTAAACGCCTAAGAATATACCTGACTAGTAAGAATCTTAAAACCTATGGATTTATATGTCTCCGAAAGAGAATCAAGTGTGTGTACAGCGGCATAAAGCAGCAGTGATAGGATTGGTGAGGTTCGGTGACCAAATGCAGACCCTTTGAAGTCATATAGCATGGTACTCATTCCATGGGTCTCAACTCTCCAGCTTTAAGACATTCGTCCTTCAGCTAAAACATGCATGTGGAACCCAGAGTATGATCCACCGTGTGATCGGGAAACGTGTTCAAATGTGTCTCAGTTTTCATCCCCTGGTACTCGGGTGCAACATTCCAGACGCCTTACGAACACTCTCCCAACTTGGAGAGTCAGTGCCTTTAACCTCCTGTTTGGCCCAGTTTGCAATTTCTGTGGAAGATGAACAGGAATAGGGAGAACCCATGAGCGACCAGCTGGAGGTGTCTGGACGGGCAAATTTAACTCTCATTTCCCACTAGGAAGAGGATTTAACCAAAGGCTCAGCGTGCCATGCCGGAACCACACTAGGGCCTGAAGCAATCCTGCAGTGTTGCGGCCAGCTCACAAGAAAGCGAGTTGAAGAAAGGAGCTCAGGGACACTGTAATTCACAAACCTGCAGAGTTATAAATGACAGCTATCGTCCAAAAATATAGTGAAGTAAGGCTGCCAAGAGGACTTGAATGTGGGGCAGAATTGCAGGAAACCGATTTCAGGAGGTAGATTGGAATTGCATGGAAAGCATAGGAAAAGAGGCAGAACGTCCACAATGATGCAGTTGGCCAAAAAGGGAGTATGCGTTTTTTCCTGAATATATTCAGGAAAAAACGCATACGCACTTATTGGCCAACCAAGCAAGCTTGCAAAGGAAATCTGCACTACAATGAAGTCTCACTGCCCCCCAGTCAAAAGGGCAATCTGAAAAAATTTTAAAATCCAGAAAGGCAGGACAGGCCATGGAGAACTGGGAGCTTTGTTATGCTGATGGGCGGGATATAAATTGCCAACAGCCACTCTGGAGAATTGTATGGTGTTTCTTGAAACATCTAAAGAACAAAGCAACAGAGCCTAGGGCACTTCCACTTATGGTCCTATAGCTTAGGGAAATTAAAATCAAAAAGACACAGCCACCCCAAAGTTTCGGACGGCTCTGTTTACAAGAACCTCGTTTATGGTACAAGTTCACTATCGCAGAAAGCGAAAAATGGATAAAGAAGTTGTTGTACTGACATACAATGCAATATCACTCAGTAATGAAATCTATGTCATCAGGCCCGTAGCAGCATAATGAGTGGATTCAGGTACAATGATTCAAGTGAAATAAGTCACACAGAAAAAGAAACATCATAAGATATCACTAACACACGGAATGTAAACTTGGCTACACAGGAACTGAATTACAAAACAGAACAGGGTCTCAAATGTAGAAAACCAACTTATGCTTGCTTCAGGGGAAAGGTGAGTTGGGGTGCTGCATAAAACCAGAGATTGAAATTAGCACAGATACCGTTCCATAAGCCAAATATGTAATAGACAAGAGCTACTCCTTGCTCAACGAAGTGGACTCAACACCCCATATTAAACGCCTAAGAATATACCTGACTAGTAAGAATCTTAAAACCTATGGATTTATATGTCTCCGAAAGAGAATCAAGCGTGTGTACAGCAGCATAAACGCAGCAGTGATAGGATTGGTGAGGTTCGGTGAGCAAATGCAGACCCTTTGAAGTCATATTGCATGGTACCTATTCCTTGGGTCTCAACCCTCCAGGTTTAAGGGATTCTTCCTTCAGCTAAAACATGCATGTGGAACCCAGAGTATGATCCACCATGTGATCGGGAAACGTGTTCAAATGTGTCTCAGTTTTCGTCCCCTGGTACTCGGGTGCAACATTCCAGACGCTTTACTAACACTCTCCCCACTTGGAGAGTCAGTGCCTTTAACGTCCTGTTTGGCCCAGTTTGCAATTTCTGGGGAAAATGAACAGGAATAGGGAGAACCAATGAGAGACTAGCTGGAGGTGTCTGGACGGGCAAATTTAACTCTCATTTCCCACCAGGAAGAGGAATATACCAAAGGCTCAGCGTGCCATGCCAGAACCACACTAGGGCCTGAAGCATTCCTGCGGTGTTGTGGCCATGTCACAAGAAAGCGAGTTGAAGAAAGGAGCTCAGGGGCACTGTAATTCACAAACCTGCAGAGTTATAAATGACAGCTATCGTCCAAAAATATATTAAAGTAAGGCTGCCAAGAGGACTTGAAAGTGGGGCAGCATTGCAGGAAACCGATTTCAGGAGGTAGACTGGATTTGCATGTAAAGCATAGGAAAAGAGGCAGAACGTCCACAATGATGCACTTGGCCAAAAAGGGCGTATGCGTTTTGTCCTGAATATATTCAGGACAAAATGCGTACGCCCTTTTTGGCCAACCAAGCAAGCTTGCAAAGGAAATCTGCACTACAATGACGTCTCACTGCCCCCCGGTCAAAAGGGCCATCTGAAAAAAGTGTAAAATCCAGAAAGGCAGGACAGGACATGGAGAACTGGGAGCCTTGTTATGCTGATGGGCGGGATGTAAATTGCCAACAGCCACTCTGGAGAAGTGTATGGTGTTTCCTGAAACATCTAAAGAACAAAGCAACAGAGCCTAGGGCACTTCCTCTTATGGTCCTATAGCTTAGGGAAATTAAAATCAAAAAGACACAGCCACCCCAAAGTTTGGAACGGCTCTGTTTACAAGAAAGTCGTTTACGGTACAAGTTCAATATTGCAGAAAGCGAAAAATGGATAAAGAAGTTGTTGTACTGACATACAATGCAATATCACTCAGCAATGAAATCTATGTCATCAGGACCTTAGCAGCATGAAGAGTGGATTCAGGTACGATGATTCAAGTGAAATAAGTCACACAGAAAAAGAAACATCATAAGATATCACTACTACACGGAATGTAAACCTGGCTACACAGGAACTGAATTACAAAACAGAACAGGGTCTCAAATGTAGAAAACCAACTTATGTGTGCTTAAGGGGAAAGGTGAGTTGCGGTGCTGCATAAAACCAGAGATTGAAATGAGCACAGATACTGTTCCATAAGCCAAAAATGTAATAGACAAGAGCTACTCCTTGCTCAACGAAGTGGACTCAACACCCCATATTAAACGCCTAAGAATATACCTTACTAGTAAGAATCTTAAAACCTATGGATTGATATGTCTCCGAAAGAGAATCAAGTGTCTGTACAGCGGCATAAAGCAGCAGTGATAGGACTGGTGAGGTTCGGTGAGCAAATGCAGACCCTTTGAAGTCATATTGCATGGTACCCATTCCATGGGTCTCAACTCTCCAGCTTTAAGACATTCTTCCTTCAGCTAAAACATGCATGTGGAACCCAGAGTATGATCCACCATGTGATCGGGAAACGTGTTCAAATGTGTCTCAGTTTTCGTCCCCTGGTACTCGGGTGCAACATTCCAGACGCTTTACTAACACTCTCTCCACTTGGAGAGTCAGTGCCTTTAACAACCTGTTTGGCCCAGTTTGCAATTTCTGCGTAAGATGAACAGGAATAGGGAGAACCAATGAGAGACTAGATGGAGGTGTCTAGAGGGGCAAATTTAACTCTCATATCCCACCAGGAAGAGGAATTAAACAAAGGCTCAGCATGCCGTGCCGGAACCACACTAGGGCCTGAAGCAATCCTGCGGAGTTGCGGCCAGCTCACAAGAAAGCGAGTTGAAGAAAGGAGCTCAGGGGCACTGTAATTTACAAACCTGCAGAGTTATAAATGACAGCTATCGTCCAAAAATATATTGAAGTAAGGCTGCCAAGAGGACTTGAAAGCGGGGTAGAATTGCAGGAAACCGATTTCAGGAGGTATACCGGAATTGCATGTAAAGCATAGGAAAAGAGGCAGAACGTCCACAATGATGCACTTGGCCAAAAAGGGCGTATGCGTTTTATCCTCAATAAATTCAGGAAAAAACGCATACGCACTTTTTGGCCAACCAAGCAAGCTTGCAAAGGAAATCTGCACTACAATGAAGTCTCACTGCCCCCTGGTCAAAAGGGCCATCTAAAAAAGTGTAAAATCCAGAAAGGCAGGACAGGCCATGGAGAACAGGGAGCCTTGTTATGCTGATGGGTGGGATGTAAATTGCCAACAGCCACTCTGGAGAAGTCTATGGTGTTTCCTGAAACATCCAAAAAACAAAGCAACAGAGCCTAGGGCACTTCCACTTATGGTCCTATAGCTTAGGGAAATTAAAATCAAAAAGACACAGCACCCCAAAGTTTGGAACGGCTCTGTTTACAACAACCTCGTTTACGGTACAAGTTCTATATCGCAGAAAGCGAAAAATGGATAAAGAAGTTGTGGTACTTACGTACAATGCAATATCACTCAGCAATGAAATCTATGTCATCAGGCCCATAGCAGCATAATGAGTGGATTCAGGTACGATGATTCTAAGTGAAATAAGTCACACAGAAAAAGAAACTTCATAAGATATCACTAATACACGGAATGTAAACTTGGCTACACAGGAACTGAATTACAAAACGGAACAGGGTCTCAAATGTAGAGCACCAACTAATGCTTGCTTAAGGGGAAAGGTGAGTTGGGGTGCTGCATAAAACCAGAGATTGAAATTAGCACAAATACCGTTCCATAAGCCAAACATGTAATAGACAAGAGCTACTCCTTGCTCAACGAAGTGGACTCAACACCCCATATTAAACGGCTAAGAATAAACCTGACTAGTAAGAATCTTAAAACCTATGGATTTATATGTCTCCGAAAGAGAATCAAGTGTGTGTACAGCAGCATAAACGCAGCAGTGATAGGATTGGTGAGGTTCGGTGAGCAAATGCAGACCCTTTGAAGTCATATTGCATGGTACCTATTCCTTGGGTCTCAACTCTCCAGGTTTAAGGTATTCTTCCTTCAGCTAAAACATGCATGTGGAACCCAGAGTATGATCCACCATGTGATCGGGAAACGTGTTCAAATGTGTCTCAGTTTTCGTCCCCTGGTAATCGGGTGCAACATTCCAGACACTTAACTAACACTCTCCCCACTTGGAGAGTCAGTGCCTTTAACCTGTTTGGCCCAGTTTGCAATTTCTGCGTAAGATGAACAGGAATAGGGAGAACCAATGAGAGACTAGCTGGAGGTGTCTGGACGGGCAAATTTATCTCTCATTTCCGACCAGGAAGAGGAAGTAACCAAAGGCTCAGCGTGCCGTGCCGGAACCACACTAGGGCCTGAAGCAATCCTGCGGTGTTGCAGCCAGCTCACAGCAAAGCGAGTTGAAGAAAGGAGCTCAGGGGCACTGTAATTCACAAACCTGCAGAGTTATAAATGACAGCTATCGTCCAAAAATATATTGAAGTAAGGCTGCCAAGAGGACTTGAAATCGGGGCAGCATTGCAGGAAACCGATTTCAGGAGGTAGACTGGAATTGCATGTAAAGCATAGGAAAAGAGGCAGAACGTCCACAATGATGCACTTGGCCAAAAAGTGCATATGCGATTTTTCCTGAATATATTCAGGTAAAAACGCATACGCAGTTTTTGGCCAACCAAGCAAGCTTGCAAAGGAAATCAGCACTACAATGAAGTCTCACTGCCCCCCAGTCAAAAGGGCCGTCTGAAAAAAGTGTAAAATCCAGAAAGGCAGGACAGGCCATGGAGAACTGGGAGCCTTGTTATGCTGATGGGCGGGATGTAAATTCCCAACAGCCACTCTGGAGAAGTGTATGGTGTTTCCTGAAACATCCAAAAAACAAAGCAACAGAGCCTAGGGCACTTCCACTTATGGTCCTATAGCTTAGGGAAATTTAAATCAAAAAGACACAGCCACCCCAAAGTTTGGGACGGCTCTGTTTACAAGAACCTCGTTTACGGTACAAGTTCAACATCACAGAAAGCGAAAAATGGATAAAGAAGTTGTGGTACTTACGTACAATGCAATATCACTCAGCAATGAAATCTATGTCATCAGGCCCGTAGAAGCATAATGAGTGGATTCAGGTACGATGATTCTAAGTGAAATAAGTCACACAGAAAAAGAAACATCATAAGGTATCACTACTACACGGAATGTAAACTTGGCTACACAGGAACTGAATTACAAAACAGAACAGGGTCTCAAATGTAGAAAACCAACTTATGCTTGCTTCAGGGGAAAGGTGAGTTGGGGTGCTGCATAAAACCAGAGATTGAAATGAGCACAGATACCGTTCCATAAGCCAAATATGTAATAGACAAGAGCTACTGCTTGCTGAAGGAAATGGATTCAACACACCATATTAAACGCCTGAGAATATACCTGACTAGTAAGAATCTTAAAACCTATGGATTGATATGTCTCCAAAATAGAATCAAGTATGTGTATAGCGGCATAAGCGCAGCAGTAATAGGATTGGTGAGGTACATTGAGGAAATGCAGACCCTTTGAAGTCATATTGCATGGTACCCATTCCATGGGTCTCAACTCTCCAGCTTTAAGACATTCTTCCTTCAGCTAAAACATGCATGTGGAACCCAGAGTATGATCCACCATGTGATCGGGAAACGTGTTCAAATGTGTCTCAGTTTTCGTCCCCTGGTACTCGGGTGCAACATTCCAGACGCTTTACTAACACTCTCCCCACTTGGAGAGTCAGTGCCTTTAACCTCCTGTTTGGCCCAGTTTGCAATTTCTGTGGAAGATGAACAGGAATAGGGAGAACCAATAAGAGACTAGCTGGAGGTGTCTGGAGGGGTATATTTAACTCTCCTTTCCCACCAGGAAGAGGAATTAACCAAAGGCTCAGCATGCCATGCCAGAACCACACTAGGGCCTGAAGCAATCCTGCGGTGTTGCGGCCAGCTCACAAGAAAGCGAGTTGAAGAAAGGAGCTCAGGGGCACTGTAATTCACAATCATGCAGGGCTATAAATGACAGCTATCATCCAAAAATATATTGAAGTAAGGCTGCCAAGAGGACTTGAATGTGGGGCAGAATTGCAGGAAACCGATTTCAGGAGGTAGATTGGAATTGCATGGAAAGCATAGGAAAAGAGGCAGAACGTCCACAATGATGCACTTGGCCAAAAAGAGCGTATGCGTTTTTTCCTGAATATATTCAGAAAAAAATGCATACGCACTTATTGGCCAACCAAGCAAGCTTGCAAAGGAAATCTGCACTACAATGAAATCTCACTGCCCCCCAGTCAAAAGGGCCATCTGAAAAAATTTTAAAATCCAGAAAGGCAGGACAGGCCATGGAGAACAGGGAGCCTTGTTATGCTGATGGGTGGGATGTAAATTGTCAACAGCCACTCTGGAGAAGTCTATGGTGTTTCCTGAAACATCCAAAAAACAAAGCAACAGAGCCTAGGGCACTTCCACTTATGGTCCTATAGCTTAGGGAAATTAAAATCAAAAAGACACAGCACCCCAAAGTTTGGAACGGCTCTGTTTACAACAACCTCGTTTACGGTACAAGTTCTATATCGCAGAAAGCGAAAAATGGATAAAGAAGTTGTGGTACTTACGTACAATGCAATATCACTCAGCAATGAAATCTATGTCATCAGGCCCATAGCAGCATAATGAGTGGATTCAGGTACGATGATTCTAAGTGAAATAAGTCACACAGAAAAAGAAACTTCATAAGATATCACTAATACACGGAATGTAAACTTGGCTACACAGGAACTGAATTACAAAACGGAACAGGGTCTCAAATGTAGAACACCAACTAATGCTTGCTTAAGGGGAAAGGTGAGTTGGGGTGCTGCATAAAACCAGAGATTGAAATTAGCACAAATACCGTTCCATAAGCCAAACATGTAATAGACAAGAGCTACTCCTTGCTCAACGAAGTGGACTCAACACCCCATATTAAACGGCTAAGAATATACCTGACTAGTAAGAATCTTAAAACCTATGGATTTATATGTCTCCGAAAGAGAATCAAGTGTGTGTACAGCAGCATAAACGCAGCAGTGATAGGATTGGTGAGGTTCGGTGAGCAAATGCAGACCCTTTGAAGTCATATTGCATGATACCTATTCCTTGGGTCTCAACTCTCCAGGTTTAAGGTATTCTTCCTTCAGCTAAAACATGCATGTGGAACCCAGAGTATGATCCACCATGTGATCGGGAAACGTGTTCAAATGTGTCTCAGTTTTCGTCCCCTGGTAATCGGGTGCAACATTCCAGACACTTAACTAACACTCTCCCCACTTGGAGAGTCAGTGCCTTTAACCTGTTTGGCCCAGTTTGCAATTTCTGCGTAAGATGAACAGGAATAGGGAGAACCAATGAGAGACTAGCTGGAGGTGTCTGGACGGGCAAATTTATCTCTCATTTCCGACCAGGAAGAGGAAGTAACCAAAGGCTCAGCGTGCCGTGCCGGAACCACACTAGGGCCTGAAGCAATCCTGCGGTGTTGCAGCCAGCTCACAGCAAAGCGAGTTGAAGAAAGGAGCTCAGGGGCACTGTAATTCACAAACCTGCAGAGTTATAAATGACAGCTATCGTCCAAAAATATATTGAAGTAAGGCTGCCAAGAGGACTTGAAATCGGGGCAGCATTGCAGGAAACCGATTTCAGGAGGTAGACTGGAATTGCATGTAAAGCATAGGAAAAGAGGCAGAACGTCCACAATGATGTACTTGGCCAAAAAGTGCATATGCGATTTTTCCTGAATATATTCAGGTAAAAACGCATACGCAGTTTTTGGCCAACCAAGCAAGCTTGCAAAGGAAATCAGCACTACAATGAAGTCTCACTGCCCCCCAGTCAAAAGGGCCATCTGAAAAAAGTGTAAAATCCAGAAAGGCAGGACAGGCCATGGAGAACTGGGAGCCTTGTTATGCTGATGGGCGGGATGTAAATTCCCAACAGCCACTCTGGAGAAGTGTATGGTGTTTCCTGAAACATCCAAAAAACAAAGCAACAGAGCCTAGGGCACTTCCACTTATGGTCCTATAGCTTAGGGAAATTAAAATCAAAAAGACACAGCCACCCCAAAGTTTGGGACGGCTCTGTTTACAAGAACCTCGTTTACGGTACAAGTTCAACATCACAGAAAGCGAAAAATGGATAAAGAAGTTGTGGTACTTACGTACAATGCAATATCACTCAGCAATGAAATCTATGTCATCAGGCCCGTAGAAGCATAATGAGTGGATTCAGGTACGATGATTCTAAGTGAAATAAGTCACACAGAAAAAGAAACATCATAAGGTATCACTACTACACGGAATGTAAACTTGGCTACACAGGAACTGAATTACAAAACAGAACAGGGTCTCAAATGTAGAAAACCAACTTATGCTTGCTTCAGGGGAAAGGTGAGTTGGGGTGCTGCATAAAACCAGAGATTGAAATGAGCACAGATACCGTTCCATAAGCCAAATATGTAATAGACAAGAGCTACTGCTTGCTGAAGGAAATGGATTCAACACACCATATTAAACGCCTGAGAATATACCTGACTAGTAAGAATCTTAAAACCTATGGATTTATATGTCTCCAAAAGAGAATCAAGTATGTGTATAGCGGCATAAGCGCAGCAGTAATAGGATTGGTGAGGTACATTGAGGAAATGCAGACCCTTTGAAGTCATATTGCATGGTACCCATTCCATGGGTCTCAACTCTCCAGCTTTAAGACATTCTTCCTTCAGCTAAAACATGCATGTGGAACCCAGAGTATGATCCACCATGTGATCGGGAAACGTGTTCAAATGTGTCTCAGTTTTCGTCCCCTGGTACTCGGGTGCAACATTCCAGACGCTTTACTAACACTCTCCCCACTTGGAGAGTCAGTGCCTTTAACCTCCTGTTTGGCCCAGTTTGCAATTTCTGTGGAAGATGAACAGGAATAGGGAGAACCAATAAGAGACTAGCTGGAGGTGTCTGGAGGGGTATATTTAACTCTCCTTTCCCACCAGGAAGAGGAATTAACCAAAGGCTCAGCATGCCATGCCAGAACCACACTAGGGCCTGAAGCAATCCTGCGGTGTTGCGGCCAGCTCACAAGAAAGCGAGTTGAAGAAAGGAGCTCAGGGGCACTGTAATTCACAATCATGCAGGGCTATAAATGACAGCTATCATCCAAAAATATATTGAAGTAAGGCTGCCAAGAGGACTTGAATGTGGAGCAGAATTGCAGGAAACCGATTTCAGGAGGTAGATTGGAATTGCATGGAAAGCATAGGAAAAGAGGCAGAACGTCCACAATGATGCACTTGGCCAAAAAGAGCGTATGCGTTTTTTCCTGAATATATTCAGAAAAAAATGCATACGCACTTATTGGCCAACCAAGCAAGCTTGCAAAGGAAATCTGCACTACAATGAAGTCTCACTGCCCCCCAGTCAAAAGGGCCATCTGAAAAAATTTTAAAATCCAGAAAGGCAGGACAGGCCATGGAGAACAGGGAGCCTTGTTATGCTGATGGGTGGGATGTAAATTGCCAACAGCCACTCTGGAGAAGTCTATGGTGTTTCCTGAAACATCCAAAAAACAAAGCAACAGAGCCTAGGGCACTTCCACTTATGGTCCTATAGCTTAGGGAAATTAAAATCAAAAAGACACAGCACCCCAAAGTTTGGAACGTCTCTGTTTACAACAACCTCGTTTACGGTACAAGTTCTATATCGCAGAAAGCGAAAAATGGATAAAGAAGTTGTGGTACTTACGTACAATGCAATATCACTCAGCAATGAAATCTATGTCATCAGGCCCATAGCAGCATAATGAGTGGATTCAGGTACGATGATTCTAAGTGAAATAAGTCACACAGAAAAAGAAACTTCATAAGATATCACTAATACACGGAATGTAAACTTGGCTACACAGGAACTGAATTACAAAACGGAACAGGGTCTCAAATGTAGAACACCAACTTATGCTTGCTTAAGGGGAAAGGTGAGTTAGGGTGCTGCATAAAACCAGAGATTGAAATTAGCACAAATACCGTTCCATAAGCCAAACATGTAATAGACAAGAGCTACTCCTTGCTCAACGAAGTGGACTCAACACCCCATATTAAACGGCTAAGAATATACCTGACTAGTAAGAATCTTAAAACCTATGGATTTATATGTCTCCGAAAGAGAATCAAGTGTGTGTACAGCAGCATAAACGCAGCAGTGATAGGATTGGTGAGGTTCGGTGAGCAAATGCAGACCCTTTGAAGTCATATTGCATGGTACCTATTCCTTGGGTCTCAACTCTCCAGGTTTAAGGTATTCTTCCTTCAGCTAAAACATGCATGTGGAACCCAGAGTATGATCCACCATGTGATCGGGAAACGTGTTCAAATGTGTCTCAGTTTTCGTCCCCTGGTACTCGGGTGCAACATTCCAGACACTTTACTAACACTCTCCCCACTTGGAGAGTCAGTGCCTTTAACCTCCTGTTTGGCCCAGTTTGCAATTTCTGCGGAAAATGAACAGGAATAGGGAGAACCAATGAGAGACTAGCTGGAGGTGTCTGGACGGGCAAATTTATCTCTCATTTCCGACCAGGAAGAGGAATTAACCAAAGGCTCAGCGTGCCGTGCCGGAACCACACTAGGGCCTGAAGCAATCCTGCGATGTTGCAGCCAGCTCACAGCAAAGCGAGTTGAAGAAAGGAGCTCAGGGGCACTGTAATTCACAAACCTGCAGAGGTATAAATGACAGCTATCGTCCAAAAATATATTGAAGTAAGGCTGCCAAGAGGACTTGAAATCGGGGCAGCATTGCAGGAAACCGATTTCAGGAGGTAGACTGGAATTGCATGTAAAGCATAGGAAAAGAGGCAGAACGTCCACAATGATGCACTTGGCCAAAAAGTGCGTATGCGATTTTTCCTGAATATATTCAGGTAAAAACGCATACGCAGTTTTTGGCCAACCAAGCAAGCTTGCAAAGGAAATCAGCACTACAATGAAGTCTCACTGCCCCCCAGTCAAAAGGGCCATCTGAAAAAAGTGTAAAATCCAGAAAGGCAGGACAGGCCATGGAGAACTGGGAGCCTTGTTATGCTGATGGGCGGGATGTAAATTCCCAACAGCCACTCTGGAGAAGTGTATGGTGTTTCCTGAAACATCCAAAAAACAAACCAACAGAGCCTAGGGCACTTCCACTTATGGTCCTATAGCTTAGGGAAATTAAAATCAAAAAGACACAGCCACCCCAAAGTTTGGGACGGCTCTGTTTACAAGAACCTCGTTTACGGTACAAGTTCAACATCACAGAAAGCGAAAAATGGATAAAGAAGTTGTGGTACTTACGTACAATGCAATATCACTCAGCAATGAAATCTATGTCATCAGGCCCGTAGAAGCATAATGAGTGGATTCAGGTACGATGATTCTAAGTGAAATAAGTCACACAGAAAAAGAAACATCATAAGGTATCACTACTACACGGAATGTAAACTTGGCTACACAGGAACTGAATTACAAAACAGAACAGGGTCTCAAATGTAGAAAACCAACTTATGCTTGCTTCAGGGGAAAGGTGAGTTGGGGTGCTGCATAAAACCAGAGATTGAAATGAGCACAGATACCGTTCCATAAGCCAAATATGTAATAGACAAGAGCTACTGCTTGCTGAAGGAAGTGGATTCAACACACCATATTAAACGCCTGAGAATATACCTGACTAGTAAGAATCTTAAAACCTATGGATTTATATGTCTCCAAAAGAGAATCAAGTATGTGTATAGCGGCATAAGCGCAGCAGTAATAGGATTGGTGAGGTACAGTGAGGAAATGCAGACCCTTTGAAGTCATATTGCATGGTACCCATTCCATGGGTCTCAACTCTCCAGCTTTAAGACATTCTTCCTTCAGCTAAAACATGCATGTGGAACCCAGAGTATGATCCACCATGTGATCGGGAAACGTGTTCAAATGTGTCTCAGTTTTCGTCCCCTGGTACTCGGGTGCAACATTCCAGACGCTTTACTAACACTCTCCCCACTTGGAGAGTCAGTGCCTTTAACCTCCTGTTTGGCCCAGTTTGCAATTTCTGTGGAAGATGAACAGGAAGAGGGAGAACCAATAAGAGACTAGCTGGAGGTGTCTGGAGGGGTATATTTAACTCTCCTTTCCCACCAGGAAGAGGAATTAACCAAAGGCTCAGCATGCCATGCCAGAACCACACTAGGGCCTGAAGCAATCCTGCGGTGTTGCGGCCAGCTCACAAGAAAGCGAGTTGAAGAAAGGAGCTCAGGGGCACTGTAATTCACAATCATGCAGGGCTATAAATGACAGCTATCATCCAAAAATATATTGAAGTAAGGCTGCCAAGAGGACTTGAATGTGGGGCAGAATTGCAGGAAACCGATTTCAGGAGGTAGATTGGAATTGCATGGAAAGCATAGGAAAAGAGGTAGAACGTCCACAATGATGCACTTGGCCAAAAAGAGCGTATGCGTTTTTTCCTGAATATATTCAGAAAAAAATGCATACGCACTTATTGGCCAACCAAGCAAGCTTGCAAAGGAAATCTGCACTACAATGAAATCTCACTGCCCCCCAGTCAAAAGGGCCATCTGAAAAAATTTTAAAATCCAGAAAGGCAGGACAGGCCATGGAGAACAGGGAGCCTTGTTATGCTGATGGGCGGGATGTAAATTGCCAACAGCCACTCTGGAGAAGTCTATGGTGTTTACTGAAACATCCAAAAAACAAAGCAACAGAGCCTAGGGCACTTCCACTTATGGTCCTATAGCTTAGGGAAATTAAAATCAAAAAGACACAGCCACCCCAAAGTTTGGAACGTCTCTGTTTACAACAACCTCGTTTACGGTACAAGTTCTATATCGCAGAAAGCGAAAAATGGATAAAGAAGTTGTGGTACTTACATACAATGCAATATCACTCAGCAATGAAATCTATGTCATCAGGCCCATAGCAGCATAATGAGTGGATTCAGGTACGATGATTCTAAGTGAAATAAGTCACACAGAAAAAGAAACTTCATAAGATATCACTAATACACGGAATGTAAACTTGGCTACACAGGAACTGAATTACAAAACGGAACAGGGTCTCAAATGTAGAACACCAACTTATGCTTGCTTAAGGGGAAAGGTGAGTTGGGGTGCTGCATAAAACCAGAGATTGAAATTAGCACAAATACCGTTCCATAAGCCAAACATGTAATAGACAAGAGCTACTCCTTGCTCAACGAAGTGGACTCAACACCCCATATTAAACGGCTAAGAATATACCTGACTAGTAAGAATCTTAAAACCTATGGATTTATATGTCTCCGAAAGAGAATCAAGTGTGTGTACAGCAGCATAAACGCAGCAGTGATAGGATTGGTGAGGTTCGGTGAGCAAATGCAGACCCTGTGAAGTCATATTGCATGGTACCCATTCCATGGGTCCCAACTCTCCTGGTTTAAGGGATTCTTCCTTCAGCTAAAACATGCATGGGGAACCCAGAGTATGGTCCACCGTATGATCGGGAAAAGTTTTTAAATGTATCTCCGGTACTGGTACTCGGGTTCAACATTTCAGTTTGTTTACTAACACTCTCCCCACTTGGAGAGTCAGTGCCTTTAACCTCCTGTTTGACCCAGTTTGCAATTTCTGTGGAAGATGACGTGTAATAGGGAGAACCGATGAGAGACTAGCTGTAGCTGTCTGGCCCGGCAAATTTAACTCTCATGTCCCACCAGGAAGAGGAATTAACCAAAGGCTCAGTGTGCAGTGTGGGAACAAGATTACGGCCTGAAGTGATCTCGTGGTTTTGCGGCCAGCTCACATGAAAGCGAGTTGAAGAAAGGAGCTCAGGGGCACTGTAATTCACAAACCTGCCGACATATAAATGACAGCTATCGTTCAAAATTATATTGAAGTAAGGCTACCAAGACGACTTGAAAGCGGGGCACAATTGCAGTTAACCGATTTCAGGAGGTAGACTGGAATTGCATTTAAAGCATAAGAAAGGAGGCAGAACGTCGACAATGATGCACTTGACCAAAAAGGGCGTATGCGTTTTTTCCTGAATATATTCAGGAAAGAACGCATACGCCCTTTTTGGCCAACCAAGCAAGCTTGCAAAGGAAATCTGCACTACAATGAAGTCTCACTTCCCCCCGGTCAAAAGGGCCATCTGAAAAAAGTATAAAACCCAGAAAGGCAGGACAGGCCATGGAGAACAGGGAGCCTTATATGCTGATGGGCGGGATGTAAATTGCCAACAGCCACTCTGGAGAAGTGTATGGTGTTTCCTGAAACATCGAAAAAACAAAGTAACAGAGCCTAGGGCACTTCCACTTATGGTTCTATGGCTTAGGGAAATTAAAATCAAAAAGACACATCCACCCCAATTGTGGGACAGCTGTGTTTACAAGAACCTCGTTTACGGTACCATTTCAATATCCCAGAAAGCGAAAAATTGATAAAGAAGTTGTGGTACTTACGTAAAATGCAATATCACTCAGCAATGAAAGCTATGTTATGAGGCCCGTAGCAGCATAATGAGTGGATGCAGGTACGATGATTCTAAGTGAAATAAGTCACACAGAAAAAGAAACATCATAAGATATCTCTAATACACGAAATGTAAACTTGGCTACACAGGAACTGAATTACAAAACAGAACAGTGTCTCAAACTTAGAATACCAACTTATGCTTGCTTAAGGGGAAAGGTGAGTTGGGGAGCTTCATAAAACCAGAGATTGAAATTAGCACAGATACCGTTCCATAAGCCAATTATGTAATAGACCAGACCTACTCCTGGCTCAAGGAAAAGGACTCAACACCCCATATTCAACGCCTAGGAATATACCTGACTAGTAAGAATCTTAAAACCTATGGATTTATATGTCTCTGTAAGAGAATCATGCATGTGTACAGAGGCATAAAAGCAGTAGTGAAAATCAGATAAATCCCATTATAAAAATAAATTCCTTAAAGAAAACACAATGACAGTGAAATAGAGAGCAATTCTTAAATAATTCATTCAGGGCTTGTGATGCAACCTGGATTTACCACATCTACACCCAGAGCTTGGTGACACATAAGGCTGGACACTTGGGGCTGATAGGATTGCTGAGATTCGGTGAGCAAATGCAGACCCTTTGAAGTCATATTGCATGGTACCCATTCCATGGGTCCCAACTCTCCTGGTTTAAGGGATTCTTCCTTCAGCTAAAACATGCATGGGGAACCCAGAGTATGGTCTGCAGTGTGATCGGGAAACGTTTTTAAATGCATCTCAGATTTCTTCCCCTGGTACTCGGGTTCAACATTGCAGACCCTTTACTAACATTCTCCCCACTTGGAGAGTCAGTGTCTTTAACCTCCTGTTTGGCCCAGTTTGCAATTCCTGTGGAAGATGAACTGGAATAGGGAGAACCAATGAGAGACTAGCTGGAGGTGTCCTGACGGGCAAATTGAACTCTCATTTCCCACAAGGAAGAGGAATTAACCAAAGGCTCAGCGTGCCAGGCTGGAAACAGATTAGGGCCTGAAGCAATCCTGCGGGTTCGTGGCCAGCTCAAAAGAAGGCGAGTTGAAGAAAGGAGCTCAGGGACACTGTACTTCACAAACCTGCCGACATATAAATGACAGCTATCGTCCAAAAATATATTGAAGTAAGGCTGCCAAGAGGACTTGAAAGCGGGGCAGAATTACAGGAAACCGATTTTAGGAGGTAGACCTGAATTGCATTTAAAGCATAGGAAAAGAGGCAGAACGTCGACAGTGATGCACTTGGCCAAAAAAGGGCGTATGCGTTTTTTCCTGAATATATTCAGGAAAAAACGCATACGCCCTTTTTGGCCAACCAAGCAAGCTTGCGATTGAAATGTGCACTACATTGATGTCTCACTGCCCCCGGTTAAAAGAGCCATCTGAAAAAAGAGTAAAATCCAGAAAGGCAGGACAGGCCATGGAGAACAGGGAGCCTTGTTATGCTGATGGGCGGGATGTAAATTGCCAACAGCCACTCTGGAGAAGTGTATGGTGTTTCCTGAAACATCTAAAAAACAAAGCAACAGAGCCTAGGGCACTTCCACTTATGGTCCTATAGCTTAGGGAAATTAAAAGGAAAAAGACACAGCCACCCCAGAGTTTGGCATGGCTCTGTTTACAAGGACCTCGTTTATGGTAGAAGTTCAATATCCCAGAAAGCAAAAAATCGATAAAGAAGTTGTGGTACTTACGTACAATGCAATATCACTCAGCAATGAAATCTATGTCATCAGGCCCATAGCAGTATAATGAGTGGATTCAGTTACCATGATTCTAAGTAAATAAGTCACACAGAAAAAGAAACACCATAAGATATCACTAATACACGGAATGTAAACTTGGCTACACAGGACCTGAATTACAAAACAGAACAGGGTCTCAAATGTAGAAAACCACCTTATGCTTGCTTAAGTGGAAAGGTGAGTTGGGGTTATGCATAAACCAGAAATTGAAATTAGCACAAATACCGTTCCATAAGCCAAATACGTAATAGGCAAGACCTACTCCTTGCTCAGCGAAATGGACTCAAAACCCCATATTCAATGCCTAGGCATATACATGACTAGTAAGAATCTTAAAACCTATGGATTTATATGTCTCCATAAGAGAATCAAGCATGTGTAAACTGGCATAAACGCAGCAGTGAAAATCCACTAAATCCCATTATAAAAATACATTTCTTAAACAAAACACAATGACAGTGAAATAGAGAGCAATTCTTAGATAATTCATTCAGGGCTTGTGATGCAAGCTGGATTTTCAACTTCTACACCCGGAGCGGGGTGACACATAAGTCTGGACACTTGGGGCTGATAGGATTGCTGAGGTTCGGTGAGCAAATGCAGACCCTGTGAAGTCATATTGCATGGTACCCATTCCATGGGTGCCAACTCTCCTGGTATAAGGGACTATTTCTTCCGCTAAAACATGCATGGGGAACCCAGAGTATGGTCCACCGTATGATCGGGAAAAGTTTTTAAATGTATCTCCGGTACTGGTACTTGGGTTCAACATTCCAGTTTGTTTACTAACACTCTCCCCACTTGGAGAGTCAGTGCCTTTAACCTCCTGTTTGACCCAGTTTGCAATTTCTGTGGAAGATGACGTGTAATAGGGAGAACCAATGAGAGACTAGCTGTAGCTGTCTGGCCCGGCAAATTTAACTCTCATGTCCCACCAGGAAGAGGAATTAACCAAAGGCTCAGTGTGCAGTGTGGGAACAAGATTACAGCTTGAAGTGATCTAGTGGTTTTGCGGCCAGCTCACATGAAAGCGAGTTGAAGAAAGGAGCTCAGGGGCACTGTAATTCACAAACCTGCCAACATATAAATGACAGCTATCGTCCAAAATTATATTGAAGTAAGGCTACCAAGAGGACTTGAAAGCGGGGCACAATTGCAGTTAACCGATTTCAGGAGGTAGACTGGAATTGCATTTAAAGCATAAGAAAAGAGGCAGAACGTCGACAATGATGCACTTGTCCAAAAAGGGCATATGCGTTTTTTCCTGAATATACTCAGGAAAGAACGCATACGCCCTTTTTGGCCAACCAAGCAAGCTTACAAAGGAAATCTGCACTACAATGAAGTCTCACTTCCCCCCGGTCAAAAGGGCCATCTGAAAAAAGTGTAAAACCCAGAAAGGCAGGACAGGCCATGGAGAACAGGGAGCCTTATATGCTGATGGGCGGGATGTAAATTGCCAACAGCCACTCTGGAGAAGTGTATGGTGTTTCCTGAAACATCGAAAAAACAAAGTAACAGAGCCTAGGGCACTTCCACTTATGGTTCTATGGCTTAGGGAAATTAAAATCAAAAAGACACATCCACCCCAATTGTGGGACAGCTGTGTTTACAAGAACCTCGTTTACGGTACCATTTCAATATCCCAGAAAGCGAAAAATTGATAAAGAAGTTGTGGTACTTACGTAAAATGCAATATCACTCAGCAATGAAAGCTATGTTATGAGGCCCATAGCAGCATAATGAGTGGATCCAGGTACGATGATTCTAAGTGAAATAAGTCACACAGAAAAAGAAATATCATAAGATATCTCTAATACACGAAATGTAAACTTGGCTACACAGGAACTGAATTACAAAACAGAACAGTGTCTCAAACTTAGAATACCAACTTATGCTTGCTTAAGGGGAAAGGTGAGTTGGGGAGCTTCATAAAACCAGAGATTGAAATTAGCACAGATACCATTCCATAAGCCAATTATGTAATAGACCAGACCTACTCCTGGCTCAAGGAAAAGGACTCAACACCCCATATTCAACGCCTAGGAATATACCTGACTAGTAAGAATCTTAAAACCTATGGATTTATATGTCTCTGTAAGAGAATCATGCATGTGTACAGAGGCATAAAAGCAGTAGTGAAAATCAGATAAATCCCATTATAAAAATAAATTCCTTAAAGAAAACACAATGACAGTGAAATAGAGAGCAATTCTTAAATAATTCATTCAGGGCTTGTGATGCAACCTGGATTTACCACATCTACACCCAGAGCTTGGTGACACATAAGGCTGGACACTTGGGGCTGATAGGATTGCTGAGATTCGGTGAGCAAATGCAGACCCTTTGAAGTCATATTGCATGGTACCCATTCCATGGGTCCCAACTCTCCTGGTTTAAGGGATTCTTCCTTCAGCTAAAACATGCATGGGGAACCCAGAGTATGGTCTGCAGTGTGATCGGGAAACGTTTTTAAATGCATCTCAGATTTCTTCCCCTGGTACTCGGGTTCAACATTGCAGACCCTTTACTAACATTCTCCCCACTTGGAGAGTCAGTGTCTTTAACCTCCTGTTTGGCCCAGTTTGCAATTCCTGTGGAAGATGAACTGGAATAGGGAGAACCAATGAGAGACTAGCTGGAGGTGTCCTGACGGGCAAATTGAACTCTCATTTCCCACCAGGAAGAGGAATTAACCAAAGGCTCAGCGTGCCAGGCTGGAAACAGATTAGGGCCTGAAGCAATCCTGCGGGTTCGTGGCCAGCTCAAAAAAAGCGAGTTGAAGAAAGGAGCTCAGAGGCACTGTAATTCGCAAACCTGCAGAGTTATAAATGACAGCTATCGTCCAAAAATATATGGAAGTAAGGTTGCCAAGAGGACTTGAAAGCGGGACAGAATTGCAGGAAACCGATTTTAGGAGGTAGACTGGAATTGCATTTAAAGCATAGGAAAAGAGGCAGAACGTCGACAGTGATGCACTTGGCCAAAAAGGGCGTATGCGTTTTTTCCTGGATATATTCAGGAAAAAACGCATACGCCCTTTTTGGCCAACCAAGCAAGCTTGCAAAGCAAATCGCCACTACAATGATGTCTCACTGCCCCCGGTTAAAAGGGCCATCTGAAAAAAGAGTAAAATCCAGAAAGGCAGGACAGGCCATGGAGAACAGGGAGCCTTGTTATGCTGATGGGCATGATGTAAATTGCCAACAGCCACTCTGGAGAAGTGTATGGTGTTTCCTGAAACATCTAAAAAACAAAGCAACAGAGCCTAGGGCACTTCCACTTATGGTCCTATAGCTTAGGGAAATTAAAATGAAAAAGACACAGCCACCCCAGAGTTTGGCATGGCTCTGTTTACATGGACCTCGTTTATGGTAGAAGTTCAATATCCCAGAAAGCAAAAAATCGATAAAGAAGTTGTGGTACTTACGTACAATGCAATATCACTCAGCAATGAAATCTATGTCATCAGGCCCATAGCAGTATAATGAGTGGATTCAGTTACCATGATTCTAAGTAAATAAGTCACACAGAAAAAGAAACATCATAAGATATCACTAATAAACGGAATGTAAACTTGGCTACACAGGACCTGAATTACAAAACAGAACAGGGTCTCAAATGTAGAAAACCACCTTATGCTTGCTTAAGTGGAAAGGTGAGTTGGGGTTTTGCATAAACCAGAAATTGAAATTAGCACAAATACCGTTCCATAAGCCAAATACATAATAGGCAAGACCTACTCCTTGCTCAGCGAAATGGACTCAAAACCCCATATTCAATGCCTAGGAATATACCTGACTAGTAAGAATCTTAAAACCTATGGATTTATATGTCTCCATAAGAGAATCAAGCATGTGTAAACTGGCATAAAGGCAGCAGTGAAAATCCACTAAATCCCATTATAAAAATACATTTCTTAAACAAAACACAATGACAGTGAAATAGAGAGCAATTCTTAGATAATTCATTCAGGGCTTGTGATGCAAGCTGGATTTTCAACTTCTACACCCAGAGCGGGGTGACACATAAGTCTGGACACTTGGGGCTGATAGGATTGGTGAGGTTCGGTGAGCAAATGCAGACCCTGTGAAGTCATATTGCATGGTACCCATTCCATGGGTGCCAACTCTCCAGGTATAAGGGACTATTTCTTCCGCTAAAACATGCATGGGGAACCCAGAGTATGGTCCACCGTATGATCGGGAAAAGTTTTTAAATGTATCTCCGGTACTGGTACTCGGGTTCAACATTCCAGTTTGTTTACTAACACTCTCCCCACTTGGAGAGTCAGTGCCTTTAACCTCCTGTTTGACCCAGTTTGCAATTTCTGTGGAAGATGACGTGTAATAGGGAGAACTGATGAGAGACTAGCTGTAGCTGTCTGGCCCGGCAAATTTAACTCTCATGTCCCACCAGGAAGAGGAATTAACCAAAGGCTCAGTGTGCAGTGTGGGAACAAGATTACGGCCTGAAGTGATCTAGTGGTTTTGCGGCCAGCTCACATGAAAGCGAGTTGAAGAAAGGAGCTCAGGGGCACTGTAATTCACAAACCTGCCGACATATAAATGACAGCTATCGTTCAAAATTATATTGAAGTAAGGCTACCAAGAGGACTTGAAAGCGGGGCACAATTGCAGTTACCCGATTTCAGGAGGTAGACTGGAATTGCATTTAAAGCATAAGAAAAGAGGCAGAACGTCGACAATGATGCACTTGGCCAAAAAGGGCGTATGCGTTTTTTCCTGAATATATTCAGGAAAGAACGCATATGCCCTTTTTGGCCAACCAAGCAAGCTTGCAAAGGAAATCTGCACTACAATGAAGTCTCACTTCCCCCCTGTCAAAAGGGCCATCTGAAAAAAGTATAAAACCCAGAAAGGCAGGACAGGCCATGGAGAACAGGGAGCCTTATATGCTGATGGGCGGGATGTAAATTGCCAACAGCCACTCTGGAGAAGTGTATGGTGTTTCCTGAAACATCGAAAAAACAAAGTAACAGAGCCTAGGGCACTTCCACTTATGGTTCTATGGCTTAGGGAAATTAACATCAAAAAGACACATCCACCTCAATTGTGGGACAGCTGTGTTTACAAGAACCTCGTTTACGGTACCATTTCAATATCCCAGAAAGCGAAAAATGGATAAAGAAGTTGTGGTACTTACGTAAAATGCAATATCACTCAGCAATGAAAGCTATGTTATGAGGCCCATAGCAGCATAATGAGTGGATCCAGGTACGATGATTCTAAGTGAAATAAGTCACACAGAAAAAGAAACATCATAAGATATCTCTAATACACGAAATGTAAACTTGGCTACACAGGAACTGAATTACAAAACAGAACAGTGTCTCAAACTTAGAATACCAACTTATGCTTGCTTAAGGGGAAAGGTGAGTTGGGGAGCTTCATAAAACCAGAGATTGAAATTAGCACAGATACCGTTCCATAAGCCAATTATGTAATAGACCAGACCTACTCCTGGCTCAAGGAAAAGGACTCAACACCCCATATTCAACGCCTAGGAATATACCTGACTAGTAAGAATCTTAAAACCTATGGATTTATATGTCTCTGTAAGAGAATCATGCATGTGTACAGAGGCATAAAAGCAGTAGTGAAAATCAGATAAATCCCATTATAAAAATAAATTCCTTAAAGAAAACACAATGACAGTGAAATAGAGAGCAATTCTTAAATAATTCATTCAGGGCTTGTGATGCAACCTGGATTTACCACATCTACACCCAGAGCTTGGTGACACATAAGGCTGGACACTTGGGGCTGATAGGATTGCTGAGATTCGGTGAGCAAATGCAGACCTTTTGAAGTCATATTGCATGGTACCCATTCCATGGGTCCCAACTCTCCTGGTTTAAGGGATTCTTCCTTCAGCTAAAACATGCATGGGGAACCCAGAGTATGGTCTGCAGTGTGATCGGGAAACGTTTTTAAATGCATCTCAGATTTCTTCCCCTGGTACTCGGGTTCAACATTGCAGACCCTTTACTAACATTCTCCCCACTTGGAGAGTCAGTGTCTTTAACCTCCTGTTTGGCCCAGTTTGCAATTCCTGTGGAAGATGAACTGGAATAGGGAGAACCAATGAGAGACTAGTTGGAGGTGTCCTGACGGGCAAATTGAACTTTCATTTCCCACCAGGAAGAGGAATTAACCAAAGGCTCAGCGTGCCAGGCTGGAAACAGATTAGGGCCTGAAGCAATCCTGCGGGTTCGTGGCCAGCTCAAAAGAAGGCGAGTTGAAGAAAGGAGCTCAGGGGCACTGTAATTCGCAAACCTGCAGAGTTATAAATGACAGCTATCGTCCAAAAATATATTGAAGTAAGGCTGCCAAGAGGACTTGAAAGCGGGGCAGAATTACAGGAAACCGATTTTAGGAGGTAGACCTGAATTGCATTTAAAGCATAGGAAAAGAGGCAGAACGTCGACAGTGATGCACTTGGCCAAAAAAGGGCGTATGCGTTTTTTCCTGAATATATTCAGGAAAAAACGCATACGCCCTTTTTGGCCAACCAAGCAAGCTTGCGATGGAAATGTGCACTACATTGATGTCTCACTGCCCCCGGTTAAAAGAGCCATCTGAAAAAAGAGTAAAATCCAGAAAGGCAGGACAGGCCATGGAGAACAGGGAGCCTTGTTATGCTGATGGGCGGGATGTAAATTGCCAACAGCCACTCTGGAGAAGTGTATGGTGTTTCCTGAAACATCTAAAAAACAAAGCAACAGAGCCTAGGGCACTTCCACTTATGGTCCTATAGCTTAGGGAAATTAAAATGAAAAAGACACAGCCATCCCAGAGTTTGGCATGGCTCTGTTTACAAGGACCTCATTTATGGTAGAAGTTCAATATCCCAGAAAGCAAAAAATCGATAAAGAAGTTGTGGTACTTACGTACAATGCAATATCACTCAGCAATGAAATCTATGTCATCAGGCCCATAGCAGTATAATGAGTGGATTCAGTTACCATGATTCTAAGTAAATAAGTCACACAGAAAAAGAAACATCATAAGATATCACTAATACACGGAATGTAAACTTGGCTACACAGGTCCTGAATTACAAAACAGAACAGGGTCTCAAATGTAGAAAACCACCTTATGCTTGCTTAAGTGGAAAGGTGAGTTGGGGTTTTGCATAAACCAGAAATTGAAATTAGCACAAATACCGTTCCATAAGCCAAATACGTAATAGGCAAGACCTACTCCTTGCTCAGCGAAATGGACTCAAAACCCCATATTCAATGCCTAGGCATATACATGACTAGTAAGAATCTTAAAAGCTATGGATTTATATGTCTCCATAAGAGAATCAAGCATGTGTAAACTGGCATAAATGCAGCAGTGAAAATCCACTAAATCCCATTATAAAAATACATTTCTTAAACAAAACACAATGACAGTGAAATAGAGAGCAATTCTTAGATAATTCATTCAGGGCTTGTGATGCAAGCTGGATTTTCAACTTCTACAACCGGTGCGGGGTGACACATAAGTCTGGACACTTGGAGCTGATAGGATTGCTGAGGTTCGGTGAGCAAATGCAGACCCTGTGAAGTCATATTGCATGGTACCCATTCCATGGGTGCCAACTCTCCAGGTATAAGGGACTATTTCTTCCGCTAAAACATGCATGGGGAACCCAGAGTATGGTCCACCGTATGATCGGGAAAAGTTTTTAAATGTATCTCCGGTACTGGTACTCGGGTTCAACATTCCAGTTTGTTTACTAACACTCTCCCCACTTGGAGAGTCAGTGCCTTTAACCTCCTGTTTCACCCAGTTTGCAATTTCTGTGGAAGATGACGTGTAATAGGGAGAACCAATGAGAGACTAGCTGTAGCTGTCTGGCCCGGCAAATTTAACTCTCATGTCCCACCAGGAAGAGGAATTAACCAAAGGCTCAGTGTGCAGTGTGGGAACAAGATTACGGCCTGAAGTGATCTAGTGGTTTTGCGGCCAGCTCACATGAAAGCGAGTTGAAGAAAGGAGCTCAGGGACACTGTAAATCACAAACCTGCCGACATATAAATGACAGCTATCGTCCAAAAATATATTGAAGTAAGGCTGCCAAGAGGACTTGAAAGCGGGGCAGAATTACAGGAAACCGATTTTAGGAGGTAGACCTGAATTGCATTTAAAGCATAGGAAAAGAGGCAGAACGTCCACAGTGATGCACTTGGCCAAAAAAGGGCGTATGCGTTTTTTCCTGAATATATTCAGGAAAAAACTCATACACCCTTTTTGGCCAACCAAGCAAGCTTGCGATGGAAATGTGCACTACATTGATGTCTCACTGCCCCCGGTTAAAAGAGCCATCTGAAAAAAGAGTAAAATCCAGAAAGGCAGGACAGGCCATGGAGAACAGGGAGCCTTGTTATGCTGATGGGCGGGATGTAAATTGCCAACAGCCACTCTGGAGAAGTGTATGGTGTTTCCTGAAACATCTAAAAAACAAAGCAACAGAGCCTAGGGCACTTCCACTTATGGTCCTATAGCTTAGGGAAATTAAAATGAAAAAGACACAGCCACCCCAGTGTTTGGCATGGCTCTGTTTACAAGGACCTCGTTTATGGTAGAAGTTCAATATCCCAGAAAGCAAAAAATCAATAAAGAAGTTGTGGTACTTACGTACAATGCAATATCACTCAGCAATGAAATCTATGTCATCAGGCCCATAGCAGTATAATGAGTGGATTCAGTTACCATGATTCTAAGTAAATAAGTCACACAGAAAAAGAAACATCATAAGATATCACTAATACACGGAATGTAAACTTGGCTACACAGGAACTGAATTACAAATCAGAACAGGGTCTCAAATGTAGAAAACCACCTTATGCTTGCATAAGTGGAAAGGTGAGTTGGGGTGCTGCCTAAACCAGAAATTGAAATTAGCACAAATACCGTTCCATAAGCCAAATACGTAATAGGCAAGACCTACTCCTTGCTCAGCGAAATGGACTCAAAACCCCATATTCAATGCCTAGGCATATACATGACTAGTAAGAATCTTAAAAGCTATGGATTTATATGTCTCCATAAGAGAATCAAGCATGTGTAAACTGGCATAAACGCAGCAGTGAAAATCCACTAAATCCCATTATAAAAATACATTTCTTAAACAAAACACAATGACAGTGAAATAGAGAGCAATTCTTAGATAATTCATTCAGGGCTTGTGATGCAAGCTGGATTTTCAACTTCTACACCCGGAGCGGGGTGACACATAAGTCTGGACACTTGGGGCTGATAGGATTGCTGAGGTTCGGTGAGCAAATGCAGACCCTGTGAAGTCATATTGCATGGTACCCATTCCATGGGTGCCAACTCTCCAGGTATAAGGGAGTATTTCTTCCGCTAAAACATGCATGGGGAACCCAGAGTATGGTCCACCGTATGATCGGGAAAAGTTTTTAAATGTATCTCCGGTACTGGTACTTGGGTTCAACATTCCAGTTTGTTTACTAACACTCTCCCCACTTGGAGAGTCAGTGCCTTTAACCTCCTGTTTGACCCAGTTTGCAATTTCTGTGGAAGATGACGTGTAATAGGGAGAACCAATGAGAGACTAGCTGTAGCTGTCTGGCCCGGCAAATTTAACTCTCATGTCCCACCAGGAAGAGGAATTAACCAAAGGCTCAGTGTGCAGTGTGGGAACAAGATTACGGCCTGAAGTGATCTAATGGTTTTGCGGCCAGCTCACATGAAAGCGAGTTGAAGAAAGGAGCTCAGGGACACTGTAATTCACAAACCTGCCGACATATAAATGACAGCTATCGTCCAAAATTATATTGAAGTAAGGCTGCCAAGAGGACTTGAAAGCGGGGCACAATTGCAGTTAACCGATTTCAGGAGGTAGACTGGAATTGCATTTAAAGCATAAGAAAAGAGGCAGAACGTCGACAATGATGCACTTGGCCAAAAAGGGCATATGCGTTTTTTCCTGAATATATTCAGGAAAGAACGCATATGCCCTTTTTGGCCAACCAAGCAAGCTTGCAAAGGAAATCTGCACTACAATGACGTCTCACTTCCCCCCGGTCAAAAGGGCCATCTGAAAAAAGTGTAAAACCCAGAAAGGCAGGACAGGCCATGGAGAACAGGGAGCCTTATATGCTGATGGGCGGGATGTAAATTGCCAACAGCCACTCTGGAGAAGTGTATGGTGTTTCCTGAAACATCGAAAAAACAAAGTAACAGAGCCTAGGGCACTTCCACTTATGGTTCTATGGCTTAGGGAAATTAAAATCAAAAAGACACATCCACCCCAATTGTGGGACAGCTGTGTTTACAAGAACCTCGTTTACGGTACCATTTCAATATCCCAGAAAGCGAAAAATGGATAAAGAAGTTGTGGTACTTACGTAAAATGCAATATCACTCAGCAATGAAAGCTATGTTATGAGGCCCGTAGCAGCATAATGAGTGGATCCAGGTACGATGATTCTAAGTGAAATAAGTCACACAGAAAAAGAAACATCATAAGATATCTCTAATACACGAAATGTAAACTTGGCTACACAGGAACTGAATTACAAAACAGAACAGTGTCTCAAACTTAGAATACCAACTTATGCTTGTTTAAGGGGAAAGGTGAGTTGGGGAGCTTCATAAAACCAGAGATTGAAATTAGCACAGATACCGTTCCATAAGCCAATTATGTAATAGACCAGACCTACTCCTGGTTCAAGGAAAAGGACTCAACACCCCATATTCAACGCCTAGGAATATACCTGACTAGTAAGAATCTTAAAACCTATGGATTTATATGTCTCTGTAAGAGAATCATGCATGTATACAGAGGCAAAAAAGCAGTAGTGAAAATCAGATAAATCCCATTATAAAAATAAATTCCTTAAAGAAAACACAATGACAGTGAAATAGAGAGCAATTCTTAAATAATTCATTCAGGGCTTGTGATGCAACCTGGATTTACCACATCTACACCCAGAGCTTGGTGACACATAAGGCTGGACACTTGGGGCTGATAGGATTGCTGAGATTTGGTGAGCAAATGCAGACCCTTTGAAGTCATATTGCATGGTACCCATTCCATGGGTCCCAACTCTCCTGGTTTAAGGGATTCTTCCTTCAGCTAAAACATGCATGGGGAACCCAGAGTATGGTCTGCAGTGTGATCGGGAAACGTTTTTAAATGCATCTCAGATTTCTTCCCCGGGTACTCGGGTTCAACATTGCAGACCCTTTACTAACATTCTCCCCACTTGGAGAGTCAGTGTCTTTAACCTCCTGTTTGGCCCAGTTTGCAATTCCTGTGGAAGATGAACTGGAATAGGGAGAACCAATGAGAGACTAGCTGGAGGTGTCCTGACGGGCAAATTGAACTCTCATTTCCCACCAGGAAGAGGAATTAACCAAAGGCTCAGCGTGCCAGGCTGGAAACAGATTAGGGCCTGAAGCAATCCTGCGGGTTCGTGGCCAGCTCAAAAGAAAGCGAGTTGAAGAAAGGAGCTCAGGGGCACTGTAATTCGCAAACCTGCAGAGTTATAAATGACAGCTATCGTCCAAAAATATATTGAAGTAAGGCTGCCAAGAGGACTTGAAAGCGGGGCAGAATTGCAAGAAACCGATTTTAGGAGGTAGACTGGAATTGCATTTAAAGCATAGGAAAAGAGGCAGAACGTCGACAGTGATGCACTTGGCGAAAAAGGGCGTATGCGTTTTTTCCTGAATATATTCAGGAAAAAACGCATACGCCCTTTTTGGCCAACCAAGCAAGCTTGCGAAGGAAATCTGCACTACAATGATATCTCACTGCCCCCTGTTAAAAGGGCCATCTGAAAAAAGAGTAAAATCCAGAAAGGCAGGACAGGCCATGGAGAACAGGGAGCCTTGTTATGCTGATGGGCATGATGTAAATTGCCAACAGCCACTCTGGAGAAGTGTATGGTGTTCCTGAAACATCTAAAAAACAAAGCAACAGAGCCTAGGGCACTTCCACTTATGGTCCTATAGCTTAGGGAAATTAAAATGAAAAAGACACAGCCACCCCAGAGTTTGGCATGGCTCTGTTTACAAGGACCTCGTTTAAGGTAGAAGTTCAATATCCCAGAAAGCGAAAAATCGATAAAGAAGTTGTGGTACTTACGTACAATGCAATATCACTCAGCAATGAAATCTATGTCATCAAGCCCATAGCAGTATAATGAGTGGATTCAGGTACGATGATTCTAAGTGAAATAAGTCACACAGAAAAAGAAACATCATAAGATATCACTAATACACGGAATGTAAACTTGGCTACACAGGAACTGAATTACAAAACAGAACAGGGTCTCAAATGTAGAAAACCACCTTATGCTTGCTTAAGTGGAAAGGTGAGTTGGGGTGCTGCGTAAACCAGAAATTGAAATTAGCACAAATACCGTTCCATAAGCCAAATACGTAATAGGCAAGACCTACTCCTTGCTCAGCGAAATGGACTCAAAACCCCATATTCAATGCCTAGGAATATACCTGACTAGTAAGAATCTTAAAACCTATGGATTTATATGTCTCCATAAGAGAATCAAGCATGTGTAAACTGGCATAAACGCAGCAGTGAAAATCCACTAAATCCCATTATAAAAATACATTTCTTAAACAAAACACAATGACAGTGAAATAGAGAGCAATTCTTAGATAATTCATTCAGGGCTTGTGATGCAAGCTGGATTTTCAACTTCTACACCCGGAGCGGGGTGACACATAAGTCTGGACACTTGGGGCTGATAGGATTGGTGAGGTTCGGTGAGCAAATGCAGACCCTGTGAAGTCATATTGCATGGTACGCATTCCATGGGTGCCAACTCTCCAGGTATAAGGGACTATTTCTTCCACTAAAACATGCATGGGGAACCCAGAGTATGGTCCACCGTATGATCGGGAAAAGTTTTTAAATGTATCTCCGGTACTGGTACTCGGGTTCAACATTCCAGTTTGTTTACTAACACTCTCCCCACTTGGAGAGTCAGTGCCTTTAACCTCCTGTTTGACCCAGTTTGCAATTTCTGTGGAAGATGACGTGTAATAGGGAGAACCAATGAGAGACTAGCTGTAGCTGTCTGGCCCGGCAAATTTAACTCTCATGTCCCACCAGGAAGAGGAATTAACCAAAGGCTCAGTGTGCAGTGTGGGAACAAGATTACGGCCTGAAGTGATCTAGTGGTTTTGCGGCCAGCTCACATGAAAGCGAGTTGAAGAAAGGAGCTCAGGGACACTGTAATTCACAAACCTGCCGACATATAAATGACAGCTATCGTCCAAAATTATATTGAAGTAAGGCTACCAAGAGGACTTGAAAGCGGGGCACAATTGCAGTTAACCGATTTCAGGAGGTAGACTGGAATTGCATTTAAAGCATAAGAAAAGAGGCAGAACGTCGACAATGATGCACTTGGCCAAAAAGGGCGTATGCGTTTTTTCCTGAATATATTCAGGAAAGAACGCATACGCCCTTTTTGGCCAACCAAGCAAGCTTGCAAAGGAAATCTGCACTACAATGAAGTCTCACTTCCCCCCGGTCAAAAGGGCCATCTGAAAAAAGTGTAAAACCCAGAAAGGCAGGACAGGCCATGGAGAACAGGGAGCCTTATATGCTGATGGGCGGGATGTAAATTGCCAACAGCCACTCTGGAGAAGTGTATGGTGTTTCCTGAAACATCGAAAAAACAAAGTAACAGAGCCTCGGGCACTTCCACTTATGGTTCTATGGCTTAGGGAAATTAACATCAAAAAGACACATCCACCCCAATTGTGGGACAGCTGTGTTTACAAGAACCTCGTTTACGGTACCATTTCAATATCCCAGAAAGCGAAAAATGGATAAAGAAGTTGTGGTACTTACGTAAAATGCAATATCACTCAGCAATGAAATCTATGTTATGAGGCCCGTAGCAGCATAATGAGTGGATCCAGGTACGATGATTCCAAGTGAAATAAGTCACACAGAAAAAGAAACATCATAAGATATCTCTAATACACAAAATGTAAACTTGGCTACACAGGAACTGAATTACAAAACAGAACAGTGTCTCAAACTTAGAATACCACCTTATGCTTGCTTAAGGGGAAAGGTGAGTTGGGGAGCTTCATAAAACCAGAGATTGAAATTAGCACAGATACCATTCCATAAGCCAATTATGTAATAGACCAGACCTACTCCTGGCTCAAGGAAAAGGACTCAACACCCCATATTCAACACTTAGGAATATACCTGACTAGTAAGAATCTTAAAACCTATGGATTTATATGTCTCTGTAAGAGAATCATGCATATGTACAGCGGCATAAAAGCAGTAGTGAAAATCAGATAAATCCCATTATAAAAATAAATTCCTTAAAGAAAACACAATGACAGTGAAATAGAGAGCAATTCTTAAATAATTCATTCAGGGCTTGTGATGCAACCTGGATTTACCACATCTACACCCAGAGCTTGGTGACACATAAGTCTGGACACTTGGGGCTGATAGGATTGGTGAGATTCGGTGAGCAAATGCAGACCCTTTGAAGTCATATTGCATGGTACCCATTCCATGGGTCCCAACTCTCCTGGTTTAAGGGATTCTTCCTTCAGCTAAAACATGCATGGGGAACCCAGAGTATGGTCTGCAGTGTGATTGGGAAACGTTATTAAATGCATCTCAGATTTCTTCCCCTGCTACTCGGGTTCAACTTTGCAGACCCTTTACTAACATTCTCCCCACTTGGAGAGTCAGTGTCTTTAACCTCCTGTTTGGCCCAATTTGCAATTCCTGTGGAAGATGAACTGGAATAGGGAGAACCAATGAGAGACTAGCTGGAGGTGTCCTGACGGGCAAATTGAACTCTCATTTCCCACCAGGAAGAGGAATTAACCAAAGGCTCAGCGTGCCAGGCTGGAAACAGATTAGGGCCTGAAGCAATCCTGCGGGTTCGTGGCCAGCTCAAAAGAAAGCGAGTTGAAGAAAGGAGCTCAGGGGCACTGTAATTCGCAAACCTGCAGAGTTATAAATGACAGCTATCGTCCAAAAATATATTGAAGTAAGGCTGCCAAGAGGACTTGAAAGCAGGGCAGAATTGCAGGAAACCGATTTCAGGAGGTAGACTGGAATTGCATTTAAAGCATAGGAAAAGAGGCAGAACGTCGACAGTGATGCACTTGGCCAAAAAGGGCGTATGCGTTTTTTCCTGAATATATTCAGGAAAAAACGCATACGCCCTTTTTGGCCAACCAAGCAAGCTTGCGAAGGAAATCGGCACTACAATGATGTCTCACTGCCCCCGGTTAAGAGGGCCATCTGAAAATAGAGTAAAATTCAGAAAGGCAGGACAGGCCATGGAGAACTGGGAGCCTTGTTATGCTGATGGGCATGATGGAAATTGCCAACAGCCACTCTGGAGAAGTGTATAGTGTTTCCTGAAACATCTAAAAAACAAAGCAACAGAGCCTAGGGACTTCCACTTACGGTCCTATAGCTTAGGGAAATTAAAATCAAAAAGACACAGCCACCCCAGAGTTTGGCATGGCTCTGTTTACAAGGACCTCGTTTACGGTAGAAGTTCAATATCCCAGAAAGCAAAAAATCGATAAAGAAGTTGTGGTACTTATGTACAATGCAATATCACTCAGCAATGAAATCTATGTCATCAGGCCCATAGCAGTATAATGAGTGGATTCAGGTACGATGATTCTAAGTGAAATAAGTCACACAGAAAAAGAAACATCATAAGATATCACTAATACACGGAATGTAAACTTGGCTACATAGGAACTGAATTACAAAACAGAACAGGGTCTCAAATGTAGAAAACCACCTTATGCTTGCTTAAGTGGAAAGGTGAGTTGGGGTGCTGCATAAACCAGAAATTGAAATTAGCACAAATACCGTTCCATAAGCCAAATACGTAATAGGCAAGACCTACTCCTTGCTCAGCGAAATGGACTCAAAACCCCATATTCAATGCCTAGGAATATACCTGACTAGTAAGAATCTTAAAACCTATGGATTTATATGTCTCCATAAGAGAATCAAGCATGTGTAAACTGGCATAAACGCAGCAGTGAATATCCACTAAATCCCATTATAAAAATACATTTCTTAAACAAAACACAATGACAGTGAAATAGAGAGCAATTCTTAGATAATTCATTCAGGGCTTGTGATGCAAGCTGGATTTTCAACTTCTACACCCGGAGCGGGGTGACACATAAGTCTGGACACTTGGGGCTGATAGGATTGGTGAGGTTCGGTGAGCAAATGCAGACCCTGTGAAGTCATATTGCACGGTACCCATTCCATGGGTGCCAACTCTCCAGGTATAAGGGACTATTTCTTCCGCTAAAACATGCATGGGGAACCCAGAGTATGGTCCACCGTATGATCGGGAAAAGTTTTTAAATGTATCTCCGGTACTGGTACTCGGGTTCAACATTCCAGTTTGTTTACTAACACTCTCCCCACTTGGAGAGTCAGTGCCTTTAACCTCCTGTTTGACCCAGTTTGCAATTTCTGTGGAAGATGACGTGTAATAGGGAGAAGCAATGAGAGACTAGCTGTAGCTGTCTGGCCCGGCAAATTTAACTCTCATGTCCCACCAGGAAGAGGAATTAACCAAAGGCTCAGTGTGCAGTGTGGGAACAAGATTACGGCCTGAAGTGATCTAGTGGTTTTGCGGCCAGCTCACATGAAAGCGAGTTGAAGAAAGGAGCTCAGGGACACTGTAATTCACAAACCTGCCGACATATAAATGACAGCTATCGTCCAAAATTATATTGAAGTAAGGCTACCAAGAGGACTTGAAAGCGGGGCACAATTGCAGTTAACCGATTTCAGGAGGTAGACTGGAATTGCATGTAAAGCATAAGAAAAGAGGCAGAACGTCGACAATGATGCACTTGGCCAAAAAGGGCGTATGTGTTTTTTCCTGAATATATTCAGGAAAGAACGCATATGCCCTTTTTGGCCAACCAAGCAAGCTTGCAAAGGAAATCTGCACTACAATGAAGTCTCACTTCCCCTCGGTCAAAAGGGTCATCTGAAAAAAGTGTAAAACCCAGAAAGGCAGGACAGGCCATGGAGAACAGGGAGCCTTATATGCTGATGAGCAGGATGTAAATTGCCAACAGCCACTCTGGAGAAGTGTATGGTGTTTCCTGAAACATCGAAAAAACAAAGTAACAGAGCCGAGGGCACTTCCACTTATGGTTCTATGGCTTAGGGAAATTAAAATCAAAAAGACACATCCACCCCAATTGTGCGACAGCTGTGTTTACAAGAACCTCGTTTACGGTACCATTTCAATATCCCAGAAAGTGAAAAATGGATAAAGAAGTTGTGGTACTTACGTAAAATGCAATATCACTCAGCAATGAAATCTATGTTATGAGGCCCGTAGCAGCATAACGAGTGGATCCAGGTACGATGATTCTAAGTGAAATAAGTCACACAGAAAAAGAAACATCATAAGATATCTTTAATACACGAAATGTAAACTTGGCTACACAGGAACTGAATTACAAAACAGAACAGTGTCTCAAACTTAGAATACCACCTTATGCTTGCTTAAGGGGAAAGGTGAGTTGGGGAGCTTCATAAAACCAGAGATTGAAATTAGCACTGATACCGTTCCATAAGCCAATTATGTAATAGACCAGACCTACTCCTGGCTCAAGGAAAAGGACTCAACACCCCATATTCAACGCCTAGGAATATACCTGACTAGTAAGAATCTTAAAACCTATGGATTTATATGTCTCTGTAAGAGAATCATGCATGTGTACAGAGGCATAAAAGCAGTAGTGAAAATCAGATAAATCCCATTATAAAAATAAATTCCTTAAAGAAAACACAATGACAGTGAAATAGAGAGCAATTCTTAAATAATTCATTCAGGGCTTGTGATGCAACCTGGATTTACCACATCTACACCCAGAGCTTGGTGACACATAAGGCTGGACACTTGGGGCTGATAGGATTGGTGAGATTCGGTGAGCAAATGCAGACCCTTTGAAGTCATATTGCATGGTACCCATTCCATGGGTCCCAACTCTCCTGGTTTAAGGGATTCTTCCTTCAGCTAAAACATGCATGGGGAACCCAGAGTATGGTCTGCAGTGTGATCGGGAAACGTTATTAAATGCATCTCAGATTTCTTCCCCTGCTACTCGGGTTCAACTTTGCAGACCCTTTACTAACATTCTCCCCACTTGGAGAGTCAGTGTCTTTAACCTCCTGTTTGGCCCAATTTGCAATTCCTGTGGAAGATGAACTGGAATAGGGAGAACCAATGAGAGACTAGCTGGAGGTGTCCTGACGGGCAAATTGAACTCTCATTTCCCACCAGGAAGAGGAATTAACCAAAGGCTCAGCGTGCCAGGCTGGAAACAGATTAGGGCCTGAAGCAATCCTGCGGGTTCGTGGCCAGCTCAAAAGAAAGCGAGTTGAAGAAAGGAGCTCAGGGGCACTGTAATTCGCAAACCTGCAGAGTTATAAATGACAGCCATCATCCAAAAATATATTGAAGTAAGGCTGCCAAGAGGACTTGAAAGCGGGGCAGAATTGCAGGAAACTGATTTCAGGAGGTAGACTGGAATTGCATTTAAAGCATAGGAAAAGAGGCAGAACGTCGACAGTGATGCACTTGGCCAAAAAGGGCGTATGCGTTTTTTCCTGAATATATTCAGGAAAAAACGCATACGCCCTTTTTGGCCAACCAAGCAAGCTTGCGAAGGAAATCGGCACTACAATGATGTCTCACTGCCCCCGGTTAAGAGGGCCATCTGAAAAAAGAGTAAAATTCAGAAAGGCAGGACAGGCCATGGAGAACTGGGAGCCTTGTTATGCTGATGGGCATGATGGAAATTGCCAACAGCCACTCTGGAGAAGTGTATAGTGTTTCCTGAAACATCTAAAAAACAAAGCAACAGAGCCTAGGGACTTCCACTTATGGTCCTATAGCTTAGGGAAATTAAAATCAAAAAGACACAGCCACCCCAGAGTTTGGCATGGCTCTGTTTACAAGGACCTCGTTTACGGTAGAAGTTCAATATCCCAGAAAGCAAAAAATCGATAAAGAAGTTGTGGTACTTACGTACAATGCAATATCACTCAGCAATGAAATCTATGTCATCAGGCCCATAGCAGTATAATGAGTGGATTCAGGTACGATGATTCTAAGTGAAATAAGTCACACAGAAAAAGAAACATCATAAGATATCACTAATACACGGAATGTAAACTTGGCTACACAGGAACTGAATTACAAAACAGAACAGGGTCTCAAATGTAGAAAACCACCTTATGCTTGCTTAAGTGGAAAGGTGAGTTGGGGTGCTGCATAAACCAGAAATTGAAATTAGCACAAATACCGTTCCATAAGCCAAATACGTAATAGGCAAGACCTACTCCTTGCTCAGCGAAATGGACTCAAAACCCCATATTCAATGCCTAGGAATATACCTGACTAGTAAGAATCTTAAAACCTATGGATTTATATGTCTCCATAAGAGAATCAAGCATGTGTAAACTGGCATAAACGCAGCAGTGAAAATCCACTAAATCCCATTATAAAAATACATTTCTTAAACAAAACACAATGACAGTGAAATAGAGAGCAATTCTTAGATAATTCATTCAGGGCTTGTGATGCAAGCTGGATTTTCAACTTCTACACCCGGAGCGGGGTGACACATAAGTCTGGACACTTGGGGCTGATAGGATTGGTGAGGTTCGGTGAGCAAATGCAGACCCTGTGAAGTCATATTGCATGGTACCCATTCCATGGGTGCCAACTCTCCAGGTATAAGGGATTATTTCTTCCGCTAAAACATGCATGGGGAACCCAGAGTATGGTCCACCGTATGATCGGGAAAAGTTTTTAAATGTATCTCCGGTACTGGTACTCGGGTTCAACATTCCAGTTTGTTTACTAACACTCTCCCCACTTGGAGAGTCAGTGCCTTTAACCTCCTGTTTGACCCAGTTTGCAATTTCTGTGGAAGATGACGTGTAATAGGGAGAAGCAATGAGAGACTAGCTGTAGCTGTCTGGCCCGGCAAATTTAACTCTCATGTCCCACCAGGAAGAGGAATTAACCAAAGGCTCAGTGTGCAGTGTGGGAACAAGATTACGGCCTGAAGTGATCTAGTGGTTTTGCGGCCAGCTCACATGAAAGCGAGTTGAAGAAAGGAGCTCAGGGACACTGTAATTCACAAACCTGCCGACATATAAATGACAGCTATCGTCCAAAATTATATTGAAGTAAGGCTACCAAGAGGACTTGAAAGCGGGGCACAATTGCAGTAAACCGATTTCAGGAGGTAGACTGGAATTGCATTTAAAGCATAAGAAAAGAGGCAGAACGTCGACAATGATGCACTTGGCCAAAAAGGGCGTATGCGTTTTTTCCTGAATATATTCAGGAAAGAACGCATATGCCCTTTTTGGCCAACCAAGCAAGCTTGCAAAGGAAATCTGCACTACAATGAAGTCTCACTTCCCCCTGGTCAAAAGGGCCATCTGAAAAAAGTGTAAAACCCAGAAAGGCAGGACAGGCCATGGAGAACAGGGAGCCTTATATGCTGATGAGCAGGATGTAAATTGCCAACAGCCACTCTGGAGAAGTGTATGGTGTTTCCTGAAACATCGAAAAAACAAAGTAACAGAGCCTAGGGCACTTCCACTTATGGTTCTATGGCTTAGGGAAATTAAAATCAAAAAGACACATCCACCCCAATTGTGGGACAGCTGTGTTTACAAGAACCTCGTTTACGGTACCATTTCAATATCCCAGAAAGTGAAAAATGGATAAAGAAGTTGTGGTACTTACGTAAAATGCAATATCACTCAGCAATGAAATCTATGTTATGAGGCCCGTAGCAGCATAATGAGTGGATCCAGGTACGATGATTCTAAGTGAAATAAGTCACACAGAAAAAGAAACATCATAAGATATCTCTAATACACGAAAGGTAAACTTGGCTACACAGGAACTGAATTACAAAACAGAACAGTGTCTCAAACTTAGAATACCACCTTATGCTTGCTTAAGGGGAAAGGTGAGTTGGGGAGCTTCATAAAACCAGAGATTGAAATTAGCACAGATACCATTCCATAAGCCAATTATGTAATAGACCAGACCTACTCCTGGCTCAAGGAAAAGGACTCAACACCCCATATTCAACGCCTAGGAATATACCTGACTAGTAAGAATCTTAAAACCTATGGATTTATATGTCTCTGTAAGAGAATCATGCATGTGTACAGCGGCATAAAAGCAGTAGTGAAAATCAGATAAATCCCATTATAAAAATAAATTCCTTAAAGAAAACACAATGACAGTGAAATAGAGAGCAATTCTTAAATAATTCATTCAGGGCTTGTGATGCAACCTGGATTTACCACATCTACACCCAGAGCTTGGTGACATATAAGGATGGACATTTGGGGCTGATAGGATTGGTGAGATTCGGTGAGCAAATGCAGACCCTTTGAAGTCATATTGCATGGTACCCATTCCATGGGTCCCAACTCTCCTGGTTTAAGGGATTCTTCCTTCAGCTAAAACATGCACGGGGAACCCAGAGTATGGTCTGCAGTGTGATCGGGAAACGTTTTTAAATGCATCTCAGATTTCTTCCCCTGGTACTCGGGTTCAACATTGCAGACCCTTTACTAACATTCTCCCCACTTGGAGAGTCAGTGCCTTTAACCTCCTGTTTGGCCCAGTTTGCATTTTCTGTGGAAGATGAACAGGAATAAGGAGAACCAATGAGAGACTAGCTGGAGGAGTCTGGACAGGCAAATATAACTCTCATTTCCTTCCAGGAAGTGGAATTAACCAAAGGCTCAGTGTGCAGTGCTGGAATCAGATTAGGGTCTGAAGCAATCCTGCGGTTTTGCGGCCAGCTCACAAGAAAGCGAGTTGAAAAATGGAGCTCAGGGGCACTGTAATTCACAAACCTGCAGAGTTATAAATGACAGCTTTCGTCCTAAAATATACTGAAGTAAGGCTGCCAAGAGGACTTGAAAGCGGGGCAGAATTGCAAAAAACCGATTTCAGTAGGTAGACCGGAATTGCATTTAAAGCATCGGAAAAGAGGCAGAACGTCGACAGTGATGCACTTGGCCAAAAAAAGCGTATGGGTTTTTTCCTGAATATATTCAGGAAAAAACGCATACGCCCTTTTTGGCCAACCAAGCAAGCTTGCAAAGGAAATCTGAACTACAATGCAGTCTCACTTCCCCCCGGTCAAAAGGGCCATCTGAAGAAAGTGTAAAATCCAGAAAGTCAGGACAGGACATGGAGAACAGGTAGCTTTGTTTTGCTGATGGGAAGTATGCAAGTTGCCAACAGGCACTCTGGAGAAGTGTATGGTGTTTCCTGAAACATCTAAAAAACAAAGCAACAGAGCCTAGGGCACTTCCATGTATGGTGCTATAGCTTAGGGAAATTAAAATCAAAAAGACACAGCCACCCCAAAGTTTGGGAGGGCTCGGTTTACAAGAACCTCGTTTACGGTACAAGTTCAATATCCCAGAAAGCGAAAAGTGGATAAAGGAGTTGTGGTACTTACATACAATGCAATATCACTCAGCAATGAAATCTATGTCATCAGGCCCGTAGCAGCATAATTAGTGGATTGAGGTATGATGATTCTAACTGAAATAAGTCACACAGAAAAAGAAACATCATAAGTTATCATTAATACATGGAATGTAAACTTGGCTACACATGAACTGAATTACAAAACAGAACAGGGTCTCAAATTTAGAAAACCAACTTATGCTTGCTTAAGGGGAAAGGTGAATTGGGGGCTGCATAAACCGGAGATTGAAATTAGCACAGATACCATTCCAGAAGGCAAATATATGATAGACAATACCTTCCACTTGCTCAACCAAATGGACTCAACAGCCCATATTCAATGCCTAGGAATATAAGTGACTAGTAGGAATCTTAAAACCTATGGATTTATATGTCTCTGTAAGAGAATCAAGCGTGTGTACAGCGGCATAAACGCAGCAGTCAAAATCAGCTAAATCCCATTATAAAAATAAATTTCTTAAACAAAACACAATGACAGTGAAATAGAGAGCAAATCTTTCATTTGGGGGCTCGTGGTGCAACCTGGATTTACCACATCTACACCCAGAGCTGGGTGACACATAAGTCTGGACATACGGGGCTGATAGGTTTGGTGAGGTTCGGTGAGCAAATGCAGACCCTTTGAAGTCATATTGCATGGTACACATTCCATGGGTCTCAACTCTCCAGGATTAAGGGATTCTTCCTTCCGCTAAAACATGCATGTGGAACCCAGAGTATGATCCACCGTGTGATCGGGAAACGTGTTCAAAGGTGTCTAAGTTTTCATCCCCTGGTACTCGGGTGCAACATTCCAGACGCTTTGCTAACACTCTCCCCACTTGGAGAGTCAGTGCCTTTAACCTCCTGTTTGGCCCAGTTTGCAATTTCTGCGGAAGATGAACAGAAATAGGGAGAACAAATGAGAGACTAGCTGGAGGTGTCTGGACAGGCAAATTTAACTCTCATTTCCCACCAGGAAGAGGAATTAACAAAAGGATCAGTGTGCCATGCTGGAAACACACTAGGGCCTGAAGCAGTCCTGCGGTGTTGCGGCCAGCTCACAAGAAAGCGACTTGAAGAAAGGAGCTCAGGCGCACTGTAATTCGCAAACCTGCAGAGTTATATATGACAGCAATCGTCCAAAAATATATTGAAGTAAGGCTGCCAAGAGGACTTGAAAGCGGGGCAGAATTGCAGGAAACCGATTTCAGGAGGTAGACTGGAATTGCATTTAAAGCATAGGAAAAGAGGCAGAACGTCGACAGTGATGCACTTGGCCAAAAAGGGCGTATGCGTTTTTTCCTGAATATATTCAGGAAAAAACGCATACGCCCTTTTTGGCCAACCAAGCAAGCTTGCGAAGGAAATCGGCACTACAATGATGTCTCACTGCCCCCGGTTAAAAGGGCCATCTGAAAAAAGAGTAAAATCCAGAAAGGCAGGACAGGCCATGGAGAACAGGGAGCCTTGTTATGCTGATGGGCATGATGTAAATTGCCAACAGCCACTCTGGAGAAGTGTATGGTGTTTCCTGAAACATCTAAAAAACAAAGCAACAGAGCCTAGGGACTTCCACTTATGGTCCTATAGCTTAGGGAAATTAAAATCAAAAAGACACAGCCACCCCAGAGTTTGGCATGGCTCTGTTTACAAGGACCTCGTTTACGGTAGAAGTTCAATATCCCAGAAAGCAAAAAATCGATAAAGAAGTTGTGGTACTTACGTACAATGCAATATCACTCAGCAATGAAATCTATGTCATCAGGCCCATAGCAGTATAATGAGTGGATTCAGGTACGATGATTCTAAGTGAAATAAGTCACACAGAAAAAGAAACATCATAAGATATCACTAATACACGGAATGTAAACTTGGCTACACAGGAACTGAATTACAAAACAGAACAGGGTCTCAAATGTAGAAAACCACCTTATGCTTGCTTAAGTGGAAAGGTGAGTTGGGGTGCTGCATAAACCAGAAATTGAAATTAGCACAAATACCGTTCCATAAGCCAAATACGTAATAGGCAAGACCTACTCCTTGCTCAGCGAAATGGACTCAAAACCCCATATTCAATGCCTAGGAATATACCTGACTAGTAAGAATCTTAAAACCTATGGATTTATATGTCTCCATAAGAGAATCAAGCATGTGTAAACTGGCATAAACGCAGCAGTGAAAATCCACTAAATCCCATTATAAAAATACATTTCTTAAACAAAACATAATGACAGTGAAATAGAGAGCAATTCTTAGATAATTCATTCAGGGCTTGTGATGCAAGCTGGATTTTCAACTTCTACACCCGGAGCGGGGTGACACATAAGTCTGGACACTTGGGGCTGATAGGATTGGTGAGGTTCGGTGAGCAAATGCAGACCCTGTGAAGTCATATTGCACGGTACCCATTCCATGGGTGCCAACTCTCCAGGTATAAGGGACTATTTCTTCCGCTAAAACATGCATGGGGAACCCAGAGTATGGTCCACCGTATGATCGGGAAAAGTTTTTAAATGTATCTCCGGTACTGGTACTCGGGTTCAACATTCCAGTTTGTTTACTAACACTCTCCCCACTTGGAGAGTCAGTGCCTTTAACCTCCTGTTTGACCCAGTTTGCAATTTCTGTGGAAGATGACGTGTAATAGGGAGAAGCAATGAGAGACTAGCTGTAGCTGTCTGGCCCGGCAAATTTAACTCTCATGTCCCACCAGGAAGAGGAATTAACCAAAGGCTCAGTGTGCAGTGTGGGAACAAGATTACGGCCTGAAGTGATCTAGTGGTTTTGCGGCCAGCTCACATGAAAGCGAGTTGAAGAAAGGAGCTCAGGGACACTGTAATTCACAAACCTGCCGACATATAAATGACAGCTATCGTCCAAAATTATATTGAAGTAAGGCTACCAAGAGGACTTGAAAGCGGGGCACAATTGCAGTAAACCGATTTCAGGAGGTAGACTGGAATTGCATTTAAAGCATAAGAAAAGAGGCAGAACGTCGACAATGATGCACTTGGCGAAAAAGGGCGTATGCGTTTTTTCCTGAATATATTCAGGAAAGAACGCATATGCCCTTTTTGGCCAACCAAGCAAGCTTGCAAAGGAAATCTGCACTACAATGAAGTCTCACTTCCCCCCGGTCAAAAGGGCCATCTGAAAAAAGTGTAAAACCCAGAAAGGCAGGACAGGCCATGGAGAACAGGGAGCCTTATATACTGATGAGCAGGATGTAAATTGCCAACAGCCACTCTGGAGAAGTGTATGGTGTTTCCTGAAACATCGAAAAAACAAAGTAACAGAGCCTAGGGCACTTCCACTTATGGTTCTATGGCTTAGGGAAATTAAAATCAAAAAGACACATCCACCCCAATTGTGGGACAGCTGTGTTTACAAGAACCTCGTTTACGGTACCATTTCAATATCCCAGAAAGCGAAAAATGGATAAAGAAGTTGTGGTACTTACGTAAAATGCAATATCACTCAGCAATGAAATCTATGTTATGAGGCCCGTAGCAGCATAATGAGTGGATCCAGGTACGATGATTCTAAGTGAAATAAGTCACACAGAAAAAGAAACATCATAAGATATCTCTAATACACGAAAGGTAAACTTGGCTACACAGGAACTGAATTACAAAACAGAACAGTGTCTCAAACTTAGAATACCACCTTATGCTTGCTTAAGGGGAAAGGTGAGTTGGGGAGCTTCATAAAACCAGAGATTGAAATTAGCACAGATACCATTCCATAAGCCAATTATGTAATAGACCAGACCTACTCCTGGCTCAAGGAAAAGGACTCAACACCCCATATTCAACGCCTAGGAATATACCTGACTAGTAAGAATCTTAAAACCTATGGATTTATATGTCTCTGTAAGAGAATCATGCATGTGTACAGCGGCATAAAAGCAGTAGTGAAAATCAGATAAATCCCATTATAAAAATAAATTCCTTAAAGAAAACACAATGACAGTGAAATAGAGAGCAATTCTTAAATAATTCATTCAGGGCTTGTGATGCAACCTGGATTTACCACATCTACACCCAGAGCTTGGTGACATATAAGGATGGACATTTGGGGCTGATAGGATTGGTGAGATTCGGTGAGCAAATGCAGACCCTTTGAAGTCATATTGCATGGTACCCATTCCATGGGTCCCAACTCTCCTGGTTTAAGGGATTCTTCCTTCAGCTAAAACATGCACGGGGAACCCAGAGTATGGTCTGCAGTGTGATCGGGAAACGTTTTTAAATGCATCTCAGATTTCTTCCCCTGGTACTCGGGTTCAACATTGCAGACCCTTTACTAACATTCTCCCCACTTGGAGAGTCAGTGCCTTTAACCTCCTGTTTGGCCCAGTTTGCATTTTCTGTGGAAGATGAACAGGAATAAGGAGAACCAATGAGAGACTAGCTGGAGGAGTCTGGACAGGCAAATATAACTCTCATTTCCTTCCAGGAAGTGGAATTAACCAAAGGCTCAGTGTGCAGTGCTGGAATCAGATTAGGGTCTGAAGCAATCCTGCGGTTTTGCGGCCAGCTCACAAGAAAGCGAGTTGAAAAATGGAGCTCAGGGGCACTGTAATTCACAAACCTGCAGAGTTATAAATGACAGCTTTCGTCCTAAAATATACTGAAGTAAGGCTGCCAAGAGGACTTGAAAGCGGGGCAGAATTGCAAAAAACCGATTTCAGTAGGTAGACCGGAATTGCATTTAAAGCATCGGAAAAGAGGCAGAACGTCGACAGTGATGCACTTGGCCAAAAAAAGCGTATGGGTTTTTTCCTGAATATATTCAGGAAAAAACGCATACGCCCTTTTTGGCCAACCAAGCAAGCTTGCAAAGGAAATCTGAACTACAATGCAGTCTCACTTCCCCCCGGTCAAAAGGGCCATCTGAAGAAAGTGTAAAATCCAGAAAGTCAGGACAGGACATGGAGAACAGGTAGCTTTGTTTTGCTGATGGGAAGTATGCAAGTTGCCAACAGGCACTCTGGAGAAGTGTATGGTGTTTCCTGAAACATCTAAAAAACAAAGCAACAGAGCCTAGGGCACTTCCATGTATGGTGCTATAGCTTAGGGAAATTAAAATCAAAAAGACACAGCCACCCCAAAGTTTGGGAGGGCTCGGTTTACAAGAACCTCGTTTACGGTACAAGTTCAATATCCCAGAAAGCGAAAAGTGGATAAAGGAGTTGTGGTACTTACATACAATGCAATATCACTCAGCAATGAAATCTATGTCATCAGGCCCGTAGCAGCATAATTAGTGGATTGAGGTATGATGATTCTAACTGAAATAAGTCACACAGAAAAAGAAACATCATAAGTTATCATTAATACATGGAATGTAAACTTGGCTACACATGAACTGAATTACAAAACAGAACAGGGTCTCAAATTTAGAAAACCAACTTATGCTTGCTTAAGGGGAAAGGTGAATTGGGGGCTGCATAAACCGGAGATTGAAATTAGCACAGATACCATTCCAGAAGGCAAATATATGATAGACAATACCTTCCACTTGCTCAACCAAATGGACTCAACAGCCCATATTCAATGCCTAGGAATATAAGTGACTAGTAGGAATCTTAAAACCTATGGATTTATATGTCTCTGTAAGAGAATCAAGCGTGTGTACAGCGGCATAAACGCAGCAGTCAAAATCAGCTAAATCCCATTATAAAAATAAATTTCTTAAACAAAACACAATGACAGTGAAATAGAGAGCAAATCTTTCATTTGGGGGCTCGTGGTGCAACCTGGATTTACCACATCTACACCCAGAGCTGGGTGACACATAAGTCTGGACATACGGGGCTGATAGGTTTGGTGAGGTTCGGTGAGCAAATGCAGACCCTTTGAAGTCATATTGCATGGTACACATTCCAAGGGTCTCAACTCTCCAGGATTAAGGGATTCTTCCTTCCGCTAAAACATGCATGTGGAACCCAGAGTATGATCCACCGTGTGATCGGGAAACGTGTTCAAAGGTGTCTAAGTTTTCATCCCCTGGTACTCGGGTGCAACATTCCAGACGCTTTGCTAACACTCTCCCCACTTGGAGAGTCAGTGCCTTTAACCTCCTGTTTGGCCCAGTTTGCAATTTCTGCGGAAGATGAACAGAAATAGGGAGAACAAATGAGAGACTAGCTGGAGGTGTCTGGACAGGCAAATTTAACTCTCATTTCCCACCAGGAAGAGGAATTAACAAAAGGATCAGTGTGCCATGCTGGAAACACACTAGGGCCTGAAGCAGTCCTGCGGTGTTGCGGCCAGCTCACAAGAAAGCGACTTGAAGAAAGGAGCTCAGGCGCACTGTAATTCGCAAACCTGCAGAGTTATATATGACAGCAATCGTCCAAAAATATATTGAAGTAAGGCTGCCAAGAGGACTTGAAAGCGGGGCAGAATTGCAGGAAACCGATTTCAGGAGGTAGACTGGAATTGCATTTAAAGCATAGGAAAAGAGGCAGAACGTCGACAGTGATGCACTTGGCCAAAAAGGGCGTATGCGTTTTTTCCTGAATATATTCAGGAAAAAACGCATACGCCCTTTTTGGCCAACCAAGCAAGCTTGCGAAGGAAATCGGCACTACAATGATGTCTCACTGCCCCCGGTTAAAAGGGCCATCTGAAAAAAGAGTAAAATCCAGAAAGGCAGGACAGGCCATGGAGAACAGGGAGCCTTGTTATGCTGATGGGCATGATGTAAATTGCCAACAGCCACTCTGGAGAAGTGTATGGTGTTTCCTGAAACATCTAAAAAACAAAGCAACAGAGCCTAGGGACTTCCACTTATGGTCCTATAGCTTAGGGAAATTAAAATCAAAAAGACACAGCCACCCCAGAGTTTGGCATGGCTCTGTTTACAAGGACCTCGTTTACGGTAGAAGTTCAATATCCCAGAAAGCAAAAAATCGATAAAGAAGTTGTGGTACTTACGTACAATGCAATATCACTCAGCAATGAAATCTATGTCATCAGGCCCATAGCAGTATAATGAGTGGATTCAGGTACGATGATTCTAAGTGAAATAAGTCACACAGAAAAAGAAACATCATAAGATATCACTAATACACGGAATGTAAACTTGGCTACACAGGAACTGAATTACAAAACAGAACAGGGTCTCAAATGTAGAAAACCACCTTATGCTTGCTTAAGTGGAAAGGTGAGTTGGGGTGCTGCATAAACCAGAAATTGAAATTAGCACAAATACCGTTCCATAAGCCAAATACGTAATAGGCAAGACCTACTCCTTGCTCAGCGAAATGGACTCAAAACCCCATATTCAATGCCTAGGAATATACCTGACTAGTAAGAATCTTAAAACCTATGGATTTATATGTCTCCATAAGAGAATCAAGCATGTGTAAACTGGCATAAACGCAGCAGTGAAAATCCACTAAATCCCATTATAAAAATACATTTCTTAAACAAAACATAATGACAGTGAAATAGAGAGCAATTCTTAGATAATTCATTCAGGGCTTGTGATGCAAGCTGGATTTTCAACTTCTACACCCGGAGCGGGGTGACACATAAGTCTGGACACTTGGGGCTGATAGGATTGGTGAGGTTCGGTGAGCAAATGCAGACCCTGTGAAGTCATATTGCACGGTACCCATTCCATGGGTGCCAACTCTCCAGGTATAAGGGACTATTTCTTCCGCTAAAACATGCATGGGGAACCCAGAGTATGGTCCACCGTATGATCGGGAAAAGTTTTTAAATGTATCTCCGGTACTGGTACTCGGGTTCAACATTCCAGTTTGTTTACTAACACTCTCCCCACTTGGAGAGTCAGTGCCTTTAACCTCCTGTTTGACCCAGTTTGCAATTTCTGTGGAAGATGACGTGTAATAGGGAGAAGCAATGAGAGACTAGCTGTAGCTGTCTGGCCCGGCAAATTTAACTCTCATGTCCCACCAGGAAGAGGAATTAACCAAAGGCTCAGTGTGCAGTGTGGGAACAAGATTACGGCCTGAAGTGATCTAGTGGTTTTGCGGCCAGCTCACATGAAAGCGAGTTGAAGAAAGGAGCTCAGGGACACTGTAATTCACAAACCTGCCGACATATAAATGACAGCTATCGTCCAAAATTATATTGAAGTAAGGCTACCAAGAGGACTTGAAAGCGGGGCACAATTGCAGTAAACCGATTTCAGGAGGTAGACTGGAATTGCATTTAAAGCATAAGAAAAGAGGCAGAACGTCGACAATGATGCACTTGGCGAAAAAGGGCGTATGCGTTTTTTCCTGAATATATTCAGGAAAGAACGCATATGCCCTTTTTGGCCAACCAAGCAAGCTTGCAAAGGAAATCTGCACTACAATGAAGTCTCACTTCCCCCCGGTCAAAAGGGCCATCTGAAAAAAGTGTAAAACCCAGAAAGGCAGGACAGGCCATGGAGAACAGGGAGCCTTATATACTGATGAGCAGGATGTAAATTGCCAACAGCCACTCTGGAGAAGTGTATGGTGTTTCCTGAAACATCGAAAAAACAAAGTAACAGAGCCTAGGGCACTTCCACTTATGGTTCTATGGCTTAGGGAAATTAAAATCAAAAAGACACATCCACCCCAATTGTGGGACAGCTGTGTTTACAAGAACCTCGTTTACGGTACCATTTCAATATCCCAGAAAGCGAAAAATGGATAAAGAAGTTGTGGTACTTACGTAAAATGCAATATCACTCAGCAATGAAATCTATGTTATGAGGCCCGTAGCAGCATAATGAGTGGATCCAGGTACGATGATTCTAAGTGAAATAAGTCACACAGAAAAAGAAACATCATAAGATATCTCTAATACACGAAAGGTAAACTTGGCTACACAGGAACTGAATTACAAAACAGAACAGTGTCTCAAACTTAGAATACCACCTTATGCTTGCTTAAGGGGAAAGGTGAGTTGGGGAGCTTCATAAAACCAGAGATTGAAATTAGCACAGATACCATTCCATAAGCCAATTATGTAATAGACCAGACCTACTCCTGGCTCAAGGAAAAGGACTCAACACCCCATATTCAACGCCTAGGAATATACCTGACTAGTAAGAATCTTAAAACCTATGGATTTATATGTCTCTGTAAGAGAATCATGCATGTGTACAGCGGCATAAAAGCAGTAGTGAAAATCAGATAAATCCCATTATAAAAATAAATTCCTTAAAGAAAACACAATGACAGTGAAATAGAGAGCAATTCTTAAATAATTCATTCAGGGCTTGTGATGCAACCTGGATTTACCACATCTACACCCAGAGCTTGGTGACATATAAGGATGGACATTTGGGGCTGATAGGATTGGTGAGATTCGGTGAGCAAATGCAGACCCTTTGAAGTCATATTGCATGGTACCCATTCCATGGGTCCCAACTCTCCTGGTTTAAGGGATTCTTCCTTCAGCTAAAACATGCACGGGGAACCCAGAGTATGGTCTGCAGTGTGATCGGGAAACGTTTTTAAATGCATCTCAGATTTCTTCCCCTGGTACTCGGGTTCAACATTGCAGACCCTTTACTAACATTCTCCCCACTTGGAGAGTCAGTGCCTTTAACCTCCTGTTTGGCCCAGTTTGCATTTTCTGTGGAAGATGAACAGGAATAAGGAGAACCAATGAGAGACTAGCTGGAGGAGTCTGGACAGGCAAATATAACTCTCATTTCCTTCCAGGAAGTGGAATTAACCAAAGGCTCAGTGTGCAGTGCTGGAATCAGATTAGGGTCTGAAGCAATCCTGCGGTTTTGCGGCCAGCTCACAAGAAAGCGAGTTGAAAAATGGAGCTCAGGGGCACTGTAATTCACAAACCTGCAGAGTTATAAATGACAGCTTTCGTCCTAAAATATACTGAAGTAAGGCTGCCAAGAGGACTTGAAAGCGGGGCAGAATTGCAAAAAACCGATTTCAGTAGGTAGACCGGAATTGCATTTAAAGCATCGGAAAAGAGGCAGAACGTCGACAGTGATGCACTTGGCCAAAAAAAGCGTATGGGTTTTTTCCTGAATATATTCAGGAAAAAACGCATACGCCCTTTTTGGCCAACCAAGCAAGCTTGCAAAGGAAATCTGAACTACAATGCAGTCTCACTTCCCCCCGGTCAAAAGGGCCATCTGAAGAAAGTGTAAAATCCAGAAAGTCAGGACAGGACATGGAGAACAGGTAGCTTTGTTTTGCTGATGGGAAGTATGCAAGTTGCCAACAGGCACTCTGGAGAAGTGTATGGTGTTTCCTGAAACATCTAAAAAACAAAGCAACAGAGCCTAGGGCACTTCCATGTATGGTGCTATAGCTTAGGGAAATTAAAATCAAAAAGACACAGCCACCCCAAAGTTTGGGAGGGCTCGGTTTACAAGAACCTCGTTTACGGTACAAGTTCAATATCCCAGAAAGCGAAAAGTGGATAAAGGAGTTGTGGTACTTACATACAATGCAATATCACTCAGCAATGAAATCTATGTCATCAGGCCCGTAGCAGCATAATTAGTGGATTGAGGTATGATGATTCTAACTGAAATAAGTCACACAGAAAAAGAAACATCATAAGTTATCATTAATACATGGAATGTAAACTTGGCTACACATGAACTGAATTACAAAACAGAACAGGGTCTCAAATTTAGAAAACCAACTTATGCTTGCTTAAGGGGAAAGGTGAATTGGGGGCTGCATAAACCGGAGATTGAAATTAGCACAGATACCATTCCAGAAGGCAAATATATGATAGACAATACCTTCCACTTGCTCAACCAAATGGACTCAACAGCCCATATTCAATGCCTAGGAATATAAGTGACTAGTAGGAATCTTAAAACCTATGGATTTATATGTCTCTGTAAGAGAATCAAGCGTGTGTACAGCGGCATAAACGCAGCAGTCAAAATCAGCTAAATCCCATTATAAAAATAAATTTCTTAAACAAAACACAATGACAGTGAAATAGAGAGCAAATCTTTCATTTGGGGGCTCGTGGTGCAACCTGGATTTACCACATCTACACCCAGAGCTGGGTGACACATAAGTCTGGACATACGGGGCTGATAGGTTTGGTGAGGTTCGGTGAGCAAATGCAGACCCTTTGAAGTCATATTGCATGGTACACATTCCAAGGGTCTCAACTCTCCAGGATTAAGGGATTCTTCCTTCCGCTAAAACATGCATGTGGAACCCAGAGTATGATCCACCGTGTGATCGGGAAACGTGTTCAAAGGTGTCTAAGTTTTCATCCCCTGGTACTCGGGTGCAACATTCCAGACGCTTTGCTAACACTCTCCCCACTTGGAGAGTCAGTGCCTTTAACCTCCTGTTTGGCCCAGTTTGCAATTTCTGCGGAAGATGAACAGAAATAGGGAGAACAAATGAGAGACTAGCTGGAGGTGTCTGGACAGGCAAATTTAACTCTCATTTCCCACCAGGAAGAGGAATTAACAAAAGGATCAGTGTGCCATGCTGGAAACACACTAGGGCCTGAAGCAGTCCTGCGGTGTTGCGGCCAGCTCACAAGAAAGCGACTTGAAGAAAGGAGCTCAGGCGCACTGTAATTCGCAAACCTGCAGAGTTATATATGACAGCAATCGTCCAAAAATATATTGAAGTAAGGCTGCCAAGAGGACTTGAAAGCGGGGCAGAATTGCAGGAAACCGATTTCAGGAGGTAGACTGGAATTGCATTTAAAGCATAGGAAAAGAGGCAGAACGTCGACAGTGATGCACTTGGCCAAAAAGGGCGTATGCGTTTTTTCCTGAATATATTCAGGAAAAAACGCATACGCCCTTTTTGGCCAACCAAGCAAGCTTGCGAAGGAAATCGGCACTACAATGATGTCTCACTGCCCCCGGTTAAAAGGGCCATCTGAAAAAAGAGTAAAATCCAGAAAGGCAGGACAGGCCATGGAGAACAGGGAGCCTTGTTATGCTGATGGGCATGATGTAAATTGCCAACAGCCACTCTGGAGAAGTGTATGGTGTTTCCTGAAACATCTAAAAAACAAAGCAACAGAGCCTAGGGACTTCCACTTATGGTCCTATAGCTTAGGGAAATTAAAATCAAAAAGACACAGCCACCCCAGAGTTTGGCATGGCTCTGTTTACAAGGACCTCGTTTACGGTAGAAGTTCAATATCCCAGAAAGCAAAAAATCGATAAAGAAGTTGTGGTACTTACGTACAATGCAATATCACTCAGCAATGAAATCTATGTCATCAGGCCCATAGCAGTATAATGAGTGGATTCAGGTACGATGATTCTAAGTGAAATAAGTCACACAGAAAAAGAAACATCATAAGATATCACTAATACACGGAATGTAAACTTGGGTACACAGGAACTGAATTACAAAACAGAACAGGGTCTCAAATGTAGAAAACCACCTTATGCTTGCTTAAGTGGAAAGGTGAGTTGGGGTGCTGCATAAACCAGAAATTGAAATTAGCACAAATACCGTTCCATAAGCCAAATACGTAATAGGCAAGACCTACTCCTTGCTCAGCGAAATGGACTCAAAACCCCATATTCAATGCCTAGGAATATACCTGACTAGTAAGAATCTTAAAACCTATGGATTTATATGTCTCCATAAGAGAATCAAGCATGTGTAAACTGGCATAAACGCAGCAGTGAAAATCCACTAAATCCCATTATAAAAATACATTTCTTAAACAAAACATAATGACAGTGAAATAGAGAGCAATTCTTAGATAATTCATTCAGGGCTTGTGATGCAAGCTGGATTTTCAACTTCTACACCCGGAGCGGGGTGACACATAAGTCTGGACACTTGGGGCTGATAGGATTGGTGAGGTTCGGTGAGCAAATGCAGACCCTGTGAAGTCATATTGCATGGTACCCATTCCATGGGTGCCAACTCTCCAGGTATAAGGGACTATTTCTTCCGCTAAAACATGCATGGGGAACCCAGAGTATGGTCCACCGTATGATCGGGAAAAGTTTTTAAATGTATCTCCGGTACTGGTACTCGGGTTCAACATTCCAGTTTGTTTACTAACACTCTCCCCACTTGGAGAGTCAGTGCCTTTAACCTCCTGTTTGACCCAGTTTGCAATTTCTGTGGAAGATGACGTGTAATAGGGAGAACCGATGAGAGACTAGCTGTAGCTGTCTGGCCCGGCAAATTTAACTCTCATGTCCCACCAGGAAGAGGAATTAACCAAAGGCTCAGTGTGCAGTGTGGGAACAAGATTACGGCCTGAAGTGATCTAGTGGTTTTGCGGCCAGCTCACATGAAAGCGAGTTGAAGAAAGGAGCTCAGGGACACTGTAATTCACAAACCTGCCGACATATAAATGACAGCTATCGTCCAAAATTATATTGAAGTAAGGCTACCAAGAGGACTTGAAAGCGGGGCACAATTGCAGTAAACCGATTTCAGGAGGTAGACTGGAATTGCATTTAAAGCATAAGAAAAGAGGCAGAACGTCGACAATGATGCACTTGGCGAAAAAGGGCGTATGCGTTTTTTCCTGAATATATTCAGGAAAGAACGCATATGCCCTTTTTGGCCAACCAAGCAAGCTTGCAAAGGAAATCTGCACTACAATGAAGTCTCACTTCCCCCCGGTCAAAAGGGCCATCTGAAAAAAGTGTAAAACCCAGAAAGGCAGGACAGGCCATGGAGAACAGGGAGCCTTATATGCTGATGAGCAGGATGTAAATTGCCAACAGCCACTCTGGAGAAGTGTATGGTGTTTCCTGAAACATCGAAAAAACAAAGTAACAGAGCCTAGGGCACTTCCACTTATGGTTCTATGGCTTAGGGAAATTAAAATCAAAAAGACACATCCACCCCAATTGTGGGACAGCTGTGTTTACAAGAACCTCGTTTACGGTACCATTTCAATATCCCAGAAAGCGAAAAATGGATAAAGAAGTTGTGGTACTTACGTAAAATGCAATATCACTCAGCAATGAAATCTATGTTATGAGGCCCGTAGCAGCATAATGAGTGGATCCAGGTACGATGATTCTAAGTGAAATAAGTCACACAGAAAAAGAAACATCATAAGATATCTCTAATACACGAAAGGTAAACTTGGCTACACAGGAACTGAATTACAAAACAGAACAGTGTCTCAAACTTAGAATACCACCTTATGCTTGCTTAAGGGGAAAGGTGAGTTGGGGAGCTTCATAAAACCAGAGATTGAAATTAGCACAGATACCATTCCATAAGCCAATTATGTAATAGACCAGACCTACTCCTGGCTCAAGGAAAAGGACTCAACACCCCATATTCAACGCCTAGGAATATACCTGACTAGTAAGAATCTTAAAACCTATGGATTTATATGTCTCTGTAAGAGAATCATGCATGTGTACAGCGGCATAAAAGCAGTAGTGAAAATCAGATAAATCCCATTATAAAAATAAATTCCTTAAAGAAAACACAATGACAGTGAAATAGAGAGCAATTCTTAAATAATTCATTCAGGGCTTGTGATGCAACCTGGATTTACCACATCTACACCCAGAGCTTGGTGACATATAAGGATGGACATTTGGGGCTGATAGGATTGGTGAGATTCGGTGAGCAAATGCAGACCCTTTGAAGTCATATTGCATGGTACCCATTCCATGGGTCCCAACTCTCCTGGTTTAAGGGATTCTTCCTTCAGCTAAAACATGCACGGGGAACCCAGAGTATGGTCTGCAGTGTGATCGGGAAACGTTTTTAAATGCATCTCAGATTTCTTCCCCTGGTACTCGGGTTCAACATTGCAGACCCTTTACTAACATTCTCCCCACTTGGAGAGTCAGTGCCTTTAACCTCCTGTTTGGCCCAGTTTGCATTTTCTGTGGAAGATGAACAGGAATAAGGAGAACCAATGAGAGACTAGCTGGAGGAGTCTGGACAGGCAAATATAACTCTCATTTCCTTCCAGGAAGTGGAATTAACCAAAGGCTCAGTGTGCAGTGCTGGAATCAGATTAGGGTCTGAAGCAATCCTGCGGTTTTGCGGCCAGCTCACAAGAAAGCGAGTTGAAAAATGGAGCTCAGGGGCACTGTAATTCACAAACCTGCAGAGTTATAAATGACAGCTTTCGTCCTAAAATATACTGAAGTAAGGCTGCCAAGAGGACTTGAAAGCGGGGCAGAATTGCAAAAAACCGATTTCAGTAGGTAGACCGGAATTGCATTTAAAGCATCGGAAAAGAGGCAGAACGTCGACAGTGATGCACTTGGCCAAAAAAAGCGTATGGGTTTTTTCCTGAATATATTCAGGAAAAAACGCATACGCCCTTTTTGGCCAACCAAGCAAGCTTGCAAAGGAAATCTGAACTACAATGCAGTCTCACTTCCCCCCGGTCAAAAGGGCCATCTGAAGAAAGTGTAAAATCCAGAAAGTCAGGACAGGACATGGAGAACAGGTAGCTTTGTTTTGCTGATGGGAAGTATGCAAGTTGCCAACAGGCACTCTGGAGAAGTGTATGGTGTTTCCTGAAACATCTAAAAAACAAAGCAACAGAGCCTAGGGCACTTCCATGTATGGTGCTATAGCTTAGGGAAATTAAAATCAAAAAGACACAGCCACCCCAAAGTTTGGGAGGGCTCGGTTTACAAGAACCTCGTTTACGGTACAAGTTCAATATCCCAGAAAGCGAAAAGTGGATAAAGGAGTTGTGGTACTTACATACAATGCAATATCACTCAGCAATGAAATCTATGTCATCAGGCCCGTAGCAGCATAATGAGTGGATTGAGGTATGATGATTCTAACTGAAATAAGTCACACAGAAAAAGAAACATCATAAGTTATCATTAATACATGGAATGTAAACTTGGCTACACATGAACTGAATTACAAAACAGAACAGGGTCTCAAATTTAGAAAACCAACTTATGCTTGCTTAAGGGGAAAGGTGAATTGGGGGCTGCATAAACCGGAGATTGAAATTAGCACAGATACCATTCCAGAAGGCAAATATATGATAGACAATACCTTCCACTTGCTCAACCAAATGGACTCAACAGCCCATATTCAATGCCTAGGAATATAAGTGACTAGTAGGAATCTTAAAACCTATGGATTTATATGTCTCTGTAAGAGAATCAAGCGTGTGTACAGCGGCATAAACGCAGCAGTCAAAATCAGCTAAATCCCATTATAAAAATAAATTTCTTAAACAAAACACAATGACAGTGAAATAGAGAGCAAATCTTTCATTTGGGGGCTCGTGGTGCAACCTGGATTTACCACATCTACACCCAGAGCTGGGTGACACATAAGTCTGGACATACGGGGCTGATAGGTTTGGTGAGGTTCGGTGAGCAAATGCAGACCCTTTGAAGTCATATTGCATGGTACACATTCCATGGGTCTCAACTCTCCAGGATTAAGGGATTCTTCCTTCCGCTAAAACATGCATGTGGAACCCAGAGTATGATCCACCGTGTGATCGGGAAACGTGTTCAAAGGTGTCTAAGTTTTCATCCCCTGGTACTCGGGTGCAACATTCCAGACGCTTTGCTAACACTCTCCCCACTTGGAGAGTCAGTGCCTTTAACCTCCTGTTTGGCCCAGTTTGCAATTTCTGCGGAAGATGAACAGAAATAGGGAGAACAAATGAGAGACTAGCTGGAGGTGTCTGGACAGGCAAATTTAACTCTCATTTCCCACCAGGAAGAGGAATTAACAAAAGGATCAGTGTGCCATGCTGGAAACACACTAGGGCCTGAAGCAGTCCTGCGGTGTTGCGGCCAGCTCACAAGAAAGCGACTTGAAGAAAGGAGCTCAGGCGCACTGTAATTCGCAAACCTGCAGAGTTATATATGACAGCAATCGTCCAAAAATATATTGAAGTAAGGCTGCCAAGAGGACTTGAAAGCGGGGCAGAATTGCAGGAAACCGATTTCAGGAGGTAGACTGGAATTGCATTTAAAGCATAGGAAAAGAGGCAGAACGTCGACAGTGATGCACTTGGCCAAAAAGGGCGTATGCGTTTTTTCCTGAATATATTCAGGAAAAAACGCATACGCCCTTTTTGGCCAACCAAGCAAGCTTGCGAAGGAAATCGGCACTACAATGATGTCTCACTGCCCCCGGTTAAAAGGGCCATCTGAAAAAAGAGTAAAATCCAGAAAGGCAGGACAGGCCATGGAGAACAGGGAGCCTTGTTATGCTGATGGGCATGATGTAAATTGCCAACAGCCACTCTGGAGAAGTGTATGGTGTTTCCTGAAACATCTAAAAAACAAAGCAACAGAGCCTAGGGACTTCCACTTATGGTCCTATAGCTTAGGGAAATTAAAATCAAAAAGACACAGCCACCCCAGAGTTTGGCATGGCTCTGTTTACAAGGACCTCGTTTACGGTAGAAGTTCAATATCCCAGAAAGCAAAAAATCGATAAAGAAGTTGTGGTACTTACGTACAATGCAATATCACTCAGCAATGAAATCTATGTCATCAGGCCCATAGCAGTATAATGAGTGGATTCAGGTACGATGATTCTAAGTGAAATAAGTCACACAGAAAAAGAAACATCATAAGATATCACTAATACACGGAATGTAAACTTGGCTACACAGGAACTGAATTACAAAACAGAACAGGGTCTCAAATGTAGAAAACCACCTTATGCTTGCTTAAGTGGAAAGGTGAGTTGGGGTGCTGCATAAACCAGAAATTGAAATTAGCACAAATACCGTTCCATAAGCCAAATACGTAATAGGCAAGACCTACTCCTTGCTCAGCGAAATGGACTCAAAACCCCATATTCAATGCCTAGGAATATACCTGACTAGTAAGAATCTTAAAACCTATGGATTTATATGTCTCCATAAGAGAATCAAGCATGTGTAAACTGGCATAAACGCAGCAGTGAAAATCCACTAAATCCCATTATAAAAATACATTTCTTAAACAAAACATAATGACAGTGAAATAGAGAGCAATTCTTAGATAATTCATTCAGGGCTTGTGATGCAAGCTGGATTTTCAACTTCTACACCCGGAGCGGGGTGACACATAAGTCTGGACACTTGGGGCTGATAGGATTGGTGAGGTTCGGTGAGCAAATGCAGACCCTGTGAAGTCATATTGCATGGTACCCATTCCATGGGTGCCAACTCTCCAGGTATAAGGGACTATTTCTTCCGCTAAAACATGCATGGGGAACCCAGAGTATGGTCCACCGTATGATCGGGAAAAGTTTTTAAATGTATCTCCGGTACTGGTACTCGGGTTCAACATTCCAGTTTGTTTACTAACACTCTCCCCACTTGGAGAGTCAGTGCCTTTAACCTCCTGTTTGACCCAGTTTGCAATTTCTGTGGAAGATGACGTGTAATAGGGAGAACCAATGAGAGACTAGCTGTAGCTGTCTGGCCCGGCAAATTTAACTCTCATGTCCCACCAGGAAGAGGAATTAACCAAAGGCTCAGTGTGCAGTGTGGGAACAAGATTACGGCCTGAAGTGATCTAGTGGTTTTGCGGCCAGCTCACATGAAAGCGAGTTGAAGAAAGGAGCTCAGGGACACTGTAATTCACAAACCTGCCGACATATAAATGACAGCTATCGTCCAAAATTATATTGAAGTAAGGCTACCAAGAGGACTTGAAAGCGGGGCACAATTGCAGTAAACCGATTTCAGGAGGTAGACTGGAATTGCATTTAAAGCATAAGAAAAGAGGCAGAACGTCGACAATGATGCACTTGGCGAAAAAGGGCGTATGCGTTTTTTCCTGAATATATTCAGGAAAGAACGCATATGCCCTTTTTGGCCAACCAAGCAAGCTTGCAAAGGAAATCTGCACTACAATGAAGTCTCACTTCCCCCCGGTCAAAAGGGCCATCTGAAAAAAGTGTAAAACCCAGAAAGGCAGGACAGGCCATGGAGAACAGGGAGCCTTATATGCTGATGAGCAGGATGTAAATTGCCAACAGCCACTCTGGAGAAGTGTATGGTGTTTCCTGAAACATCGAAAAAACAAAGTAACAGAGCCTAGGGCACTTCCACTTATGGTTCTATGGCTTAGGGAAATTAAAATCAAAAAGACACATCCACCCCAATTGTGGGACAGCTGTGTTTACAAGAACCTCGTTTACGGTACCATTTCAATATCCCAGAAAGCGAAAAATGGATAAAGAAGTTGTGGTACTTACGTAAAATGCAATATCACTCAGCAATGAAATCTATGTTATGAGGCCCGTAGCAGCATAATGAGTGGATCCAGGTACGATGATTCTAAGTGAAATAAGTCACACAGAAAAAGAAACATCATAAGATATCTCTAATACACGAAAGGTAAACTTGGCTACACAGGAACTGAATTACAAAACAGAACAGTGTCTCAAACTTAGAATACCAACTTATGCTTGCTTAAGGGGAAAGGTGAGTTGGGGAGCTTCATAAAACCAGAGATTGAAATTAGCACAGATACCATTCCATAAGCCAATTATGTAATAGACCAGACCTACTCCTGGCTCAAGGAAAAGGACTCAACACCCCATATTCAACGCCTAGGAATATACCTGACTAGTAAGAATCTTAAAACCTATGGATTTATATGTCTCTGTAAGAGAATCATGCATGTGTACAGCGGCATAAAAGCAGTAGTGAAAATCAGATAAATCCCATTATAAAAATAAATTCCTTAAAGAAAACACAATGACAGTGAAATAGAGAGCAATTCTTAAATAATTCATTCAGGGCTTGTGATGCAACCTGGATTTACCACATCTACACCCAGAGCTTGGTGACATATAAGGATGGACATTTGGGGCTGATAGGATTGGTGAGATTCGGTGAGCAAATGCAGACCCTTTGAAGTCATATTGCATGGTACCCATTCCTTGGGTCCCAACTCTCCTGGTTTAAGGGATTCTTCCTTCAGCTAAAACATGCACGGGGAACCCAGAGTATGGTCTGCAGTGTGATCGGGAAACGTTTTTAAATGCATCTCAGATTTCTTCCCCTGGTACTCGGGTTCAACATTGCAGACCCTTTACTAACATTCTCCCCACTTGGAGAGTCAGTGCCTTTAACCTCCTGTTTGGCCCAGTTTGCATTTTCTGTGGAAGATGAACAGGAATAAGGAGAACCAATGAGAGACTAGCTGGAGGAGTCTGGACAGGCAAATATAACTCTCATTTCCTTCCAGGAAGTGGAATTAACCAAAGGCTCAGTGTGCAGTGCTGGAATCAGATTAGGGTCTGAAGCAATCCTGCGGTTTTGCGGCCAGCTCACAAGAAAGCGAGTTGAAAAATGGAGCTCAGGGGCACTGTAATTCACAAACCTGCAGAGTTATAAATGACAGCTTTCGTCCTAAAATATACTGAAGTAAGGCTGCCAAGAGGACTTGAAAGCGGGGCAGAATTGCAAAAAACCGATTTCAGTAGGTAGACCGGAATTGCATTTAAAGCATCGGAAAAGAGGCAGAACGTCGACAGTGATGCACTTGGCCAAAAAAAGCGTATGGGTTTTTTCCTGAATATATTCAGGAAAAAACGCATACGCCCTTTTTGGCCAACCAAGCAAGCTTGCAAAGGAAATCTGAACTACAATGCAGTCTCACTTCCCCCCGGTCAAAAGGGCCATCTGAAGAAAGTGTAAAATCCAGAAAGTCAGGACAGGACATGGAGAACAGGTAGCTTTGTTTTGCTGATGGGAAGTATGCAAGTTGCCAACAGGCACTCTGGAGAAGTGTATGGTGTTTCCTGAAACATCTAAAAAACAAAGCAACAGAGCCTAGGGCACTTCCATGTATGGTGCTATAGCTTAGGGAAATTAAAATCAAAAAGACACAGCCACCCCAAAGTTTGGGAGGGCTCGGTTTACAAGAACCTCGTTTACGGTACAAGTTCAATATCCCAGAAAGCGAAAAGTGGATAAAGGAGTTGTGGTACTTACATACAATGCAATATCACTCAGCAATGAAATCTATGTCATCAGGCCCGTAGCAGCATAATTAGTGGATTGAGGTATGATGATTCTAACTGAAATAAGTCACACAGAAAAAGAAACATCATAAGTTATCATTAATACATGGAATGTAAACTTGGCTACACATGAACTGAATTACAAAACAGAACAGGGTCTCAAATTTAGAAAACCAACTTATGCTTGCTTAAGGGGAAAGGTGAATTGGGGGCTGCATAAACCGGAGATTGAAATTAGCACAGATACCATTCCAGAAGGCAAATATATGATAGACAATACCTTCCACTTGCTCAACCAAATGGACTCAACAGCCCATATTCAATGCCTAGGAATATAAGTGACTAGTAGGAATCTTAAAACCTATGGATTTATATGTCTCTGTAAGAGAATCAAGCGTGTGTACAGCGGCATAAACGCAGCAGTCAAAATCAGCTAAATCCCATTATAAAAATAAATTTCTTAAACAAAACACAATGACAGTGAAATAGAGAGCAAATCTTTCATTTGGGGGCTCGTGGTGCAACCTGGATTTACCACATCTACACCCAGAGCTGGGTGACACATAAGTCTGGACATACGGGGCTGATAGGTTTGGTGAGGTTCGGTGAGCAAATGCAGACCCTTTGAAGTCATATTGCATGGTACACATTCCAAGGGTCTCAACTCTCCAGGATTAAGGGATTCTTCCTTCCGCTAAAACATGCATGTGGAACCCAGAGTATGATCCACCGTGTGATCGGGAAACGTGTTCAAAGGTGTCTAAGTTTTCATCCCCTGGTACTCGGGTGCAACATTCCAGACGCTTTGCTAACACTCTCCCCACTTGGAGAGTCAGTGCCTTTAACCTCCTGTTTGGCCCAGTTTGCAATTTCTGCGGAAGATGAACAGAAATAGGGAGAACAAATGAGAGACTAGCTGGAGGTGTCTGGACAGGCAAATTTAACTCTCATTTCCCACCAGGAAGAGGAATTAACAAAAGGATCAGTGTGCCATGCTGGAAACACACTAGGGCCTGAAGCAGTCCTGCGGTGTTGCGGCCAGCTCACAAGAAAGCGACTTGAAGAAAGGAGCTCAGGCGCACTGTAATTCGCAAACCTGCAGAGTTATATATGACAGCAATCGTCCAAAAATATATTGAAGTAAGGCTGCCAAGAGGACTTGAAAGCGGGGCAGAATTGCAGGAAACCGATTTCAGGAGGTAGACTGGAATTGCATTTAAAGCATAGGAAAAGAGGCAGAACGTCGACAGTGATGCACTTGGCCAAAAAGGGCGTATGCGTTTTTTCCTGAATATATTCAGGAAAAAACGCATACGCCCTTTTTGGCCAACCAAGCAAGCTTGCGAAGGAAATCGGCACTACAATGATGTCTCACTGCCCCCGGTTAAAAGGGCCATCTGAAAAAAGAGTAAAATCCAGAAAGGCAGGACAGGCCATGGAGAACAGGGAGCCTTGTTATGCTGATGGGCATGATGTAAATTGCCAACAGCCACTCTGGAGAAGTGTATGGTGTTTCCTGAAACATCTAAAAAACAAAGCAACAGAGCCTAGGGACTTCCACTTATGGTCCTATAGCTTAGGGAAATTAAAATCAAAAAGACACAGCCACCCCAGAGTTTGGCATGGCTCTGTTTACAAGGACCTCGTTTACGGTAGAAGTTCAATATCCCAGAAAGCAAAAAATCGATAAAGAAGTTGTGGTACTTACGTACAATGCAATATCACTCAGCAATGAAATCTATGTCATCAGGCCCATAGCAGTATAATGAGTGGATTCAGGTACGATGATTCTAAGTGAAATAAGTCACACAGAAAAAGAAACATCATAAGATATCACTAATACACGGAATGTAAACTTGGGTACACAGGAACTGAATTACAAAACAGAACAGGGTCTCAAATGTAGAAAACCACCTTATGCTTGCTTAAGTGGAAAGGTGAGTTGGGGTGCTGCATAAACCAGAAATTGAAATTAGCACAAATACCGTTCCATAAGCCAAATACGTAATAGGCAAGACCTACTCCTTGCTCAGCGAAATGGACTCAAAACCCCATATTCAATGCCTAGGAATATACCTGACTAGTAAGAATCTTAAAACCTATGGATTTATATGTCTCCATAAGAGAATCAAGCATGTGTAAACTGGCATAAACGCAGCAGTGAAAATCCACTAAATCCCATTATAAAAATACATTTCTTAAACAAAACATAATGACAGTGAAATAGAGAGCAATTCTTAGATAATTCATTCAGGGCTTGTGATGCAAGCTGGATTTTCAACTTCTACACCCGGAGCGGGGTGACACATAAGTCTGGACACTTGGGGCTGATAGGATTGGTGAGGTTCGGTGAGCAAATGCAGACCCTGTGAAGTCATATTGCATGGTACCCATTCCATGGGTGCCAACTCTCCAGGTATAAGGGACTATTTCTTCCGCTAAAACATGCATGGGGAACCCAGAGTATGGTCCACCGTATGATCGGGAAAAGTTTTTAAATGTATCTCCGGTACTGGTACTCGGGTTCAACATTCCAGTTTGTTTACTAACACTCTCCCCACTTGGAGAGTCAGTGCCTTTAACCTCCTGTTTGACCCAGTTTGCAATTTCTGTGGAAGATGACGTGTAATAGGGAGAACCGATGAGAGACTAGCTGTAGCTGTCTGGCCCGGCAAATTTAACTCTCATGTCCCACCAGGAAGAGGAATTAACCAAAGGCTCAGTGTGCAGTGTGGGAACAAGATTACGGCCTGAAGTGATCTAGTGGTTTTGCGGCCAGCTCACATGAAAGCGAGTTGAAGAAAGGAGCTCAGGGACACTGTAATTCACAAACCTGCCGACATATAAATGACAGCTATCGTCCAAAATTATATTGAAGTAAGGCTACCAAGAGGACTTGAAAGCGGGGCACAATTGCAGTAAACCGATTTCAGGAGGTAGACTGGAATTGCATTTAAAGCATAAGAAAAGAGGCAGAACGTCGACAATGATGCACTTGGCGAAAAAGGGCGTATGCGTTTTTTCCTGAATATATTCAGGAAAGAACGCATATGCCCTTTTTGGCCAACCAAGCAAGCTTGCAAAGGAAATCTGCACTACAATGAAGTCTCACTTCCCCCCGGTCAAAAGGGCCATCTGAAAAAAGTGTAAAACCCAGAAAGGCAGGACAGGCCATGGAGAACAGGGAGCCTTATATGCTGATGAGCAGGATGTAAATTGCCAACAGCCACTCTGGAGAAGTGTATGGTGTTTCCTGAAACATCGAAAAAACAAAGTAACAGAGCCTAGGGCACTTCCACTTATGGTTCTATGGCTTAGGGAAATTAAAATCAAAAAGACACATCCACCCCAATTGTGGGACAGCTGTGTTTACAAGAACCTCGTTTACGGTACCATTTCAATATCCCAGAAAGCGAAAAATGGATAAAGAAGTTGTGGTACTTACGTAAAATGCAATATCACTCAGCAATGAAATCTATGTTATGAGGCCCGTAGCAGCATAATGAGTGGATCCAGGTACGATGATTCTAAGTGAAATAAGTCACACAGAAAAAGAAACATCATAAGATATCTCTAATACACGAAAGGTAAACTTGGCTACACAGGAACTGAATTACAAAACAGAACAGTGTCTCAAACTTAGAATACCACCTTATGCTTGCTTAAGGGGAAAGGTGAGTTGGGGAGCTTCATAAAACCAGAGATTGAAATTAGCACAGATACCATTCCATAAGCCAATTATGTAATAGACCAGACCTACTCCTGGCTCAAGGAAAAGGACTCAACACCCCATATTCAACGCCTAGGAATATACCTGACTAGTAAGAATCTTAAAACCTATGGATTTATATGTCTCTGTAAGAGAATCATGCATGTGTACAGCGGCATAAAAGCAGTAGTGAAAATCAGATAAATCCCATTATAAAAATAAATTCCTTAAAGAAAACACAATGACAGTGAAATAGAGAGCAATTCTTAAATAATTCATTCAGGGCTTGTGATGCAACCTGGATTTACCACATCTACACCCAGAGCTTGGTGACATATAAGGATGGACATTTGGGGCTGATAGGATTGGTGAGATTCGGTGAGCAAATGCAGACCCTTTGAAGTCATATTGCATGGTACCCATTCCATGGGTCCCAACTCTCCTGGTTTAAGGGATTCTTCCTTCAGCTAAAACATGCACGGGGAACCCAGAGTATGGTCTGCAGTGTGATCGGGAAACGTTTTTAAATGCATCTCAGATTTCTTCCCCTGGTACTCGGGTTCAACATTGCAGACCCTTTACTAACATTCTCCCCACTTGGAGAGTCAGTGCCTTTAACCTCCTGTTTGGCCCAGTTTGCATTTTCTGTGGAAGATGAACAGGAATAAGGAGAACCAATGAGAGACTAGCTGGAGGAGTCTGGACAGGCAAATATAACTCTCATTTCCTTCCAGGAAGTGGAATTAACCAAAGGCTCAGTGTGCAGTGCTGGAATCAGATTAGGGTCTGAAGCAATCCTGCGGTTTTGCGGCCAGCTCACAAGAAAGCGAGTTGAAAAATGGAGCTCAGGGGCACTGTAATTCACAAACCTGCAGAGTTATAAATGACAGCTTTCGTCCTAAAATATACTGAAGTAAGGCTGCCAAGAGGACTTGAAAGCGGGGCAGAATTGCAAAAAACCGATTTCAGTAGGTAGACCGGAATTGCATTTAAAGCATCGGAAAAGAGGCAGAACGTCGACAGTGATGCACTTGGCCAAAAAAAGCGTATGGGTTTTTTCCTGAATATATTCAGGAAAAAACGCATACGCCCTTTTTGGCCAACCAAGCAAGCTTGCAAAGGAAATCTGAACTACAATGCAGTCTCACTTCCCCCCGGTCAAAAGGGCCATCTGAAGAAAGTGTAAAATCCAGAAAGTCAGGACAGGACATGGAGAACAGGTAGCTTTGTTTTGCTGATGGGAAGTATGCAAGTTGCCAACAGGCACTCTGGAGAAGTGTATGGTGTTTCCTGAAACATCTAAAAAACAAAGCAACAGAGCCTAGGGCACTTCCATGTATGGTGCTATAGCTTAGGGAAATTAAAATCAAAAAGACACAGCCACCCCAAAGTTTGGGAGGGCTCGGTTTACAAGAACCTCGTTTACGGTACAAGTTCAATATCCCAGAAAGCGAAAAGTGGATAAAGGAGTTGTGGTACTTACATACAATGCAATATCACTCAGCAATGAAATCTATGTCATCAGGCCCGTAGCAGCATAATTAGTGGATTGAGGTATGATGATTCTAACTGAAATAAGTCACACAGAAAAAGAAACATCATAAGTTATCATTAATACATGGAATGTAAACTTGGCTACACATGAACTGAATTACAAAACAGAACAGGGTCTCAAATTTAGAAAACCAACTTATGCTTGCTTAAGGGGAAAGGTGAATTGGGGGCTGCATAAACCGGAGATTGAAATTAGCACAGATACCATTCCAGAAGGCAAATATATGATAGACAATACCTTCCACTTGCTCAACCAAATGGACTCAACAGCCCATATTCAATGCCTAGGAATATAAGTGACTAGTAGGAATCTTAAAACCTATGGATTTATATGTCTCTGTAAGAGAATCAAGCGTGTGTACAGCGGCATAAACGCAGCAGTCAAAATCAGCTAAATCCCATTATAAAAATAAATTTCTTAAACAAAACACAATGACAGTGAAATAGAGAGCAAATCTTTCATTTGGGGGCTCGTGGTGCAACCTGGATTTACCACATCTACACCCAGAGCTGGGTGACACATAAGTCTGGACATACGGGGCTGATAGGTTTGGTGAGGTTCGGTGAGCAAATGCAGACCCTTTGAAGTCATATTGCATGGTACACATTCCATGGGTCTCAACTCTCCAGGATTAAGGGATTCTTCCTTCCGCTAAAACATGCATGTGGAACCCAGAGTATGATCCACCGTGTGATCGGGAAACGTGTTCAAAGGTGTCTAAGTTTTCATCCCCTGGTACTCGGGTGCAACATTCCAGACGCTTTGCTAACACTCTCCCCACTTGGAGAGTCAGTGCCTTTAACCTCCTGTTTGGCCCAGTTTGCAATTTCTGCGGAAGATGAACAGAAATAGGGAGAACAAATGAGAGACTAGCTGGAGGTGTCTGGACAGGCAAATTTAACTCTCATTTCCCACCAGGAAGAGGAATTAACAAAAGGATCAGTGTGCCATGCTGGAAACACACTAGGGCCTGAAGCAGTCCTGCGGTGTTGCGGCCAGCTCACAAGAAAGCGACTTGAAGAAAGGAGCTCAGGCGCACTGTAATTCGCAAACCTGCAGAGTTATATATGACAGCAATCGTCCAAAAATATATTGAAGTAAGGCTGCCAAGAGGACTTGAAAGCGGGGCAGAATTGCAGGAAACCGATTTCAGGAGGTAGACTGGAATTGCATTTAAAGCATAGGAAAAGAGGCAGAACGTCGACAGTGATGCACTTGGCCAAAAAGGGCGTATGCGTTTTTTCCTGAATATATTCAGGAAAAAACGCATACGCCCTTTTTGGCCAACCAAGCAAGCTTGCGAAGGAAATCGGCACTACAATGATGTCTCACTGCCCCCGGTTAAAAGGGCCATCTGAAAAAAGAGTAAAATCCAGAAAGGCAGGACAGGCCATGGAGAACAGGGAGCCTTGTTATGCTGATGGGCATGATGTAAATTGCCAACAGCCACTCTGGAGAAGTGTATGGTGTTTCCTGAAACATCTAAAAAACAAAGCAACAGAGCCTAGGGACTTCCACTTATGGTCCTATAGCTTAGGGAAATTAAAATCAAAAAGACACAGCCACCCCAGAGTTTGGCATGGCTCTGTTTACAAGGACCTCGTTTACGGTAGAAGTTCAATATCCCAGAAAGCAAAAAATCGATAAAGAAGTTGTGGTACTTACGTACAATGCAATATCACTCAGCAATGAAATCTATGTCATCAGGCCCATAGCAGTATAATGAGTGGATTCAGGTACGATGATTCTAAGTGAAATAAGTCACACAGAAAAAGAAACATCATAAGATATCACTAATACACGGAATGTAAACTTGGCTACACAGGAACTGAATTACAAAACAGAACAGGGTCTCAAATGTAGAAAACCACCTTATGCTTGCTTAAGTGGAAAGGTGAGTTGGGGTGCTGCATAAACCAGAAATTGAAATTAGCACAAATACCGTTCCATAAGCCAAATACGTAATAGGCAAGACCTACTCCTTGCTCAGCGAAATGGACTCAAAACCCCATATTCAATGCCTAGGAATATACCTGACTAGTAAGAATCTTAAAACCTATGGATTTATATGTCTCCATAAGAGAATCAAGCATGTGTAAACTGGCATAAACGCAGCAGTGAAAATCCACTAAATCCCATTATAAAAATACATTTCTTAAACAAAACATAATGACAGTGAAATAGAGAGCAATTCTTAGATAATTCATTCAGGGCTTGTGATGCAAGCTGGATTTTCAACTTCTACACCCGGAGCGGGGTGACACATAAGTCTGGACACTTGGGGCTGATAGGATTGGTGAGGTTCGGTGAGCAAATGCAGACCCTGTGAAGTCATATTGCATGGTACCCATTCCATGGGTGCCAACTCTCCAGGTATAAGGGACTATTTCTTCCGCTAAAACATGCATGGGGAACCCAGAGTATGGTCCACCGTATGATCGGGAAAAGTTTTTAAATGTATCTCCGGTACTGGTACTCGGGTTCAACATTCCAGTTTGTTTACTAACACTCTCCCCACTTGGAGAGTCAGTGCCTTTAACCTCCTGTTTGACCCAGTTTGCAATTTCTGTGGAAGATGACGTGTAATAGGGAGAACCAATGAGAGACTAGCTGTAGCTGTCTGGCCCGGCAAATTTAACTCTCATGTCCCACCAGGAAGAGGAATTAACCAAAGGCTCAGTGTGCAGTGTGGGAACAAGATTACGGCCTGAAGTGATCTAGTGGTTTTGCGGCCAGCTCACATGAAAGCGAGTTGAAGAAAGGAGCTCAGGGACACTGTAATTCACAAACCTGCCGACATATAAATGACAGCTATCGTCCAAAATTATATTGAAGTAAGGCTACCAAGAGGACTTGAAAGCGGGGCACAATTGCAGTAAACCGATTTCAGGAGGTAGACTGGAATTGCATTTAAAGCATAAGAAAAGAGGCAGAACGTCGACAATGATGCACTTGGCGAAAAAGGGCGTATGCGTTTTTTCCTGAATATATTCAGGAAAGAACGCATATGCCCTTTTTGGCCAACCAAGCAAGCTTGCAAAGGAAATCTGCACTACAATGAAGTCTCACTTCCCCCCGGTCAAAAGGGCCATCTGAAAAAAGTGTAAAACCCAGAAAGGCAGGACAGGCCATGGAGAACAGGGAGCCTTATATGCTGATGAGCAGGATGTAAATTGCCAACAGCCACTCTGGAGAAGTGTATGGTGTTTCCTGAAACATCGAAAAAACAAAGTAACAGAGCCTAGGGCACTTCCACTTATGGTTCTATGGCTTAGGGAAATTAAAATCAAAAAGACACATCCACCCCAATTGTGGGACAGCTGTGTTTACAAGAACCTCGTTTACGGTACCATTTCAATATCCCAGAAAGCGAAAAATGGATAAAGAAGTTGTGGTACTTACGTAAAATGCAATATCACTCAGCAATGAAATCTATGTTATGAGGCCCGTAGCAGCATAATGAGTGGATCCAGGTACGATGATTCTAAGTGAAATAAGTCACACAGAAAAAGAAACATCATAAGATATCTCTAATACACGAAAGGTAAACTTGGCTACACAGGAACTGAATTACAAAACAGAACAGTGTCTCAAACTTAGAATACCAACTTATGCTTGCTTAAGGGGAAAGGTGAGTTGGGGAGCTTCATAAAACCAGAGATTGAAATTAGCACAGATACCATTCCATAAGCCAATTATGTAATAGACCAGACCTACTCCTGGCTCAAGGAAAAGGACTCAACACCCCATATTCAACGCCTAGGAATATACCTGACTAGTAAGAATCTTAAAACCTATGGATTTATATGTCTCTGTAAGAGAATCATGCATGTGTACAGCGGCATAAAAGCAGTAGTGAAAATCAGATAAATCCCATTATAAAAATAAATTCCTTAAAGAAAACACAATGACAGTGAAATAGAGAGCAATTCTTAAATAATTCATTCAGGGCTTGTGATGCAACCTGGATTTACCACATCTACACCCAGAGCTTGGTGACATATAAGGATGGACATTTGGGGCTGATAGGATTGGTGAGATTCGGTGAGCAAATGCAGACCCTTTGAAGTCATATTGCATGGTACCCATTCCTTGGGTCCCAACTCTCCTGGTTTAAGGGATTCTTCCTTCAGCTAAAACATGCACGGGGAACCCAGAGTATGGTCTGCAGTGTGATCGGGAAACGTTTTTAAATGCATCTCAGATTTCTTCCCCTGGTACTCGGGTTCAACATTGCAGACCCTTTACTAACATTCTCCCCACTTGGAGAGTCAGTGCCTTTAACCTCCTGTTTGGCCCAGTTTGCATTTTCTGTGGAAGATGAACAGGAATAAGGAGAACCAATGAGAGACTAGCTGGAGGAGTCTGGACAGGCAAATATAACTCTCATTTCCTTCCAGGAAGTGGAATTAACCAAAGGCTCAGTGTGCAGTGCTAGAATCAGATTAGGGTCTGAAGCAATCCTGCGGTTTTGCGGCCAGCTCACAAGAAAGCGAGTTGAAAAATGGAGCTCAGGGGCACTGTAATTCACAAACCTGCAGAGTTATAAATGACAGCTTTCGTCCTAAAATATACTGAAGTAAGGCTGCCAAGAGGACTTGAAAGCGGGGCAGAATTGCAAAAAACCGATTTCAGTAGGTAGACCGGAATTGCATTTAAAGCATCGGAAAAGAGGCAGAACGTCGACAGTGATGCACTTGGCCAAAAAAAGCGTATGGGTTTTTTCCTGAATATATTCAGGAAAAAACGCATACGCCCTTTTTGGCCAACCAAGCAAGCTTGCAAAGGAAATCTGAACTACAATGCAGTCTCACTTCCCCCCGGTCAAAAGGGCCATCTGAAGAAAGTGTAAAATCCAGAAAGTCAGGACAGGACATGGAGAACAGGTAGCTTTGTTTTGCTGATGGGAAGTATGCAAGTTGCCAACAGGCACTCTGGAGAAGTGTATGGTGTTTCCTGAAACATCTAAAAAACAAAGCAACAGAGCCTAGGGCACTTCCATGTATGGTGCTATAGCTTAGGGAAATTAAAATCAAAAAGACACAGCCACCCCAAAGTTTGGGAGGGCTCGGTTTACAAGAACCTCGTTTACGGTACAAGTTCAATATCCCAGAAAGCGAAAAGTGGATAAAGGAGTTGTGGTACTTACATACAATGCAATATCACTCAGCAATGAAATCTATGTCATCAGGCCCGTAGCAGCATAATTAGTGGATTGAGGTATGATGATTCTAACTGAAATAAGTCACACAGAAAAAGAAACATCATAAGTTATCATTAATACATGGAATGTAAACTTGGCTACACATGAACTGAATTACAAAACAGAACAGGGTCTCAAATTTAGAAAACCAACTTATGCTTGCTTAAGGGGAAAGGTGAATTGGGGGCTGCATAAACCGGAGATTGAAATTAGCACAGATACCATTCCAGAAGGCAAATATATGATAGACAATACCTTCCACTTGCTCAACCAAATGGACTCAACAGCCCATATTCAATGCCTAGGAATATAAGTGACTAGTAGGAATCTTAAAACCTATGGATTTATATGTCTCTGTAAGAGAATCAAGCGTGTGTACAGCGGCATAAACGCAGCAGTCAAAATCAGCTAAATCCCATTATAAAAATAAATTTCTTAAACAAAACACAATGACAGTGAAATAGAGAGCAAATCTTTCATTTGGGGGCTCGTGGTGCAACCTGGATTTACCACATCTACACCCAGAGCTGGGTGACACATAAGTCTGGACATACGGGGCTGATAGGTTTGGTGAGGTTCGGTGAGCAAATGCAGACCCTTTGAAGTCATATTGCATGGTACACATTCCATGGGTCTCAACTCTCCAGGATTAAGGGATTCTTCCTTCCGCTAAAACATGCATGTGGAACCCAGAGTATGATCCACCGTGTGATCGGGAAACGTGTTCAAAGGTGTCTAAGTTTTCATCCCCTGGTACTCGGGTGCAACATTCCAGACGCTTTGCTAACACTCTCCCCACTTGGAGAGTCAGTGCCTTTAACCTCCTGTTTGGCCCAGTTTGCAATTTCTGCGGAAGATGAACAGAAATAGGGAGAACAAATGAGAGACTAGCTGGAGGTGTCTGGACAGGCAAATTTAACTCTCATTTCCCACCAGGAAGAGGAATTAACAAAAGGATCAGTGTGCCATGCTGGAAACACACTAGGGCCTGAAGCAGTCCTGCGGTGTTGCGGCCAGCTCACAAGAAAGCGACTTGAAGAAAGGAGCTCAGGCGCACTGTAATTCGCAAACCTGCAGAGTTATATATGACAGCAATCGTCCAAAAATATATTGAAGTAAGGCTGCCAAGAGGACTTGAAAGCGGGGCAGAATTGCAGGAAACCGATTTCAGGAGGTAGACTGGAATTGCATTTAAAGCATAGGAAAAGAGGCAGAACGTCGACAGTGATGCACTTGGCCAAAAAGGGTGTATGCGTTTTTTCCTGAATATATTCAGGAAAAAACGCATACGCCCTTTTTGGCCAACCAAGCAAGCTTGCGAAGGAAATCGGCACTACAATGATGTCTCACTGCCCCCGGTTAAAAGGGCCATCTGAAAAAAGAGTAAAATCCAGAAAGGCAGGACAGGCCATGGAGAACAGGGAGCCTTGTTATGCTGATGGGCATGATGTAAATTGCCAACAGCCACTCTGGAGAAGTGTATGGTGTTTCCTGAAACATCTAAAAAACAAAGCAACAGAGCCTAGGGACTTCCACTTATGGTCCTATAGCTTAGGGAAATTAAAATCAAAAAGACACAGCCACCCCAGAGTTTGGCATGGCTCTGTTTACAAGGACCTCGTTTACGGTAGAAGTTCAATATCCCAGAAAGCAAAAAATCGATAAAGAAGTTGTGGTACTTACGTACAATGCAATATCACTCAGCAATGAAATCTATGTCATCAGGCCCATAGCAGTATAATGAGTGGATTCAGGTACGATGATTCTAAGTGAAATAAGTCACACAGAAAAAGAAACATCATAAGATATCACTAATACACGGAATGTAAACTTGGCTACACAGGAACTGAATTACAAAACAGAACAGGGTCTCAAATGTAGAAAACCACCTTATGCTTGCTTAAGTGGAAAGGTGAGTTGGGGTGCTGCATAAACCAGAAATTGAAATTAGCACAAATACCGTTCCATAAGCCAAATACGTAATAGGCAAGACCTACTCCTTGCTCAGCGAAATGGACTCAAAACCCCATATTCAATGCCTAGGAATATACCTGACTAGTAAGAATCTTAAAACCTATGGATTTATATGTCTCCATAAGAGAATCAAGCATGTGTAAACTGGCATAAACGCAGCAGTGAAAATCCACTAAATCCCATTATAAAAATACATTTCTTAAACAAAACATAATGACAGTGAAATAGAGAGCAATTCTTAGATAATTCATTCAGGGCTTGTGATGCAAGCTGGATTTTCAACTTCTACACCCGGAGCGGGGTGACACATAAGTCTGGACACTTGGGGCTGATAGGATTGGTGAGGTTCGGTGAGCAAATGCAGACCCTGTGAAGTCATATTGCATGGTACCCATTCCATGGGTGCCAACTCTCCAGGTATAAGGGACTATTTCTTCCGCTAAAACATGCATGGGGAACCCAGAGTATGGTCCACCGTATGATCGGGAAAAGTTTTTAAATGTATCTCCGGTACTGGTACTCGGGTTCAACATTCCAGTTTGTTTACTAACACTCTCCCCACTTGGAGAGTCAGTGCCTTTAACCTCCTGTTTGACCCAGTTTGCAATTTCTGTGGAAGATGACGTGTAATAGGGAGAACCAATGAGAGACTAGCTGTAGCTGTCTGGCCCGGCAAATTTAACTCTCATGTCCCACCAGGAAGAGGAATTAACCAAAGGCTCAGTGTGCAGTGTGGGAACAAGATTACGGCCTGAAGTGATCTAGTGGTTTTGCGGCCAGCTCACATGAAAGCGAGTTGAAGAAAGGAGCTCAGGGACACTGTAATTCACAAACCTGCCGACATATAAATGACAGCTATCGTCCAAAATTATATTGAAGTAAGGCTACCAAGAGGACTTGAAAGCGGGGCACAATTGCAGTAAACCGATTTCAGGAGGTAGACTGGAATTGCATTTAAAGCATAAGAAAAGAGGCAGAACGTCGACAATGATGCACTTGGCCAAAAAGGGCGTATGCGTTTTTTCCTGAATATATTCAGGAAAGAACGCATATGCCCTTTTTGGCCAACCAAGCAAGCTTGCAAAGGAAATCTGCACTACAATGAAGTCTCACTTCCCCCCGGTCAAAAGGGCCATCTGAAAAAAGTGTAAAACCCAGAAAGGCAGGACAGGCCATGGAGAACAGGGAGCCTTATATGCTGATGAGCAGGATGTAAATTGCCAACAGCCACTCTGGAGAAGTGTATGGTGTTTCCTGAAACATCGAAAAAACAAAGTAACAGAGCCTAGGGCACTTCCACTTATGGTTCTATGGCTTAGGGAAATTAAAATCAAAAAGACACATCCACCCCAATTGTGGGACAGCTGTGTTTACAAGAACCTCGTTTACGGTACCATTTCAATATCCCAGAAAGCGAAAAATGGATAAAGAAGTTGTGGTACTTACGTAAAATGCAATATCACTCAGCAATGAAATCTATGTTATGAGGCCCGTAGCAGCATAATGAGTGGATCCAGGTACGATGATTCTAAGTGAAATAAGTCACACAGAAAAAGAAACATCATAAGATATCTCTAATACACGAAAGGTAAACTTGGCTACACAGGAACTGAATTACAAAACAGAACAGTGTCTCAAACTTAGAATACCACCTTATGCTTGCTTAAGGGGAAAGGTGAGTTGGGGAGCTTCATAAAACCAGAGATTGAAATTAGCACAGATACCATTCCATAAGCCAATTATGTAATAGACCAGACCTACTCCTGGCTCAAGGAAAAGGACTCAACACCCCATATTCAACGCCTAGGAATATACCTGACTAGTAAGAATCTTAAAACCTATGGATTTATATGTCTCTGTAAGAGAATCATGCATGTGTACAGCGGCATAAAAGCAGTAGTGAAAATCAGATAAATCCCATTATAAAAATAAATTCCTTAAAGAAAACACAATGACAGTGAAATAGAGAGCAATTCTTAAATAATTCATTCAGGGCTTGTGATGCAACCTGGATTTACCACATCTACACCCAGAGCTTGGTGACATATAAGGATGGACATTTGGGGCTGATAGGATTGGTGAGATTCGGTGAGCAAATGCAGACCCTTTGAAGTCATATTGCATGGTACCCATTCCATGGGTCCCAACTCTCCTGGTTTAAGGGATTCTTCCTTCAGCTAAAACATGCACGGGGAACCCAGAGTATGGTCTGCAGTGTGATCGGGAAACGTTTTTAAATGCATCTCAGATTTCTTCCCCTGGTACTCGGGTTCAACATTGCAGACCCTTTACTAACATTCTCCCCACTTGGAGAGTCAGTGCCTTTAACCTCCTGTTTGGCCCAGTTTGCATTTTCTGTGGAAGATGAACAGGAATAAGGAGAACCAATGAGAGACTAGCTGGAGGAGTCTGGACAGGCAAATATAACTCTCATTTCCTTCCAGGAAGTGGAATTAACCAAAGGCTCAGTGTGCAGTGCTGGAATCAGATTAGGGTCTGAAGCAATCCTGCGGTTTTGCGGCCAGCTCACAAGAAAGCGAGTTGAAAAATGGAGCTCAGGGGCACTGTAATTCACAAACCTGCAGAGTTATAAATGACAGCTTTCGTCCTAAAATATACTGAAGTAAGGCTGCCAAGAGGACTTGAAAGCGGGGCAGAATTGCAAAAAACCGATTTCAGTAGGTAGACCGGAATTGCATTTAAAGCATCGGAAAAGAGGCAGAACGTCGACAGTGATGCACTTGGCCAAAAAAAGCGTATGGGTTTTTTCCTGAATATATTCAGGAAAAAACGCATACGCCCTTTTTGGCCAACCAAGCAAGCTTGCAAAGGAAATCTGAACTACAATGCAGTCTCACTTCCCCCCGGTCAAAAGGGCCATCTGAAGAAAGTGTAAAATCCAGAAAGTCAGGACAGGACATGGAGAACAGGTAGCTTTGTTTTGCTGATGGGAAGTATGCAAGTTGCCAACAGGCACTCTGGAGAAGTGTATGGTGTTTCCTGAAACATCTAAAAAACAAAGCAACAGAGCCTAGGGCACTTCCATGTATGGTGCTATAGCTTAGGGAAATTAAAATCAAAAAGACACAGCCACCCCAAAGTTTGGGAGGGCTCGGTTTACAAGAACCTCGTTTACGGTACAAGTTCAATATCCCAGAAAGCGAAAAGTGGATAAAGGAGTTGTGGTACTTACATACAATGCAATATCACTCAGCAATGAAATCTATGTCATCAGGCCCGTAGCAGCATAATTAGTGGATTGAGGTATGATGATTCTAACTGAAATAAGTCACACAGAAAAAGAAACATCATAAGTTATCATTAATACATGGAATGTAAACTTGGCTACACATGAACTGAATTACAAAACAGAACAGGGTCTCAAATTTAGAAAACCAACTTATGCTTGCTTAAGGGGAAAGGTGAATTGGGGGCTGCATAAACCGGAGATTGAAATTAGCACAGATACCATTCCAGAAGGCAAATATATGATAGACAATACCTTCCACTTGCTCAACCAAATGGACTCAACAGCCCATATTCAATGCCTAGGAATATAAGTGACTAGTAGGAATCTTAAAACCTATGGATTTATATGTCTCTGTAAGAGAATCAAGCGTGTGTACAGCGGCATAAACGCAGCAGTCAAAATCAGCTAAATCCCATTATAAAAATAAATTTCTTAAACAAAACACAATGACAGTGAAATAGAGAGCAAATCTTTCATTTGGGGGCTCGTGGTGCAACCTGGATTTACCACATCTACACCCAGAGCTGGGTGACATATAAGGATGGACATTTGGGGCTGATAGGTTTGGTGAGGTTCGGTGAGCAAATGCAGACCCTTTGAAGTCATATTGCATGGTACACATTCCATGGGTCTCAACTCTCCAGGATTAAGGGATTCTTCCTTCCGCTAAAACATGCATGTGGAACCCAGAGTATGATCCACCGTGTGATCGGGAAACGTGTTCAAAGGTGTCTAAGTTTTCATCCCCTGGTACTCGGGTGCAACATTCCAGACGCTTTGCTAACACTCTCCCCACTTGGAGAGTCAGTGCCTTTAACCTCCTGTTTGGCCCAGTTTGCAATTTCTGCGGAAGATGAACAGAAATAGGGAGAACAAATGAGAGACTAGCTGGAGGTGTCTGGACAGGCAAATTTAACTCTCATTTCCCACCAGGAAGAGGAATTAACAAAAGGATCAGTGTGCCATGCTGGAAACACACTAGGGCCTGAAGCAGTCCTGCGGTGTTGCGGCCAGCTCACAAGAAAGCGACTTGAAGAAAGGAGCTCAGGCGCACTGTAATTCGCAAACCTGCAGAGTTATATATGACAGCAATCGTCCAAAAATATATTGAAGTAAGGCTGCCAAGAGGACTTGAAAGCGGGGCAGAATTGCAGGAAACCGATTTCAGGAGGTAGACTGGAATTGCATTTAAAGCATAGGAAAAGAGGCAGAATGTCGACAGTGATGCACTTGGCCAAAAAGGGCGTATGCGTTTTTTCCTGAATATATTCAGGAAAAAACGCATACGCCCTTTTTGGCCAACCAAGCAAGCTTGCGAAGGAAATCGGCACTACAATGATGTCTCACTGCCCCCGGTTAAAAGGGCCATCTGAAAAAAGAGTAAAATCCAGAAAGGCAGGACAGGCCATGGAGAACAGGGAGCCTTGTTATGCTGATGGGCATGATGTAAATTGCCAACAGCCACTCTGGAGAAGTGTATGGTGTTTCCTGAAACATCTAAAAAACAAAGCAACAGAGCCTAGGGACTTCCACTTATGGTCCTATAGCTTAGGGAAATTAAAATCAAAAAGACACAGCCACCCCAGAGTTTGGCATGGCTCTGTTTACAAGGACCTCGTTTACGGTAGAAGTTCAATATTCCAGAAAGCAAAAAATCGATAAAGAAGTTGTGGTACTTACGTACAATGCAATATCACTCAGCAATGAAATCTATGTCATCAGGCCCATAGCAGTATAATGAGTGGATTCAGGTACGATGATTCTAAGTGAAATAAGTCACACAGAAAAAGAAACATCATAAGATATCACTAATACACGGAATGTAAACTTGGCTACACAGGAACTGAATTACAAAACAGAACAGGGTCTCAAATGTAGAAAACCACCTTATGCTTGCTTAAGTGGAAAGGTGAGTTGGGGTGCTGCATAAACCAGAAATTGAAATTAGCACAAATACCGTTCCATAAGCCAAATACGTAATAGGCAAGACCTACTCCTTGCTCAGCGAAATGGACTCAAAACCCCATATTCAATGCCTAGGAATATACCTGACTAGTAAGAATCTTAAAACCTATGGATTTATATGTCTCCATAAGAGAATCAAGCATGTGTAAACTGGCATAAACGCAGCAGTGAAAATCCACTAAATCCCATTATAAAAATACATTTCTTAAACAAAAAATAATGACAGTGAAATAGAGAGCAATTCTTAGATAATTCATTCAGGGCTTGTGATGCAAGCTGGATTTTCAACTTCTACACCCGGAGCGGGGTGACACATAAGTCTGGACACTTGGGGCTGATAGGATTGGTGAGGTTCGGTGAGCAAATGCAGACCCTGTGAAGTCATATTGCATGGTACCCATTCCATGGGTGCCAACTCTCCAGGTATAAGGGACTATTTCTTCCGCTAAAACATGCATGGGGAACCCAGAGTATGGTCCACCGTATGATCGGGAAAAGTTTTTAAATGTATCTCCGGTACTGGTACTCGGGTTCAACATTCCAGTTTGTTTACTAACACTCTCCCCACTTGGAGAGTCAGTGCCTTTAACCTCCTGTTTGACCCAGTTTGCAATTTCTGTGGAAGATGACGTGTAATAGGGAGAACCAATGAGAGACTAGCTGTAGCTGTCTGGCCCGGCAAATTTAACTCTCATGTCCCACCAGGAAGAGGAATTAACCAAAGGCTCAGTGTGCAGTGTGGGAACAAGATTACGGCCAGAAGTGATCTAGTGGTTTTGCGGCCAGCTCACATGAAAGCGAGTTGAAGAAAGGAGCTCAGGGACACTGTAATTCACAAACCTGCCGACATATAAATGACAGCTATCGTCCAAAATTATATTGAAGTAAGGCTACCAAGAGGACTTGAAAGTGGGGCACAATTGCAGTAAACCGATTTCAGGAGGTAGACTGGAATTGCATTTAAAGCATAAGAAAAGAGGCAGAACGTCGACAATGATGCACTTGGCCAAAAAGGGCGTATGCGTTTTTTCCTGAATATATTCAGGAAAGAACGCATATGCCCTTTTTGGCCAACCAAGCAAGCTTGCAAAGGAAATCTGCACTACAATGAAGTCTCACTTCCCCCCGGTCAAAAGGGCCATCTGAAAAAAGTGTAAAACCCAGAAAGGCAGGACAGGCCATGGAGAACAGGGAGCCTTATATGCTGATGAGCAGGATGTAAATTGCCAACAGCCACTCTGGAGAAGTGTATGGTGTTTCCTGAAACATCGAAAAAACAAAGTAACAGAGCCTAGGGCACTTCCACTTATGGTTCTATGGCTTAGGGAAATTAAAATCAAAAAGACACATCCACCCCAATTGTGGGACAGCTGTGTTTACAAGAACCTCGTTTACGGTACCATTTCAATATCCCAGAAAGCGAAAAACGGATAAAGAAGTTGTGGTACTTACGTAAAATGCAATATCACTCAGCAATGAAATCTATGTTATGAGGCCCGTAGCAGCATAATGAGTGGATCCAGGTACGATGATTCTAAGTGAAATAAGTCACACAGAAAAAGAAACATCATAAGATATCTCTAATACACGAAAGGTAAACTTGGCTACACAGGAACTGAATTACAAAACAGAACAGTGTCTCAAACTTAGAATACCAACTTATGCTTGCTTAAGGGGAAAGGTGAGTTGGGGAGCTTCATAAAACCAGAGATTGAAATTAGCACAGATACCATTCCATAAGCCAATTATGTAATAGACCAGATCTACTCCTGGCTCAAGGAAAAGGACTCAACACCCCATATTCAATGCCTAGGAATATACCTGACTAGTAAGAATCTTAAAACCTATGGATTTATATGTCTCTGTAAGAGAATCATGCATATGTACAGCGGCATAAAAGCAGTAGTGAAAATCAGATAAATCCCATTATAAAAATAAATTCCTTAAAGAAAACACAATGACAGTGAAATAGAGAGCAATTCTTAAATAATTCATTCAGGGCTTGTGATGCAACCTGGATTTACCACATCTACACCCAGAGCTTGGTGACATATAAGGATGGACATTTGGGGCTGATAGGATTGGTGAGATTCGGTGAGCAAATGCAGACCCTTTGAAGTCATATTGCATGGTACCCATTCCATGGGTCCCAACTCTCCTGGTTTAAGGGATTCTTCCTTCAGCTAAAACATGCACGGGGAACCCAGAGTATGGTCTGCAGTGTGATCGGGAAACGTTTTTAAATGCATCTCAGATTTCTTCCCCTGGTACTCGGGTTCAACATTGCAGACCCTTTACTAACATTCTCCCCACTTGGAGAGTCAGTGCCTTTAACCTCCTGTTTGGCCCAGTTTGCATTTTCTGTGGAAGATGAACAGGAATTTGGAGAACCAATGAGAGACTAGCTGGAGGAGTCTGGACAGGCAAATTTAACTCTCATTTCCTTCCAGGAAGTGGAATTAACCAAAGGCTCAGTGTGCAGTGCTGGAATCAGATTAGGGTCTGAAGCAATCCTGCGGTTTTGCGGCCAGCTCACAAGAAAGCGAGTTGAAAAATGGAGCTCAGGGGCACTGTAATTCACAAACCTGCAGAGTTATAAATGACAGCTTTCGTCCTAAAATATACTGAAGTAAGGCTGCCAAGAGGACTTGAAAGCGGGGCAGAATTGCAAAAAACCGATTTCACTAGGTAGACTGGAATTGCATTTAAAGCATCGGAAAAGAGGCAGAACGTCGACAGTGATGCACTTGGCCAAAAAAAGCGTATGGGTTTTTTCCTGAATATATTCAGGAAAAAACGCATACGCCCTTTTTGGCCAACCAAGCAAGCTTGCAAAGGAAATCTGAACTACAATGCAGTCTCACTTCCCCCTGGTCAAAAGGACCATCTGAAGAAAGTGTAAAATCCAGAAAGTCAGGACAGGCCATGGAGAACAGGTAGCTTTGTTTTGCTGATGGGAAGTATGCAAGTTGCCAACAGGCACTCTGGAGAAGTGTATGGTGTTTCCTGAAACATCTAAAAAACAAAGCAACAGAGCCTAGGGCACTTCCATGTATGGTGCTATAGCTTAGGGAAATTAAAATCAAAAAGACACAGTCACCCCAAAGATTGGGAGGGCTCGGTTTACAAGAACCTCATTTACGGTACAAGTTCAATATCCCAGAAAGCGAAAAGTGGATAAAGGAGTTGTGGTACTTACATACAATGCAATATCACTCAGCAATGAAATCTATGTCATCAGGCCCGTAGCAGCATAATTAGTGGATTGAGGTATGATGATTCTAACTGAAATAAGTCACACAGAAAAAGAAACATCATAAGTTATCATTAATACATGGAATGTAAACTTGGCTACACATGAACTGAATTACAAAACAAAACAGGTTCTCAAATTTAGAAAACCAACTTATGCTTGCTTAAGGGGAAAGGTGAATTGGGGGCTGCATAAACCGGAGATTGAAATTAGCACAGATACCATTCCAGAAGGCAAATATATGATAGACAATACCTTCCACTTGCTCAACCAAATGGACTCAACAGCCCATATTCAATGCCTAGGAATATAAGTGACTAGTAGGAATCTTAAAACCTATGGATTTATATGTCTCTGTAAGAGAATCAAGCATGTGTACAGCGGCATAAACGCAGCAGTCAAAATCAGCTAAATCCCATTATAAAAATAAATTTCTTAAACAAAACACAATGACAGTGAAATAGAGAGCAAATCTTTCATTTGGGGGCTCGTGGTGCAACCTGGATTTACCACATCTACACCCAGAGCTAGGTGACACATAAGTCTGGACATACGGGGCTGATAGGTTTGGTGAGGTTCGGTGAGCAAATGCAGACCCTTTGAAGTCATATTGCATGGTACACATTCCATGGGTCTCAACTCTCCAGGTTTAAGGGATTCTTCCTTCCGCTAAAACATACATGTGGAACCCAGAGTATGATCCACCGTGTGATCGGGAAACGTGTTCAAAGGTGTCTAAGTTTTCATCCCCTGGTACTCGGGTGCAACATTCCAGACGCTTTGCTAACACTCTCCCCACTTGGAGAGTCAGTGCCTTTAACCTCCTGTTTGGCCCAGTTTGCAATTTCTGCGGAAGATGAACAGAAATAGGGAGAACAAATGAGAGACTAGCTGGAGGTGTCTGGACAGGCAAATTTAACTCTCATTTCCCACCAGGAAGAGGAATTAACAAAAGGATCAGTGTGCCATGCTGGAAACACACTAGGGCCTGAAGCAGTCCTGCGGTGTTGCGGCCAGCTCACAAGAAAGCGACTTGAAGAAAGGAGCTCAGGCGCACTGTAATTCGCAAACCTGCAGAGTTATATATGACAGCAATCGTCCAAAAATATATTGAAGTAAGGCTGCCAAGAGGACTTGAAAGCGGGGCAGAATTGCAGGAAACCGATTTCAGGAGGTAGACTGGAATTGCATTTAAAGCATAGGAAAAGAGGCAGAACGTCGACAGTGATGCACTTGGCCAAAAAGGGCGTATGCGTTTTTTCCTGAATATATTCAGGAAAAAACGCATACGCCCTTTTTGACCAACCAAGCAAGCTTGCGAAGGAAATCTGCACTACAATGATGTCTCACTGCCCCCGGTTAAAAGGGCCATCTGAAAAAAGAGTAAAATCCAGAAAGGCAGGACAGGCCATGGAGAACAGGGAGCCTTGTTATGCTGATGGGCATGATGTAAATTGCCAACAGCCACTCTGGAGAAGTGTATGGTGTTTCCTGAAACATCTAAAAAACAAAGCAACAGAGCCTAGGGACTTCCACTTATGGTCCTATAGCTTAGGGAAATTAAAATCAAAAAGACACAGCCACCCCAGAGTTTGGCATGGCTCTGTTTACAAGGACCTCGTTTACGGTAGAAGTTCAATATCCCAGAAAGCAAAAAATCGATAAAGAAGTTGTGGTACTTACGTACAATGCAATATCACTCAGCAATGAAATCTATGTCATCAGGCTCATAGCAGTATAATGAGTGGATTCAGGTACGATGATTCTAAGTGAAATAAGTCACACAGAAAAAGAAACATCATAAGATATCACTACTACATGGAATGTAAACTTGGCTACACAGGAACTGAATTACAAAACAGAACAGGGTCTCAAATGTAGAAAACCACCTTATGCTTGCTTAAGGGGAAAGGTGAGTTGGGGTGTTGCATAAAACCAGAGATTGAAATTAGCACAGATACCGTTCCATAAGCCAAATATGTAATAGACAAGAGCTACTCCTTGCTCAACGAAGTGGACTCAACACCCCATATTAAACGCCTAAGAATATACCTGACTAGTAAGAATCTTAAAACCTCCGGATTTATATGTATCCGAAAGAGAATCAAGCGTGCGTACAGTGGCATAAACGCAGCAGTGATAGGATAGGTGAAGTTCGGTGAGCAAATGCAGACCCTTTGAAGTCTTATTGCATGGTACATATTCCATGGGTCTCAACTCTCCAGGTTTAAGGGATTCTTCCTTCAGCTAAAACATGCATGTGGAACCCAGGATATGCTCCACCGTGTGATAGGGAAACGTGTTCAAATGTGTCTCAGTTTTTGTCCCCTGTTACTCGGGTGCAACATTCCAGACGCTTTACTAACACTCTCCCCACTTGTAGAGTCAGTGCCTTTAACCTCCTCTTTGGCCCAGTTTGCAATTTCTGCGGAAACTGTACAGGAATAGGCAGAACCAATGAGAGACTAGCTGGAGGTGTCTGGCCGGGCAAATTTAACTCTCATTTCCCACCAGGAAGAGGAATTAACCAAAGGCTCAGCGTGCGGTGCCAGAACCACACTAGGGCCTGAAGCAATCCTGCGGTGTTGCGGCCAGCTCACAAGAAAGCGAGTTGAAGAAAGGAGCTCAGGGGCACTGTAATTCACAAACCTGCAGAGTTATAAATGACAGCTTTCGTCCTAAAATATACTGAAGTAAGGCTGCCAAGAGGACTTGAAAGCGGGGCAGAATTGCAAAAAACCGATTTCACTAGGTAGACTGGAATTGCATTTAAAGCATCGGAAAAGAGGCAGAACGTCGACAGTGATGCACTTGGCCAAAAAAAGCGTATGGGTTTTTTCCTGAATATATTCAGGAAAAAACGCATACGCCCTTTTTGGCCAACCAAGCAAGCTTGCAAAGGAAATCTGAACTACAATGCAGTCTCACTTCCCCCTGGTCAAAAGGACCATCTGAAGAAAGTGTAAAATCCAGAAAGTCAGGACAGGCCATGGAGAACAGGTAGCTTTGTTTTGCTGATGGGAAGTATGCAAGTTGCCAACAGGCACTCTGGAGAAGTGTATGGTGTTTCCTGAAACATCTAAAAAACAAAGCAACAGAGCCTAGGGCACTTCCATGTATGGTGCTATAGCTTAGGGAAATTAAAATCAAAAAGACACAGTCACCCCAAAGATTGGGAGGGCTCGGTTTACAAGAACCTCATTTACGGTACAAGTTCAATATCCCAGAAAGCGAAAAGTGGATAAAGGAGTTGTGGTACTTACATACAATGCAATATCACTCAGCAATGAAATCTATGTCATCAGGCCCGTAGCAGCATAATTAGTGGATTGAGGTATGATGATTCTAACTGAAATAAGTCACACAGAAAAAGAAACATCATAAGTTATCATTAATACATGGAATGTAAACTTGGCTACACATGAACTGAATTACAAAACAAAACAGGTTCTCAAATTTAGAAAACCAACTTATGCTTGCTTAAGGGGAAAGGTGAATTGGGGGCTGCATAAACCGGAGATTGAAATTAGCACAGATACCATTCCAGAAGGCAAATATATGATAGACAATACCTTCCACTTGCTCAACCAAATGGACTCAACAGCCCATATTCAATGCCTAGGAATATAAGTGACTAGTAGGAATCTTAAAACCTATGGATTTATATGTCTCTGTAAGAGAATCAAGCATGTGTACAGCGGCATAAACGCAGCAGTCAAAATCAGCTAAATCCCATTATAAAAATAAATTTCTTAAACAAAACACAATGACAGTGAAATAGAGAGCAAATCTTTCATTTGGGGGCTCGTGGTGCAACCTGGATTTACCACATCTACACCCAGAGCTAGGTGACACATAAGTCTGGACATACGGGGCTGATAGGTTTGGTGAGGTTCGGTGAGCAAATGCAGACCCTTTGAAGTCATATTGCATGGTACACATTCCATGGGTCTCAACTCTCCAGGTTTAAGGGATTCTTCCTTCCGCTAAAACATACATGTGGAACCCAGAGTATGATCCACCGTGTGATCGGGAAACGTGTTCAAAGGTGTCTAAGTTTTCATCCCCTGGTACTCGGGTGCAACATTCCAGACGCTTTGCTAACACTCTCCCCACTTGGAGAGTCAGTGCCTTTAACCTCCTGTTTGGCCCAGTTTGCAATTTCTGCGGAAGATGAACAGAAATAGGGAGAACAAATGAGAGACTAGCTGGAGGTGTCTGGACAGGCAAATTTAACTCTCATTTCCCACCAGGAAGAGGAATTAACAAAAGGATCAGTGTGCCATGCTGGAAACACACTAGGGCCTGAAGCAGTCCTGCGGTGTTGCGGCCAGCTCACAAGAAAGCGACTTGAAGAAAGGAGCTCAGGCGCACTGTAATTCGCAAACCTGCAGAGTTATATATGACAGCAATCGTCCAAAAATATATTGAAGTAAGGCTGCCAAGAGGACTTGAAAGCGGGGCAGAATTGCAGGAAACCGATTTCAGGAGGTAGACTGGAATTGCATTTAAAGCATAGGAAAAGAGGCAGAACGTCGACAGTGATGCACTTGGCCAAAAAGGGCGTATGCGTTTTTTCCTGAATATATTCAGGAAAAAACGCATACGCCCTTTTTGACCAACCAAGCAAGCTTGCGAAGGAAATCTGCACTACAATGATGTCTCACTGCCCCCGGTTAAAAGGGCCATCTGAAAAAAGAGTAAAATCCAGAAAGGCAGGACAGGCCATGGAGAACAGGGAGCCTTGTTATGCTGATGGGCATGATGTAAATTGCCAACAGCCACTCTGGAGAAGTGTATGGTGTTTCCTGAAACATCTAAAAAACAAAGCAACAGAGCCTAGGGACTTCCACTTATGGTCCTATAGCTTAGGGAAATTAAAATCAAAAAGACACAGCCACCCCAGAGTTTGGCATGGCTCTGTTTACAAGGACCTCGTTTACGGTAGAAGTTCAATATCCCAGAAAGCAAAAAATCGATAAAGAAGTTGTGGTACTTACGTACAATGCAATATCACTCAGCAATGAAATCTATGTCATCAGGCTCATAGCAGTATAATGAGTGGATTCAGGTACGATGATTCTAAGTGAAATAAGTCACACAGAAAAAGAAACATCATAAGATATCACTACTACATGGAATGTAAACTTGGCTACACAGGAACTGAATTACAAAACAGAACAGGGTCTCAAATGTAGAAAACCACCTTATGCTTGCTTAAGGGGAAAGGTGAGTTGGGGTGTTGCATAAAACCAGAGATTGAAATTAGCACAGATACCGTTCCATAAGCCAAATATGTAATAGACAAGAGCTACTCCTTGCTCAACGAAGTGGACTCAACACCCCATATTAAACGCCTAAGAATATACCTGACTAGTAAGAATCTTAAAACCTCCGGATTTATATGTATCCGAAAGAGAATCAAGCGTGCGTACAGTGGCATAAACGCAGCAGTGATAGGATAGGTGAAGTTCGGTGAGCAAATGCAGACCCTTTGAAGTCTTATTGCATGGTACATATTCCATGGGTCTCAACTCTCCAGGTTTAAGGGATTCTTCCTTCAGCTAAAACATGCATGTGGAACCCAGGATATGCTCCACCGTGTGATAGGGAAACGTGTTCAAATGTGTCTCAGTTTTTGTCCCCTGTTACTCGGGTGCAACATTCCAGACGCTTTACTAACACTCTCCCCACTTGTAGAGTCAGTGCCTTTAACCTCCTCTTTGGCCCAGTTTGCAATTTCTGCGGAAACTGTACAGGAATAGGCAGAACCAATGAGAGACTAGCTGGAGGTGTCTGGCCGGGCAAATTTAACTCTCATTTCCCACCAGGAAGAGGAATTAACCAAAGGCTCAGCGTGCGGTGCCAGAACCACACTAGGACCTGAAGCAATCCTGCGGTGTTGCGGCCAGCTCACAAGAAAGCGAGTTGAAGAAAGGAGCTCAGGGGCACTGTAATTCACAAACCTGCAGAGTTATAAATGACAGGTATCGTCCAAAAATATATTGAAGTAAGGCTGACAAGAGGACTTGAAAGCGGGGCAGAATTGCAGGAAACCGATTTCAGGAGGTAGACTGGAATTGCATATAAAGCATAGGAAAAGAGGCAGAATATCCACAATGATGCACTTGGCCAAAAAGGGCGTATGCGTTTTTTCCTGAATATATTCAGCAAAAACGCATACGCCCTTTTTGGCCAACCAAGCAAGCTTGCAAAGGAAATGTGCACTACAATGAAGTCTCACTGCCCCTTGGTCAAAAGGGCCATCTGAAAAAGTGTAAAATCCAGAAAGGCAGGACAGGCAATAGAGAACTGGGAGCCTTGTTATGCTGATGGGAGGGATGTAAATTGCCAACAGGCACTCTGGAGAAATGTATGGTGTTTCCTGAAACATCTAAAAAACAAAGCAACAGAGCCTAGGGCACTTCCACTTATGGTCCTATAGCTTAGGGAAATTAAAATCAAACAGACACAGCCACCCCAAAAATTCGGTCGGTTCTGTTTACAAGAACCTCGTTTACGGTACAAGTTCAATATCACAGAAAGCGAAAAATGGATAAAGAAGTTGTGGTACTTACGTACAATGCAATATCACTCAGCAATGAAATCTATGTCATCAGGCCCGTAGCAGCATAATGAGTGGATTCAGGTACGATGATTCTAAGTGAAATAAGTCACACAGAAAAAGAAACATCATAAGATATCACTACTACACGGAATGTAAACTTGGCTACACAGGAACTGAATTACAAAACAGAACAGGGTCTCAAATGTAGAAAACTAACTTATTTTTGCTTAAGGGGAAATGTGAGTTGGGGTGCTGCATAAAACCAGAGATTGAAATTAGCACAGATACCGTTCCATAAGCCAAATATGTAATAGACAAGAGCTACTCCTTGCACAATGAAGTGGACTCAACACCCCATATTAAACGCCTAAGAATATACCTGACTAGTAAGAATCTTAAAACCTATGGATTTATATGTCTCCGAAAGAGAATCAAGCGTGTGTACAGCGGCATAAGCTCAGCAGTGATAGGATTGGTGAGGATCGGTGAGCAAATGCACACCATTTGAAATCATGTTGCATGGTACCCATTCCATCGGTCTCAACTCCCCAGGTTTAAGGGATTCTTCCTTCAGCTAAAACACGCATGTGGAAACCAGAGTATGATCCACCGTGTTATCGGGAAACGTGTTCAAATGTGTCTCAGTTTTCGTCCCCTGGTACTCGGGTGCAACATTCCAGGCGCTTTACTAACACTCTCCCCACTTGGAGAGTCAGTGCCTTTAACCTCCTGTTTGGCCCAGTTTGCAATTTCTGTGGAAAATGAACATGAATAGGGAGAACCAATGAGAGACTAGCTGGAGGTGTCTGGACGGACAAATTTAACTCTCATTTCCCACCAGGAAGAGGAATTAACCAAAGGCTCAGCGTGCCATGCTGGAACCACACTAGGGACTGAAGCAATCCAGCGGTGTTGCAGCCAGCTCACAAGAAAGCGAGTTGAAGAAAGGAGCTCAGGGGCACTGTCATTCACAAACCTGCAGAGTTATAAATGACAGCTATCGTCGAAAAATATATTGAAGTAAGGCTGCCAAGAGGACTTGAAAGAAGGGCAGAATTGCATGAAACGGATTTCAGGAGGTAGACTGGAATTACATGTAAAGCATAGGAAAAGAGGCAGAACCTCCACAATGATGCACTTGTCCGAAAGTTGCGTATGCGTTTTTTTCTGAATATATTCAGGAAAAAACGCATAGGCACCTTTTGGCCAACCAAGCAAGCTTGCAAAGGAAATCTGCACTACAATGAAGTCTCACTGCCCCCCGGTCAAAAGGGCCATTTGAAAAAAGTGTAAAATCCAGAAGGGCAGGAAAGGCCATGGAGAACTGGGAGCCTTTTTATGCTGATCGGTGGGATGTAAATTGCCAACAGCCACTCTGGAAAAGTGTATGGTGTTTCCTGAAACATCTAAAAAACAAAGCAACAGAGCCTAGGGCACTTCCACTTATGGTCCTATAGCTTAGGGAAATTAAAATAAAAAAGACACAGCCACCCCAAAGTTTGGGACGGCTCTATTTACAAGAACCTCGTTTACGGTACAAGTTCAATATCACAGAAAGCGAAAAATGGATAAAGAAGTTGTGGTACTTACGTACAATGCAATATCACTCAGCAATGAAATCTTTGTCATCAGGCCCGTAGCATCATAATGAATGGATTCAGGTACGAAGATTCTAAGTGAAATAAGTCACACAGAAAAAGAAACATCATAAGATATCACTACTACACGGAATGTAAACTTGGCTACACAGGAACTGAATTACAAAACAGAACATGGTCTCATATGTAGAAAACCAACTTATGCTTGCTTAAGGGGAAAGGTGAGTTTGTGTGCTGAATAAAACCAGAGATTGAACTTAGCACAGATACCGTTCCATAAGCCAAATATGTAATAGACAAGAGCTACTCCTTGCTCAAAGCAGTGGACTCAACACCCCATATTAAACGCCTAAGAATATACCTGACTAGTGAGAATCTAAAAACCTATGGATTTATATGTCTCCGAAAGAGAATCAAGCGTGTGTACAGTGGCATAAGCTCAGCAGTGATAGGATTGGTGAGGATCGGTAAGCAAATGCAGACCCTTTGAAGTCATATTGCATGGTACCCCTTCCATGGGTCTCAACTCTCCAGGTTTAAGGGATTCTTCCTTCAGCTAAAACATGCATGTGGAACCCAGAGTATGATCCACTGTGTGATCGGGAAACGTGTTCAAATATGTCTCAGTTTTTGTCCCCTGGTACTAGGGTGCAACATTCCAGACCCTTTAGTAACACTCTCCCCACTTGGAGAGTCAGTGCCTTTAACCTCCTGTTTGGCCCAGTTTTCAATTTCTGTGTAAGATGAACAGGAATAGGGAGAACCAATGAGAGACTAGCTGGAGGTGTCTGGACGGGCAAATTTAACTATCATTTCCCTCCAGGAAGTGGAATTAACCAAAGGCTCAGCATGCCGTGCCAGAACCACACTAGGGCCTAAAGCAATCCTGCGGTGTTGCGGCCAGCTCACAAGAAAGCGAGTTGAAGAAAGGAGCTCAGGGCCACTGTAATTCACAAACCTGCAGAGTTATAAATGACAGCTATCGTCCAAAAATATATTGAAGTAAGGCTGCCAAGAGGACTTGAAACCGGGGCAGAATTGCAGGAAACCGATTTCAGGAGGTAGACTGGAATTGCATGTAAAGCATAGGAAAAGAGGCAGAACGTCCACAATGATGCACTTGGCCAAAAGGTGCGTATGCGTTTTTTTCTGAATATATTCAGGAAAACGCATACGCTCTTTTTGGCCAACCAAGCAATCTTGCAAAGGAAATCTGCACTACAATGAAGTCTCACTGCCCCCCGGTCAAAAGGGCCATCTGAAAAAAGTGTAAAATCCAGAAAGGTACGACAGGCCATGATGAACTGGGAGCCTTGTTATGCTGAAGGGCGGGATGTAAATTGCCAACAGCCACTCTGGAGAAGTGTATGCTGTTTCCTGAAACATCTAAAAAAAAAAACCAACAGAGCCTAGGGCACTTCCACTTATGGTCCTATAGCTTAGGGAAATTAAAATCAAAAAGACCCAGCCACCCCAATGTTTGGGATGGCTCTGTTTACAAGAACCACGTTTACGGTACAAGTTCAATATCACAGAAAGCGAAAAATGGATAAAGAAGTTGTGGTACTTACGTACAATGCAATATCACTCAGCAATGAAATCTATGTCATCAGGCCCATAGCAGCATAATGAGTGGATTCAGGTACGATGATTCTAAGTGAAATAAGTCACACAGAAAAAGAAATATCATAAGATATCACTAATACACGGAATGCAAACTTGGCTACACAGGAACAGAATTACAAAACAGAACAGGTTCTCAAATGTAGAAAACCAACTTATGCTTGCTTAAAGGGAAAGGTGAGTTGGGGTGCTGCATAAAACCAGAGATTGAAATTAGCACAGATACCGTTCCATAAGCCAAATATATAATAGACAAGAGCTACTCCTTGCTCAATGAAGTGGACTTAACACCCTATATTAAACGCCTAAGAATATACCTGACTAGTCATAATCTTAAAACCTATGGATTTATATTTCTCCAAAAGGGAATTAAGCGTGTGTACAGCGGCATAAAAACAGCAGTGATAGGATTGGTGAGGTTCGGTGAGCAAATGCAGACACTTTGAAGTCATATTGCATGGTACCCATTCCATGGGTCTCAACTCTCCAGGTTTAAGGGATTCTTCCTTCAGCTAAAACATGCATTTGGAACCCAGAGTATGATCCACCGTATGATCAGTAAACGTGTTCAAATGTGTCTCATTTTTCCTCCCCTGGTACTCGGGTGCAACATTCCAGACGCTTTACTAACACTCTCCCCACTTGGAGAGTCAGTGCCTTTAACCTCCTGTTTGAACCAGTTTGCAATTTCTGCGGAAAATGAACAGGAATAGGGAGAACCAAAGAGACACTAGCTGGAGGTGTCTGGACGGGCAAATTTATCTCTCATTTCCCACCAGGAAGAGGAATTAACCAAAGGCTCAGCATGCCATGCCAGAAACACGCTAGGGTCTGAAGCAATCCTGTGGTGTTGCGGCCAGCTCACAAGAAAGGGAGTTGAAGAAAGGAGCTCAGGGACACTTTAATTCACAAAACTGCAGAGTTATAAGTGACAGCTATCGTACAAAAATATATTGAAGTAAGCCTGCAAAGAGGACTTGAAAGCGGGGTAGAATTGCAGGAAACCGATTTCAGGAGGTAGACGGGAAATGCATGTAAAGCATAGGAAAAGAGGCCTAACGTCCACAATGATGCACTTGGCCAAAAAGGGCGTATGCGTTTTTTTCTGAATATATTCAGGAAAACGCATATGCACTTTTTGGCCAACCAAGCAAGCTTGCAAAGGTAATCTGCACTACAATGAAGTCTCACTGCCCCCCGGTCAAAAGGGCTTTCTGAAAAAAGTGTAAACTCCAGAAAGGCAGGACAGGCCATGGAGAACTGGGAGCCTTGTTATGCTGAAGGACGGGATGTAAATTGCCAACAGCCACTCTGGAGAAGTGTATGGTGTTTCCTGAAACATCTAAAAAACAAAGCAACAGAGCCTAGGGCACTTCCACTTATAGTCCTATAGCTTAGGGAAATTAAAATCAAAAAGACACAGCCACCTCAAAGTTTGGGCCGGCTCTGTTTACAAGAATCTCGTTTACGGTACAAGTTCAATATCACAGAAAGCGAAAAATGGATAAAGAAGTTGTGGTACTTACGTACAATGCAATATCACTCAGCAATGAAATCTATGTCATCAGCCCAGTAGCAGCATAATGAGTGGATTCAGGTACGATGATTCTAAGTGAAATAAGTCACACAGAAAAAGAAACATCATGAGATATCACTAATACACGGAATGTAAACCGGGCTACACAGGAACTGAATTACAAAAGAGAACAGGGTCTCAAATGTAGAAAACCAACTTATGCTTGCTTAAGGGGAAAGGTCAGTTGGGGTGCTGCATAAAACCAGAGATTGAAATTAGCACAGATACCGTTCCATAAGCCAAATATGTAATAGACAAGAGCTACTCCTTGGTCAACGAAGTGGACTCAACACCCCATATTAAACGCCTAACAACATACCTGACTAGTAAGAATCTTAAAACCTATGGATTTATATGTCTCCGAAAGAGAATCAAGCGTGTGTACAGCGGCATAATCTCAGCAGTGATAGGATTGGTGAGGATCGGTGAGCAAATGCAGATCCTTTGAAGTCATATTGCATGGCACCCATTCCATGGGTCTCAACTCTCCAGGTTTAAGGGATTCTTCCTTCAGCTAAAACATGCATGTGGAACCCAGAGTATGATCCACTGTGTGATCGGGAAACGTGTTCAAATATGTCTCAGTTTTCGTCCCCTGGTACTAGGGTGCAACATTCCAGACGCTTTAGTAACACTCTCCCCACTTGGAGAGTCAGTGCCTTTAACCTCCTGTTTGACCCAGTTTGCAATTTCTGCGTAAGATGAACAGGAATAGGGAGAACCAATGAGAGACTAGCTGGAGGTGTCTGGACGGGCAAATTTAACTATCATTTCCCACCAGGAAGTGGAATTAACCAAAGGCTCAGCATGCCGTGCCAGAACCACACTAGGGCCTAAAGCAATCCTACGGTGTTGCGGCCAGCTCACAAGAAAGCGAGTTGAAGAAAGGAGCTCAGGGGCACTGTCATTCACAAACCTGCAGAGTTATAAATGACAGATATCGTCCAAAAATATATTGAAGTAAGGCTGCCAAGAGGACTTGAAACCGGGGCAGAATTGCAGGAAACCGATTTCAGGAGGTAGACTGGAATTGCATGTAAAGCATAGGAAAAGAGGCAGAACGTCCACAATGATGCACTTGGCCAAAAAGATCGTATGCGTTTTTTTCTGAATATATTCAGGAAAACGCATACGCTCTTTTTGGCCAACCAAGCAAGCTTGCAAAGGAAATCTGCACTACAATGAAGTCTCACTGCCCCCCGGTCAAAAGGGCCATCTGAAAAAAGTGTAAAATCCAGAAAGGTACGACAGGCCATGATGAACTGGGAGCCTTGTTATGCTGATGGGCCGGATGTAAATTGCCAACAGCCACTCTGGAGAAGTGTATGGTGTTTCCTGAAATATATAAAACACAAAGCAACAGAGCCTAGGGCACTGCCACTTATGGTCCTATAGCTTTGGGAAATTAAAATCAAAAAGACACAGCCACCCCAAAGTTTGGGACGGCTCTGTTTACAACAACCTCGTTTACGGTACAAGTTCAATATCACAGAAAGCGAAAAATGGATAAAGACGTTGTGGTACTTACGTACAATGTAATATCACTCAGCAATGAAATCTATGTCATCAGGCCCGTAGCAGCATAATGACTGGATTCAGGTACGATGATTCTAAGTGAAATAAGTCACACAGAAAAAGAAACATCGTAAGATATCACTACTACACAGAATGTAATCTTGGCTACACAGGAAATGAATTACAAAACAGAACAGGGTCTCAAATGTAGAAAAAAAACTTATGCTTGCTTAAGGGGAAAGGTGAGTTGGGGTGCTGCATAAAACCAGAGATTGAAATTAGCACAGATATCGTTCCATAAGCCAAATATGTAATAGTCAAGAGCTACTCCTTGCTCAACGAAGTGGACTCAACACCCCATATTAAATGCCTAAGAATATACCTGACCAGTAAGAATCTTAAAACCTATGGATTGATATGTCTCCGAAAGAGAATGAAGCATGTGTACAGCGGCATAAACGCAGCAGTGATAGGATTGGTGAGGTTCGGTGAGCAACTGCAGACCCTTTGAAGTCATATTGCATGGGACCCATTCCATGGGTCTCCACTCTCCAGGTTTAAGGGATTCTTCCTTCAGCTGAAACATGCATGTGGACCCCAGAGTATGATCCACCGTGTGATCGGGAAACGTGTTCAAATGTGTCTCAGTTTTCGTCCCCTGGTACTCGGGTGCAACATTCCAGACGCTTTACTAACACTCTCCCCACTTGGAGAGTCAGTGCCTTTAACCTCTTGTTTGGCCCAGTTTGCAATTTCTGCGGAAAATGAACAGGAATAGTGAGAAATAATGAGAGACTAGCTGGAGGTGTCTGGACGGGCAAATTTAACTCTCATTTCCCACCAGGAAGAGGAATTAACCAAAGGCTCAGCGTGCCATGCCGGGACCACACTAGGGCCTGAAGCAATCCTGCGGTGTTGCGGCCAGCTCACAAGAAAGCGAGTTGAAGAAAGGAGCTCAGGGGCACTGTAATTCACAAAACTGCAGAGTTAAAAATGACAGCTATCTTCCAAAAATATACTGAAGTAAGTCTGCCAAGAGGACTTGAATGCGGGGCAGAATTGCAGGAAACCGATTTCAGGAGGTAGACTGGAATTGCATGTAAAGCATAGGAAAAGAGGCAGAACGTCCACAATGATGCACTTGGCCAAAAAGGGCGTATGCGTTTTTTCCTGAATATATTCAGGAAAAAAAGCATACGCCCTTTTTGGCCAACCAAGCAAGCTTGCAAAGGAAATCTGCACTACAATCAAGTCTAACTGCCCCCTGGTCCAAAGGGCCATCTGAAAGAAGTGTAAAATGCAAAAAGGCAGGACAGGCCATGGAGAACTGGGAGCCTTGTTATGCTGATGGGCGGGATGTAAATTGCCAACAGCCACTCTGGAGAAGTGTATGGTGTTTCCTGAAACATCTAAAAAACAAAGCAACAGAGCCTAGGGAACTTCCACTTATGGTCCTATAGCTTAGGGAAATTAAAATCAAAAAGACACAGCCACCCCAACGTTTGGGATGGCTCTGTTTACAAGAACCTCGTTTATGGTACAAGTTCAATGTAGCAGAAAGCAAAAAATGGATAAAGAAGTTGTGGTACTTACGTACAATGCAATATCACTCAGCAATGAAATCTATGTCATCAGGCCTGTAGCAGCATAATGAGTGGATGCAGGTACGATGATTCTAAGTGAAATAAAACACAGAGAATAAGAAACATCATAAGATATCACTACTACACGGAATGTAAACTTGGCTACACAGGAACTGAATTACAAAACAGAACAGGGTCTCAAATGTAGAAAACCAACTTATGCTTGCTTAAGGGGAAAGGTGAGTTGGGGTGCTGCATAAAACCAGAGATTGAAATTAGCACAGATACCGTTCCATAAGCCAAATATGTAATAGACAAGAGCTACTCCTTGCTCAACGAAGTGGACTCAACACCCCATATTAAACGCCTAAGAATATACCTGACTAGTAAGAATCTTAAAACCTATGGATTTATATGTCTCCGAAAGAGAATCAAGCATTAGTACATCGGCATAAACGCAGCAGTGATAGGATTGGTGAGGTTCGGTGAGCAAATGCAGACCCTTTGAAGTCATATTGCATGGTACCCATTCCATGGGTCTCAATCTCCAGGTTTAAGGGATTCTTCCTTCAGCTAAAACATGCATGTGGAACCCAGAGTATGATCCACCGTGTGATCGGGAAACGTGTTCAAATGTGTCTCAGTTTCCGTTCCCTGGTACTCGGGTGCAACATTCCAGGCACTTCACTAACACTCACCCCATGAGAGAGTCAGTGCGTTTAACCTCCTGTTTGGCCCGGTTTGCAATTTCTGCGGAAGATGAACAGGAATAGGGAGAACCAATGAGAGACTAGCTGGAGTTGTCTGGACGGGCAAATTTAACTCTCATTTCCCACCAGGAAGAGGAATTAACCAAAGGCTCAGCGTGCTGTGCGGTAACCATAGTAGGGCCTGAAGCAATCCTGCGGTGTTGCGGCCAACTCACAAGAAAGAGAGTTGAAGAAAGGAGCTCAGGGGCACTGTAATTCACAAACCTGCAGAGTTATAAATGACAGCTATCGTCCAAAAATATATTGAAGTAAGGCTGCCAAGAGGACTTGAAAGCGGGGCAGAATTGCAGGAAACCGATTTCAGGAGGTAGACTGGAATTGCATGTAAAGCATAGGAAAAGAGGCAGAACGTCCACAATGATGCACTTGGTCAAAAAGGGCGTATGCGTTTTTTCCTAAATATATTCAGGAAAAAACGCATACGCACTGGTTGGCCAACCAAGCAAGCTTGCAAAGGAAATGTGCACTACAATGAAGTCTCACTGCCCCCCGGTCAAAAGGGCCATCTGAAAAAAGTGTAAAATCCTGAAAGGCAGGACAGGCCACAGAGAAATGGGAGCTTGTTATGCTGATGGTCGGGATGTAAATTGCCAACAGCCACTCTGGAGAAGTGTATGGTGTTTCCAGAAGCATCTAAAAAACAAAGCAACAGAGCCTAGGGCACTTCCACTTATGGTCCTATAGCTTAGGGAAATTAAAATCAAAAAGACACAGCCACCCCAAAGTTTGGGAAGGCTCTGTTTACAAGAACCTCATTTACGGTACAAGTTCAATATCGCAGAAAGCGAAAAATGGATAAAGAAGTTGTGGTACTTACGTACAATGCAATATCACTCAGCAATGAAATCTATGTCATCAGGCCCGTAGCAGCATAATGAGTGGATTCAGGTACGATGATTCTAAGTGAAATAAGTCACACAGAAAAAGAAACATCATAAGATATCACTACTACACGGAATGTAAACTTGGCTACACAGGAACTGAATTACAAAACAGAACAGGGTCTCAAATGTAGAAAACCAACTTATGCTTGCTTACGGGGAAAGGTGAGTTGGGGTGCTGCATAAAACCAGAGATTGAAATTAGCACAGATACCGTTCCATAAGCCAAATATGTAATAGACAAGAGCTACTCCTTGCTCAATGAATTGGACTCAACACCCCATATTAAACGCCTAAGAATATACCTGACTAGTAATAATCTTAAAAACTATGGATTTATATGTCTCCGAAAGAGAATCAAGCGAGTGTAAGCGGCATAAGTGCAGCAGTGATAGGATTGGTGAGGTTCGGTGAGCAAATGCAGACCCTTTGAAGTCATATTGCATGCTACCCATTCCATGGGTCCCAACTCTCCATGTTTAAGGGATTCTTCCTTCAGCTAAAACATGCATGTGGAACCCAGAGTATGATCCACCGTGTGATCGGGAAACGTGTTCAAATGTGTCTCAGTTTCCGTCCCCTGGTACTTGGGTGCAACTTTCCAGGCGCTTTACTAACACTCTCCCCACTTGGAGAGTCAGGGCCGTTAACCTCCTGTTTGGCCCAGTTTGCAATTTCTGCGGAAGATGAACAGGAATATGGAGAACCAATGAGAGACTAGCTGGAGGTGTCTGGACGGGCAAATTTAACTCTCATTTCCCACCAGGAAGAGGAATTAACCAAAGGCTCAGCGTGCCGTGCCGGAACCACACTGGGGCCTGAAGCAATCCTGCGGTGTTGCGGCCACCTCACAAAAAGCGAGTTGAAGAAAGGAGCTCAGGGGCACTGTCATTCACAAACCTGCAGAGTTATAAATGACAGCTATCGTCCAAAAATATATTGAAGTGAGGCTGCCAAGAGGACTTGAAAGCGGGGCAGAATTGCAGGAAACCGATTTCAGGAGGTAGACTGGAATTGCATGTAAAGCATAGGAAAAGAGGCAGAACGTCCACAATGATGCCCTTGGCCAAAAAGGGCGTATGGATTTTTTCCTGAATATATTCAGGAAAAAACGCATACGCACTTTTTGGCCAACCAAGCAAGCTTGCAAAGGAAATCTGCACTACAATGAAGTCTCACTGCCCCCCGGTCAAAAGGGCCATCTGAAAAAAGTGTAAAATCCAGTAAGGGACTACAGGCCATGGAGAACTGGGAGCCTTGTTATGCTGATGGGCGGGATGTAAATTGCCAACAGCCACTCTGGAGAAGTGTATGGTGTTTCCTGAAACATCTAAAAAACAAAGCAACAGAGCCTAGGGCACTTCCACTTATGGTCCTATAGCTTAGGGAAATTAAAATCAAAAAGACACAGCCACCCCAAAGTTTGGGCCGGCTCTGTTTACAAGAACGTTGTTTACGGTACAAGTTCAATATCACAGAAAGCAAAAAATGGATAAAGAAGTTGTGGTACTTACGTACAATGAAATATCACTCAGCAATGAAATCTATGTCATCAGGCCCGTAGCAGCATAATGAGTGGATTCAGGTACGATGATTCTAAGTGAAATAAATCACAGAGAATAAGAAACATCATAAGATATCACTACTACACGGAATGTAAACTTGGCTACACAGGAACTGAATTACAAAACAGAACAGGGTCTCAAATGTAGAAAACCAACTTATGCTTGCTTAAGGGGAAAGGTGAATTGGGGTGCTGCATAAAACCAGAGATTGAAATTAGCACAGATAGCGTTCCATAAGCCAAATATATAATAGACAAGAGCTACTCCTTGCTCAACGAAGTGGACTCAACACCCCATATTAAACGCCTAAGAATATACCTGACTAGTAATAATCCTAAAACCTATGTATTTACATGTCTCCGAAAGAGAATCAAGCGTGTGTACAGCGGCATAAATGCAGCAGTGATAGGATTGGTGAGGTTCGGTGAGCAAATGCAGACCGTTTGAAGTCATATTGCATGGTACCCATTCCATGGGTCTCAACTCTCCAGGTTTAAGGGATTCTTTCTTCAGCTAAAACATGCATGTGGAACCCAGAGTATGATCCACCGTGTGATCGGGAAACGTGTTCAAATGTGTCTCAGTTTTCCTCCCCTGGTACTCGGGTGCAACATTCCAGACACTTTACTAACACTCTCCCCACTTGGAGAGTCAGGGCATTTAACCTCCTGTTTGGCCCAGTTTGCAATTTCTGTGGAAAATGAACAGGAATAGGGAGAACCAATGAGAGACTAGCTGGAGGTGTCTGGATGGGCAAACTTAACTCTCATTTCCCCCCAGGAAGAGGAATTAACCAAAGGCTCAGTGTGCCATGCCGGAACCACACTAGGGCCTCAATCAATCCTGCGGTGTTGCGGCCAGCTCACAAGAAAGCGAGTTGAAGAAAGGAGCTCAGGGGCACTGTCATTCACAAACCTGCAGAGTTATAAATGACAGCTATCGTCCAAAAATATATTGAAGTAAGGCTGCCAAGAGGACTTGAAAGCGGGGCAGAATTGCAGGAAACCGATTTCAGGAGGTAGACTGGAATTGCATGTAAAGCATTGGAAAAGAGGCAGAACGTCCACAATGATGCACTTGGCCAAAAAGGGCGTATGCGTTTTTTCCTGAATATGTTCAGGAAAAAACGCATACGCCCTTTTTGGCCAACCAAGCAAGCTTGCAAAGGAAATCTGCACTACAATGAAGTCTCACTGCCCCCCGGTCAAAAGGGCCATCTGAAAGAAGTGTAAAATCCAAAAAGGCAGGACAGGCCATGGAGAACTGGGAGCCTTGTTATGCTGATGGGCGGGATGTAAATTGCCAACAGCCACTCTGGAGAAGTGTATGGTGTTTCCTGAAACATCTAAAAAACAAAGCAACAGAGCCTAGGGAACTTCCACATATGGTCCTATAGCTTAGGGAAATTAAAATCAAAAAGACACAGCCACCCCAACGTTTGGGATGGCTCTGTTTACAAGAACCTCGTTTATGGTACAAGTTCAATATAGCAGAAAGCAAAAAATGGATAAAGAAGTTGTGGTACTTACGTACAATGCAATATCACTCAGCAATGAAATCTATGTCACCAGGCCCGTAGCAGCATAATGAGTGGATGCAGGTACGATGATTCTAAGTGAAATAAGTCACACAGAAAAAGGAACATCATAAGATATCACTACTACACGGAATGTAAACTTGGCTACACAGGAACTGAATTACAAAACAGAACAGGGTTTCAAATGTAGAAAACCAACTTATGCTTGCTGAAGGGGAATGGTGAGTTGGGGTTCTGCATGAAACCAGAGATTGAAATTGGCACAGATACCATACCATAAGCCACATATGTAACAGACTAGATCTACTCCTTGCTCAACGAAGTGGACTCAACACGCTATACTAAACGCCTAATAATATACCTGACTAGTAATAATCTTAAAACCTATGGATTTATATGTCTCCGAAAGAGAATCAAGAGAGTGTAAGCGGCATAAGTGCAGCAGTGATAGGATTGGTGAGGTTCTGTGAGCAAATGCAGACCCTTTGAAGTCATATTGCATGCTACCCATTCCATGGGTCCCAACTCTCCATGTTTAAGGGATTCTTCCTTCAGCTAAAACATGCATGTGGAACCCAGAGTATGATCCACCGTGTGAACGGGAAACGTGTTCAAATGTGTCTCAGTTTTCGTTCCCTGGTACTTGGGTGCAACTTTCCAGGCGCTTTACTAACACTCTCCCCACTTGGAGAGTCAGTGCCTTTAACCTCCTGTTTGGCCCAGTTTGCAATTTCTGCGTAAGATGAACAGGAATAGGGAGAACCAATGAGAGACTAGCTGGAGGTGTCTGGACGGGCAAATTTAACTCTCATTTCCCACCAGGAAGAGGAATTAACCAAAGGCTCAGCGTGCCATGCCGGAACCACACTAGGGACTGAAGCAATACTGCGGTGTTGCGGCCAGCTCACAGGAAAGCGAGTTGAAGAAAGGAGCTCAGGGGCACTGTAATTCACAAACCTGCAGAGTTATAAATGACAGCTATCGTCCAAAAATATATTGAAGTAAGGCTGCCAACAGGACTTGAAAGCGGGGCAGAATTGCAGGAAACCGATTTCAGGAGGTAGACTGGAATTGCATGTAAAGCATAGGAAAAGAGGCAGAACGTCCACAATGATGCACTTGGCCAAAAAGGGCGTATGCGTTTTTTCCTGAATATATTCAGGAAAAAACGCATACGCCCTTTTTGGCCAACCAAGCAAGCTTGCAAAGGAAATCTGCACTACAATGAAGTCTCACTGCCCCCCGGACAAAAGGGCCATCTGAAAAAAGTGTAAAATCCAGTAAGGGACTACAGGCCATGGAGAACTGGGAGCCTTGTTATGCTGATGGGCGGGATGTAAATTGCCAACAGCCACTCTGGAGAAGTGTATGGTGTTTCCTAAAACATCTAAAAAACAAAGCAACAGAGCCTAGGGCACTTCCACTTATGGTCCTATAGCTTAGGGAAATTAAAATCAAAAAGACACAGCCACCCCAAAGTTTGGGCCGGCTCTGTTTACAAGAACGTTGTTTACGGTACAAGTTCAATATCAGAGAAAGCAAAAAATGGATAAAGAAGTTGTGGTACTTACGTACAATGAAATATCACTCAGCAATGAAATCTATGTCATCAGGCCCGTAGCAGCATAATGAGTGGATTCAGGTACGATGATTCTAAGTGAAATAAATCACAGAGAATAAGAAACATCATAAGATATCACTACTACACGGAATGTAAACTTGGCTACACAGGAACTGAATTACAAAACAGAACAGGGTCTCAAATGTAGAAAACCAACTTATGCTTGCTTAAGGGGAAAGGTGAATTGGGGTGCTGCATAAAACCAGAGATTGAAATTAGCACAGATAGCGTTCCATAAGCCAAATATATAATAGACAAGAGCTACTCCTTGCTCAACGAAGTGGACTCAACACCCCATATTAAACGCCTAAGAATATACCTGACTAGTAATAATCCTAAAACCTATGTATTTACATGTCTCCGAAAGAGAATCAAGCGTGTGTACAGCGGCATAAATGCAGCAGTGATAGGATTGGTGAGATTCGGTGAGCAAATGCAGACCCTTTGAAGTCATATTGCATGGTACCCATTCCATGGGTCTCAACTCTCCAGGTTTAAGGGATTCTTTCTTCAGCTAAAACATGCATGTGGAACCCAGAGTATGATCCACCGTGTGATCGGGAAACGTGTTCAAATGTGTCTCAGTTTTCCTCCCCTGGTACTCGGGTGCAACATTCCAGACACTTTACTAACACTCTCCCCACTTGGAGAGTCAGGGCATTTAACCTCCTGTTTGGCCCAGTTAGCAATTTCTGTGGAAAATGAACAGGAATAGGGAGAACCAATGAGAGACTAGCTGGAGGTGTCTGGATGGGCAAACTTAACTCTCATTTCCCCCCAGGAAGAGGAATTAACCAAAGGCTCAGCGTGCCATGCCGGAACCACACTAGGGCCTCAATCAATCCTGCGGTGTTGCGGCCAGCTCACAAGAAAGCGAGTTGAAGAAAGGAGCTCAGGGGCACTGTCATTCACAAACCTGCAGAGTTATAAATGACAGCTATCGTCCAAAAATATATTGAAGTAAGGCTGCCAAGAGGACTTGAAAGCGGGGCAGAATTGCAGGAAACCGATTTCAGGAGGTAGACTGGAATTGCATGTAAAGCATTGGAAAAGAGGCAGAACGTCCACAATGATGCACTTGGCCAAAAAGGGCGTATGCGTTTTTTCCTGAATATGTTCAGGAAAAAACGCATACGCCCTTTTTGGCCAACCAAGCAAGCTTGCAAAGGAAATCTGCACTACAATGAAGTCTCACTGCCCCCCGGTCAAAAGGGCCATCTGAAAGAAGTGTAAAATCCAAAAAGGCAGGACAGGCCATGGAGAACTGGGAGCCTTGTTATGCTGATGGGCGGGATGTAAATTGCCAACAGCCACTCTGGAGAAGTGTATGGTGTTTCCTGAAACATCTAAAAAACAAAGCAACAGAGCCTAGGGAACTTCCACTTATGGTCCTATAGCTTAGGGAAATTAAAATCAAAAAGACACAGCCACCCCAACGTTTGGGATGGCTCTGTTTACAAGAACCTCGTTTATGGTACAAGTTCAATATAGCAGAAAGCAAAAAATGGATAAAGAAGTTGTGGTACTTACGTACAATGCAATATCACTCAGCAATGAAATCTATGTCATCAGGCCTGTAGCAGCATAATGAGTGGATGCAGGTACGATGATTCTAAGTGAAATAAAACACAGAGAATAAGAAACATCATAAGATATCACTACTACACGGAATGTAAACTTGGCTACACAGGAACTGAATTACAAAACAGAACAGGGTCTCAAATGTAGAAAACCAACTTATGCTTGCTTAAGGGGAAAGGTGAGTTGGGGTGCTGCATAAAACCAGAGATTGAAATTAGCACAGATACCGTTCCATAAGCCAAATATGTAATAGACAAGAGCTACTCCTTGCTCAATGAAGTGGACTCAACACCCCATATTAAACGCCTAAGAATATACCTGACTAGTAAGAATCTTAAAACCTATGGATTTATATGTCTCCGAAAGAGAATCAAGCATCTGTACAGCGGCATAAACGCAGCAGTGATAGGATTGGTGAGGTTCGGTGAGCAAATGCAGACCCTTTTAAGTCATATTGCATGGTACCCATTCCATGGGTCTCAACTCTCCAGGTTTAAGTATTCTTCCTTCAGCTAAAACATGCATGTGGAACCCAGAGTATGATCCACCGTGTGATCGGGAAACGTGTTCAAATGTGTCTCAGTTTTCGTCCCCTGGTACTCGGGTGCAACATTCCAGATGCTTTACTAAAACTCTACCCACTTGGAGAGACACTGCCTTTAACTTCCTGTTTGGCCCAGTTTGCAATTTCTGCGGAAAATGAACAGAAAAAGGGAGAACCAATGAGAGACTAGCTGGAGGTGTCTGGACGGGCAAATTTAACTCTCATTTCCCACCAGGAAGAGGAATTATCAAAAGGCTCAGCGTGCCGTGATGGAACCACACTAGGGCCTGAAGCAATCCTGCGGTGTTGTGGCCAGCTCACAAGAAAGCGAGTTGAAGAAAGGAGCTCATGGGCACTGTAATTCACAAACCTGCATAGTTATAAATGACAGCTATCGTCCAAAAATATATTGAAGTAAGGCTGCCAAGAGGACTTGAAAGCGGGGCAGAATTGCAGGAAGCCGATTTCAGGAGGTAGACTGGAATTGCATGTAAAGCATAGGAAAAGAGGCAGAACGTCCACAATGATGCACTTGGCCAAAAAGGGCATATGCGTTTTTACCTGAATATATTCAGGAAATAATCATACGCACTTTTTGACAAACCAAGCAAGCTTGCAAAGGAAATCTGCACTACAATGAAGTCTCACTGCCCCCCGGTCAAAAGGGCCATCTGAAAAAAGTGTAAAATCCAGAAAGACATGACAGGCCATGGAGAACTGGTAGCCTTGTTATGCTGATGGGCGGGATGTAAATTGCCAACAGCCACTCTGGAGAAGTGTATGGTGTTTCCTGAAACATCTAAAAAACAAAGGAACAGACCCTAGGGCACTTCAACTTATGGTCCTATAGCTTAGGGAAATTAAAATCAAAAAGACACAGCCACCCCAACGTTTGGGAAGGCTCTGTTTACAAGAACCTCGTTTACGGTACAAGTTCAATATTACAGAAACGGAAAATGGATAAAGAAGTTGTGGTACTTACGTACAATGCAATATCACTCAGCAATGAAATCTATGTCATCAGGCCCATAGCAGCATAATGAGTGGATTCAGGTACGATGATTCTAAGTGAAATAAATCACAGAGAATAAGAAACATCATAAGATATCACTAGTACACGGAATATAAACTTGGCTACACAGGAAATGAATTACAAAACAGAACAGGGTCTCAAATGTAGAAAACCAACTTATGCTTGCTTAAGGGGAAAAGTGAGTTGGGGTGCTGCAGAAAACCAGAGATTGAAATTAGCACAAATACCGTTCCATAAGCCAAATATGTAATAGACAAGAGCTACTCCTTGCTCAATGAAGTGGACTCAACACCCCATATTAAACGCCTAAGAATATACCTGACTAGTAAGAATCTTAAAACCTATGGATTTATATGTCTCCGAAAGAGAATCAAGCGTGTGGACAGTGGCATAAACGCAGCACTGATAGGATTGGTGAGGTTCGGTGAGCAAATGCAGACCCTTTGAAGTCATATTGCATGGTACCCATTCCATGGGTCTCAACTCTCCAGGTTTAAGGGATTCTTCCTTCAGCTAAAACATGCATGTGGAACCCAGAGTATGATCCACCGTGTGATCGGGAAACGTGTTCAAATGTGTCTCAGTTTTCATCCCCTGGTACTCGGGAGCAACATTCCAGACGCTTTACTAACACTCTCCCCACTTGGAGAGTCAGTGCCTTTAACTTCCTGTTTGGCCCAGTTTGCAATTTCTGCGGAAAATGAACAGGATTAGGGAGAACCAATGAGAGACTAGCTGGAGGTGTCTGGATGGGCAAATTTAACTCTCATTTCCCACCAGGAAGAGGAATTAACCAAAGGCTCAGCGTGCCATGCCCGAACCACACTAGGGCCTGAAGCAATCCTGCGGTGTTGCGGCCAGCTCACAAGAAAGCGAGTTGAAGAAAGGAGCTCAGGGGCACTGTCATTCACATACCTGCAGAGTTAAAAATGACAGCTATCGTCCAAAAATATATTGAAGTAAGGCTGCGAAGAGGACTTGAAAGCAGGGCAGAATTGCAGGAAACCGATTTCAGGAGGTAGACTGGAATTGCATTTAAAGCATAGGAAGAGTGGCAGAACGTCCACAATGATGCACTTGGCCAAGAAGTGCGTATGCGTTTTTTCCTGAATATATTCAGGAAAAAAGGCATACGCCTTTTTGGCCAAACAAGCAAGCTTGCCAAGGAAATCTGCAGTACAATGAAGTCTCACTGCCCCCCGGTCAAAAGGGCCATCTGAAAAAAGTGTAAAATCCAGAAAGGCAGGACAGGCCATGGAGAACTGGGAGCCTTCTTATGCTGATGGGCGGGATGTAAATTGCCAGTAGCCACTCTGGAGAAGTGAATGGTGTTTCCTGAAACATCTAAGAAACAAAGCAACAGAGCCTAGCGCACTTCCATTTATGGTCCTGTAGCTTAGAGATATTAAAAACAAAAAGACACAGCCACCCCAATGTTTGGGACGGCTCTGTTTACAAGAACCTCGTTTACGGTCCAAGTTCAATATCACAGAAAGTGAAAAATGGATAAAGACGTTGTGGTACATATGTACAATGCAATATCACTCAGCAATGAAATCTATGTCATCAGGTCCGTAGCAGCATAATGAGTGGATTCAGGTGTGATGATTCTAAGTGAAATAAGTCACACAGAAAAAGAAACATCATAAGATATCACTACTACATGGAATGTAAACTTGGCTACACAGGAACTGAATTACAAAACAGAACAGGGTCTCAAATGTAGAAAACCAACTTATGCTTGCTTAAGGGGAAAGGTGAGTTGGGGTGCTGCATAAAACCAGAGATTGAAATTAGCACAGATACCATTCCATAAGCCAAATATGTAATAGACAAGAGCTACTCCTTGCTCAACGAAGTGGACTCAACATGCCATATTAAACGCCTAAGAATATACCTGACTAGTAAGTATCTTAAAACCTATGGACTTATATGTCTCCGAAAGAGAATCAAGCGTGTGTACAGCGGAATAAACGCAGCAGTGATAGGATTGGTGAGGTTCGGTGAGCAAATGCAGACCCTTTGAAGTCATATTGCATGGTACCCATTCCATGGGTCTCAACTCTCCAGGTTTAAGGGATTCTTCCTTCAGCTAAAACATGCATGTGGAACCCAGAGTATGATCCACCGTGTGATCGGGTAACGTGTTCAAATGTGTCTCAGTTTTCGTCCCCTGGTACTCGGGTGCAACATTCCAGATGCTTTACTAACACTCTCCCCACTTGGAGAGTCAGGGCATTTAACCTCCTGTTTGGCCCAGTTTGCAATTTCTGTGGAAAATGAACAGGAATAGGGAGAACCAATGAGAGACTAGCTGGAGGTGTCTGGACGGGCAAATTTAACTCTCATTTCCCACCAGGAAGAGGAATTAACCAAAGGCTCATCGTGCCATGCCAGAACCACACTAGGGCCTGAAGCAATCCTGCGGTGTTGCGGCCAGCTCAGAAGAAAGCAAGTTGAAAAAAGGAGCTCAGGGGCACTGTCATTCACAAACCTGCAGAGTTATAAATGACAGCTATCGTCCAAAAATATATTGAAGTAAGGCTCCAAGAGGACTTGAAAACGGGGCAGAATTGCAGGAAACCGATTTCAGGAGGTAGACTGGAATTGCATGTAAAGCATAGGAAAAGAGGCAGAACGTCCACAATGATGCACTTGGCCAAAAAGGGCGTATGCGTTTTTTCCTGAATATATTCAGGAAAAAACGCATACGCCCTTTTTGGCCAACCAAGCAAGCTTGCAAAGGAAATCTGCACTACAATGAAGTCTCACTGCCCCCCGGTCAAAAGGGCCATCTGAAAAAAGTGTAAAATCCAGTAAGGGAGGACAGGCCATGGAGAACTGGGAGCCTTGTTATGCTGATGGGCGGGATGTAAATTGCCAACAGCCACTCTGGAGAAGTGTATGGTGTTTCCTGAAACATCCAAAAAACAAAGCAACAGAGCCTAGGGCACTTCCACTTATGGTCCTATAGCTTAGGGAAATTAAAATCAAAAAGACACAGCCACCCCAAAGTTTGGGACGGCTCTGTTTACAAGAACCTCATTTACGGTACAAGTTCAATATTGCAGAAAGCGAAAAATGGATAAAGAAGTTGTGGTACTTACGTACAATGCAATATCACTCAGCAATGAAATCTATGTCATCAGGCACGTAGCAGCATAATGAGTGGATTCAGGTGTGATGATTCTAAGTGAAATAAGTCACACAGAAAAAGAAACATCATAAGATATCACTACTACACGGAATGTAAACTTGGCTACACAGGAACTGAATTACAAAACAGAACAGGGTCTCAAATGTAGAAAACCAACTTATGCTTTCTTAAGGGGAAAGGTGAGTTGGGGTGCTGCAGAAAACCAGAGATTGAAATTAGCACAGATACCATTCCATAAGCCAAATATGTAATAGACAAGAGCTACTCCTTGCTCAACGAAGTGGACTCAACACGCCATATTAAACGCCTAAGAATATACCTGAATAGTAAGAATCTTAAAACCTATGGATTTATATGTCTCCGAAAGAGAATCAAGCGTGTGTACAGCGGCATAAACGCAGCAGTGATAGGATTGATGAGGTTCGGTGAGCAAATGCAGACCCTTTGAAGTCATATTGCATGTTACCCATTCCATGGGTCACAACTCTCCAGGTTTGAGGGATTCTTCCTTCAGCTAAAACATGCATGTGGAACCCAGAGTATGATCCATCGTGTGATCGGGAAACGTGTTCAAATGTGTCTCATCTTCGTCCCCTGGTACTCGGGTGCAACATTCCAGATGCTTTACTAACACTCTCCCCACTTGGAGAGTCAGTGCCTTTAACATCCTGTTTGGCCCAGTTTGCAATTTCTGCGGAAGATGAACAGGAATAGGGAGAACCAATGAGAGACTAGCTGGATGTGTCTGGACGGGCAAATTTAACTCTCATTTCCCACCAGGAAGAGGAATTAACCAAAGGCTCAGCGTGCCATGCCAGAACCACACTAGGGCCTGAAGCAATCCTGTGGTGTTGCGGCCAGCTCACAAGAAAGCGAGTTGAAGAAAGGAGCTCAGGGGCACTGTAATTCACAAACCTGCAGAGTTATAAATGACAGCTATCGTCCCAAAATATATTGAAGTAAGGCTGCCAAGAGGACTTGAAAGCGGGGCAGAATTGCAGGAAACCGATTTCAGGAGGTAGACTGGAATTGCATGTGAAGCATAGGAAAAGTGGGAGAACGTCCACAATGATGCACTTGACCAAGAAGGGCGTATGCGTTTTTTCCTGAATATATTCATGAAAAAACGCATATGCACTTTTTGGCCAACCAAGCAAGCTTGCAAAGGAAATCTGCACTACAATGAAGTCCCACTTCTCCCCAGTCAAAAGGGCCATCTGAAAAAAGTGTAAAATCCAGAAAGGCAGGACAGGCCATGGAGAACTGGGAACATTGTTATGCTGATGGGCGGGATGTAAATTGCCAACAGCCACTCTGGAGAAGTGTATGGTGTTTCCTGAAACATCCAAAAAACAAAGCAACAGAGCCTAGGGCACTTCCACTTATGGACCTATAGCTTAGGGAAATTAAATTCAAAAAGACACAGCCACCTCAAAGTTTGGGAAGGCTCTGTTTACAAGAACCTCGTTTACAGTACAAGTTCAATATCGCAGAAAGTGAAAAATGGATAAAGAATTTGTGGTATTTACGTACAATGCAATATCACTCAGAAATGAAATCTATGTGATTAGGCCCGTAACAGCATAATGAGTGGATTCAGGTACGATGATTCTAAGTGAAATAAGTCACACAGAAAAAGAAACATCATAAGATATCTCTAATACACGGAATATAAACTTGGCTACACAGGAACTGAATTACAAAACAGAACAGGGTCTCAAATGTAGAAAACCAACTTATGCTTGCTTAAGGGGAAAGGTGAGTTAGGGTGCTGCATAAAATCAGAGATTGAAATTAGCACAGATACCGTTCCATAAGCCAAATATGTAATAACAAGAGCTACACCTTCCTCAACAAAGTGGACTCAACACCCCATATTAAATGCCTAAGAATATACCTGACTAGTAAGAATCTTAAAACTTATTGATTTATATGTCTCCGAAAGAGAATCAAGCGTGTCTACAGTGGCATAAATGCAGCAGTGATAGGATTGGTGAGGTTCGGTGAGCAAATGAAGACCCTTTGAAGTCATATTGCATGGTACCCATTCCATGGGTCTCAACTCTCCAGGTTTAAGGGATTCTTCCTTCAGCTAAAACATGCATGTGGAACCCAGAGTATGATCCACCGTGTGATCGGGAAACGTGTTCAAATGTGTCTCAGTTTTCGTCCCCTGGTACTCGGGTGCAACATTCCAGATGCTTTACTAACACTCTCCCCACTTGGAGAGTCAGTGCCTTTAACCTCCTGTTTGGCCCAGTTTGCAATTTCTGCGGAAAATGAACAGGAATAGGGAGAACCAATGAGAGACTAGCTGGAGGTGTCTGGACGGGCAAATTTAACTCTCATTTCCCACCAGGAAGAGGAATTAACCAAAGGCTCAGCATACCATGCCAGAACCACACTAGGGCCTGAAGCAATCCTGCGGTGTTGCGGCCAGCTCACAAGAAAGCGAGTTGAAGAAAGGAGCTCAGGGGCACTGTAATTCACAACCCTGCAGAGTTATAAATGACAGCTATCGTCCACAAATATATTGAAGTAAGGCTGCCAAGAGGACTTGAAAGCGGGGCAGAATTGCAGGAAACCGATTTCAGGAGGTAGACTGGAATTGCATTAAAGCATAGGAAAAGAGGCAGAACGTCCACAATGATGCACTTGGCCAAAAAGGGCGTATGCGTTTTTTCCTGAACATATTCAGGAAAAAACGCATACGCCCTTTTTGGCCAACCAAGCAAGCTTGTAAAGGAAATCTGCACTACAATGAAGTCTCACTGCTCCCCGGTCAAAAGGGCCATCTGATAAAAGTGTAAAATCCAGAAAGACAGGACAGGCCATGGAGACCTGGGAGCCTTGTTGTGCTGATGGGCGGGATGTAAATTGCCAACAGCCACTCTGGAGAAGTGTATGGTGTTTCCTGAAACATCCAAAAAACAAAGCAACAGATCCTAGGGCACTTCCACTTATGGTCCTATAGCTTAGGGAAATTAAAATCAAAAAGACACAGCCACCCCAAAGTTTGGGACGGCTCTGTTTACAAGAACCTCATTTACGGTACAAGTTCAATATCGCAGAAAGCGAAAAATGGATAAAGAAGTTGTGGTAATTACGTACAATGCAATATCACTCAGCAATGAAATCTATGTCATCAGGCACGTAGCAGCATAATGAGTGGATTCAGGTACGATGATTCTAAGTGAAATAAGTCACACAGAAAAAGAAACATCATAAGATATCACTACTACACGGAATGTAAACTTGGCTACACAGGAACTGAATTACAAAACAGAACAGGGTCTCAAATATAGAAAACCAACTTATGCTTGCTTAGGGGGAAAGGTGAGTTGGGGTGCTGCATAAAACCAGAGATTGAAATTAGCACAGATACCGTTCCATAAGCCAAATATGTAATAGACAAGAGCTACTCCTTGCTCAACGAAGTGGACTCAACACCCCATATTAAACGTCTAAGAATATACCTGACTAGTAAGAATCTTAAAAACTATGGATTTATAGGTCTCCGAAAGAGAATCAAGCGTGTGTACAGCGGCATAAACGCAGCAGTGATAGGATTGGTGAGGTTCGGTGAGCAAATGCAGACCCTTTGAAGTCATATTGCATGGTACCCATTCCATGGGTCTCAACTCTCCAGGTTTAAGGGATTCTTCCTTCAGCTAAAACATGCATGTGGAACCCAGAGTATGATCCACCGTGTGATCGGGAAACGTGTTCAAATGTGTCTCAGTTTTCGTCCCCTGGTACTCGGATGCAACATTCCAGATGCTTTACTAACACTCTCCCCACTTGGAGAGTCAGTGCCTTTAACCTCCTGTTTGGCCCAGTTTGCAATTTCTGCGGAAAATGAACAGGAATAGGGAGAACCAATGAGAGACTAGCTGGAGGTGTCTGGACGGGCAAATTTAACTCTCATTTCCCACCAGGAAGAGGAATTAACCAAAGGCTCATCGTGCCATGCCAGAAACACTCTAGGGCCTGAAGCAATCCTGCGGTGTTGCGGCCAGCTCACAAGAAAGCGAGTTGAAGAAAGGAGCTCAGGGGCACTGTCATTCACAAACCTGCAGAGTTATAAATGACAGCTATCGTCCAAAAATATATTGAAGTAAGGCTGCCAAGAGGACTTGAAAGCGGGGCAGAATTGCAGGAAACCGATTTCAGGAGGTAGACTGGAATTGCATTAAAGCATAGGAAAAGAGGCAGAACGTCCACAATGATGCACTTGGCCAAAAAGGGCGTATGCGTTTTTTCCTGAACATATTCAGGAAAAAACGCATACGCCCTTTTTGGCCAACCAAGCAAGCTTGTAAAGGAAATCTGCACTACAATGAAGTCTCACTGCCCCCCAGTCAAAAGGGCCATCTGAAAAAAGTGTAAAATCCAGAAAAGCAGGACAGGCCATGGAGAACTGGTAGACTTGTTATGCTGATGAGAGGGATGTAAATTGCCAACAGCCACTCTGGAGAAGTGTATGGTGTTTCCTGAAACATCCAAAAAAGAAAGCAACAGAGCCTAGGGCACTTCCACTTATGGTCCTATAACATAGGGAAATTAAAATCAAAAAGATACAGCCACCCCAAAGTTTGGGACAGCTCTGTTTACAAGAACCTCATTTATGGTACAAGATCAATATCGCAGAAATCGAAAAATGGATAAAGAAGTTGTGGTACTTACGTACAATGCAATATCACTCAGCAATGAAATCTATGTCATCAGGCACGTAGCAGCATAATGAGTGGATTCAGGTACGATGATTCTAAGTGAAATAAGTCACAGAGAAAAAGAAACATCATAAGATATCACTACTACACGGAATGTAAACTTGGCTACACAGGAACTGAATTACAAAACAGAACAGGGTCTCAAATGTAGAAAACCAACTTATGCTTGCTTAAGGGGAAAGGTGAGTTGGGGTGCTGCATAAAACCAGAGATTGAAATTAGCACAGATACCGTTCCATAAGCCAAATATGTAATAGACAAGAGCTACTCCTTTCTCAACGAAGTGGACTCAACACCCCATATTAAACGCCTAAGAATATACCTGACTAGTAAGAATCTTAAAACCTATGGATTTATATGTCTCCGAAAGAGAATCAAGCGTGTGTACAGCGGCATAAACGCAGCATTGATAGGATTGGTGAGGTTCGGTGAGCAAATGCAGACCCTTTGAAGTCATATTGCATGGCACCCATTCCATGGGTCTCAACTCTCCAGGTTTAAGGGATTCTTCCTTCAGCTAAAACATGCATGTGGAACCCAGAGTATGATCCACCGTGTGATTGGGTAACGTGTTCAAATGTGTCTCAGTTTTCGTCCCCTGGTACTCGGGTGCAACATTCCAGACGCTTTACTAACACACTCCCCACTTGGAGAGTCAGTGCCTTTAACCTCCTGTTTGGCCCAGTTTGCAATTTCTGCGGAAAATGAACAGGAATAGGGAGGTGTCTGGACGGGCAAATTTAACTCTCATTTCCCAACAGGAAGAGGAATTAACCAAAGGCTCAACGTGCCATGCCGGAACAACACTAGGGCCTGAAGCAATCCTGCGGTGTTGTGGCCAGCTCACTAGAAAGCGAGTTGAAGAAAGAGCTAAGGGGCACTGTAATTCACAAATTTGCAGAGTTATAAATGACAGCTATCGTCCAAAAATATATTGAAGTAAAACTGCCAAGAGGACTTGAAAGCGGGGCAGAATTGCAGGAAACCGATTTCAGGAGGTAGACTGGAATTGCATGTAAAGCATAGGAAAAGAGGCAGAACGTCCACAATGATGCACTTGGCCAAAAAGGGCGTATGTGTTTTTTCCTGAATATATTCAGGAAAAAACGCATACGCCCTTTTTGGCCAACGTAGCAAGCTTGCAAAGGAAATCTGCACTACAATGAAGTCTCACTGCCCCCCGGTCAAAAGGGCCATCTGAAGAAAGTGTAAAATCCAGAAAGGCAGGACAGGCCATGCAGAACTGGAAGCATTGTTATGCTGATGGGCGGGATGTAAATTGCCAACAGCCACTCTGGAGTAGTGTATGGTGTTTCCTGATACATCTAAAAAACAAAGCAACAGAGCCTAGAGCAATTCCACTTATGCTCTTATAGCTTAGGGAATTTAAAATCAAAAAGACACAGCCACCCCAAAGTTTGGGACGGATCTGTTTACAAGAACCTCGTTTATGGTACAAGTTCAATATCACAGAAAGCGAAAAATGGATAAAGAAGTTGTGGTACTTACGTACAATGCAATATCACTCAGCAATGAAATCTATGTCATCAGGCCTGTAGCAGCATAATGAGTGGATTCAGGTATGATGATTCTAAGTGAAATAAGTCACACAGAAAAAGAAACATCATAAGATATCACTAATACATGGAATGTAAACTTGGCTACACAGGAACTGAATTACAAAACAGAACAGGGTCTCAAATGTAGCAAACCAACATATGCTTGCTTAAGGGGAAACGTGAGTTGGGGTGCTGCATAAAACCAGAGATTGAAATTAGCACAGATACCATTCCATAAGCCAAATATGTAATAGACAAGAGCTACTACTTGCTCAATGAAGTGGACTCAACACCCCATATTAAACGCCTAAGAATATACCTGACAAGTAAAAATCTTAAAACCTATGGGTTTATATGTCTCTGAAAGAGAATCAAGCGTGTGTACAGCGGCATAAACGCAGCAGTGATAGGATTGGTGAGGTTCGGTGAGCAAATGCAGACCGTTTGAAGTCATATTGCATGGTACCCATTCCATGGGTCTCAACTCTCCAGGTTTTAGGGATTCTTCCTTCAGCTAAAACATGCATGTGGAACCCAGAGTATGATCCACCGTGTGATCGGGAAACGTGTTCAAATGTGTCTCAGGTTTCGTCCCCTGGTACTCGGGTGCAACATTTCAGATGCTTTACTAACACTCTACCCAGTTTGAGAGTCAGTGCCTTTAACATCCTGTTTGGCCCAGTTTGCAATTTCTGCGGAAAATGAACAGGAATAGGGAGAACCAATGAGAGAGTAGCTGGAGGTGTCTGGACGGGCAAATTTAACTCTCATTTCCCACCAGGAAGAGGAATTAACCAAAGGCTCAGCGTGCCATGCCGGAACCACACTAGGGCCTGAAGCAATCCTGCGGTGTTGCAGCCAGCTCAAAAGAAAGTGAGTTGAAGACAGGAGCTCAGGGGCACTGTAATTCACAAACCTGCAGAGTTATAAATGACAGCTATCGTCCAAAAATATATTGAAGTAAGGCTGCCAAGAGGACTTGAAAGCGGGACAGAATTGCAGGAAACAGATTTCAGGAGGTAGACTGGAATTGCATTTAAAAAATAGGTATAGAGGACGAACTTCCACAATGATGCACCTGGCCAAAAAGGGCGTATGCGTTTTTTTCCTGAATATATTCAGGAAAAAACGCATACGCCCTTTTTGGCCAACCAAGCAAGCTTGCAAAGGAAATCTGCACTACAATGAAGTCTCACTTCCCCCCTGTCAAAAGGGCCATCTGAAAAAAGTGTAAAATCCAGAAAGGCAGGACAGGCCATGGAGAACTGGGAGCCTTGTTATGCTGATGGGCGGGATGTAAATTGCCAACAGCAACTCTGGAGAAATGTATGGTGTTTCCTGAAACATCTACAAAACAAAGCAACAGAGCGTAGGGCACTTCCACTTATGGTCCTATAGCTTAGGGAAATTAAAATCAAAAAGACACAGCCACCGCAAGGTTTGGGACGGCTCTGTTTACAAGAACCTCATTTACGGTACAAGTTCAATATCGCAGAAAGCGAAAAATGGATAAAGAAGTTGTGGTACTTACGTACAATGAAATATCACTCAGCAATGAAATCTATGTCATCAGGCCCGTAGCAGCATAATGAGTGGATTCAGGTACGATGATTCTAAGTGAAATAAGTCACACAGAAAAAGAAACATCATAAGATATCACTAATACACAGAATGTAAACTTGGCTACACAGGAACTGAATTACAAAACAGAACAGGGTCTCAAATGTAGCAAACCAACTTATGCTTGCTTAAGGGGAAACGTGAGTTGGGGTGCTGCATAAAACCAGAGATTGAAATTAGTACAGATACCGTTCCATAAGCCAAATATGTAATAGACAAAAGCTACTCCTTGCTCAACGAAGAGGACACAACACCCCATATTAAACGCTTAAGAATATACCTGACTAGTAAGAATCTTAAAAACTATGGTTTATAGGTCTCCGAAAGAGAATCAAGCGTGTGTACAGCAGCATAAACGCAACAGTGATAGGATTGGTGAGGTTCAGTGAGCAAATGCAGACCCTTTGAAGTCATAATGCATGGTACCCATGCCATGGGTCTCCACTCTCCAGGTTTAAGGGATTCTTCCTTCAGCTAAAATATGCATGTGGTACCCAGAGTATGATCCACCGTGTGATCGGGAAACGTGTTCAAATGTGTCTCAGTTTTCGCCCCTGGTACTCGGGTGCAACATTCCAGACGCTTTACTAACACTCGCCCCACTTGGAGAGTCAGTGCCTTTAACCTTGTGTTTGGCCCAGTTTGCAATTTCTCTGGAAAATGAACAGGAATAGGGAGAACCAATGAGACACTAGCTGGAGGTGTCTGGACGGGCAAATTTAACTCTCATTTCCCACCAGGAAGAGGAATTAACCAAAGCCTCAGCGTGCCATGCCGGAACCACACTAGGGCCTGAAGCAATCCTGCGGTGTTGCAGCCAGCTCACAAGAAAGGGAGTTGAAGACAGGAGCTCAGGGGCACTGTAATTCACAAACCTGCAGAGTTATAAATGACAGCTATCGTCCAAAAATATATTGAAGTAAGGCTGCCAAGAGGACTTGAAAGCGGGACAGAATTGCAGGAAACAGATTTCAGGAGGTAGACTGGAATTGCATTTAAAAAATAGGTATAGAGGACGAACTTCCACAATGATGCACCTGGCCAAAAAGGGCGTATGCGTTTTTTTCCTGAATATATTCAGGAAAAAACGCATACGCCCTTTTTGGCCAACCAAGCAAGCTTGCAAAGGAAATCTGCACTACAATGAAGTCTCACTTCCCCCCTGTCAAAAGGGCCATCTGAAAAAAGTGTAAAATCCAGAAAGGCAGGACAGGCCATGGAGATCTGGGAGCCTTGTTATGCTGATGGGCGGGATGTAAATTGCCAACAGCAACTCTGGAGAAATGTATGGTGTTTCCTGAAACATCTACAAAACAAAGCAACAGAGCCTAGGGCACTTCCACTTATGGTCCTATAGCTTAGGGAAATTAAAATCAAAAAGACACAGCCACTGCAAAGTTTGGGACGGCTCTGTTTACAAGAACCTCATTTAAGGTACAAGTTCAATATCGCAGAAAGCGAAAAATGGATAAAGAAGTTGTGGTACTTACGTACAATGCAATATCACTCAGCAATGAAATCTATGTCATCAGGCCCGTAGCAGCATAATGAGTGGATTCAGGTACGATGATTCTAAGTGAAATAAGTCACACAGAAAAAGAAACATCATAAGATATCACTAATACACAGAATGTAAACTTGGCTACACAGGAACTGAATTACAAAACAGAACAGGGTCTCAAATGTAGCAAACCAACTTATGCTTGCTTAAGGGGAAACGTGAGTTGGGGTGCTGCATAAAACCAGAGATTGAAATTAGTACAGATACCGTTCCATAAGCCAAATATGTAATAGACAAGAGCTACTACTTGCTCAACGAAGAGGACACAACACCCCATATTAAACGCTTAAGAATATACCTGACTAGTAAAAATCTTAAAACCTATGGATTTATATGTCTCCGAAAGAGAATCAAGCGTGTGTACAGCGGCATAAATGCAGCAGTGATAGGATTGGTGAGGTTCGGTGAGCAAATGCAGACCCTTTGAAGTCATATTGCCTGGTACCCATTCCAAGGGTCTCAACTCTCCAGGATTAAGGGATTCTTCCTTCAGCTAAAACATGCATGTGGAACCCAGAGTATGATCCACCGTGTGATCGGGAAACATGTTCAAATGTGTCTCAGTTTTCGTCCCCTGGTACTCGGGTGCAACATTCCAGATGCTTTACTAACACTCTCCCCACTTGGAGAGTCAGTGCCTTTAACCTCCTGTTTGGCCCAGTTTGCAATTTCTGCGGAAAATGAACAGGAATAGGGAGAACCAATGAGACACTAGCTGGAGGTGTCTGGACGGGCAAATTTAACTCTCATTTCCCACCAGGAAGAGGAATTAACCAAAGGCTCAGCGTGCCTTGCCAGAACCACTCTAGGGCCTGAAGCAATCCTGCCATGTTGTGGCCAGCTCACAAGAATGCGAGTTGAAGAAACGAGCTCAGGGGCACTGTAATTCACAAACCTGCAGAGTTATAAATGACAGCTATCGTCCAAAAATATATGGAAGTAAGGCTGCCAAGAGGACTTGAAAGCGGGGCAGAATTGCAGGAAACTGATTTCAGGATGTAGACTGGAATTGCATGTAAAGCATAGGAAAAGAGGCAGAACGTCCACAATGATGCAGTTGGCCAAAAAGGGCATATGTGTTTTTTCCTGAATATATTCAGGAAAAAACGCATACGCCCTTTTTGGCCAACCAAGCAAGCTTGCAAAGGAAATCTGCACTACAATGAAGTCTCACTGCCTCCCGGTCAAAAGGGCCATCTGAAAAAAGTGTAAAATCCAGAAAGGCAGGACAGGCCATGGAGAACTGGGAGCCTTGTTATGCTGATGGGCGGGATGTGAATTGCCAACAGCCACTCTGGAGAAATGTATGGTGTTTCCTGAAACATGTACAAAACAAAGCAACAGAGCCTAGGGCACTTCCACTTATGGTCCTATAGCTTAGGGAAATTAAAATCAAAAAGACACAGCCACCCCAAAGTTTGGGACGGCTCTGTTTACAAGAACCTCATTTATGGTACAAGTTCAATATCACAGAAAGCGAAAAATGGATAAAAAATTTGTGGTATTACGTACAATGCAATACCACTCAGCAATGAATCTATGTCATCAGGCCCGTAGCAACATAATGAGTGCATTCAGGTACGATGATTCTAAGTGAAATAAGTCACACAGAAAAAGAAACATCATAAGATATCACTACTATACGGAATGTAAACTTGGCTACACAGGAACTGAATTACAAAACAGAACAGGGTCTCAAATGTAGAAAACCAACTTATGCTTGCTTAAGGGGAAAGGTGAGTTGGGGTGCTGCATATAACCAGAGATTGAAATTAGCACAGATACCGTTCCATAAGCCAAATATATAATAGACAAGAGCTAATCCTTGCTCAACGAAGTGGACTCAACACCCCATATTAAACGTCTAAGAATACACCTGACTAGTAAGAATCTTAAAAACTATGGATTTATAGGTCTCCGAAAGAGAATCAAGCGTGTGTACTGCGGCATAAATGCAACAGTGATAGGATTGGTGAGGTTCAGTGAGCAAATGCAGACCCTTTGAAGTCATAATGCATGGTACCCATGCCATGGGTCTCAACTCTCCAGGTTTAAGGGATTCTTCATTCAGCTAAAACATGCATGTGGAACCCAGAGTATGATCCACCGTGTGATCGGGAAACGTGTTCAAATGTGTCTCAGTTTTCGTCCCCTGGTACTCGGGTGCAACATTCCAGACGCTTTACTAACACTCTCCCCACTTGGAGAGTCAGTGCCTTTAACCTTGTGTTTGGCCCAGTTTGCAATTTCTGCGGAAAATGAACAGGAATAGGGAGAACCAATGAGACACTAGCTGGAGATGTCTGGACGGGCAAATTTAACTCTCATTTCCCACCAGGAAGAGGAATTAACCAAAGGCTCAGCGTGCCATGCCGGAACCACACTAGGGCCTGAAGCAATCCTGCCGTGTTACGGCCAGCTCACAAGAAAGCGAGTTGAAGAAAGGAGCTCAGGGGCACTGTAATTCACAATCCTGCAGAGTTATAAATGACAGCTATCGTCCAAAAATATATTGAAGTAAGGCTGCCAAGAGCACTTGAAAGCGGGGCAGAATTGCAGGAAACCGATTTCAGGAGGTAGACTGGAATTGCATGTAAAGCATAGGAAAAGAGGCAGAACGTCCACAATGATGCACTTGGCCAAAAAGTGCGTATGCGTTTTTTCCTGAATCTATTCATGGAAAAACGCATACGCCTTTTTTGGCCAACCAAGCAAACTTGCAAAGGAAATCTGCACTACAAAGAAGTCTCACTGCCCCCCCCCCGGTCAAAAGGGCCATCTGAAAAAAGTGTAAAATCCAGAAAGGCAGGACAGACCATGGAGAATTGGGAGCCTTGTTATGCTGATGCGTGGGATGTAAATTGTCAACAGAGACTCTGGAGAAGTGTATGGTGTTTCCTGAAACATCTACAAAACAAAGCAACAGAGCCTAGGGCACTTGCACTTATGGTCCTATAGCATAGGGAAATTAAAATCAAAAAGACACAGCCACCCCAAAGTTTGGGCTGGCTCTGTTTACAAGAACCTCGTTTACGGTACAAGTTCAATATCGCAGAAAGCGAAAAATGGATAAAGATGTTGTTGTACTTACGTACAATGCAATATCACTCAGCAATGAAATCTATGTCATCAGGCCCGTAGCAGCATAGTGAGTGGATTCAGGTACGATGATTCTAAGTGAAATAAGTCACACAGAAAAAGAAACATCATAAGATACCACTAAGGCACGGAATGTAAACTTGGCTACACAGGAACTGAATTACAAAACAGAACAGGGTCTCAAATGTAGAAAACCAACTTATGCTTGCTTAAGGGGAAAGGTGAGTTGGGGTGCTGCCTAAAACCAGAGATTGAAATTAGCACAGATACCATTCCATAAGCCAAATATGTAATAGACAAGAGCTACTCCTTGCTCAACGAAGTGGACTCAACACCCCATATTAAACGCCTAAGAATATACCTGACTAATAAGAATCTTAAAACCTATGGATTTGTATGTCTCCGAAAGAGAATCAAGCATGTGTACAGCGGCATAAATGCAGCAGTTATAGGATTGGTAAGGTTCGGTGAGCAAATGCAGACCCTTTGAAGTCATATTGCATGGTACCCATTCCATGGGTCTCAACTCTCCAGGTTTAAGGGATTCTTCCTTCAGCTAAAACATGCATGTGGAACCCAGAGTATGATCCACCGTGTGATCGGAAAACGTGTTCAAATGTGTCTCAGTTTTCCTCCCCTGGTACTCGGGTGCAACATTCCAGACACTTTACTAACACTCTCCCCACTTGGAGAGTCAGGGCATTTAACCTCCTGTTTGGCCCAGTTTGCAATTTCTGCAGAAGATGTACAGGAATAGGGAGAACCAATGAGAGACTAGCTGGAGGTGTCTGGACAGGCATATTTAACTCTCATTTCCCACCAGGAAGAGGAATTAACCAAAGGCTCAGCGTGCCGTGCCGGAACCACACTAGGGCCTGAAGCAATCCTGCGGTGTTGCGGCCAGCTCACAAGAAAGCGAGTTGAAGAAAGGTGCTCAGGGGCACTGTCATTCACAAACCTGCAGAGTTATAAATGACAGCTATCGTCCAAAAATATATTGAAGTAAGGTTGCCAAGAGGACTTGAAAGCGGGGCAGAATTGCAGGAAACCGATTTCAGGAGGTAGACTGGATTTGCATGTAAAGCATAGGAAAAGAGGCAGAACGTCCACAATGATGCACTTGGCCAAAAAGTGTGTATGGTTTTTTCCTGAATGTATTCAGGGAAAAACGCATACGCCGTTTTTGGCCAACCAAGCAAGCTTGCAAAGGAAATCTGCACTACAATGAAGTCTCACTGCCCCCCAGTCAAAAGGGCCATCTGAAAAAAGTGTAAAATCCAGAAAGGCAGGACAGGCCATGGAGAACTGGGAGCCTTGTTATGCTGTTGGGCGGGATGTAAATTGCCAACAGCCACTCTGGAGAAGTGTATGGTGTTTCCTGAAACATCTACAAAACAAAGCAACAGAGCCTAGGGCACTTCCACTTATGGTCCTATAGCTCAGGGAAATTAAAATCAAAAAGACACAGCCACCCCAAATTTTGGGATGGCTCTGTTTACAAGAACCTCGTTTACGGTACAAGTTCAATATCACAGAAAGTGAAAAATGGATAAAGAAGTTGTGGTCCTTATGTAAAATGCAATATCACTCAGCAATGAAATCTATGTCATCAGGCCCATAGCAGCATAATGAGTGGATTCAGGTACGATGATTCTAAGTGAAATAAGTCACACAGAAAAAGAAACATCATAACACATCACTACTACACGGAATGTAAACTTGGCTACACAGGAACTGAATTACAAAACAGAACAGGGTCTCAAATGTAGAAAACCAACTTATGCTTGCTTAAGGGGAAAGGTGAGTTGGGGTGCTGCATGAAACCAGAGATTGAAATTAGCACAGATACCGTTCCATAAGCCAAATATGTAATAGACAAGAGCTACTCCTTGCTCAACGAAGTGGACTCAACACCCCATATTAAACGCCTAAGAATATACCTGACTAGTAAGAATCTTAAAACCTATGGATTTATATGTCTCCGAAAGAGAATCAAGCGTGTGTACAGCCGCATAAACGCAGCAGTGATAGGATTGGTGAGGTCCGGTGAGCAAATGCAGACCCTTTGAAGCCATATTGCATGGTACCCATTCCATGGGTCTCAACTCTCCAGATTTAAGGGATTCTTCCTTCAGCTAAAACATGCATGTGGAACCCAGAGTATGATCCACCGTGTGATCGGGAAACGTGTTCAAATGTGTCTCAGTTTTCATCCCCTGGTACTCGGGTGCAACATTCCAGACGCTTTAGTAACACTCTCCCCACTTGGAGAGTCAGTGCCTTTAAACTCCTGTTTGGCCCAGTTTGCAATTTCTGCGGAAAATGAACAGGAATAGGGAGAACCAATGAGAGACTAGCTGGAGGTGTCTGGACGGGCAAACTTAACTCTCATTTCCCACCGGGAAGAGGAATTAACCAAAGGCTCAGCGTGCCATGCCGGAACCACACTAGGGCCTGAAGCAATCCTGCGGTGTTGCGGCCAGTTCACAAGAAAGCGAGTTGAAGAAAGGAGCTCAGCGGCCCTGTAATTCACAATCCTGCAGAGTTATAAATGACAGCTATCGTCCAAAAATATATTGAAGTAAGGCTGCCAAGAGCACTTGAAAGCGGGGCAGAATTGCAGGAAACCGATTTCAGGAGGTAGACTGGAATTGCATGTAAAGCATAGGAAAAGAGGCAGAACGTCCACAATGATGCACTTGGCCAAAAAGTGCGTATGCGTTTTTTCCTGAATCTATTCATGGAAAAACGCATACGCCTTTTTTGGCCAACCAAGCAAACTTGCAAAGGAAATCTGCACTACAAAGAAGTCTCACTGCCCCCACCCCGGTCAAAAGGGCCATCTGAAAAAAGTGTAAAATCCAGAAAGGCAGGACAGACCATGGAGAATTGGGAGCCTTGTTATGCTGATGCGTGGGATGTAAATTGTCAACAGAGACTCTGGAGAAGTGTATGGTGTTTCCTGAAACATCTACAAAACAAAGCAACAGAGCCTAGGGCACTTGCACTTATGGTCCTATAGCATAGGGAAATTAAAATCAAAAAGACACAGCCACCCCAAAGTTTGGGCTGGCTCTGTTTACAAGAACCTCGTTTACGGTACAAGTTCAATATCGCAGAAAGCGAAAAATGGATAAAGATGTTGTTCTACTTACGTACAATGCAATATCACTCAGCAATGAAATCTATGTCATCAGGCCCGTAGCAGCATAGTGAGTGGATTCAGGTACGATGATTCTAAGTGAAATAAGTCACACAGAAAAAGAAACATCATAAGATACCACTAAGGCACGGAATGTAAACTTGGCTACACAGGAACTGAATTACAAAACAGAACAGGGTCTCAAATGTAGAAAACCAACTTATGCTTGCTTAAGGGGAAAGGTGAGTTGGGGTGCTGCCTAAAACCAGAGATTGAAATTAGCACAGATACCATTCCATAAGCCAAATATGTAATAGACAAGAGCTACTCCTTGCTCAACGAAGTGGACTCAACACCCCATATTAAACGCCTAAGAATATACCTGACTAATAAGAATCTTAAAACCTATGGATTTGTATGTCTCCGAAAGAGAATCAAGCATGTGTACAGCGGCATAAATGCAGCAGTTATAGGATTGGTAAGGTTCGGTGAGCAAATGCAGACCCTTTGAAGTCATATTGCATGGTACCCATTCCATGGGTCTCAACTCTCCAGGTTTAAGGGATTCTTCCTTCAGCTAAAACATGCATGTGGAACCCAGAGTATGATCCACCGTGTGATCGGAAAACGTGTTCAAATGTGTCTCAGTTTTCCTCCCCTGGTACTCGGGTGCAACATTCCAGACACTTTACTAACACTCTCCCCACTTGGAGAGTCAGGGCATTTAACCTCCTGTTTGGCCCAGTTTGCAATTTCTGCAGAAGATGTACAGGAATAGGGAGAACCAATGAGAGACTAGCTGGAGGTGTCTGGACAGGCATATTTAACTCTCATTTCCCACCAGGAAGAGGAATTAACCAAAGGCTCAGCGTGCCGTGCCGGAACCACACTAGGGCCTGAAGCAATCCTGCGGTGTTGCGGCCAGCTCACAAGAAAGCGAGTTGAAGAAAGGTGCTCAGGGGCACTGTCATTCACAAACCTGCAGAGTTATAAATGACAGCTATCGTCCAAAAATATATTGAAGTAAGGTTGCCAAGAGGACTTGAAAGCGGGGCAGAATTGCAGGAAACCGATTTCAGGAGGTAGACTGGATTTGCATGTAAAGCATAGGAAAAGAGGCAGAACGTCCACAATGATGCACTTGGCCAAAAAGTGTGTATGGTTTTTTCCTGAATGTATTCAGGGAAAAACGCATACGCCGTTTTTGGCCAACCAAGCAAGCTTGCAAAGGAAATCTGCACTACAATGAAGTCTCACTGCCCCCCAGTCAAAAGGGCCATCTGAAAAAAGTGTAAAATCCAGAAAGGCAGGACAGGCCATGGAGAACTGGGAGCCTTGTTATGCTGTTGGGCGGGATGTAAATTGCCAACAGCCACTCTGGAGAAGTGTATGGTGTTTCCTGAAACATCTACAAAACAAAGCAACAGAGCCTAGGGCACTTCCACTTATGGTCCTATAGCTCAGGGAAATTAAAATCAAAAAGACACAGCCACCCCAAATTTTGGGATGGCTCTGTTTACAAGAACCTCGTTTACGGTACAAGTTCAATATCACAGAAAGTGAAAAATGGATAAAGAAGTTGTGGTCCTTATGTAAAATGCAATATCACTCAGCAATGAAATCTATGTCATCAGGCCCATAGCAGCATAATGAGTGGATTCAGGTACGATGATTCTAAGTGAAATAAGTCACACAGAAAAAGAAACATCATAACACATCACTACTACACGGAATGTAAACTTGGCTACACAGGAACTGAATTACAAAACAGAACAGGGTCTCAAATGTAGAAAACCAACTTATGCTTGCTTAAGGGGAAAGGTGAGTTGGGGTGCTGCATGAAACCAGAGATTGAAATTAGCACAGATACCGTTCCATAAGCCAAATATGTAATAGACAAGAGCTACTCCTTGCTCAACGAAGTGGACTCAACACCCCATATTAAACGCCTAAGAATATACCTGACTAGTAAGAATCTTAAAACCTATGGATTTATATGTCTCTGAAAGAGAATCAAGCGTGTGTACAGCCGCATAAACGCAGCAGTGATAGGATTGGTGAGGTCCGGTGAGCAAATGCAGACCCTTTGAAGTCATATTGCATGGTACACATTCCATGGGTCTCAACTCTCCAGGTTTAAGGGATTCTTCCATCAGCTAAAACATGCATGTGGAACCCAGAGTATGATCCACCGTGGAATCGGGAAACGTGTTCAAATGTGTCTCAGTTTTCGTCCCCTGGTACTCGGGTGCAACATTCCAGACGCTTTACTAACACTCTCCCCACTTGGAGAGTCAGTGCCTTTAACCTCCTGTTTGGCCCAGTTTGTAATTTCTGCGGAAAATGAACAGGAATAGGGAGAACCAATGAGAGACTAGCTGGAGGTGTCTGGACGGGCAAATTTAACTCTCATTTCCCACCAGGAAGAGGAATTAACCAAAGGCTCAGCGTGCCGTGCCGGAACCACCCTAGGGTCTGAAGCAATCTTGCGGTGTTGCGGCCAGCTCACAAGAAAGCGAGTTGAAGAAAGGAGCTCAGGGGCACTGTAATTCACAAACCTGCAGAGTTATAAATAAAAGCTATCGTACAAATATATGTTGATGTAAGCCTGCCAAGAGGACTTGAAATCGGGGCAGAATTGCAGGAAACCGATTTCAGGAGGTAGACTGGAATTGCATGTAAAGCATAGGAAAAGAGGCAGAACGTCCACAATGATGCACTTGGCCAAAAAGGGCATATGCGTTTCTTCCTGAATATATTCAGGAAGAAACGCATACGCACTTTTTGGCCAACCAAGCAAGCTTGCAAAGGAAATGTGCACTACAATGAAGTCTCACTGCCCCCCGGTCAAAAGGGCCATCTGAAAAAAGTGTAAAATCCAGAAAGGCAGGACAGGCCATGGAGAACTGGGAGCCTTGTTATGCTGATGGGCGGGCTGTAAATTGCCAACAGCCACTCTGGAGAAGTGTATGGTGTTTCCTGAAACATCTAAAAAACCAAGCAACAGAGCCTACGGCACTTCCAGTTATGGTCCTATAGCTTAGGGAAATTAAAATAAAAAAGACACAGCCACCCCAAAGTTTGGGACGGCTCTGTTTACAAGAACCTCATTTACGGTACAAGTTCAATATCACAGAAAGCGAAAAATGGATAAAGACGTTGTGGTACTTACGTACAAAGCAATATGACTCAGCAATGAAATTTATGTCATCAGGCCCGTAGCAGCATAATCAGTGGATTCAGTTACAATGATTCTAAGTGAAATAAGTCACACAGAAAAAGAAACATCACAAGATATCACTACTACACGGAATGTAAACTTGGCTACACAGGAACTGAATTACAAAACAGAACAGGGTCTCAAATGTAGAAAACCAATGTATGCTTGCTTAAGGGGAAAGGTGAGTTGGAGTGCTGTATAAAACCAGAGATTGAAATTAGCACAGGTACCGTTCCATAAGCCAAATATGTAATAGACAAGAGCTACTCCTTGCTCAACGAAGTGGACTCAAGACGCCATATTAAACGCCTAAGAATATACCTGACTAGTAAGAACCTTAAAACCTATGGATTTATATGTCTCCGAAAGAGAATCAAGCGTGTGTTCAGTGGCATAAATGCAGCAGTGATAGGACTGGTGAGGTTCGGTGAGCAAATGCAGACCCTTTGAAGTCATATTGCATGGAACCCATTCCATGGGTCTCAACTCTCCAGGTTTAAGGGATTCTTCCTTCAGCTAAAACATGCATGTGGAACCCAGAGTACGATCCACCGTGTGATCGGGAAACGTGTTCAAATGTGTCTCAGTTTTCGTCCCCTGGTACTCGGGTGCAACATTCCAGACACTTTACTAACACTCTCCCCACTTGGAGAGTCAGTGCCTTTAACCTCCTGTTTGGCCCAGTTCGCAATTTCTGTGTAAGATGAACAGCAATAGGGAGAACCAATGAGAGACTAGCTGGAGGTGTCTGGACAGGCAAATTTTACTCTCATTTCCCACCAGGAAGAGGAATTAACCAAAGGCTCAGCGTGCCATGCCGGAACCACACTAGGGCCTGAAGCAATCCTGTGCTGTTGCGGCCAGCTCACAAGAGAGAGATGTGAAGAAAGGAGCTCATGGGCAGTGTAATTCACAAACTTGCAGAGTTATAAATGACAGCTATCGTCCAAAAATATATTGAAGTAAAGCTGCCAAGAGGACTTGAAAGCGGGGCAGAATTGCAGGAAACCGATTTCAGGAGGTAGACTGGAATTGCATGTAAAGCATAGGAAAAGAGGCAGAACGTCCACAATGATGCACTTGGCTAAAAAGGGAGTATGCGTTGTTTCCTGAATATATTCAGGAAAAAACGCATACGCCCTTTTTGGCCAACCAAGCAAGTTTGGAAAGGAAATCTGCACTACAATGAAGTCTCACTGCCCCCCTGTCAAAAGGGCCATCTGAAAAAGTGTAAAATCCAGAAAGGCAGGACAGGCCATGGAGAACTGGGAGCCTTGTTATGCTGATGGGCGGGATGTAAATTGCCAACAGCCACTCTGGAGAAGTGTATGGTGTTTCCTGAAACATCTAAAAAACAAAGCAACAGAGCCTAGGGCACTTCCACTTATGGTCCTATAGCTTAGGGAAATTAAAATAAAAAGACACAGCCACCCCAAACTTTGGGACGGCTCTGTTTACAAGAACCTCGTTTACGGTACAAGTTCAATATCACAGAAAGCGAAAAATGGATAAAGACGTTGTGGTATTTACGTAAAATGCAATATCACTCAGCAATGAAATCTATGTCATCAGGCCCATAGCAGCATAATGAGTGGATTCAGGTACGATGATTCTAAGTGAAAAAAGTCACACAGAAAAAGAAACATCATAAGATATCACTACTACACGGAATGTAAACTTGGCTACACAGGAACTGAATTACAAAACAGAACAGGGTCTCAAATGTAGAAAACCAACTTATGCTTGCTTAAGGGGAAAGGTAAGTTGGGGTGCTGCATAAAACCAGAGATTGAAATTAGCACAGATACCGTTCCATAAGCCAAATATATAATAGACAAGAGCTACTCCTTGCTCAACTAAGTGGACTCAACACCCCATATTAAACGCCTAAGAATATACCTGACTAGTAAGAATCTTAAAACCTATGTATTTAAATGTCTCCGAAAGAGAATCAAGCGTGTGTACAGCGGCATAAATGCAGCAGTGATAGGATTGGTGAGGTTCGGTGAGCAAATGCAGACCCTTTGAAGTCATATTGCATGGTACCCATTCCATGGGTCTCAACTCTCCAGGTTTAAGGGATTCTTCCTTCAGCTAAAACATGCATGTGGAAACCAGAGTATGATCCACCGTATGATCGGGAAACGTGTTCAAATGTGTCTCAGTTTTCGTCCCCTGGTACTCGGGTGCAACATTCCAGACGCTTTACTAACACTCTCCCCACTTGGAGAGTCAGTGCCTTTAACCTCCTGTTTGGCCCAGTTTGCAAATTCTGCGGAAAATGAACAGGAATACGGAGAACCAATGAGAGACTAGCTGGAGGTGTCTGGACGGGCAAATTTAACTCTCATTTCCCACCAGGAAGAGGAATTAACCAAAGGCTCAGTGTGCCATGCCGGAACCACACTAGGGCCTGAAGCAATCCTGCGGTGTTGCGGCCAGCTCACAGAAAGCGAGTTGAAGAAAGGAGCTCAGGGGCACTGTCATTCACAAAACTGCAGAGTTATAAATGACAGCTATCGTCCAAAAATATATTGAAGTAAGGCTGCCAAGAGGACTTGAAAGCGGGGCAGAATTGCAGGAAACCGATTTCAGGAGGTAGACTGGATTTGCATGTAAAGCATAGGAAAAGAGGCAGAACGTCCACAATGATGCACTTGGCCAAAAAGTGTGTATGGTTTTTTCCTGAATGTATTCAGGGAAAAACGCATACGCCGTTTTTGGCCAACCAAGCAAGCTTGCAAAGGAAATCTGCACTACAATGAAGTCTCACTGCCCCCCAGTCAAAAGGGCCATCTGAAAAAAGTGTAAAATCCAGAAAGGCAGGACAGGCCATGGAGAACTGGGAGCCTTGTTATGCTGTTGGGCGGGATGTAAATTGCCAACAGCCACTCTGGAGAAGTGTATGGTGTTTCCTGAAACATCTACAAAACAAAGCAACAGAGCCTAGGGCACTTCCACTTATGGTCCTATAGCTCAGGGAAATTAAAATCAAAAAGACACAGCCACCCCAAATTTTGGGATGGCTCTGTTTACAAGAACCTCGTTTACGGTACAAGTTCAATATCACAGAAAGTGAAAAATGGATAAAGAAGTTGTGGTCCTTATGTAAAATGCAATATCACTCAGCAATGAAATCTATGTCATCAGGCCCATAGCAGCATAATGAGTGGATTCAGGTACGATGATTCTAAGTGAAATAAGTCACACAGAAAAAGAAACATCATAACACATCACTACTACACGGAATGTAAACTTGGCTACACAGGAACTGAATTACAAAACAGAACAGGGTCTCAAATGTAGAAAACCAACTTATGCTTGCTTAAGGGGAAAGGTGAGTTGGGGTGCTGCATAAAACCAGAGATTGAAATTAGCACAGATACCGTTCCATAAGCCAAATATGTAATAGACAAGAGCTACTCCTTGCTCAACGAAGTGGACTCAACACCCCATATTAAACGCCTAAGAATATACCTGACTAGTAAGAATCTTAAAACCTATGGATTTATATGTCTCTGAAAGAGAATCAAGCGTGTGTACAGCCGCATAAACGCAGCAGTGATAGGATTGGTGAGGTCCGGTGAGCAAATGCAGACCCTTTGAAGTCATATTGCATGGTACACATTCCATGGGTCTCAACTCTCCAGGTTTAAGGGATTCTTCCATCAGCTAAAACATGCATGTGGAACCCAGAGTATGATCCACCGTGGAATCGGGAAACGTGTTCAAATGTGTCTCAGTTTTCGTCCCCTGGTACTCGGGTGCAACATTCCAGACGCTTTACTAACACTCTCCCCACTTGGAGAGTCAGTGCCTTTAACCTCCTGTTTGGCCCAGTTTGTAATTTCTGCGGAAAATGAACAGGAATAGGGAGAACCAATGAGAGACTAGCTGGAGGTGTCTGGACGGGCAAATTTAACTCTCATTTCCCACCAGGAAGAGGAATTAACCAAAGGCTCAGCGTGCCGTGCCGGAACCACCCTAGGGTCTGAAGCAATCTTGCGGTGTTGCGGCCAGCTCACAAGAAAGCGAGTTGAAGAAAGGAGCTCAGGGGCACTGTAATTCACAAACCTGCAGAGTTATAAATAAAAGCTATCGTACAAATATATGTTGATGTAAGCCTGCCAAGAGGACTTGAAATCGGGGCAGAATTGCAGGAAACCGATTTCAGGAGGTAGACTGGAATTGCATGTAAAGCATAGGAAAAGAGGCAGAACGTCCACAATGATGCACTTGGCCAAAAAGGGCATATGCGTTTCTTCCTGAATATATTCAGGAAGAAACGCATACGCACTTTTTGGCCAACCAAGCAAGCTTGCAAAGGAAATGTGCACTACAATGAAGTCTCACTGCCCCCCGGTCAAAAGGGCCATCTGAAAAAAGTGTAAAATCCAGAAAGGCAGGACAGGCCATGGAGAACTGGGAGCCTTGTTATGCTGATGGGCGGGCTGTAAATTGCCAACAGCCACTCTGGAGAAGTGTATGGTGTTTCCTGAAACATCTAAAAAACCAAGCAACAGAGCCTACGGCACTTCCAGTTATGGTCCTATAGCTTAGGGAAATTAAAATAAAAAAGACACAGCCACCCCAAAGTTTGGGACGGCTCTGTTTACAAGAACCTCATTTACGGTACAAGTTCAATATCACAGAAAGCGAAAAATGGATAAAGACGTTGTGGTACTTACGTACAAAGCAATATGACTCAGCAATGAAATTTATGTCATCAGGCCCGTAGCAGCATAATCAGTGGATTCAGTTACAATGATTCTAAGTGAAATAAGTCACACAGAAAAAGAAACATCACAAGATATCACTACTACACGGAATGTAAACTTGGCTACACAGGAACTGAATTACAAAACAGAACAGGGTCTCAAATGTAGAAAACCAATGTATGCTTGCTTAAGGGGAAAGGTGAGTTGGAGTGCTGTATAAAACCAGAGATTGAAATTAGCACAGGTACCGTTCCATAAGCCAAATATGTAATAGACAAGAGCTACTCCTTGCTCAACGAAGTGGACTCAAGACGCCATATTAAACGCCTAAGAATATACCTGACTAGTAAGAACCTTAAAACCTATGGATTTATATGTCTCCGAAAGAGAATCAAGCGTGTGTTCAGTGGCATAAATGCAGCAGTGATAGGACTGGTGAGGTTCGGTGAGCAAATGCAGACCCTTTGAAGTCATATTGCATGGAACCCATTCCATGGGTCTCAACTCTCCAGGTTTAAGGGATTCTTCCTTCAGCTAAAACATGCATGTGGAACCCAGAGTACGATCCACCGTGTGATCGGGAAACGTGTTCAAATGTGTCTCAGTTTTCGTCCCCTGGTACTCGGGTGCAACATTCCAGACACTTTACTAACACTCTCCCCACTTGGAGAGTCAGTGCCTTTAACCTCCTGTTTGGCCCAGTTCGCAATTTCTGTGTAAGATGAACAGCAATAGGGAGAACCAATGAGAGACTAGCTGGAGGTGTCTGGACAGGCAAATTTTACTCTCATTTCCCACCAGGAAGAGGAATTAACCAAAGGCTCAGCGTGCCATGCCGGAACCACACTAGGGCCTGAAGCAATCCTGTGCTGTTGCGGCCAGCTCACAAGAGAGAGATGTGAAGAAAGGAGCTCATGGGCACTGTAATTCACAAACTTGCAGAGTTATAAATGACAGCTATCGTCCAAAAATATATTGAAGTAAAGCTGCCAAGAGGACTTGAAAGCGGGGCAGAATTGCAGGAAACCGATTTCAGGAGGTAGACTGGAATTGCATGTAAAGCATAGGAAAAGAGGCAGAACGTCCACAATGATGCACTTGGCTAAAAAGGGAGTATGCGTTGTTTCCTGAATATATTCAGGAAAAAACGCATACGCCCTTTTTGGCCAACCAAGCAAGTTTGGAAAGGAAATCTGCACTACAATGAAGTCTCACTGCCCCCCGGTCAAAAGGGCCATCTGAAAAAGTGTAAAATCCAGAAAGGCAGGACAGGCCATGGAGAACTGGGAGCCTTGTTATGCTGATGGGCGGGATGTAAATTGCCAACAGCCACTCTGGAGAAGTGTATGGTGTTTCCTGAAACATCTAAAAAACAAAGCACCAGAGCCTAGGGCACTTCCACTTATGGTCCTATAGCTTAGGGAAATTAAAATAAAAAGACACAGCCACCCCAAACTTTGGGACGGCTCTGTTTACAAGAACCTCGTTTACGGTACAAGTTCAATATTGCAGAAAGCGAAAAATGGATAAAGAAGTTGTGGTACTTACGTAAAATGCAATATCACTCAGCAATGAAATCTATGTCATCAGGCCCATAGCAGCATAATGAGTGGATTCAGGTACGATGATTCTAAGTGAAAAAAGTCACACAGAAAAAGAAACATCATAAGATATCACTACTACACGGAATGTAAACTTGGCTACACAGGAACTGAATTACAAAACAGAACAGGGTCTCAAATGTAGAAAAATAACTTATGCTTGCTTAAGGGGAAAGGTGAGTTGGGGTGCTGCATAAAACCAGAGATTGAAATTAGCACAGATACCGTTCCATAAGCCAAATATGTAATAGACAAGAGCTACTCCTTGCTCAACGAAGTGGACTCAACACCCCATATTAAACGCCTAAGAATATACCTGACTAGTAAGAATCTTAAAACCTATGGATTTATATGTCTCCGAAAGAGAATCAAGCGTGTGTACAGCGGCATAAACGCAGCAGTGATAGGATTGGTGAGGTTCGGTGAGCAAATGCACACTCTTTGAAGTCATATTGCATGGTACCCATTCCATGGGTCTCAACTCTCCAGGTTTAAGGGATTCTTCCTTCAGCTAAAACATGCATGTGGAACCCAGAGTATGATCCACCGTATGATCGGGAAACGTGTTCAAATGTGTCTCAGTTTTCGTCCCCTGGTACTCGGGTGCAACATTCCAGACGCTTTACTAACACTCTCCCCACGTGGAGAGTCAGTGCCTTTAACCTCCTGTTTGGCCCAGTTTGCAATTTGTGCGGAAAATGAACAAGAATAGGGAGAACCAATGAGAGACTAGCTGCAGGTGTCTGGACGGGCAAATTTAACTCCCATTTCCCACCAGGAAGAGGAATTAACCAAAGGCTCAGCGTGCCACGCCGGAACCACACTAGGTCCTGAAGCAATCCTGCAGTGTTGCGGCCAGCTCACAAGAAAGCGAGTTGAAGAAAGGAGCTCAGGGGCACTGTCATTCACAAACCTGCAGAGTTATAAATGATAGCTATTGTCCAGAAATATATTGAAGTAAGGCTGCCAAGAGGACGTGAAAGCGGGGCAGAATTGCAGGAAACCGATTTCAGGAGGTAGACTGGAATTGCATGTAAAGCATAGGAAAAGAGGCAGAACGTCCACAATGATGCACTGGGCCAAAAAGTGCGTATGCGTTTTTTCCTCAGGAAAAAACGCATACGCACTTTTTGGCCAACTAAGCAAGCTTGCAAAGGAAATCTGCACTACAATGAAGTCTCACTGCCCCCCAGTCAAAAGGGCAATCTGAAAAATGTGTAAAATCCAGAAAGGCAGGACAGGCCATGGAGAACTGGGAGCCTTGTTATGCTGATGGACGGGATGTAAATTACCAACAGCCACTCTGGAGAAGTCTAAGGTGTTTCCTGAAACATCTAAAAAACAAAGCAACAGAGCCTAGGGCACTTCCACTTATGGTCCTATAGCTTTGGGAAATTAAAATCAAAAAGACACAGTCACCCCAAAGTTTGGGACGGCTCTGTTTACAAGAACCTCGTTTACTGGACAAGTTCAATATCACAGAAAGCGAAAAATGGATAAAGAAGTTGTGGTACTTACCTACAATGCAATATCACTCAGCAATGAAATCTATGTCATCAGGCCCGTAGCAGCATCATGAGTGGATTCAGGTACAATGATTCTAAGTAAAATAAGTCACACAGAAAAAGAAACATCATAAGATATCACTACTACACGGAATGTAAACTTGGCTACACAGGAACTGAATTACAAAACAGAACAGGGTCTCAAATGTAGAAAACCAACTTATGCTTGCTTAAGGGGAAATGTGAGTTGGGGTGCTGCATAAAACCAGAGACTGAAATGAGCACAGATACCGTTCCATAAGCCAAATATGTAATAGGCAAGAGCTACTCCTTGCTCAACGAAGTGGACTCAACACCCCATATTAAACGCCTAAGAATATACCTGACTAGTAAGAATCTTAAAACCTATGGATTTATATGTCTCCGAAAGAGAATCAAGCGTGTGTACAGCGGCATAAACGCAGCAGTGATAGGATTGGTGAGGTTCGGTGAGCAAATGCAGACCCTTTGAATTCATATTGCATGGTACCCATTCCATGGGTCTCAACTTTCCAAGTTTAAGGGATTCTTCCTTCAGCTAAAACATGCATGTGGAATCCAGAGTATGATCCACCATGTGATCGGGAAACGTGTTCAAATGTGTCTCAGTTTTCGTCCCCTGGTACTCGGGTGCAACATTCCAGACGCTTTACTAACACTCTCCCCACATGGAGAGTCAGTGCCTTTAACATCCTATTTGGCCCAGGTTGCAATTTCTGCGGAAAATGAACAGGAATAGGGAGAACCAATGAGAGACTAGCTGGAGGTGTCTGGATGGGCAAATTTAACTCTCATTTCCCACCAGGAAGAGGAATTAACCAAAGGCTCAGCGTGCCATGCCGGAACCACACTAGGGCCTGAAGCAATCCTACGGTGTTGCGGCCAGCTCACAAGAAAGAGAGTTGTAGAAAGGAGCTCAGTGGCACCGTAATTCACAAACCTACAGAGTTATAAATGACAGCTATCGTCCAAAATTATATTGAAGTAAGGCTGCCAAGAGGACTTGAATGCGGGCAGAATTGCAGGAAACCGATTTCGGGAGGTAGACTGGAATAGCATGTAAAGCATAGGAAAAGAGGCAGAACGTCCACAATGATGCACTTGGCCAAAAAGGGCGTATGGTTTTTCCTGAATATATTCAGGAAAAAATGCATACGCCCTTATTGGCCAACCAAGCAAGCTTGCAAAGGAAATCTGCACTACAATGAAGTCTCACTGACCCCAGGTCAAAAGGGCCATCTGAAATAAGTGTAAAATCCAGAAAGGCAGGACAGGCCATGGAGAACTGGGAGACTTGTTATGCTGATGGGTGGGATGTAAATTGCCAACAGCCACTCTGGAGAAGTGTATGGTGTTTCCTGAAACATCTAAAAAACAAACCAACAGAGCCTAGGGCACTTGCACTTATGGTCCTATAGCTTAGGGAAATTAAAATCAAAAAGACACAGCCACACCAAAGTTTGGGCCGGCTCTGTTTACAAGAACCTCGTTTATGGTACAACTTCAATATCACAGAAAGCGAAAAATGGATAAAGACGTTGTGGTACTTACGTACAATGCAATATCACTCAGCAATGAAATCTATGTCATCAGGCCCGTAGCAGCATAATGAGTGGATTCAGGTACGATGATTCTAAGTGAAATAAGTCACACAGAAAAAGAAACATCATAAGATATCACTACTACACGGAGGTAAACTTGGCTACACAGGAACTGAATTACAAAACAGAACAGGGTCTCAAATGTAGAAAACCAACTTATGCTTGCTTAAGGGGAAAGGTGAGTTGGGGTGCTGCATAAAACCAGAGAGTGAAATGAGCACAGATAACGTTCCATAAGCCAAATATGTAATAGACAAGAGATACTCCTTGCTGAACGAAGTGACTAAACACCCCACATTAAACGCCTAAGAATATACCTGACTAGTAAGAATCTTAAAACCTATGGATTTATATGTCTCCGAAAGAGAATCAAGCGTGTGTACAGCGGCATAAACGCAGCAGTGATAGGATTGGTGAGGTTCGGTGAGCAAATGCAGACCCTTTGAAGTCATATTGCATGGTACCCATTCCATGGGTCTCAACTCTCCAGCTTTAAGGGATTCTTCCTTCAGCTAAAACATGCATGTGGAACCCAGAGTATGATCCACATTGTGATCGGGAAACGTGTTCAAATGTGTCTCAGTTATCGTCCCCTGGTACTCCGGTGAAACATTCCAGACGCTTTACTAACACTCTCCCCACTTCGAGAGTCAGTGCCTTTAACCTCCTGTTTGGCCCAGTTTGCAATTTCTGCAGAAAATGAACAGGAATAGGGTGAACCAATGAGAGACTAGCTGGAGGTGTCTGGACGGGCAAATTTAACTCTCATTTCCCACCAGGAAGAGGAATTAACCAAAGGCTCAGCATGGCATGCCAGAACCACACTAGGGCCTGAAGCAATCCTGCAGTGTTGCGGTCAGCTCACAAGAAAGTGAGTTGAAGAAAGGAGCTCAGGGGCAGTGTAATTCACAAACCTGCAGAGTTATAAATGACAGCTATCGTCCAACAATATATTGAAGTAAGGCTGCCAAGAGGACTTGAAAGCGGGGCAGAATTGCAGGAAACCGATTTCAGGAGGTAGACTGGAATTGCATGTGAAGCATAGGAAAAGAGGCAGAACGTCCACAATGATGCACTTGCCAAAAAGGGCGTATGCGTATTTTCCTCAGGAAAAAACGCATATGCCCTTTTTGGTCAACCAAGCAAGCTTGCAAAGGAAATCTGCACTACAATGAAGTCTCACTGCCCCCGGTATAAAGGCACATCTGAAAAAAGTGTAAAATCCAGAAAGGCAGGACAGGCCATGGAGAACTGGGAGCCTTGTTATGCTGATGGGCGGGATGTAAATTGCCAACAGTCACTCGGGAGAACTGTATGGTGTTTCCTGAAACATCTAAAAAACAAAGCAACAGAGCCTAGGGCACTTCCACTTATGGTCCTATAGCTTAGGGAAATTAAAATCAAAAAGACACAGCCACCCCAAAGTTTGGGATGGCTCTGTTTACAAGAACCTGGTTTACGGTACAAGTTCAATATCGCAGAAAGCAAAAAATGGATAAAGAAGTTGTGGTACTTACGTACAATGCAATATCACTCAGCAATGAAATCTATGTCATCAGGCCCGTAGCAGCATAATGAGTGGATTCAGGTACGATGATTCTAAGTGAAATAAGTCACAGAGAAAAAGAAACATCATAAGATTTCACTACTACACGGAATGTAAACTTGGCTACACAGGAACTGAATTACAAAACAGAACAGGGTCTCAAATGTAGAAAACCAACTTATGCTTGCTTACGGGGAAAGGTGAGTTGGGGTGCTGCATAAAACCAGAGATTGAAATTAGCACAGATACCGCTCCATAAGCCAAATATGTAATAGACAAGAGCTACTCCTTGCTCAACGAAGTGGACTCAACACCCCATATTAAACACCTAAGAATATACCTGACTAGTAAGAATCTTAAAACCTATGGATTTATATGTCTCCGAAAGAGAATCAAGCGTGTGTATAGCAGCATAAATGCAGCAGTGAGAGGATTGGTGGGGTTCGGTGAGCAAATGCAGACCCTTTGAAGTCATATTGCATGGTACCCATTCCATGGGTCTCAACTCTCCAAGTTTAAGGGATTCTTCCTTCAGCTGAAACATGCATGTGGACCCAGAGTATGATCCACCATGTGATCGGGAAACGTTTTCAAATGTGTCTCAGTTTTCATCCCCTGGTACTCGGGTGCAACATTCCATATGCTTTGCTAACACTCTCCCCACTTGGAGAGTCAGTGCCTTTAAACTCCTGTTTGGCCCAGTTTGCAATGTCTGCAGAAAATGAACAGGAATAGGGAGAACCCATGAGAGACTAGCTGGAGGTGTCTGGACGGGCAAATTTAACTCTCATTTCCCACCAGGAAGAGGAATTAACCAAAGGCTCAACGTGCCATGCCGGAACCACACTAGCGTCTGAAGCAATCCTGCGGTGTTGCGGCCAGCTCAGAAGGAAACGAGTTGAAGAAAGGAGCTGAGGGGCACTGTCATTCACAAACCTGCACAGTTATAAATGACAGCTATCGTCCAAAAATATATTGAAGTAAGGCTGCCAAGAGGACTTGAAAGCAGGGCAGAATTGCAGGAAACCGATTTCAGGAGGTAGACTGGAATTGCATGTAAAGCATAGGAAAAGAGGCAGAACGTCCACAATGATGCACTTGGCCAAAAAGGGCGTATGCGTTTTTTCCTGAATATATTCAGGAAAAAACGCATACGTCCTTTTTGGCCAACCAAGCAAGCTTGCAAAGGATATCTGCACTACAATGAAGTCTCACTGCCCCCCGGTCAAAAGGGCCATCTGAAAAAAGTGTAAAATCCAGAAAGGCAGGACAGGCCATGGAGAACTGGGAGCCTTGTTATGCTGATGGGCGGGATGTAAATTGACAACAGCCACTCTGGAGAAGTGTATGGTGTTTCCTGAAACATCTAAAAAACAAAGCAATAGAGACTGGGGCACTTCCACTTATGGTCTTATAGCATAGGGAAATTAAAATAAAAAAGACACAGCAACCCCAAAGTTTGGGACGGCTCTGTTTACAAGACTCTCGTTTACGGTACAAGTACAATATCACAGAAAGCGAACAATGGATAAAGACGTTGTGGTACTTACGTACAATGCAATATCACTCAGCAATGAAATCTATGTCATCAGGCCCGTAGCAGCATAATGAGTGGATTCAGGTATGATGATTCTAAGTGAAATAAGTCACACAGAAAAAGAAACATGATAAGATATCACTACTACACGGAATGTAAACTTGGCTACACAGGAACTGAATTACAAAACAGAACAGGGTCTCAAATGTAGAAAACCAACTTATGCTTGCTTAAGGGGAAAGGTGAGTTGGGGTGCTGCATAAAACCAGAGATTGAAATTAGCACAGATACCGTTCCATAAGCCAAATATGTAATAGACAAGAGTTACTCCTTGCTCAACAAAATGGACTCAACACCCCATATTAAACGCCTAAGAATATACCTGACTAGTAAGAATCTTAAAACCTATGGATTTATATGTCTCTGAAAGAGAATCAAGCGTGTGTACAGCGGCATAAACGCAGCAGTGATAGGATTGGTGAGGTTCGGTGAGCAAATGCAGACCCTTTGAAGTCATATTGCATGGTACCCATTCCATGGGTCTCAACTCTCCAGGTTTAAGGGATTCTTCCTTCAGCTAAAACATGCATGTGGAACCCAGAGTATGATCCACTGTGTGATCGGGAAACGTGTTCAAATGTGTCTCAGTTTTCGTCCCCTGGTACTCGGGTGCAACATTCCAGATGCTTTACTAACACTCTCCCCAGTTGGAGAGTCAGTGCCTTTAACATCCTGTTTGGCCCAGTTTGCAATTTCTGCGGAAGATGAACAGGAATAGGGAGAACCAATGAGAGACTAGCTGGAGGTGTCTGGACGGGCAAATTTAACTCTCATTTCCCACCAGGAAGAGGAATTAATCAAAGGCTCAGCGTGCCGTTCCGGAAACACAGTAGGGCCTGAAGCAATCCTGCGGTGTTGAGGCCAGCTCACAGGAAAGCGAGTTGAAGAAAGGAGCTCAGGGGCACTGTCATTCACAAACCTGCAGAGTTATAAATGACAGCTATCGTCCAAAAATATATTGAAGTAAGGCTGCCAAGAGGACTTGAAAGCGGGGCAGAATTGCAGGAAACCGATTTCAGGAGGTAGACTGGAATTGCATGTAAAGCATAGGAAAAGAGGCAGAACGTCCACAATGATGCACTTGGCCAAAAAGGGCGTATGCGTTTTTTCCTGAATATATTCAGGAAAAAACGCATACGCCCTTTTTGGCCAACCAAGCAAGCTTGCAAAGGAAATCTGCACTACAATGTAGTCCCACTGCCCCCCGGTCAAAAGGGCCATCTGAAAAACGTGTAAAATCCAGAAAGGCAGGGCAGGCCATGGAGAACTGGGAGCCTTGTTATGCTGATGGGCGGGATGTAAATTGCCAACAGCCACTCTGGAGAAGTGTATGGTGTTTCCTGAAACATCCAAAAAACAAAGCAACAGAGCCTAGGGAACTTCCTATTATGGTCCTATAGTTTAGGGAAATTAAAATCAAAAAGACACAGCCACCTCAAAGTTTGGGATGCCTCTGTTTACAAGAACCTCGTTTACGGTACAAGTTCAATATCGCAGAAAGCGAAAAATGGATAAAGATGTTGTGGTACTTACGTACAATGCAATATCACTCAGCAATGAAATCTATGTCATCAGGCCCGTAGCAGCATAATGAGTGGATTCAGGTACGAAGATTGTAAGTGAAATAAGTCACACAGAAAAAGAAACATCATAAGATATCACTACTACACGGAATGTAAACTTGGCTACACAGGAACTGAATTACAAAACAGAACAGGGTCTCAAATGTAGAAAACCAACTTATGCTTGCTTAAGGGGAAAGGTGAGTTGGGGTGCTGCATAAAACCAGAGATTGAAATTAGCACAGATACCGTTCCATAAACCAAATATGTAATAGACAACAGCTACTCCTTGCTCAACGAAGTGGACTCAACACCCCAGATTAAATGCCTAAGAATATACCTGACTAGTAAGAATCTTAAAACCTATGGATTTATATGTCTCTGAAAGAGAATCAAGTGTGTGTACAGCGGCATTTACGCAGCAGTGATAGGATTGGTGAGGTTCGGTGAGCAAATGCAGACCCTTTGAAGTCATATTGCATGGTACCCATTCCATGGGTCTCAACTCTCCAGGTTTAAGGGATTCTTCCTTCAGCTAAAACATGCATGTCGAACCCAGAGTATGATCCACCGTGTGATCGGGAAACGTGTTCAAATATGTCTCAGTTTTCGTCCCCTGGTACTCGGGTGCAACATTCCAGACGCTTTACTAACACTCTCCCCACTTGGAGAGTCAGTGCCTTTAACCTCCTCTTTGGCCCAGTTTGCAATTTCTGCGGGAAATGTACAGGAATAGGGAGAACCAATGAGAGACTAGCTGGAGGTGTCTGGATGGGCAAATTTAACTCTCATTTCCCACCAGGAAGAGGAATTAACCAAAGGCTCAGCGTGCCGTGCTGGAACCACACTAGGGCCTGAAACAATCCTGCGGTGTTGCGGCCAGCTCACAAGAAAGCGAGTTGAAGAAAGGAGCTCAGGGGCACTGTCATTCACAAACCTGCAGAGTTCTAAATGACAGCTATCGTCCAAAAATATATTGAAGTAAGGCTGCCAAGAGGACTTGAAAGAGGGGCAGAATTGCAGGAAACCGATTTCAGGAAGTACAATGGAATTGCATGTAAAGCATAGGAAAAGAGGCAGAACGTCCACAATGATGCACTTGGCCAAAAAGGGTGTATGCGTTTATTCCTGAATATATTCAGGAAAAAACGCCTACGCCCTTTTTGGCCAAAGAGCAAGCTTGCAAAGGAAATCTGCACTACAATGAAGTCTCACTTCCCCCTGGTCAAAACGTCAATCTGAAAAAAGTGTAAAATCCAGAAAGGCAGGACAGGCCGTGGAGAACTGGGAGCCTTGTTATGCTGATGGGCGGGATGTAAATTGCCAACACGCACTATGGAGAACACTATGGTGTTTCCTGAAACATCTAAAAACAAAGCAACAGAGCCTAGGGCACTTCCACTTATGGTCCTATAGCTTAGGGTAATTAAAGTCAAAAAGACACAGCCATCCTAAAGTTTGGGACGGCTCTGTTTACAAAAACCTCGTTTACGGTACAAGTTCAATATCACAGACAGCGAAAAATGCATAAAGAAGTTGTGGTACTTACGTACAATGCAGTATCACTCAGCAATGAAATCTATGTCATCAGGCCCATAGCAGCATAATGAGTGGATGCACGTATGATGATTCTAAGTGAAATAAGTCACACAGAAAAAGGAACATCATAAGATATCACTACTACACAGAATGTAAACTTGGCTACACAGGAACTGAATTACAAAACAGAACAGGGTTTCAAATGTAGAAAACCAACTTATGCTTGCTTAAGGGGAATGGTGAGTTGGGGTTCTGCATGAAACCAGAGATTGAAATTGGCACAGATACCATTCCATAAGCCACATATGTAACAGACTAGAGCTACTCCTTGCTCAACGAAGTGGACTCAACACGCTATACTAAACGCCTAAGAATATACCTGACTAGTAAGAATCTTAAAACCTATGGATTTATATGTCTCCGAAAGAGAATCAAGCGTGTGTACAGCGGCATAAACGCAGCAGTGATAGGATTGGTGAGGTTTGGTGAGCAAATGCAGACCATTTGAAGTCATATTGCATGGTACCCATTCCATGGGTCTCAACTCTCCAGGTTTTAGGGATTCTTCCTTCAGCTAAAACATGCATGTGGAACCCAGAGTATGATCCACCGTGTGATCGGGAAACGTGTTCAAATGTGTCTCAGTTTCCGTCCCCTGGTACTTGGGTGCAACTTTCCAGGCGCTTTACTAACACTCTCCCCACTTGGAGAGTCAGTGCCTTTAACCTCCTGTTTGGCCCAGTTTGCAATTTCTGCGGAAGATGAACAGGAATAGGGAGAACCAATGAGAGACTAGCTGGAGGTGTCTGGACGGGCAAATTTAACTCTCATTTCCCACCAGGAAGAGGAATTAACCAAAGGCTCAGCGTGCCGTGCCGGAACCACACTAGGGACTGAAGCAATCCTGCGGTGTTGCGGCCAGCTCACAAGAAAGCGAGTTGAAGAAAGGAGCTCAGGGGCACTGTCATTCACAAACCTGCAGAGTTATAAATGACAGCTATCGTCCAAAAATATATTGAAGTAAGGCTGCCAAGAGGACTTGAAAGTGGGGCAGAATTGCAGGAAACCGATTTCAGGAGGTAGACTGGAATTGCATGTAAAGCATAGGAAAAGAGGCAGAACGTCCACAATGATGCACTTGGCCAAAAAGGGCGTATGCGTTTTTTCCTGAATATATTCAGGAAAAAACGCATACGCCCTTTTTGGCCAACCAAGCAAGCTTGCAAATGAAATCTGCACTACAATGATGTCTCACTGCCCCCCGGTCAAAAGGGCCATCTGAAAAAAGTGTGAAATCCAGTAAGGGAGGACAGGCCATGGAGAACTGGGAGCATTGTTATGCTGATGGGTGGGATGTAAATTGCCAACAGCCACTCTGGAGAAGTGTATGGTGTTTCCTGAAACATCTAAAAAACAAAGCAACAGAGCCTAGGGCACTTCCACTTATGGTCCTATAGCTTAAGGAAATTAAAATCAAAAAGACACAGCCATCCCAAAGTTTGGGCCGGCTCTGTTTACAAGAACCTCGTTTACAGTACAAGTTCAATATCACAGAAAGCGAAAAATGGATAAAGAAGTTGTGGTACTTAAGTACAATGAAATATCACTCAGCAATGAAATCTATGTCATCAGGCCCGTAGCAGCATAATGAGTGGATTCAGGTACGATGATTCTAAGTGAAATAAATCACAGAGAATAAGAAACATCATAAGATATCACTACTACACGGAATGTAAACTTGGCTACACAGGAACTGAATTACAAAACAGAACAGGGTCTCAAATGTAGAAAACCAAGTTATGCTAGCTTAAGGGGAAAGGTGAGTTGGGGTGCTGCATAAAACCAGAGATTGAAATTAGCACAGATACCGTTCCATAAGCCAAATATATAATAGACAAGAGCTACTCCTTGCTCAACGAAGTGGACTCAACACCCCATATTAAACGCCTAAGAATATACCTGACTAGTAAGAATCTTAAAACCTATGTATTTAAATGTCTCCGAAAGAGAATCAAGCGTGTGTACAGCGGCATAAATGCAGCAGTGATAGGATTGGTGAGGTTCGGTGAGCAAATGCAGACCCTTTGTAGTCATATTGCATGTTACCCATTCCATGGGTCTCAACTCTCCAGGTTTAAGGGATTCTTCCTTCAGCTAAAACATGCATGTGCAACCCAGAGTATTATCCACCGTGTGATCGGGAAACGTGTTCAAATGTGTCTCAGTTTTCCTCCCCTGGTACTCGGGAGCAACATTCCAGACACTTTACTAACACTCTCCCCACTTGGAGAGTCAGGGCATTTAACCTCCTGTTTGGCCCAGTTTGCAATTTCTGCAGAAGATGTACAGGAATAGGGAGAACCAATGAGAGACTAGCTGGAGGTGTCTGGATGGGCAAATTTAACTCTCATTTCCCACCAGGAAGAGGAACTAACCAAAGGCTCAGTGTGCCATGCCGGAACCACACTAGGGCCTGAAGCAATCCTGCGGTGTTGCGGCCAGCTCACAGAAAGCGAGTTGAAGAAAGGAGCTCAGGGTCACTGTCATTCACAAAACTGCAGAGTTATAAATGACAGCTATCGTCCAAAAATATATTGAAGTAAGGCTGCCAAGAGGACTTGAAAGTGGGGCAGAATTGCAGGAAACCGATTTCAGGGGGTAGACTGGATTTGCATGTAAAGCATAGGAAAAGAGGCAGAACGTCCACAATGATGCACTTGGCCAAAAAGTGTGTATGGTTTTTTCCTGAATGTATTCAGGGAAAAACGCATACGCCGTTTTTGGCCAACCAAGCAAGCTTGCAAAGGAAATCTGCCCTACAATGAAGTCTCACTGCCCCCCAGTCAAAAGGGTCATCTGAAAAAACTGTAAAATCCAGAAAGGCAGGACAGGCCATGGAGAACTGGGAGCCTTGTTATGCTGATGGGCGGGATGTAAATTGCCAACAGCCACTCTGGAGAAGTGTACGGTGTTTCCTGAAACATCTAAAAAACAAAGCAACAGAGCCTAGGGCACTTCCACTTATGGTCCTATAGCTTAGGGAAATTAAAATCAAAAAGACACAGCCACCCCAAAGTTTAGGCCGGCTCCTTTTACAAGAACCTCGTTTACGGTACAAGTTCAATATCACAGAAAGCGAAAAATGGATAAAGACGTTGTGGTACTTACGTACAATGCAATATCATTCAGCAATGAAATCTATGTCATCAGGCCCGTAGCAGCATAATGAGTGGATTCAGGTACGATGATTCTAAGAGAAATAAGTCACACAGAAAAAGAAACATCATAAGATATCACTACTACACGGAATGTAAACTTGGCTACACAGGAACTGAATTACAAAACAGAACAGGGTCTCAAATGTAGAAAACCAACGTATGCTTGCTTAAGGGGAAAGGTGAGTTGGGGTGCTGCATAAAACCAGAGATTGAAATTAGCACAGATACCATTCCATAAGCCAAATATGTAATAGACAACAGCTACTCCTTGCTCAACGAAGTGGACTCAAAACCCCATATTAAACGCCTAAGAATATACCTGACTAGTAAGAATCTTAAATCCTATGGATTTATATGTCTCTGAAAGAGAATCAAGCGTGTGTACAGCGGCATAAATGCAGCAGTCATAGGATTGGTGAGGTTCGGTGAGCAAATGCAGACCCTTTGAAGTCATATTGCATGGTACCCATTCCATGGGTCTCAACTCTCCAGCTTTAAGGGATTCTTCCTTCAGCTAAAACATGCATGTGGAACCCAGAGTATGATCCACCGTGTGATCGGGAAACGTGTTCAAATGTGTCTCAGTTTTCGTCCCCTGGTACTTGGGTGCAACATTCCAGACGCTTTAGTAACACTCTGCCCACTTGGAGAGTCACTGCCTTTAACCTCCTGTTTGGCCAGTTTGCAATTTCTGCGGAAAATGAACACGAACAGGGAGAACAAATGAGAGACTAGCTGGAGGTGTCTGGACGGGCAAATTTAACTCTCATTTCCCACCAGGAAGAGGAATTAACCAAAGGCTCAGCATGGCATGCCAGAACCACACTAGGGCCTGAAGCAATCCTGCATTGTTGCGGCCAGCTCACAAGAAAGTGAGTTGAAGAAAGGAGCTCAGGGGCAGTGTAATTCACAAACCTGCAGAGTTATAAATGACAGCTATCGTCCAACAATATATTGAAGTAAGGCTGCCAAGAGGACTTGAAAGCGGGGCAGAATTGCAGGAAACCGATTTCAGGAGGTAGACTGGAATTGCATGTGAAGCATAGGAAAAGAGGCAGAACGTCCACAATGATGCACTTGCCAAAAAGGGCGTATGCGTTTCTTCCTCAGGAAAAAACGCATATGCCCTTTTTGGTCAACCAAGCAAGCTTGCAAAGGAAATCTGCACTACAATGAAGTCTCACTGCCCCCGGTATAAAGGCACATCTGAAAAAAGTGTAAAATCCAGAAAGGCAGGACAGGCCATGGAGAACTGGGAGCCTTGTTATGCTGATGGGCGGGATGTAAATTGCCAACAGCCACTCTGGAGAAGTGTATGGTGTTTCCTGAAACATCCAAAAAACAAAGCAACAGAGCCTAGGGAACTTCCTATTATGGTCCTATAGTTTAGGGAAATTAAAATCAAAAAGACACAGCCACCTCAAAGTTTGGGATGCCTCTGTTTACAAGAACCTCGTTTACGGTACAAGTTCAATATCGCAGAAAGCGAAAAATGGATAAAGATGTTGTGGTACTTACGTACAATGCAATATCACTCAGCAATGAAATCTATGTCATCAGGCCCGTAGCAGCATAATGAGTGGATTCAGGTACGATGATTGTAAGTGAAATAAGTCACACAGAAAAAGAAACATCATAAGATATCACTACTACACGGAATGTAAACTTGGCTACACAGGAACTGAATTACAAAACAGAACAGGGTCTCAAATGAAGAAAACGAACTTTTGCTTGCTTAAGGGGAAAGGTGAGTTGGGGTGCTGCATAAAACCAGAGATTGAAATTAGCACAGATACCGTTCCATAAACCAAATATGTAATAGACAACAGCTACTCCTTGCTCAACGAAGTGGACTCAACACCCCAGATTAAACGCCTAAGAATATACCTGACTAGTAAGAATCTTAAAACCTATGGATTTATATGTCTCTGAAAGAGAATCAAGTGTGTGTACAGCGGCATTTACGCAGCAGTGATAGGATTGGTGAGGTTCGGTGAGCAAATGCAGACCCTTTGAAGTCATATTGCATGGTACCCATTCCATGGGTCTCAACTCTCCAGGTTTAAGGGATTCTTCCTTCAGCTAAAACATGCATGTCGAACCCAGAGTATGATCCACCGTGTGATCGGGAAACGTGTTCAAATATGTCTCAGTTTTCGTCCCCTGGTACTCGGGTGCAACATTCCAGACGCTTTACTAACACTCTCCCCACTTGGAGAGTCAGTGCCTTTAACCTCCTGTTTGGCCCAGTTTGCAATTTCTGCGGGAAATGTACAGGAATAGGGAGAACCAATGAGAGACTAGCTGGAGGTGTCTGGATGGGCAAATTTAACTCTCATTTCCCACCAGGAAGAGGAATTAACCAAAGGCTCAGCGTGCCGTGCTGGAACCACACTAGGGCCTGAAACAATCCTGCGGTGTTGCGGCCAGCTCACAAGAAAGCGAGTTGAAGAAAGGAGCTCAGGGGCACTGTCATTCACAAACCTGCAGAGTTCTAAATGACAGCTATCGTCCAAAAATATATTGAAGTAAGGCTGCCAAGAGGACTTGAAAGAGGGGCAGAATTGCAGGAAACCGATTTCAGGAGGTAGACTGGAATTGCATGTAAAGCATAGGAAAAGAGGCAGAACGTCCACAATGATGCACTTGGCCAAAAAGGGCGTATGCGTTTTTTCCTGAATATATTCAGGAAAAAACGCATACGTCCTTTTTGGCCAACCAAGCAAGCTTGCAAAGGATATCTGCACTACAATGAAGTCTCACTGCCCCCCGGTCAAAAGGGCCATCTGAAAAAAGTGTAAAATCCAGAAAGGCAGGACAGGCCATGGAGAACTGGGAGCCTTGTTATGCTGATGGGCGGGATGTAAATTGACAACAGCCACTCTGGAGAAGTGTATGGTGTTTCCTGAAACATCTAAAAAACAAAGCAATAGAGACTAGGGCACTTCCACTTATGGTCTTATAGCATAGGGAAATTAAAATTAAAAAGACACAGCAACCCCAAAGTTTGGGACGGCTCTGTTTACAAGACTCTCGTTTACGGTACAAGTACAATATCACAGAAAGCGAACAATGGATAAAGACGTTGTGGTACTTACGTACAATGCAATATCACTCAGCAATGACATCTATGTCATCAGGCCCGTAGCAGCATAATGAGTGGATTCAGGTATGATGATTCTAAGTGAAATAAGTCACACAGAAAAAGGAACATCATAAGATATCTCTACTACACAGAATGTAAACTTGGCTACACAGGAACTGAATTACAAAACAGAACAGGGTTTCAAATGTAGAAAACCAACTTATGCTTGCTTAAGGGGAATGGTGAGTTGGGGTTCTGCATGAAACCAGAGATTGAAATTGGCACAGATACCATTCCATAAGCCACATATGTAACAGACTAGAGCTACTCCTTGCTCAACGAAGTGGACTCAACACGCTATACTAAACGCCTAAGAATATACCTGACTAGTAAGAATCTTAAAACCTATGGATTTATATGTCTCCGAAAGAGAATCAAGCGTGTGTACAGCAGCATAAACGCAGCAGTGATAGGATTGGTGAGGTTTGGTGAGCAAATGCAGACCATTTGAAGTCATATTGCATGGTACCCATTCCATGGGTCTCAACTCTCCAGGTTTTAGGGATTCTTCCTTCAGCTAAAACATGCATGTGGAACCCAGAGTATGATCCACCGTGTGATCGGGAAACGTGTTCAAATGTGTCTCAGTTTTCGTCCCCTGGTACTTGGGTGCAACTTTCCAGGCGCTTTACTAACACTCTCCCCAATTGGAGAGTCAGTGCCTTTAACCTCCTGTTTGGCCCAGTTTGCAATTTCTGCGGAAGATGAACAGGAATAGGGAGAACCAATGAGAGACTAGCTGGAGGTGTCTGGACGGGCAAATTTAACTCTCATTTCCCACCAGGAAGAGGAATTAACCAAAGGCTCAGCGTGCCGTGCCGGAACCACACTAGGGACTGAAGCAATCCTGCGGTGTTGCGGCCAGCTCACAAGAAAGCGAGTTGAAGAAAGGAGCTCAGGGGCACTGTCATTCACAAACCTGCAGAGTTATAAATGACAGCTATCGTCCAAAAATATATTGAAGTAAGGCTGCCAAGAGGACTTGAAAGCGGGGCAGAATTGCAGGAAACCGATTTCAGGAGGTAGACTGGAATTGCATGTAAAGCATAGGAAAAGAGGCAGAACGTCCACAATGATGCACTTGGCCAAAAAGGGCGTATGCGTTTTTTCCTGAATATATTCAGGAAAAAACGCATACGCCCTTTTTGGCCAACCAAGCAAGCTTGCAAAGGAAATCTGCACTACAATGAAGTCTCACTGCCCCCCGGTCAAAAGGGCCATCTGAAAAAAGTGTAAAATCCAGTAAGGGAGGACAGGCCATGGAGAACTGGGAGCATTGTTATGCTGATGGGTGGGATGTAAATTGCCAACAGCCACTCTGGAGAAGTGTATGGTGTTTCCTGAAACATCTAAAAAACAAAGCAACAGAGCCTAGGGCACTTCCACTTATGGTCCTATAGCTTAAGGAAATTAAAATCAAAAAGACACAGCCATCCCAAAGTTTGGGCCGGCTCTGTTTACAAGAACCTCGTTTACAGTACAAGTTCAATATCACAGAAAGCGAAAAATGGATAAAGAAGTTGTGGTACTTACGTACAATGAAATATCACTCAGCAATGAAATCTATGTCATCAGGCCCGTAGCAGCATAATGAGTGGATACAGGTACGATGATTCTAAGTGAAATAAATCACAGAGAATAAGAAACATCATAAGATATCACTACTACACGGAATGTAAACTTGGCTACACAGGAACTGAATTACAAAACAGAACAGGGTCTCAAATGTAGAAAACCAACTTATGCTAGCTTAAGGGGAAAGGTGAGTTGGGGTGCTGCATAAAACCAGAGATTGAAATTAGCACAGATACCGTTCCATAAGCCAAATATATAATAGACAAGAGCTACTCCTTGCTCAACGAAGTGGACTCAACACCCCATATTAAACGCCTAAGAATATACATGACTAGTAAGAATCTTAAAACCTATGTATTTAAATGTCTCCGAAAGAGAATCAAGCGTGTGTACAGCGGCATAAATGCAGCAGTGATAGGATTGGTGAGGTTCGGTGAGCAAATGCAGACCCTTTGAAGTCATATTCCATGTTACCCATTCCATGGGTCTCAACTCTCCAGGTTTAAGGGATTCTTCCTTCAGCTAAAACATGCATGTGCAACCCAGAGTATTATCCACCGTGTGATCGGGAAACGTGTTCAAATGTGTCTCAGTTTTCCTCCCCTGGTACTCGGGAGCAACATTCCAGACACTTTACTAACACTCTCCCCACTTGGAGAGTCAGGGCATTTAACCTCCTGTTTGGCCCAGTTTGCAATTTCTGCAGAAGATGTACAGCAATAGGGAGAAACAATGAGAGATTAGCTGGAGGTGTCTGGACAGGCAAATTTAACTCTCATTTCCCACCAGGAAGAGGAATTAACCAAAGGCTCAGCGTGCCATGCCGGAACCACACTAGGGCCTGAAGCAATCCTGCGGTGTTGCGGCCAGCTCACAAGAAAGCGAGTTGAAGAAAGGTGCTCAGGGGCACTGTCATTCAAAAACCTGCAGAGTTATAAATGACAGCTATCGTCCAAAAATATATTGAAGTAAGGCTGCCAAGAGGACTTGAAAGCGGGGCAGAATTGCAGGAAACCGATTTCAGGGGGTAGACTGGAATTGCATGTAAAGCATAGGAAAAGAGGCAGAACGTCCACAATGATGCACTTGGCCAAAAAGGGCGTATGCGTTTTTTCCTGAATATATTCAGGAAAAAACGCATACGCCCTTTTTGGCCAACCAAGCAAGCTTGCAAAGGAAATCTGCACTACAATGAAGTCTCACTGTCCCCTGTCAAAAGGGCCATCTGAAAAAAGTGTAAAATCCAGAAAGGCAGGACAGGCTATGGAGAACTAGGAGCCTTGTTATGCTGATGGGCGGGATGTAAATTGCCAACAGCCACTCTGGAGAAGTGTATGGTGTTTCCTGAAACATCTAAAAAAGAAAGCAACAGAGCCTAGGGCACTTCCACTTATGGTCCTATAGCTTAGGGAAATTAAAATCAAAAAGACACAGCCACCCCAAAGTTTGGGCCGGCTCTGTTTACAAGAACCTCGTTTACGGTACAAGTTCAATATCACAGAAAGCGAAAAATGGATAAAGAAGTTGTGGTACTTACGTACAATGAAATATCACTCAGCAATGAAATCTATGTCATCAGGCCCGTAGCAACATAATGAGTGGATTCAGGTACGATGATTCTAAGTGAAATAAATCACAGAGAATAAGAAACATCATAAGATATCACTACTACACGGAATGTAAACTTGGCTACACAGGAACTGAATTACAAAACAGAACAGGGTCTCAAATGTAGAAAACCAACTTATGCTTGCTTAAGGGGAAAGGTGAGTTGGGGTGCTGCATAAAACCAGAGATTGAAATTAGCACAGATACCGTTCCATAAGCCAAATATATAATAGACAAGAGCTACTCCTTGCTCAACGAAGTGGACTCAACACCCCATATTAAACGCCTAAGAATATACCTGACTAGTAAGAATCTTAAAACCTATGGATTTAAATGTTTCCGAAAGAGAATCAAGCGTGTGTACAGCGGCATAAATGCAGCAGTGATAGGATTGGTGAGGTTCGGTGAGCAAATGCAGACCCTTTGAAGTCATATTGCATGGTACCCATTCCATGGGTCTCAACTCTCCAGGTTTAAAGGATTCTTCCTTCAGCTAAAACATGCATGTGGAACCCAGAGTATGATCCACCGTGTGATCGGGAAACGTGTTCAAATGTGTCTCAGTTTTCCTCCCCTGGTACTCGGGTGCAACATTCCAGACACTTTACTAAAACTCTCCGCACTTGGAGAGTCAGGGCATTTAACCTCCTGTTTGGCCCAGTTTGCAATTTCTGCAGAAGATGTACAGGAATAGGGAGAACCAATGAGAGACTAGCTGGAGGTGTCTGGACGGGCAAATTTAACTCTCATTTCCCACCAGGAAGAGGAACTAACCAAAGGCTCAGTGTGCCATGCCGGAACCACACTAGGGCCTGAAGCAATCCTGCGGTGTTGAGGCCAGCTCACAGGAAAGCGAGTTGAAGAAAGGAGCTCAGGGGCACTGTCATTCACAAACCTGCAGAGTTATAAATGACAGCTATCGTCCAAAAATATATTGAAGTAAGGCTGCCAAGAGGACTTGAAAGCGGGGCAGAATTGCAGGAAACCGATTTCAGGAGGTAGACTGGAATTGCATGTAAAGCATAGGAAAAGAGGAAGAACGTCCACAATGATGCACTTGGCCAAAAAGGGCGTATGCGTTTTTTCCTGAATATATTCAGGAAAAAACGCATACGCCCTTTTTGGCCAACCAAGCAAGCTTGCAAAGGAAATCTGCACTACAATGTAGTCCCACTGCCCCCCGGTCAAAAGGGCCATCTGAAAAACGTGTAAAATCCAGAAAGGCAGGGCAGGCCATGGAGAACTGGGAGCCTTGTTATGCTGATGGGCGGGATGTAAATTGCCAACAGCCACTCTGGAGAAGTGTATGGTGTTTCCTGAAACATCCAAAAAACAAAGCAACAGAGCCTAGGGAACTTCTTATTATGGTCCTATAGTTTAGGGAAATTAAAATAAAAAAGACACAGCCACCTCAAAGTTTGGGATGCCTCTGTTTACAAGAACCTCATTTACGGTACAAGTTCAATATCGCAGAAAGCGAAAAATGGATAAAGACGTTGTGTTACTTACGTACAATGCAATATCATTCAGCAATGAAATCTATGTCATCAGGCCCGTAGCAGCATAATGAGTGGATTCAGGTACGATGATTCTAAGAGAAATAAGTCACACAGAAAAAGAAACATCATAAGATATCACTACTACACGGAATGTAAACTTGGCTACACAGGAACTGAATTACAAAACAGAACAGGGTCTCAAATGAAGAAAACGAACTTTTGCTTGCTTAAGGGGAAAGGTGAGTTGGGGTGCTGCATAAAACCAGAGATTGAAATTAGCACAGATACCATTCCATAAGCCAAATATGTAATAGACAACAGCTACTCCTTGCTCAACGAAGTGGACTCAACACCCCATATTAAACGCCTAAGAATATACCTGACTAGTAAGAATCTTAAAACCTATGGATTTATATGTCTCCGAAAGAGAATCAAGCGTGTGTACAGTGGCATAAACGCAGCAGTGATAGGATTGGTGAGGTTTGGTGAGCAAATGCAGACCATTTGAAGTCATATTGCATGGTACCCATTCCATGGGTCTCAACTCTCCAGGTTTTAGGGATTCTTCCTTCAGCTAAAACATGCATGTGGAACCCAGAGTATGATCCACCGTGTGATCGGGAAACGTGTTCAAATGTGTCTCAGTTTTCGTCCCCTGGTACTTGGGTGCAACTTTCCAGGCGCTTTACTAACACTCTCCCCACTTGGAGAGTCAGTGCCTTTAACATCCTGTTTGGCACAGTTTGCAATTTCTGCGGAAGATGAACAGGAATAGGGAGAACCAATGAGAGACTAGCTGGAGGTGTCTGGACGGGCAAATTTAACTCTCATTTCCCACCAGGAAGAGGAATTAACCAAAGGCTCAGCGTGCCGTGCCGGAACCACACTAGGGACTGAAGCAATCCTGCGGTGTTGCGGCCAGCTCACAAGAAAGCGAGTTGAAGAAAGGAGCTCAGGGGCACTGTCATTCACAAACCTGCAGAGTTATAAATGACAGCTATCGTCCAAAAATATATTGAAGTAAGGCTGCCAAGAGGACTTGAAAGCGGGGCAGAATTGCAGGAAACCGATTTCAGGAGGTAGACTGGAATTGCATGTAAAGCATAGGAAAAGAGGCAGAACGTCCACAATGATGCACTTGGCCAAAAAGGGCGTATGCGTTTTTTCCTGAATATATTCAGGAAAAAACGCATACGCCCTTTTTGGCCAACCAGGCAAGCTTGCAAAGGAAATCTGCACTACAATGAAGTCTCACTGCCCCCCGGTCAAAAGGGCCATCTGAAAAAAGTGTAAAATCCAGTAAGGGAGGACAGGCCATGGAGAACTGGGAGCATTGTTATGCTGATGGGTGGGATGTAAATTGCCAACAGCCACTCTGGAGAAGTGTATGGTGTTTCCTGAAACATCTAAAAAACAAAGCAACAGAGCCTAGGGCACCTCCACTTATGGTCCTATAGCTTAAGGAAATTAAAATAAAAAAGACACAGCCATCCCAAAGTTTGGGCCGGCTCTGTTTACAAGAACCTCGTTTACAGTACAAGTTCAATATCACAGAAAGCGAAAAATGGATAAAGAAGTTGTGGTACTTACGTACAATGAAATATCACTCAGCAATGAAATCTATGTCATCAGGCCCGTAGCAGCATAATGAGTGGATTCAGGTACGATGATTCTAAGTGAAATAAATCACAGAGAATAAGAAACATCATAAGATATCACTACTACACGGAATGTAAACTTGGCTACACAGGAACTGAATTACAAAACAGAACAGGGTCTCAAATGTAGAAAACCAACTTATGCTTGCTTAAGGGGAAAGGTGAGTTGGGGTGCTGCATAAAACCAGAGATTGAAATTAGCACAGATACCGTTCCATAAGCCAAATATATAATAGACAAGAGCTACTCCTTGCTCAACGAAGTGGACTCAACACCCCATATTAAACGCCTAAGAATATACCTGACTAGTAAGAATCTTAAAACCTATGGATTTAAATGTTTCCGAAAGAGAATCAAGCGTGTGTACAGCGGCATAAATGCAGCAGTGATAGGATTGGTGAGGTTCGGTGAGCAAATGCAGACCCTTTGAAGTCATATTGCATGGTACCCATTCCATGGGTCTCAACTCTCCAGGTTTAAAGGATTCTTCCTTCAGCTAAAACATGCATGTGGAACCCAGAGTATGATCCACCGTGTGATCGGGAAACGTGTTCAAATGTGTCTCAGTTTTCCTCCCCTGGTACTCGGGTGCAACATTCCAGACACTTTACTAAAACTCTCCGCACTTGGAGAGTCAGGGCATTTAACCTCCTGTTTGGCCCAGTTTGCAATTTCTGCAGAAGATGTACAGGAATAGGGAGAACCAATGAGAGACTAGCTGGAGGTGTCTGGACGGGCAAATTTAACTCTCATTTCCCACCAGGAAGAGGAACTAACCAAAGGCTCAGTGTGCCATGCCGGAACCACACTAGGGCCTGAAGCAATCCTGCGGTGTTGAGGCCAGCTCACAGGAAAGCGAGTTGAAGAAAGGAGCTCAGGGGCACTGTCATTCACAAACCTGCAGAGTTATAAATGACAGCTATCGTCCAAAAATATATTGAAGTAAGGCTGCCAAGAGGACTTGAAAGCGGGGCAGAATTGCAGGAAACCGATTTCAGGAGGTAGACTGGAATTGCATGTAAAGCATAGGAAAAGAGGAAGAACGTCCACAATGATGCACTTGGCCAAAAAGGGCGTATGCGTTTTTTCCTGAATATATTCAGGAAAAAACGCATACGCCCTTTTTGGCCAACCAAGCAAGCTTGCAAAGGAAATCTGCACTACAATGTAGTCCCACTGCCCCCCGGTCAAAAGGGCCATCTGAAAAACGTGTAAAATCCAGAAAGGCAGGGCAGGCCATGGAGAACTGGGAGCCTTGTTATGCTGATGGGCGGGATGTAAATTGCCAACAGCCACTCTGGAGAAGTGTATGGTGTTTCCTGAAACATCCAAAAAACAAAGCAACAGAGCCTAGGGAACTTCTTATTATGGTCCTATAGTTTAGGGAAATTAAAATAAAAAAGACACAGCCACCTCAAAGTTTGGGATGCCTCTGTTTACAAGAACCTCATTTACGGTACAAGTTCAATATCGCAGAAAGCGAAAAATGGATAAAGACGTTGTGTTACTTACGTACAATGCAATATCATTCAGCAATGAAATCTATGTCATCAGGCCCGTAGCAGCATAATGAGTGGATTCAGGTACGATGATTCTAAGAGAAATAAGTCACACAGAAAAAGAAACATCATAAGATATCACTACTACACGGAATGTAAACTTGGCTACACAGGAACTGAATTACAAAACAGAACAGGGTCTCAAATGAAGAAAACGAACTTTTGCTTGCTTAAGGGGAAAGGTGAGTTGGGGTGCTGCATAAAACCAGAGATTGAAATTAGCACAGATACCATTCCATAAGCCAAATATGTAATAGACAACAGCTACTCCTTGCTCAACGAAGTGGACTCAACACCCCAGATTAAACGCCTAAGAATATACCTGACTAGTAAGAATCTTAAAACCTATGGATTTATATGTCTCCGAAAGAGAATCAAGCGTGTGTACAGTGGCATAAACGCAGCAGTGATAGGATTGGTGAGGTTTGGTGAGCAAATGCAGACCATTTGAAGTCATATTGCATGGTACCCATTCCATGGGTCTCAACTCTCCAGGTTTTAGGGATTCTTCCTTCAGCTAAAACATGCATGTGGAACCCAGAGTATGATCCACCGTGTGATCGGGAAACGTGTTCAAATGTGTCTCAGTTTTCGTCCCCTGGTACTTGGGTGCAACTTTCCAGGCGCTTTACTAACACTCTCCCCACTTGGAGAGTCAGTGCCTTTAACATCCTGTTTGGCACAGTTTGCAATTTCTGCGGAAGATGAACAGGAATAGGGAGAACCAATGAGAGACTAGCTGGAGGTGTCTGGACGGGCAAATTTAACTCTCATTTCCCACCAGGAAGAGGAATTAACCAAAGGCTCAGCGTGCCGTGCCGGAACCACACTAGGGACTGAAGCAATCCTGCGGTGTTGCGGCCAGCTCACAAGAAAGCGAGTTGAAGAAAGGAGCTCAGGGGCACTGTCATTCACAAACCTGCAGAGTTATAAATGACAGCTATCGTCCAAAAATATATTGAAGTAAGGCTGCCAAGAGGACTTGAAAGCGGGGCAGAATTGCAGGAAACCGATTTCAGGAGGTAGACTGGAATTGCATGTAAAGCATAGGAAAAGAGGCAGAACGTCCACAATGATGCACTTGGCCAAAAAGGGCGTATGCGTTTTTTCCTGAATATATTCAGGAAAAAACGCATACGCCCTTTTTGGCCAACCAGGCAAGCTTGCAAAGGAAATCTGCACTACAATGAAGTCTCACTGCCCCCCGGTCAAAAGGGCCATCTGAAAAAAGTGTAAAATCCAGTAAGGGAGGACAGGCCATGGAGAACTGGGAGCATTGTTATGCTGATGGGTGGGATGTAAATTGCCAACAGCCACTCTGGAGAAGTGTATGGTGTTTCCTGAAACATCTAAAAAACAAAGCAACAGAGCCTAGGGCACCTCCACTTATGGTCCTATAGCTTAAGGAAATTAAAATAAAAAAGACACAGCCATCCCAAAGTTTGGGCCGGCTCTGTTTACAAGAACCTCGTTTACAGTACAAGTTCAATATCACAGAAAGCGAAAAATGGATAAAGAAGTTGTGGTACTTACGTACAATGAAATATCACTCAGCAATGAAATCTATGTCATCAGGCCCGTAGCAGCATAATGAGTGGATTCAGGTACGATGATTCTAAGTGAAATAAATCACAGAGAATAAGAAACATCATAAGATATCACTACTACACGGAATGTAAACTTGGCTACACAGGAACTGAATTACAAAACAGAACAGGGTCTCAAATGTAGAAAACCAACTTATGCTTGCTTAAGGGGAAAGGTGAATTGGGGTGCTGCATAAAACCAGAGATTGAAATTAGCACAGATAGTGTTCCATAAGCCAAATATATAATAGACAAGAGCTACTCCTTGCTCAACGAAGTGGACTCAACACCCCATATTAAACGTCTAAGAATATACCTGACTAGTAAGAATCTTAAAACCTATGTATTTAAATGTCTCCGAAAGAGAATCAAGCGTGTGTACAGCGGCATAAATCCAGCAGTGATAGGATTGGTGAGGTTCGGTGAGCAAATGCAGACCCTTTGAAGTCATATTGCATGTTACCCATTCCATGGGTCTCAACTCTCCAGGTTTAAGGGATTCTTCCTTCAGCTAAAACATGCATGTGCAACCCAGAGTATTATCCACCGTGTGATCGGGAAACGTGTTCAAATGTGTCTCAGTTTTCCTCCCCTGGTACTCGGGAGCAACATTCCAGACACTTTACTAACACTCTCCCCACTTGGAGAGTCAGGGCATTTAACCTCCTGTTTGGCCCAGTTTGCAATTTCTGCAGAAGATGTACAGGAATAGGGAGAACCAATGAGAGACTAGCTGGAGGTGTCTGGACAGGCAAATTTAACTCTCATTTCCCACCAGGAAGAGGAATTAACCAAAGGCTCATCGTGCCGTGCCAGAACCACACTAGGGCCTGCAGCAATCCTGCGGTGTTGCGGCCAGCTCACAAGAAAGCGAGTTGAAGAAAGGTGCTCAGGGGCACTGTCATTCACAAACCTGCAGAGTTATAAATGACAGCTATCGTCCAAAAATATATTGAAGTAAGGCTGCCAAGAGGACTTGAAAGCGGGGCAGATTTGAAGGAAACCGATTTCAGGAGGTAGACTGGAATTGCATGTAAAGCATAGGAAAAGAGGCAGAACGTCCACAATGATGCACTTGGCCAAAAAGGGCGTATGCGTTTTTTCCTGAATATATTCAGGAAAAAACGCATACGCACTTTTTGGCCAACCAAGCAAGCTTGCAAAGGAAATCTGCACTACAATGAAGTCTCACTGCCCCCCTGTCAAAAGGGCCAACTGAAAAAAGTGTCAAATCCAGAAAGACAGGACAGGCCATGGAGAACTGGGAGTCTTGTTATGCTGATGGGCGGGATGTAAATTGCCAACAGCCACTCTGGAGAAGTGTATGGTGTTTCCTGAAACATCTAAAAAACAAAGCAACAGAGCCTAGGGCACTTCCACTTATGGTCCTATAGCTTAGGGAAATTAAAATCAAAAAGACACAGCCACCCCAAAGTTTGGGCAGGCTCTGTTTACAAGAACCTCATTTACGGTACAAGTTCAATATTGCAGAAAGCGAAAAATGGATAAAGAAGTTGTGGTACTTACGTACAATGCAATATCACTCAGCAATGAAATCTATGTCATCAGGCCCGTAGCAGCATCATGAGTGGATTCAGGTACAATGATTCTAAGTAAAATAAGTCACACAGGAAAAGAAACATCATAAGATATCACTACTACACGGAATGTAAACTTGGCTACACAGGAACTGAATTACAAAACAGAACAGGGTCTCAAATGTAGAAAACCAACTTATGCTTGCTTAAGGGGAAAGGTGAGTTGGGGTGCTGCATAAAACCAGAGATTGAAATTAGCACAGATACCGTTCCATAAGCCAAATATGTAATAGGCAAGAGCTACTCCTTGCTCAACGAAGTGGACTCAACACCCAATATTAAACGCCTAAGAATATACCTGACTAGTAAGAATCTTAAAACCTATGGATTTATATGTCTCCGAAAGAGAATAAAGCGTCTGTACAGCGGCATAAACGCAGCAGTGATAGGATTGGTGAGGTTCGGTGAGCAAATGCAGACCCTTTGAAGTCATATTGCATGGTACCCATTCCATGGGTCTCAACTCTCCAGGTTTAAGGGATTCTTCCTTCAGCTAAAACATGCATGTGGAACCCAGAGTATGATCCACCGTGTGATCGGGAAACGTGTTCATATGTGTCTCAGTTTTCCTCCCCTGGTACTCGGGTGCAACATTCCAGACGCTTTACTAACACTCTCCCCACATGGAGAGTCAGTGCCTTTAACATCCTATTTGGCCCAGGTTGCAATTTCTGCGGAAAATGAACAGGAATAGGGAGAACCAATGCGAGACTAGCTGGAGGTGTCTGGATGGGCAAATTTAACTCTCATTTCCCACCAGGAAGAGGAATTAACCAAAGGCTCAGCGTGCCATGCCGGAACCACACTAGGGCCTGAAGCAATCCTGCGGTGTTGCGGCCAGCTCACAAGAAAGCGAGTTGTAGAAAGGAGCTCAGTGGCACCGTAATTCACAAACCTGCAGAGTTATAAATGACAGCTATCGTCCAAAATTATATTGAAGTAAGGCTGCCAAGAGGACTTGAATGCGGGCAGAATTGCAGGAAACCGATTTCGGGAGGTAGACTGGAATAGCATGTAAAGCATAGGAAAAGAGGCAGAACGTCCACAATGATGCACTTGGCCAAAAAGGGCGTATGGTTTTTCCTGAATATATTCAGGAAAAAACGCATACGCCCTTATTGGCCAACCAAGCAACCTTGCAAAGGAAATCGGCACTACAATGAAGTCTCACTGACCCCAGGTCAAAAGTGCCATCTGAAATAAGTGTAAAATCCAGAAAGGCAGGACAGGCCATGGAGAACTGGGAGACTTGTTATGCTGATGGGTGGGATGTAAATTGCCAACAGCCACTCTGGAGAAGTGTATGGTGTTTCCTGAAACATCTAAAAAACAAAGCAACAGAGCCTAGGGCACTTGCACTTATGGTCCTATAGCTTAGGGAAATTAAAATCAAAAAGACACAGCCACCCCAAAGTTTGGGCCGGCTCTGTTTACAAGAACCTCGTTTATGGTACAACTTCAATATCACAGAAAGCGAAAAATGGATAAAGACGTTGTGGTACTTACGTACAATGCAATATCACTCAGCAATGAAATCTATGTCATCAGGCCCGTAGCAGCATAATGAGTGGATTCAGGTACGATGATTCTAAGTGAAATAAGTCACACAGAAAAAGAAACATCATAAGATATCACTACTACACGGAATGTAAACTTGGCTACACAGGAACTGAATTACAAAACAGAACAGGGTCTCAAATGTAGAAAACCAACTTATGCTTGCTTAAGGGGAAAGGTGAGTTGGGGTGCTGCATAAAACCAGAGACTGAAATGAGCACAGATAACGTTCCATAAGCCAAATATGTAATAGACAAGAGATACTCCTTGCTGAACGAAGTGACTAAACACCCCATATTAAACGCCTAAGAATATACCTGACTAGTAAGAATCTTAAAACCTATGGATTTATATGTCTCCGAAAGAGAATCAAGCGTGTGTACAGTGGTATAAATGCAGCAGTGATACGATTGGTGAGGTTCGGTGAGCAAACGCAGACCCTTTGAAGTCATATTGCATGGTACCCATTCCATGGGTCTCAACTCTCCAGCTTTAAGGGATTCTTCCTTCAGCTAAAACATGCATGTGGAACCCAGAGTATGATCCACCGTGTGATCGGGAAATGTGTTCAAATGTGTCTCAGTTTTCCTCCCCTGGTACTCGTGTGCAACATTCCAGACGCTATACTAACACTCTCCCCACTTGGAGAGTCAGTGCCTTTAACCTCCTGTTTGGCCCAGTTTGCAATTTCTGCGGAAGATGAACAGGAATAGGGAGAACCAATGAGAGACTAGCTGGAAGTGTCTGGACGGGCAAATTTAACTCTCATTTCCCACCAGGAATAGGAATTAACCAAATGCTCAGCGTGCCATGCCGGAACCACACTAGGGCCTGAAGCAATCCTGCGGTGTTGCGGCCAGCTCACAAGAAAGCGAGTTGAAGAAAGGAGCTCAGGGGCACTGTCATTCACAAACCTGCAGAGTTATAAATGACAGCTATCGTCCAAAAATATATTGAAGTAAGGCTGCCAAGAGGACTTGAAAGCGGGGCAGAATTGCAGGAAACCGATTTCAGGAGGTAGACTGGAATTGCATGTAAAGCATAGGAAAAGAGGCAGAACATCCACAATGATGCACTTGGCCAAAAAGGGCGTATGCGTTTTTTCCTGAATATATTCAGGAAAAAACGCATACGCCCTTTTTGGCCAACCAAGCAAGTTTGGAAAGGAAATCTGCACTACAATGAAGTCTCACTGCCCCCCTGTCAAAAGGGCCATCTGAAAAAAGTGTAAAATCCAGAAAGTCAGGACAGGCCATGGAGAACTGGGAGCCTTGTTATGCTGATGGGCAGGATGTAAATTGCCAACAGCCACTCTGGAGAAGTGTATGGTGTTTCCTGAAACATCTAAAAAACAAAGCAACAGAGCCTAGGGCACTTCCACTTATGGTCCTATAGCTTAGGGAAATTAAAATCAAAAAGACACAGCCACCCCAAAGTTTGGGCCGGCTCTGTTTACAAGAACCTCGTTTACGGTACAAGTTCAATATCACAGAAAGCGAAAAATGGATAAGGAAGTTGTGGTAGTTACGTACAATGAAATATCACTCAGCAATGAAATCTATGTCATCAGGCCCGTAGCAACATAATGAGTGGATTCAGGTACGATGATTCTAAGTGAAATAAATCACAGAGAATAAGAAACATCACAAGACATCACTACTACACGGAATGTAAACTTGGCTACACAGGAACTGAATTACAAAACAGAACAGGGTCTCAAATGTAGAAAACCAACTTATGCTTGCTTAAGGGGAAAGGTGAGTTGGAGTGCTGCATAAAACCAGAGATTGAAATTAGCACAGATACTGTTCCATAAGCCAAATATATAATGGACAAGAACTACTCCTTTCTCAACGAAGTGGACTCTACAACACATATTAAACGCCTAAGAATATACCTGACTAGTAAGAATCTTAAAACCTATGGATTTATATGTCTCCGAAAGAGAACCAAGCATGTGTACAGCAGCATAAACGAAACAGTGATAGGATTGGTGAGGTTCGGTGAGCAAATGCTGACCCTTTGAAGTCATATTGCATGGTACCCATTCCATGGGTCTCAACTCTCCAGCTTTAAGGGATTCTTCCTTCAGCTAAAACATGCATGTGGAACAAAGAGTACGATCCACCGTGTGATCGGGAAATGTGTTCAAATGTGTCTCAGTTTTCGTCCCCTGGTACTCGGGTGCAACATTCCAGACGCTTTACTAACACTCTCCCCACTTGGAGAGTCAGTGCCTTTAACGTCCTGTTTGGCCCAGTTTGCAATTTCTGCGTAAGATGAACAGGAATAGGGAGAAACAATGAGATTCTAGTGGAGGTGTCTGGACGGGCAAATTTAACTCTCATTTCCCACCAGGAAGAGGAATTAACCAAAGGCTCAGCGTGCCATGCCGGAACCACACTAGGGCCTGAAGCAATCCTGCGGTGTTGTGGCCAGCTCACAAGAAAGCGAGTTGAAGAAAGGAGCTCAGGGGCACTGTCATTCACAAACCTGCAGAGTTATAAATGACAGCTATCGTCCAAAAATATATTGAAGTAAGGCTGCGAAGAGGACTTGAAAGCGGGGCAGAATTGCAGGAAACCGATTTCAGGAGGTAGACTGGAATTGCATGTAAAGCATAGGAAAAGAGGCAGAACGTCCACAATGATGCACTTGGCCAAAAAGGGCGTATGCGTTTTTTCCTGAATATATTCAGCAAAACATGCATACGCCCTTTTTGGCCAACCAAGCAAGCTTGCAAAGGAAATCTGCACTACAATGAAGTCTCACTGCCCCCCGGTCAAAAGGGCCATCTGAAGAAAGTGTAAAATCCAGAAAGTCAGGACAGGCCATGGAGAACTGGGAGCCTAGTTATGCTGATGGGCGGGCTGTAAATTGCCAACAGCCACTCTGGAGAAGTGTATGGTGTTTCCTGAAACATCTACAAAACAAAGCAACAGAGCCTAGGGCACGTCCACTTATGGTACTATAGCTCAGAGAAATTAAAATCAAAAAGACACAGCCACCCCAAATTTTGGGATGGCTCTGTTTACAAGAACCTCGTTTACAGTACAAGTTCAATATCACAGAAAGCGAAAAATGGATAAAGAAATTTTGGTCCTTATGTACAATGCAATATCACTCAGCAATGAAATCTATGTCATCAGGCCCGTAGCAGCATAATGAGTGGATTCAGGTACGATGATTCTAAGTGAAATAAGTCACACAGAGAAAGAAACATCATAACATATCACTACTACACGGAATGTAAACTTGGGTACACAGGAACTGAATTACAAAACAGAACAGGGTCTCAAATGTAGAAAACCAACTTATGGTTGCTTAAGGGGAAAGGTGAGTTGGGTTGCTGCATAAAACCAGAGATTGAAATTAGCACAGATACCGTTCCATAAGCCAAATATGTAATAGACAAGAGCTACTCCTTGCTCAATGAAGTGGACTCAACACCCCATATTAAACGCCTAAGAATATACATGACTAGTAAGAATCTTAAAACCTATGGATTTATATGTCTCCGAAAGAGAATGAAGCATGTGTACAGCGGCATAAACGCAGCAGTGATACGATTGGTGAGGTTCCGAGAGCAAATGCAGACCCTTTGAAGTCATATTGCATGGTACACATTCCATGGGTCTCAACTCTCCAGGTTTAAGGGATTCTTCCTTCAGCTAAAACATGCATGTGGAACCCAGAGTATGATCCACAGTGTGATCGGGAAACGTGTTCATATGTGTCTCAGTTTTCCTCCCCTGGTACTCGGGTGCAACATTCCAGACGCTTTACTAACACTCTCCCCACATGGAGAGTCAGTGCCTTTAACATCCTATTTGGCCCAGGTTGCAATTTCTGCGGAAAATGAACAGGAATAGGGAGAACCAATGCGAGACTAGCTGGAGGTGTCTGGATGGGCAAATTTAACTCTCATTTCCCACCAGGAAGAGGAATTAACCAAAGGCTCAGCGTGCCATGCCGGAACCACACTAGGGCCTGAAGCAATCCTGCGGTGTTGCGGCCAGCTCACAAGAAAGCGAGTTGTAGAAAGGAGCTCAGTGGCACCGTAATTCACAAACCTGCAGAGTTATAAATGACAGCTATCGTCCAAAATTATATTGAAGTAAGGCTGCCAAGAGGACTTGAATGCGGGCAGAATTGCAGGAAACCGATTTCGGGAGGTAGACTGGAATAGCATGTAAAGCATAGGAAAAGAGGCAGAACGTCCACAATGATGCACTTGGCCAAAAAGGGCGTATGGTTTTTCCTGAATATATTCAGGAAAAAACGCATACGCCCTTATTGGCCAACCAAGCAACCTTGCAAAGGAAATCGGCACTACAATGAAGTCTCACTGACCCCAGGTCAAAAGTGCCATCTGAAATAAGTGTAAAATCCAGAAAGGCAGGACAGGCCATGGAGAACTGGGAGACTTGTTATGCTGATGGGTGGGATGTAAATTGCCAACAGCCACTCTGGAGAAGTGTATGGTGTTTCCTGAAACATCTAAAAAACAAAGCAACAGAGCCTAGGGCACTTGCACTTATGGTCCTATAGCTTAGGGAAATTAAAATCAAAAAGACACAGCCACCCCAAAGTTTGGGCCGGCTCTGTTTACAAGAACCTCGTTTATGGTACAACTTCAATATCACAGAAAGCGAAAAATGGATAAAGACGTTGTGGTACTTACGTACAATGCAATATCACTCAGCAATGAAATCTATGTCATCAGGCCCGTAGCAGCATAATGAGTGGATTCAGGTACGATGATTCTAAGTGAAATAAGTCACACAGAAAAAGAAACATCATAAGATATCACTACTACACGGAATGTAAACTTGGCTACACAGGAACTGAATTACAAAACAGAACAGGGTCTCAAATGTAGAAAACCAACTTATGCTTGCTTAAGGGGAAAGGTGAGTTGGGGTGCTGCATAAAACCAGAGACTGAAATGAGCACAGATAACGTTCCATAAGCCAAATATGTAATAGACAAGAGATACTCCTTGCTGAACGAAGTGACTAAACACCCCATATTAAACGCCTAAGAATATACCTGACTAGTAAGAATCTTAAAACCTATGGATTTATATGTCTCCGAAAGAGAATCAAGCGTGTGTACAGTGGTATAAATGCAGCAGTGATACGATTGGTGAGGTTCGGTGAGCAAACGCAGACCCTTTGAAGTCATATTGCATGGTACCCATTCCATGGGTCTCAACTCTCCAGCTTTAAGGGATTCTTCCTTCAGCTAAAACATGCATGTGGAACCCAGAGTATGATCCACCGTGTGATCGGGAAATGTGTTCAAATGTGTCTCAGTTTTCCTCCCCTGGTACTCGTGTGCAACATTCCAGACGCTATACTAACACTCTCCCCACTTGGAGAGTCAGTGCCTTTAACCTCCTGTTTGGCCCAGTTTGCAATTTCTGCGGAAGATGAACAGGAATAGGGAGAACCAATGAGAGACTAGCTGGAAGTGTCTGGACGGGCAAATTTAACTCTCATTTCCCACCAGGAATAGGAATTAACCAAATGCTCAGCGTGCCATGCCGGAACCACACTAGGGCCTGAAGCAATCCTGCGGTGTTGCGGCCAGCTCACAAGAAAGCGAGTTGAAGAAAGGAGCTCAGGGGCACTGTCATTCACAAACCTGCAGAGTTATAAATGACAGCTATCGTCCAAAAATATATTGAAGTAAGGCTGCCAAGAGGACTTGAAAGCGGGGCAGAATTGCAGGAAACCGATTTCAGGAGGTAGACTGGAATTGCATGTAAAGCATAGGAAAAGAGGCAGAACATCCACAATGATGCACTTGGCCAAAAAGGGCGTATGCGTTTTTTCCTGAATATATTCAGGAAAAAACGCATACGCCCTTTTTGGCCAACCAAGCAAGTTTGGAAAGGAAATCTGCACTACAATGAAGTCTCACTGCCCCCCTGTCAAAAGGGCCATCTGAAAAAAGTGTAAAATCCAGAAAGTCAGGACAGGCCATGGAGAACTGGGAGCCTTGTTATGCTGATGGGCAGGATGTAAATTGCCAACAGCCACTCTGGAGAAGTGTATGGTGTTTCCTGAAACATCTAAAAAACAAAGCAACAGAGCCTAGGGCACTTCCACTTATGGTCCTATAGCTTAGGGAAATTAAAATCAAAAAGACACAGCCACCCCAAAGTTTGGGCCGGCTCTGTTTACAAGAACCTCGTTTACGGTACAAGTTCAATATCACAGAAAGCGAAAAATGGATAAGGAAGTTGTGGTAGTTACGTACAATGAAATATCACTCAGCAATGAAATCTATGTCATCAGGCCCGTAGCAACATAATGAGTGGATTCAGGTACGATGATTCTAAGTGAAATAAATCACAGAGAATAAGAAACATCACAAGACATCACTACTACACGGAATGTAAACTTGGCTACACAGGAACTGAATTACAAAACAGAACAGGGTCTCAAATGTAGAAAACCAACTTATGCTTGCTTAAGGGGAAAGGTGAGTTGGAGTGCTGCATAAAACCAGAGATTGAAATTAGCACAGATACTGTTCCATAAGCCAAATATATAATGGACAAGAACTACTCCTTTCTCAACGAAGTGGACTCTACAACACATATTAAACGCCTAAGAATATACCTGACTAGTAAGAATCTTAAAACCTATGGATTTATATGTCTCCGAAAGAGAACCAAGCATGTGTACAGCAGCATAAACGAAACAGTGATAGGATTGGTGAGGTTCGGTGAGCAAATGCTGACCCTTTGAAGTCATATTGCATGGTACCCATTCCATGGGTCTCAACTCTCCAGCTTTAAGGGATTCTTCCTTCAGCTAAAACATGCATGTGGAACAAAGAGTACGATCCACCGTGTGATCGGGAAATGTGTTCAAATGTGTCTCAGTTTTCGTCCCCTGGTACTCGGGTGCAACATTCCAGACGCTTTACTAACACTCTCCCCACTTGGAGAGTCAGTGCCTTTAACGTCCTGTTTGGCCCAGTTTGCAATTTCTGCGTAAGATGAACAGGAATAGGGAGAAACAATGAGATTCTAGTGGAGGTGTCTGGACGGGCAAATTTAACTCTCATTTCCCACCAGGAAGAGGAATTAACCAAAGGCTCAGCGTGCCATGCCGGAACCACACTAGGGCCTGAAGCAATCCTGCGGTGTTGTGGCCAGCTCACAAGAAAGCGAGTTGAAGAAAGGAGCTCAGGGGCACTGTCATTCACAAACCTGCAGAGTTATAAATGACAGCTATCGTCCAAAAATATATTGAAGTAAGGCTGCGAAGAGGACTTGAAAGCGGGGCAGAATTGCAGGAAACCGATTTCAGGAGGTAGACTGGAATTGCATGTAAAGCATAGGAAAAGAGGCAGAACGTCCACAATGATGCACTTGGCCAAAAAGGGCGTATGCGTTTTTTCCTGAATATATTCAGCAAAACATGCATACGCCCTTTTTGGCCAACCAAGCAAGCTTGCAAAGGAAATCTGCACTACAATGAAGTCTCACTGCCCCCCGGTCAAAAGGGCCATCTGAAGAAAGTGTAAAATCCAGAAAGTCAGGACAGGCCATGGAGAACTGGGAGCCTAGTTATGCTGATGGGCGGGCTGTAAATTGCCAACAGCCACTCTGGAGAAGTGTATGGTGTTTCCTGAAACATCTACAAAACAAAGCAACAGAGCCTAGGGCACGTCCACTTATGGTACTATAGCTCAGGGAAATTAAAATCAAAAAGACACAGCCACCCCAAATTTTGGGATGGCTCTGTTTACAAGAACCTCGTTTACAGTACAAGTTCAATATCACAGAAAGCGAAAAATGGATAAAGAAATTTTGGTCCTTATGTACAATGCAATATCACACAGCAATGAAATCTATGTCATCAGGCCCGTAGCAGCATAATGAGTGGATTCAGGTACGATGATTCTAAGTGAAATAAGTCACACAGAGAAAGAAACATCATAACATATCACTACTACACGGAATGTAAACTTGGGTACACAGGAACTGAATTACAAAACAGAACAGGGTCTCAAATGTAGAAAACCAACTTATGGTTGCTTAAGGGGAAAGGTGAGTTGGGTTGCTGCATAAAACCAGAGATTGAAATTAGCACAGATACCGTTCCATAAGCCAAATATGTAATAGACAAGAGCTACTCCTTGCTCAATGAAGTGGACTCAACACCCCATATTAAACGCCTAAGAATATACATGACTAGTAAGAATCTTAAAACCTATGGATTTATATGTCTCCGAAAGAGAATGAAGCATGTGTACAGCGGCATAAACGCAGCAGTGATACGATTGGTGAGGTTCCGAGAGCAAATGCAGACCCTTTGAAGTCATATTGCATGGTACACATTCCATGGGTCTCAACTCTCCAGGTTTAAGGGATTCTTCCTTCAGCTAAAACATGCATGTGGAACCCAGAGTATGATCCACCGTGTGATCGGGAAACGTGTTCAAATGTGTCTCAGTTTTCGTCCCCTGGCACTCGGGTGCAACATTCCAGACGCTTTACTAACACTCTCCCCACTTGGAGAGTCAGTGATTTTAACCTCCTGTTTGGCCCAGTTTGCAATTTCTGCGGAAAATGAACAGGAATAGGGAGAACCAATGAGAGACTAGCTGGAGGTGTCTGGACGGGCAAATTTAACTCTCATTTCCCACCAGGAAGAGGAATTAACCAAAGGCTCAGCGTGCCATGCCGGAACCACACTAGGGCCTGAAGCAATCCTTCAGTGTTGCGGCCAGCTCACAAGAAAGCGAGTTGAAGAAAGGAGCTCAGGGGCACTGTAATTCACAAACCTACAGAGCTATAAATGACAGCTATCATCCAAAAATATATTGAAGTAACGCTTCCAAGAGGACTTGAAAGCAGGGTAGAATTGTAGGAATCCAATTTCAGGAGGTAGACTGGAATTGCATGTAAAGCATAGGAAAAGAGGCAGAACGTCCACAATGATGCACTTGGCCAAAAAGGGCGTATGCGTTTTTTCCTGAATATATTCAGGAAAAAACGCATACGCACTTTTTGGCCAACCAAGCAAGCTTGCAAAGGAAATCTGCACTACAATGAAGTCTCACTGCCCCCCGGTCAAAAGGGCCATCTGAAAAAAGTGTAAAATCCAGAAAGACAGGACAGGCCATGGAGAACTGGGAGTCTTGTTATGCTGATGGGCGGGATGTAAATTGCCAACAGCCACTCTGGAGAAGTGTATGGTGTTTCCTGAAACATCTAAAAAACAAAGCAACAGAGCCTAGGGCACTTCCACTTATGGTCCTATAGCTTAGGGAAATTAAAATCAAAAAGACACAGCCACCCCAAAGTTTGGGACGGCTCTGTTTACAAGAACCTCATTTACGGTACAAGTTCAATATTGCAGAAAGCGAAAAATGGATAAAGAAGTTGTGGTACTTATGTACAATGCAATATCACTCAGCAATGAAATCTATGTCATCAGGCCCGTAGCAGCATCATGAGTGGATTCAGGTACAATGATTCTAAGTAAAATAAGTCACACAGGAAAAGAAACATCATAAGATATCACTACTACACGGAATGTAAACTTGGCTACACAGGAACTGAATTACAAAACAGAACAGGGTCTCAAATGTAGAAAACCAACTTATGCTTGCTTAAGGGGAAAGGTGAGTTGGGGTGCTGCATAAAACCAGAGATTGAAATTAGCACAGATACCGTTCCATAAGCCAAATATGTAAAAGGCAAGAGCTACTCCTTGCTCAACGAAGTGGACTCAACACCCAATATTAAACGCCTAAGAATATACCTGACTAGTAAGAATCTTAAAACCTATGGATTTAAATGTTTCCGAAAGAGAATAAAGCGTCTGTACAGCGGCATAAACGCAGCAGTGATAGGATTGGTGAGGTTCGGTGAGCAAATGCAGACCCTTTGAAGTCATATTGCATGGTACCCATTCCATGGGTCTCAACTCTCCAGGTTTAAGGGATTCTTCCTTCAGCTAAAACATGCATGTGCAACCCAGAGTATGATCCACAGTGTGATCGGGAAACGTGTTCATATGTGTCTCAGTTTTCCTCCCCTGGTACTCGGGTGCAACATTCCAGACGCTTTACTAACACTCTCCCCACATGGAGAGTCAGTGCCTTTAACATCCTATTTGGCCCAGGTTGCAATTTCTGCGGAAAATGAACAGGAATAGGGAGAACCAATGCGAGACTAGCTGGAGGTGTCTGGATGGGCAAATTTAACTCTCATTTCCCACCAGGAAGAGGAATTAACCAAAGGCTCAGCGTGCCATGCCGGAACCACACTAGGGCCTGAAGCAATCCTGCAGTGTTGCGGCCAGCTCACAAGAAAGCGAGTTGTAGAAAGGAGCTCAGTGGCACCGTAATTCACAAACCTGCAGAGTTATAAATGACAGCTATCGTCCAAAATTATATTGAAGTAAGGCTGCCAAGAAGACTTGAATGCGGGCAGAATTGCAGGAAACCGATTTCGGGAGGTAGACTGGAATAGCATGTAAAGCATAGGAAAAGAGGCAGAACGTCCACAATGATGCACTTGGCCAAAAAGGGCGTATGGTTTTTCCTGAATATATTCAGGAAAAAACGCATACGCCCTTATTGGCCAACCAAGCAAGCTTGCAAAGGAAATCTGCACTACAATGAAGTCTCACTGACCCCAGGTCAAAAGTGCCATCTGAAATAAGTGTAAAATCCAGGAAGGCAGGACAGGCAATGGAGAACTGGGAGACTTGTTATGCTGATGGGTGGGATGTAAATTGCCAACAGCCACTCTGGAGAAGTGTATGGTTTTTCCTGAAACATCTAAAAAACAAAGCAACAGAGCCTAGGGCACTTGCACTTATGGTCCTATAGCTTAGGGAAATTAAAATCAAAAAGACACAGCCACCCCAAAGTTTGGCCCGGCTCTGTTTACAAGAACCTCGTTTATGGTACAACTTCAATATCACAGAAAGCGAAAAATGGATAAAGACGTTGTGGTACTTACGTACAATGCAATATCACTCAGCAATGAAATCTATGTCATCAGGCCCGTAGCAGCATAATGAGTGGATTCAGGTACGATGATTCTAAGTGAAATAAGTCACACAGAAAAAGAAACATCATAAGATATCACTACTACACGGAATGTAAACTTGGCTACACAGGAACTGAATTACAAAACAGAACAGGGTCTCAAATGTAGAAAACCAACTTATGCTTGCTTAAGGGGAAAGGTGAGTTGGGGTGCTGCATAAAACCAGAGACTGAAATGAGCACAGATACCGTTCCATAAGCCAAATATGTAATAGACAAGAGATACTCCTTGCTGAACGAAGTGACTAAACACCCCATATTAAACGCCTAAGAATATACCTGACTAGTAAGAATCTTAAAACCTATGGATTTATATGTCTCCGAAAGAGAATCAAGCGTGTGTACAGTGGTATAAATGCAGCAGTGATACGATTGGTGAGGTTCGGTGAGCAAACGCAGACCCTTTGAAGTCATATTGCATGGTACCCATTCCATGGGTCTCAACTCTCCAGCTTTAAGGGATTCTTCCTTCAGCTAAAACATGCATGTGGAACCCAGAGTATGATCCACCGTGTGATCGGGAAATGTGTTCAAATGTGTCTCAGTTTTCCTCCCCTGGTACTCGTGTGCAACATTCCAGACGTTATACTAACACTCTCCCCACTTGGAGAGTCAGTGCCTTTAACCTCCTGTTTGGCCCAGTTTGCAATTTCTGTGGAAAATGAACAGGAATAGGGAGAACCAATGAGAGACTAGCTGGAGGTGTCTGGACGGGCAACTTTAACTCTCATTTCCCACCAGGAAGAGGAATTAACCAAAGGCTCAGCGTGCCATGCCGAAACCACACTAGGGCCTGAAGCAATCTTGCGGTGTTGCAGCCAGCTCACAAGAAAGCGAGTTGAAGCAAGGAGCTCGGGACACTGTAAATCAGAAACCTGCAGAGTTATAAATGACAGCTATCGTCCAAAAATATATTGAAGTAAGGCTGCGAAGAGGACTTGAAAGCGGGGCAGAATTGCAGGAAACCGATTTCAGGAGGTAGACTGGAATTGCATGTAAAGCATAGGAAAAGAGGCAGAACATCCACAATGATGCACTTGGCCAAAAAGGGCGTATGCGTTTTTTCCTGAATATATTAAGGAAAAAACGCATACGCCCTTTTTGGCCAAACAAGCAAGTTTGGAAAGGAAATCTGCACTACAATGAAGTCTCACTGCCCCCCTGTCAAAAGGGCCATCTGAAAAAAGTGTAAAATCCAGAAAGTCAGGACAGGCCATGGAGAACTGGGAGCCTTGTTATGCTGATGGGCGGGATGTAAATTGCCAACAGCCACTCTGGAGAAGTGTATGGTGTTTCCTGAAACATCTAAAAAACAAAGCAACAGAGCCTAGGGCACTTCCACTTATGGTCCTATAGCTTAGGGAAATTAAAATCAAAAAGACACAGCCACCCCAAAGTTTGGGCAGGCTCTGTTTACAAGAACCTCGTTTACGGTACAAGTTCAATATCACAGAAAGCGAAAAATGGATAAAGAAGTTGTGGTACTTACGTACAATGAAATATCACTCAGCAATGAAATCTATGTCATCAGGCCCATAGCAACATAATGAGTGGATTCAGGTACGATGATTCTAAGTGAAATAAATCACAGAGAATAAGAAACATCACAAGACATCACTACTACACGGAATGTAAACTTGGCTACACAGGAACTGAATTACAAAACAGAACAGGGTCTCAAATGTAGAAAACCAACTTATGCTTGCTTAAGGGGAAAGGTGAGTTGGAGTGCTGCATAAAACCAGAGATTGAAATTAGCACACATACTGTTCCATAAGCCAAATATATAATGGACAAGAACTACTCCTTTCTCAACGAAGTGGACTCTACAACACATATTAAACGCCTAAGAATATACCTGACTAGTAAGAATCTTAAAACCTATGGATTTATATGTCTCCGAAAGAGAACCAAGCATGTGTACAGCAGCATAAACGAAACAGTGATAGGATTGGTGAGGTTCGGTGAGCAAATGCTGACCCTTTGAAGTCATATTGCATGGTACCCATTCCATGGGTCTCAACTCTCCAGCTTTAAGGGATTCTTCCTTCAGCTAAAACATGCATGTGGAACAAAGAGTACGATCCACCGTGTGATCGGGAAATGTGTTCAAATGTGTCTCAGTTTTCGTCCCCTGGTACTCGGGTGCAACATTCCAGACGCTTTACTAACACTCTCCCCACTTGGAGAGTCAGTGCCTTTAACGTCCTGTTTGGCCCAGTTTGCAATTTCTGCGTAAGATGAACAGGAATAGGGAGAAACAATGAGAGACTAGTGGAGGTGTCTGGACGGGCAAATTTAACTCTCATTTCCCACCAGGAAGAGGAATTAACCAAAGGCTCAGCGTGCCATGCCGGAACCACACTAGGGCCTGAAGCAATCCTGCGGTGTTGTGGCCAGCTCACAAGAAAGCGAGTTGAAGAAAGGAGCTCAGGGGCACTGTCATTCACAAACCTGCAGAGTTATAAATGACAGCTATCGTCCAAAAATATATTGAAGTAAGGCTGCGAAGAGGACTTGAAAGCGGGGCAGAATTGCAGGAAACCGATTTCAGGAGGTAGACTGGAATTGCATGTAAAGCATAGGAAAAGAGGCAGAACGTCCACAATGATGCACTTGGCCAAAAAGGGCGTATGCGTTTTTTCCTGAATATATTCAGCAAAACATGCATACGCCCTTTTTGGCCAACCAAGCAAGCTTGCAAAGGAAATCTGCACTACAATGAAGTCTCACTGCCCCCCGGTCAAAAGGGCCATCTGAAGAAAGTGTAAAATCCAGAAAGTCAGGACAGGCCATGGAGAACTGGGAGCCTAGTTATGCTGATGGGCGGGCTGTAAATTGCCAACAGCCACTCTGGAGAAGTGTATGGTGTTTCCTGAAACATCTACAAAACAAAGCAACAGAGCCTAGGGCACGTCCACTTATGGTCCTATAGCTCAGGGAAATTAAAATCAAAAAGACACAGCCACCCCAAATTTTGGGATGGCTCTGTTTACAAGAACCTCGTTTACAGTACAAGTTCAATATCACAGAAAGCGAAAAATGGATAAAGAAATTTTGGTCCTTATGTACAATGCAATATCACTCAGCAATGAAATCTATGTCATCAGGCCCGTAGCAGCATAATGAGTGGATTCAGGTACGATGATTCTAAGTGAAATAAGTCACACAGAAAAAGAAACATCATAACATATCACTACTACACGGAATGTAAACTTGGCTACACAGGAACTGAATTACAAAACAGAACAGGGTCTCAAATGTAGAAAACCAACTTATGGTTGCTTAAGGGGAAAGGTGAGTTGGGTTGCTGCATAAAACCAGAGATTGAAATTAGCACAGATACCGTTCCATAAGCCAAATATGTAATAGACAAGAGCTACTCCTTGCTCAATGAAGTGGACTCAACACCCCATATTAAACACCTAAGAATATACATGACTAGTAAGAATCTTAAAACCTATGGATTTATATGTCTCCGAAAGAGAATGAAGCATGTGTACAGCGGCATAAACGCAGCAGTGATACGATTGGTGAGGTTCGGAGAGCAAATGCAGACCCTTTGAAGTCATATTGCATGGTACCCATTCCATGGGTCTCAACTCTCCAGGTTTAAGGGATTCTTCCTTCAGCTAAAACATGCATGTGGAACCCAGAGTATGATCCACCGTGTGATCGGGAAACGTGTTCAAATGTGTCTCAGTTTTCGTCCCCTGGCACTCGGGTGCAACATTCCAGACGCTTTACTAACACTCTCCCCACTTGGAGAGTCAGTGATTTTAACCTCCTGTTTGGCCCAGTTTGCAATTTCTGCGGAAAATGAACAGGAATAGGGAGAACCAATGAGAGACTAGCTGGAGGTGTCTGGACGGGCAAATTTAACTCTCATTTCCCACCAGGAAGAGGAATTAACCAAAGGCTCAGCGTGCCATCCCGGAACCACACTAGGGCCTGAAGCAATCCTTCAGTGTTGCGGCCAGCTCACAAGAAAGCGAGTTGAAGAAAGGAGCTCAGGGACACTGTAATTCACAAACCTACAGAGCTATAAATGACAGCTATCATCCAAAAATATATTGAAGTAAGGCTTCCAAGAGGACTTGAAAGCAGCGCAGAATTGCAGGAATCCAATTTCAGGAGGTAGACTGGAATTGCATGTAAAGCATAGGAAAAGAGGCAGAACGTCCACAATGATGCACTTGGCCAAAAAGGGCGTATGCATTTTTTTCTGAATATATTCAGGAAAAAACAAATATGCACTTTTTGGCCAACCAAGCAAGCTTGCAAAGGAAATCTGCACTACAATGAAGTCTCACTGCCCCCCGGTCAAAAGGGCCATCTGAAAAAAGTGTAAAATCCAGAAAGTCAGGACATTCCATGGAGAACTGGGAGCCTTGTTATGCTGATGGGCCGGATGTAAATGGCCAACAGCCACTCTGGAGAAGTGTATGTTGTTTCCTGAAACATCTAAAAAACAAAGCAACAGAGCCTAGGGCACTTCCACTTATGGTCCTATAGCTTAGGCAAATTAAAATCAGAAAGACACAGCCACCCCAAAGTTTGGGACGGCTCTGTTGACAAGAACCTCGTTTACGGTACAAGTTCAATATCACAGAAAGCGAAAAATGGATAAAGAAGTTGTGATACTTACGTCCAATGCAATATCACTCAGCAATGAAATCTATGTCATCAGGCCCGTAACAGCATAATGAGTGGATTCAGGTACAATGATTCTAAGTGAAATAAGTCACAGAGAAAAAGAAACATCATAAGATATCACTACTACATGGAATGTAAACTTGGCTACACAGGAACTGAATTACAAAACAGAACAGGGTCTCAAATGTAGAAAACCAACTTATGCTTGCTTAACGGGAAAGGTGAGTTGGGGTGCTGCATAAAACCAGAGATTGAAATTAGCACAGATACCGTTCCATAAGCCAAATATGTAATAGACAAGAGCTACTGCTTGCTCAACGAAGTGGACCCAAGACGCCATATTAAACGCCTAAGAATATACCTGACTAGTAAGAACCTTAAAACCTATGGATTTATATGTCTCCGAAAGAGAATCAAGCGTGTGTACAGTGGTATAAATGCAGCAGTGATAGGATTGGTGAGGTTCGGTGAGCAAATGCAGACCCTTTGAAGTCATATTGCATGGTACCCATTCCATGGGTCTCAACTCTCCAGCTTTAAGGGATTCTTCCTTCAGCTAAAACATGCATGTGGAACCCACAGTACGATCCACCGTGTGATCGGGAAATGTGTTCAAATGTGTCTCAGTTTTCGTCCCCTGGCACTCGGGTGCAACATTCCAGACGCTTTACTAACACTCTCCCCACTTGGAGAGTCAGTGCCTTTAACCTCCTGTTTGGCCCAGTTTGCAATTTCTGTGGAAAATGAACAGGAATAGGGAGAACCAATGAGAGACTAGCTGGAGGTGTCTGGACGGGCAAATTTAACTCTCATTTCCCACCAGGAAGAGGAATTAACCAAAGGCTCAGCGTGCCATGCCGGAACCACACTAGGGCCTGAAGCAATCTTGCGGTGTTGCGGCCAGCTCACAAGAAAGCGAGTTGAAGAAAGGAGCTCAGGGGCACTGACATACACAAACCTGCAGAGTTATAAATGACAGCTATCGTCCAAAAATATATTGAAGTAAGGCTTCCAAGAGGACTTGAAAGCGGGGCAGAATTGCAGGAAACTGATTTCAGGAGGTAGACTGGAATTGCATGTAAAGCATAGGTAAAGAGGCAGAACGTCCACAATGATGCACTTGGCCAAAAAGGGCGTATGCGTTTTTTCCTGAATATATTCAGGAAAAAACGCATACGCCCTTTTTGGCCAACCAAGCAAGCTTGCAAATGAAATCTGCACTACAATGAAGTGTCACTGCCCCCCTGTCAAAAGGGTCATCTGAAAAAAGTGTAAAATCCAGAAAGGCAGGACAGGCCATGGAGAACTGGGAGCCTTGTTATGCTGATGGGCGGGATGTAAATTGCCAACAGCCACTCTGGAGAAGTGTATGGTGTGTCCTGAAACATCTAAGAAACAAAGCAACAGAGCCTAGGGCACTTCCACTTATGGTCCTATAGCTTAGGGAAATTAAAATCAAAAAGACACAGCGACCCCAAAGTTTGGGACGGCTGTGTTTACAAGAACCTCGTTTACGGTACAAGTTCAATATCGCAGAAAGCGAAAAATGGATAAAGAAGTTGTGGTACTTACGTACAATGCAATATCACTCAGCAATGAAATCTATGTCATCAGGCCCGTAGCAGCATAATGAGTGGATTCAAGTACGATGATTCTAAGTGAAATAAGTCACAGAGAAAAAGGAACATCATAAAATATGACTAATACACCGAATGTAAACTTGGCTACACAGGAACTGAATTACAAAACAGAACAGGGTCTCAAATGTAGAAAACCAACTTATGCTAGCTTAAGGGGAAAGGTGAGTTGGGGTGCTGCATAAAACCAGAGATTGAAATTAGCACAGATACCGTTCCATAAGCCAAATATGTAATAGACAAGAGGTACTCCTCGCTCAACGAAGTGGACTCAACACGCAATATTAAACGCCTAAGAATATACCTGACTAGTAAGAATCTTAAAACCTTTGGATTGATATGTCTCCAAAAGAGAATCAAGAGTGTGTACAGCGGCATAAACGCAGCAGTGATAGGATTGGTGAGGTTCGGTGAGCAAATGCAGACCCTTTGAAGTCATATTGCATGGTACCCATTCCATGGGTCTCAACTCTCCAGGTTGAAGGGATTCTTCCTTCAGCTAAAACATGCATGTGGAACCCAGAGTATGATCAACCGTGTGATCGGGAAACGTGCTCAAATGTGTCTCAGTTTTCGTCCCCTGGTACTCAGGTGCAACTTTCCAGATGCTTTTCTAACACTCTCCCCACTTGGAGAGTCAGTGCCTTTAACCTCCTGTTTGGCCCAGTTTGCAATTTCTGCGGAAGAAGAACAGTAATAGGGAGAACCAATGAGAGACTAGCTGGAGTTGTCCGGACGGGCAAATTTAACTCTCATTTCCCACCAGGAAGAGGAATTAACCAAAGGCTCAGCGTGCCATGCCGGAACCACACTAGGGCCTGAAGCAATCCTGCGGTGTTGCAGCCAGCTCACATTAAAGCGGGTTGAAGAAAGGAGCTCAGGGGCACTGTCATTCACAAACCTGCAGAGTTATAAATGACAGCTATCGTCCAAAAATATATTGAAGTAAGGCTGCCAGGAGGACTTAAAAACGGGGCAGAATTGCAGGAAACCGATTTCAGGAGGTAGACTGGAATTGCATGTAAAGCATAGGAAAAGAGGCAGAATGTCCACAATGATGCACTTAGCCAAAAAGGGTGTATGTGTTTTTTCCTGAATATATTCAGTAAAAAACGCATACGCCCTTTTTGGCCAACCAAGCAAGCTTGCAAAGGAAATCTGCACTACAATGAAGTCTCACTGCCCCCCGGTCAAAAGGGCTATCTGAAAAAAGTGTAAAATCCAGAAAGGCAGGACAGGCCATGGAGAACTGGGAGCCTTGTTATGTTGATGGGCGGGATGTAAATTGCCAACAGCCACTCTGGAGAAGTGTATGGTGTTTCCTGAAACATCTAAAAAACAAAGCAACAGAGCCTAGGGCACTTCCACTTATGGTCCTATAGTTTAGGGAAATTAAACTCAAAAAGACACAGCCACCCCAAAGTTTGGGACGGCTCTGTTTACAAGAACCTCGTTTACGGTACAAGTTCAATATCACAGAAAGCGAAAAATGGATAAAGAAGTTGTGGTACTTACGTACAATGCAATATCACTCAGCAATGAAATCTATGTCATCAGGCCCGTAGCAGCATAATGAGTGGATTCAGGTACGATGATTCTAAGTGAAATAACTCACAGAGAAAAAGAAACATCATAAGATATCACTACTACACGGAATGTAAACTTGGCTACACAGGAACTGAATTACAAAACAGAACAGGGTCTCAAATGTAGAAAACCAACTTATGCTTGCTTAAGGGGAAAGGTGAGTTGGGGTGCTGCATAAAACCAGAGATTGAAATTAGCACAGATACCATTCCATAAGCCAAATATGTAATAGACAAGAGCTACTCCTTGCTCAACGAGGTGGACTCAACACCCCATATTAAACACCTAAGAATATACCTGACTAGTAAGAATCTTAAAACCTATGGATTTATATGTCTCTGAAAGAGAATCAAGCGTGTGTACAGCGTCATAAACGCAGCAGTGATAGGATTGGTGAGGTTCGGTGAGCAAATGCAGACCCTTTGAAGTCATATTGCATGGTACCCATTCCATGGGTCTCCACTCTCCAGGTTTAAGGGATTCTTCCTTCAGCTAAAACATGCATGTGGAACCCAGAGTATGATCCACCGTGTGATCGGGAAACGTGTTCAAATGTGTCTCAGTTTTCGTCCGCTGGTACACGGGCGCAACATTCCAGACGCTTTAATAACACTCTCCCCACTTGGAGAGTCAGTGCCTTTAACCTCCTGTTTGGCCCAGTTTGCAAATTCTGCGGAAAATGAACAGGAATAGTGAGAACCAATGAGAGACTAGCTGGAGGTGTATGGACGGGCAAATTTAACTCTCATTTCCCACCAGGAAGAGGAATTAACCAAAGGCTGATCGTGCCATGCCGGAACCGCACTAGGGCCTGAAGCAATCCTGCAGTGTTGCGGCCAGCTCACAAGATAGCGAGTTGAAGAAAGGAGCTCAGGGGCACTGTAATTCACAAACCTGCAGAGTTATAAATGACAGCTATCGTCTAAAAATATATTGAAGTAAGGCTGCCAAGAGGACTTGAAAGCGGGGCAGAATTGCAGGAAACCGATTTCAGGAGGTACACTGGAATTGCATGTAAAGCATAGGAAAATAGGCAGGACGTCCACAATGATGCACTTGGCCAAAAAGGGCGTATGCGTTTTTTCCTGAATATATTCAGGAAAAAACGTATATGCACTTTTTGGCCAACCAAGCAAGCTTGCAAAGGAAATCTGCACTACAATGAAGTCTCACTGCCCCCCGGTCAAAAGGGCCATCTGAAATAAGTTTAAAATCCAGAAAGGCAGGACAGGCCATGGAGAACTGGGAGCCTTGTTATGCTGATGGGTGGGATGTAAATTGCCAACAGCCACTCTGGAGAAGTGTATGGTGTTTCCTGAAACATCCAAAAAACAAAGCAACAGAGCCTACGGCACTTCCACTTATGGTCCTATAGCTTAGGGAAATTAAAGTCAAAAAGACACAGCCACCTCAAAGTTTGGGACAGCTCTGTTTACAAGAACCTCATTTACGGTACAGGTTCAATATCGCAGAAAGCGAAAAATGGATAACGAAGTTGTGGTATTTATGTACAATCCAATATCACTCAGCAATGAAATCTATGTCATCAGGCCCGTAGCAGCATAATGAGTGGATTCAGGTACGATGATTCTAAGTGAAATAAGTCACACAGAAAAAGAAACATCCTAAGATATCACTACTACACGGAATGTAAACTTGGCTACACAGGAACTGAATTACAAAACAGAACAGGGTCTCAAATGTAGAAAACCATCTTATGCTTGCTTAAGGGGAAAGGTGAGTTGGGGTGTTGCATAAAACCAGAGATTGAAATTAGCACAGATACCATTCCATAAGCCAAATATATAATAGACAAGAGCTATTCCTTGCTCAACGAAGTGGACGCAACACCCCATATTAAATGCCTAAGAATATATCTGACTAGTAAGAATCTTAAAACCTATGGATTTATATGTCTCCGATAGAGAAACAAGCGTGTGTACAGCGGCATAAACGCAGCAGTGATAGGATTGGTGAGGTTTGGTTAGCAAATGCAGACCCTTTGAAGTCATATTGCATGGTACCCATTCCATGGGTCTCAACTCTCCAGGTTTAAGGGATTCTTCCTTCAGCTAAAACATGCATGTGGAACCCAGAGTATGATCCACCGTGTGATCGGGAAACGTGTTCAAATGTGTCTCAGTTTTCGTCCCCTGGTACTCGGGTGCAACATTCCAGACGCTTTACTAACACTCTCCCCACTTGGAGAGTCAGTGCCTTTAACCTCCTGTTTGGCCTAGTTTGCAATTTCTGCGGAAAATGAACAGGAATAGGGAGAACCAATGAGAGACTAGCTGGAGGTGTCTGGACGGGCAAATTTAACTCTCATTTCCCACCAGGAAGAGGAATTAACCAAAGGCTCAGCGTGTCATGCGGGAAACACACTAGGGCCTGAAGCAATCCTGCGGTGTTGCGGCCAGCTCACAAGAAAGCGAGTTGAAGAAAGGAGCTGAGGGGCACTGTAATTCACAAACCTGCGGAGTTATAAATGACAGCTATCATCCAAAATTATACTGAAGTTAGGCTGCGAAGAGGACTTGAATGCGGGGCAGAATTGCTGGAAAACGATTTCAGAAGGTACACGGGAGTCGCTCTTAAAGCATAAGAAAAGAGACAGAACTTGGAAAATAATGCACTTGGCAAAAAAGGGCATATGTGTTTTATCCAGAGCTCTCATAACTGAGGGGAGGAGATTCCCAGCCGGCTCCAACTGCCACCTGAGGGCTCACATTGCCAAGGCAACGTGAGCAAGCCAGGCAGGAGTTACGTCACAGAAGAGGTCCCACCTCACAGAAAGGTGAGAAACCCAGCCAACATCAGACTCTCACCAGAGGCCCCACATCACCAAGGGGATGGGAACCAGGCAGGAGTGTCTTCACACCAGTGGGGCCACATCATCGAAAGGTGAGGTACTCAGCACATGTGTCCTCAAACCACAGGACCCACATCACCAAGGGCCTCGGAGTGAGGCAGGTAGGAGTAGCCTCACAACACTGGGCCCATAGAATAAAAAAGTGAGGAATCCAGCAGTTGGAACCTCCCAGCAGGCGGCCCAGAGCACCGAGGCTATGGGATCCAGGCCACAGTGAACTCACAGAAGAGGGCCCATGTCATGAAACTGAGCAACCCAGCCATTGGGACCTCAGAGCAGGAGGCCCCCATCCCCATGGGGATGGAAATCTGGTAGGAGTGTCCTCGCACCACTGAGAACGTATCAGAAAATTTTGGGCGACCAGCAGTTAGGGCCTGACGCCAGAGGACCCTCATCACCAAGGGAAGGAGGCTCCCAGCAGGCTCCAACTGCCACCAGAGGGCTGACGTCGCCAAGGCGATGTGTGCCAACCAGGCACGAATGACCTCACAGCAGAGGGCCCACCTCAGAGAAGTGTGACGAACCCAGTCAGGATCAGACTCGCACCAGAGGGCCCACATCACCAAATGGATTGGAACCAGGCAGGAGTGTCCTCACATGAGTAGGGCCACAACATCTAAATGTGAGGAACCCAGAACATGTGGCTTCAAACCATAGGACACCCCTCACCAAGGGGCTGGGAGTGAGGCAGGCAGGAGGAGCCTCATAACAGAGGGCCCAAAAATAAAAAAGGTGAGGAATCCAGCAGCTGGAACCTCCCAGCAGGCGGCCCAGAGCACAGAGGCTAGGGGATGCAGGCCAGAGTGAACTAACACCAGACAGCCCACATCATGAAACTGTGAGCAACCCAGGGGTTGGGACCTCAGAACAGAAGGCCCACATCCCCATGGTGATGGGAACACGACAGGAGTGTCCTGGCATCACTGGGCTCACATCAGAAAACGTGGGGTGCTCAGAAGTTAGGGCCTGACGCTAGAGGGCACTCATCACCAAGAGGAGGAGGCTCCCAGCAGTCTCTAGCTGCCACCAGAGGGCCAACGTCGCCAAGGCGATGTGTGCCAGCCCGGCAGGAGTGACCTCACAGCAGAGGGCCCACCTCACAGAAGGGTGAGGAACACAGCCAGGATCAGACTCTCACCAGAGGGCCCACATCACCAACGGGATGGGAACCAGGCATGAGTGTCCCCACATCAGTGGGACAACATCATCGAAAGGTGAGGATCCCAGCACATGTGTCCTCAAACCACAGGAACCACATCACCAAGGGGTTCGGAATGAGGCTGGCAGGACTGGCCTCACAACACAGGGTCCATAGAATATAAAAGTTGAGGAATCCAGCAGTTGGAACCTCCCAGCAAGTGGCCCAGAGCAGCGAGGCTATGGGATCCAGGCCACAGTGAACTCACAGCAGAGGGCCCACATCATGAACCTGTGAGCAGCCCAGCCGTTGGGACCTCAGAACAGAAGGCCCACATCCCCATTGGGATGGGAACCTGGCAGGAGTGGCCTCGCACCACTTAGCACATATCAGAAAATGTTAGGAGCCCAGCAGTTAGGGCCTGAAGCCAGGGGGCCCTCATAACTGAGGGGAGGAGACTCCCAGGAGGTTCCAACTGCCAACAGAGGGCCCACGTCTACAAGGTGGCATGTGCCAGCCAGGCAGTAGTGACCTCACAGCAGAGGGCCTATCTCACAGAAGGGTGAGGAACCGAGGCAGGATGAGACTCTCGCCAGAGGGCTCCCAACACCAAGGGGATGGGAACCAGTCAGGACTGTCCTCCCACCAGTGGCGCCACTCATAAAAAGGTGAGGAACCCAGCACATGCAGCCTCATATCAGAGGACATACATCACAAAGGGGATGGGAGTGAGGCAGGTAGGAGTAGCCTAAAAACAGAGGGCCCAAAGAATAAAAAAGATGAGGAATCCAGCATTTGGAACCTCCCAACAGGCGGCCGAGAGCACAGAAGCTATGGGATGCAGGCAGGAGTGAACTAACACCAGAGAGCCCACATCATGAAACTGTGAGCAACCCAGGCATTGGGACCTCAGAGCAGAAAGCCCACATCCCCATGGGGATGGGAACCTGACAGGAGTGTCCTGGCATCACTGGGCTCACATCAGAAAACGTGGGGAGCCCAGCAGTTAGGGCCTGATGCTAGGGGGCCGTCATCACCGAGGGCAGGAGGCTCCCAGCAGGTTCCATGTGCCAACAGAGGGCCCACGTCGCCAAGGTGATGTGTGCAAGTCAGGCAGGATTGACCTCACAGCAGAGGGCCTACCTCACAGAAGAGTGAGGAACCCAGCCAGGATCAGACTGTCACCAGAAGGCCCACATCACCAAGGGGATGGGAACCAGACAGGAGTGTCCTCACACCAGTGGGGCCACATCATTGAAAGTTGCGGAACCCAGCACATGTGGCATCAAACCAGAGGACCCACATCACGAAGGGGTTGCGAGTGAGGCAGGCAGGAGGAGCACCGCAACACAGGACCCATAGAATACAAAAGTTGAGGAATCGAGCAGTTGGAACCTCCGAGCAGGCGGCCCAGAACACAGAGGCTATGGCATCCAGGCCAGAGTGAACTAACAGCAGAGAGCCCACATCATGAAACTGTGAACAACCCAGCCGTTGGGACCACAGAGCAGAAGGATCACATCCCAATGGGGTGTGAACCTGGCTGGAGTGTCCTCGAACCACTGGGCACACATCACAAAATGTGGGGAGCCCAGCAGTTAGGGCCTGACGCCAGAGGGCCCTCATCACTGAGGGGAAGAGGCTCCCAGCAGGCTCCAAGTGCCACCAGAGGGCTCATGTCCACAAGGCGAGGTGAGCAAGCCAGGCAGGAGTGACCTCACAGCAGTCGGCCCACCTCACAGAAGGGTGAGGAACCCAGCCAGGATCAGACTCTCAACAGAGGGCCCACATCACCAAGGGGATGTGAACCAGGCAGGAGTCTCCTAAGACCATTGGTCCCACATCATCCAAAGGTGAGGAACCCAGCACATGTGGCCTCAAACCAGAGGACACACATCACGAAGGGGCTGGGAGTTAGGCAGGCAGGAGGATCCTCACAACAGAGGGCCTAAAAAATTAAAAAAGTGAGGAATCCAGCAGTTGGAACCTCCCAACTGGCGGCCAAGAGCACAGAGGCTATGGGATCCAGGCCACAGTGAACTAACACCAGAGAGCCCACATCATGAAATTGTGATCAACCCAGCCGTTGGAACCTCAGAGCAGAAGGCCCACATCCCCATGGAGATGGGAACCTAAGAGGAGTGCCCGAGCATCACTGGGCTCACTAAGAAAATTTGGGGAGCCCAGCAGTTAGGGCCTGATGTCAGAGGGCCCTCATCACAGAGGTGAGGAGGCTCCCAGCAGGGTCCAAGTGCCACCAGAGGGCTCATGTCAACAAGGCGAGGTGAGCAAGCCAGGCAAGAGTTACCTGATAGTACAGGGCCCACCTCACAGATGGGTGAGGAACCCAGCCAGGATCAGACTCTCACCAGAGGACCCACATAACAAAGGGGATGGGAACCAGTCAGGTTTATCCTCACACCAGTGGGGCCTCATCATCTTAAGGTGAGGAACCCAGCACATGTGTCCTCAAACCAGAGGACCCACATCACCAAGGGCCTTGGAGTGAGGCAGGCAGGAGTAGCCTCACAACACAGGGCACATAATATAAAAAACATGAGGATTCCAGCATTTAGACCTTCCAGCAGGTGGCTCAGAACACCGAGGTTATGGAATCCAGGCCGCAGTGAACTCACAGCAGAGGGCCCACATCATAAAACTGTGAGCAACCCAGGCGTTGGGACCTCAGCGCAGAAGGCCCACATCCCCATGGGAATGGGAACCTGGCTGGAGTGTCCTCACACCACTGGGTGCACATCAGAAAATGTGGGGTGCCCACCATTTAGGGCCTGACGCCAGAGGGCCGTCATCACCGAGAGGAGGAGCCACCCTGCATGCTCCAACTGCCACCAGAGGGCTCACGTCTCCAAGGTGACATGTGCCAGCCAGGCAGAAGTGACCTCACAGCAGAGGGCCTACCTCACAGAACGTTGAGGAACCCAGACAGGATTAGACTCTCGCCAGAGGGCCCACCTCAGCAAGGGGATGGGAACCAGGCAGGAGTGTCCTCACACGAGTGGGACCACATCATCGAAAGGTGAGGAATGCAGCACATGTGGCCTCAAGCAATAGGACAGTCATCACCAAGGGGCTGGCAGTGAGGCAGGCAGGAGGAGCTTCAAAACAGAGGGCACATAGAATAAAAAAGTTGAGGAATCCAGCAGTTGGAACCTCCCAGCAGGCGGCTCAGAGCACCGATGATAAGGGATCCTTGCCGGAGTGAACTCACAGCAGAGGGCCCACATCATGGTACTGTGAGCAAGCCAGGCGTTTTGACCTCAGAGCAGAAGGCCCATATCCCCATGGGGATGGGAACCTGGCAAGAGTGTCCTCATTCACTTGGCGCACATCAGAAAATGTGGGGAGCCCAGCAGTTATGGCCTAAGGCAAGAGGGCCCTCATCACCGAGGGGAGGAGGATCCCAGCACACTCCAACTGCCACCAGAGGGCCCACGTCGCCAAGGTGACGTGTGCCAGACAGGCATGATTGACCTCACAGCAGAGGGCCCACCTCACAGAAGGGTGAGGAACCCAGCCAGGATCAGACTCTCACCTGAGGGCCCACATCAGCAAGGGGATGGGAACCAGTCAGGACTGTCCTCCCTCCAGTGGGGCCACATCATCGAAAGGTGCGGAACCCAGCACATGTGGCCTCAAATCAGAGGACACATATCACAAAGGGAATGGGAGTGAGGCAGGCAGGAGTAGCCTAAAAACAGAGGGCCCAAAGAATAAGAAAGGTGAGGAATCCAGCAGTTGGAACCTCCCAGCAGGCGACTGAGTGCACAGAAGTTATGGGATGCAGGCAGGAGTGAACTAACAGCAGAGAGCCCACATCATGAAACTGTGAGCAACCCAGGGGTTGGGACCTCAGAGCAGAAGGCCCACATCCCCATGGGACTGGGAACCTGGCTGGAGTGTCCTCGCACCACTGGGCACACATCACAAAATGTGGGGAGCCCAGCAGTTAGGGCCTGACGCCAGAGGGCCCTCATCACTGAGGGGAGGAGGCTCCCAGCAGGCTCTAAGTGCCACCAGAGGGCTCATGTCCACAAGGCGAGGTGAGCAAGCCAGGCAGGAGTGACCTCACAGCAGACGACCCACCTCACAGATGGGTGAGGAACCCAGCCAGGATCAGACTCTCAACAGAGGGTCCACATCACCAAAGGGATGTGAACCAGGCAGGAGTCTCCTAAGACCATTGGTCCCACATCATCGAAAGGTGAGGAACCCAGCACATGTGGCCTCGAACCAGAGGACACACATCACGAAGGGGCTGGGAGTGAGGCAGGCAGGAGGATCCTCACAACAGAGGGCCCAAAAAATTAAAAAAGTGAGGAATCCAGCAGTTGGAACCTCCCAGCAGGCGGCCAAGAGCACAGAGGCTATGGGATGCAGGCCTCTGTGAACTAACACCAGAGAGCCCACATCATGAAAATGTGAATAACCATGCCGTTGGAACCTCAGAGCAGAAGGCCCACATCCCCATGGAGATGGGATCCTAAGAGGAGTGTCCAAGCAACATTGGGCTCACTAAGAAAAGTTGGTGAGCCCAGCAGTTAGGGCCTGACGCAAGAGGGCCCTCATCACCGGTGGGAGGAGATTCCCAGCACGTTCCAACTGCCACCACACAGCTGACTTCACCAAGGCAATGTGTGCCAGCCATGCATGAGTGACCTATCAGCAGAGGGTCTCCCTCACAGAAGGGTGAGGAACACAGCCAGGAACAGACTCTCACCAGGGGGTCCACATAACCACGTGGATGAGAACCAGGCAGGAGTGTCCTCACACTAGTGGGGCCACATCATCGAAAGGTGAGGAACCCAGCAAAGGTGGCCACAAACCAGAGGACCCACATCACCAAGGGGTTGAGAGTGAGGTAGGTGTCTGGACGGGCATATTTAACACTCATTTCCCACCAGGAAGAGGAATTAACCAAAGGCTCAGCGTGCCCTGCCAGAAGCAGATTAGGGCCTGAAGCAGTCTTGCGGGTTTGCGGCCAGCTCACAAGAAAGCGAGTTGAAGAAAGGAGCTCAGGGGCCCTGTAATTCACAAACCTGCAGAGTTATAAATGACAGATAACGTCCAAAAATATATTGAAGTAAGGCTGCGAAGAGGACTTGAAAGCGGGGCAGAATTGCAGGAAACCGATTTCAGGAGGTAGACTGGATTTGCATTTAAAGCATAGGAAAAGAGGCAGAACATCGACAATGATGCACTTGGCAAAAAAGGGCGTATGAGTTTGTTCCTGAATATATTCAGGAAAAAACACATACGCCCTTTTTGGCAAACCAAGCAAGCTTGCAATGGAAATCCGAACTACTAAGAAGTGTCACTTCCCCCCGGTCTAAAGGGCCATCTGAAAAAAGTGTAAAATCCAGAAAGGCAAGATAGGCCATGGGGAAATAGGAGCCTTGTTATGCTGATGGGCGGGATGTAAATTGCCAACAGCCACTCTGGAGAAGTGTATGGTGTTTCCTGATACATCTGAAAAACAAAACAACAGAGTCTAGGGCATTTCCACTTATGGTCCTATAGCTTAGGGAAATTAAAATCAAAAAGACACAGCCGCCCCAAAATTTGGGACAGCTCTGTTTACAGGAACCTCTTCTACAGTACAAGTTAAATATCCCAGAGAACAAATAATTGATAAAGAAGTTGCAGTACTTATGTACAACAGAATACCACTCAGCAATGAAATCTGTGTCACCAGGCCTGTACCAGCATAATGAGTGGATTGAGGCACGATGATTCTAAGTGAAATAAGTCACACAGAAAAAGAAACATCATAAGGTATCACTAATACACGGAATGTAAACTTGGCTACATATGAACTGAATTACAAAACAGAACAGGGTCTCAAGTTTAGAAAACCAACTTATGCTTGCTTAAGGGGAAAGGTGAGTTGGGGTGCTGCATAAAACCAGAGTTTGAAATTAGCACAGATACCGTTCCATAAGGCAAATATGTAATAGACAAGACCTACCCCTTGCTCAACGAAATGGACTCAACAATGAGGTATCACCTCACACCTGTTAGAATGGGCATCATCTGAAAATCTACAAACAACAAATGCTGGAAAGGGTGTGGAAAAAAGGAAGCCTCTTCAACTATTGTTGGGAATATAAATTGATATAGTCACTATGGAGAACAATATGGAGTTTCTTAAGAAACTAATAATAGAATTACCATATGATACAGCAATCCCAGTACTGGACATATACCCAGACAAAACCATAAATCAAAAAGAGACATTCAACGCAATGTTCATTGCATCACTATTTACAATATCGAGGTAATGGAAGCAACCTAAATGCCCACAGACAGACGAATGCATAAAGATGTGGTACATATATAAAATGGAATATTACTAAGCCATGAAAGGAATGAAATTGGGTCATTTGTATAGATGTCGATGGATCTAGAGACTGTCATACAGAGTGAAGTAAGTCAGAAAGAGAAAAACAAATCTTGTATATTCATGCATATATGTGGAACCTAGAAAAACTGTGCAGATTAACCATTTTGCAAGGCATAAATAGAGCAACAGATGTAGACAACAATCGTATGGACAACAAGGGGGGAAAGCTCTTGGGGGGGTGGTGGTGGGAGGAGTTGAGAGATTGGGATTGGCATGTAAACATTTATATGTATAAAATAGATAACCAATAAGAAACTGCTGTATAAAAATAAAAAATAAAATTCAAAATTAAAAAGAAATAAAATTTAAAAAATAAAACAGAAAAAGCAATTATTCCCTTCACATACATGTATTTATATGAATAAATTATTTCCATGCTTATATCTGTAAATACAAAAAAGAGGAATAAAATCTACCTTGAACCAAAAATGAAAAAGAGAAAAAAAAACAGAACCCACCAGTTACACAGAGGAAAACCGTAGCAGGGCACTTGCTCCAGTTGTAAACAATTCTGAAGTTGGTCAGTGGTGGGGAATCGTCTCCCATTCAGCCAGCAGCCCCCACACAACAAGCGTCCTCATTGCAAAGCTGGGGCACCGTGCTGAGGCATCTGTGAGTAAACGTGAGCTGAGCCCCAGGCCAGTTGCTGCTGAACTGTTCCCACCCTTCCCAGGTAAAACACCTGAATATATACAAGGACTTGAAAGCCTAGAGGAAGGGCCATGGAGCCACACGAGTGACAGCATGCCAGCTGACTTGGTGCCTGCAGGCCAGCCAGGATGGTCCTGGCCCTGGGTGCTCTTCTGGAAGATTTCCATTTCCCTGCCTGAGATACTCGTCCTGTCCCTGACCCCACTGCTTTTTTCCTTCCTCACCTCTGCCCAGGGAGAAATTCCAGCAGCAGGTATGGGTGACACATCCTCTTCTTTAGCAGGTGGCAGCCTGGCAACTGCTGCAGAAAGTCCAGCAGAGCCCCACTCACACTGGGCCACCCACAAAGCCGTGGCCTCTCACTCCCTCCCACCAGCCCAGCCCCGAGACTGCTGACAGGGCAGAGAAAATGGCGTCAGGCACAGCTGCAGGGGCTCTTGCTGCCTGGAGTGGTATTTATATTGATCTCAACGCAGGCACACCTGGGGAGGGCTGGCCGGCAAGGTAAGGCTGCCCAGGTCAGCCAATCATCACCCCTCAGGGTTTACACAATTGCAGAAAATGGAACTTGCTGAACCGGCCAGGTCCAAGGAACAGGTGTGGGCTCTTGAGAGTCAGTATAGACAAGGGGATGCAGCTTTGGCTTGTTTTCTGATCATTTTATCTGGCCCATGAGTGGGAGACAACTTCAAGAAAACCCTCTCCTAATGAGAGGAACCCAGGAGTCAGGGAGAGGAGGGGTGGGTGGTGGTTGGAGACAGAGGCCTGGTGCCCTGGGTGCAGTGGAAGTCTCTGGAAGACCAGGTGGAGGGAGGCCACACAGAGTGATGCCCAGGGTCACAGACCTGTCGCAGCTGCTGTTTGTTAGTTCAAGTCCTGCTCTGAGGTGCTCTGTGTCAGCTCTGAGCGACAGGTGAGCTGGGGGTGCTCTTCAATGAGGGCTATGTGCACGGTTCCTGTGTGCCCAGCCCTGCCACGGTACCTGCAAGGGTAGCTCTGTATCCTGGGAGAGGCCTGACCATGAGAGCCCCGTGGGCTGGGTTGGGGGTGGGGTACCTGCCCAGGAGAGCTCCATATCCTGGGATTGGCCTGACCACGAGAGCCCCATGGGCTGCTGGGGACCTGGTAAAGGATGTCAGGACAGTCAGTGAAGCCACCGAGGATATACCTCCAGTTGCTCCTGATTCCTACACCCTGCTGGTCATTCTACCAACCACCAGGACATGGTATTCTGTATTAGTCTTCAATGATGCCTTCTTTTGTATTCCATTAGTCCCAGAGTCACAAGAAATTTTGGCTTGTGAGTGGCAAGACTCAACATACAACTAAAACAATATTTCCGGGCCGTCTTGCCCCAAGGGTTCAAAAATTCCCACACCATCTTTGGGGAAAGCTTAGCTAAAGACCGAAAAGTTCTACCTCTGGAAAAGGAAACCCTCCTTCAATATGCAGACGACATTCTGATCGCCAGCCCTACTAAGGAGGCCTCTGAACTACCAAGCCAATAAAGGATAGAAGTTGTCCAAGAAAAAGCTCAAATATCACAGACTGCGGTGACCTGCCTGGGCTTCATTCTCACACAAGGTCAGAGAAGCCCATCCCAGGAAAGGGAAGAAACCATTTGCAGCCTTACCCCTTTCTAAAACTAGAAGACAGCTTAGGGGTTCCTGGGGAGGCCAGGGTTTGCTGCTTCTGGATCCCTAACTACAGTCTACTAGCTGGGCCTCTATATGAAACACTGAAAGGAAAAGATGATGATCCTTTTGAACAGAATCCAGAAGTGGCCTTTCAAGAATGGAAAGAGCAGTCAATTCAGACCCTTGCCCTGGAACTCCCTAATTGAGCTAAACCCTTTGACCTTTCCATTCCCGGTGAAAGGTGAATCGCCATTGGAGAATTAGTGCAAAAACTGGGACCACTTGAAATGGAACAACGCAAGAATGCCATCCAGGTAGCATAAACTACAGTCACCAAGGGGCTTGGCCCACTGCCACATCTGGCCAAGATACTGGCAGTATCTAAAAACCTGGAAATCAGCAGCCCAAAAGGCCACCTCCCTCCTAAGGGAAAAGGACCCCACGTGGTGATCCTAATCACCAACCATGCCCTGAAGTTGCAGGGTTCGCTCCGTGGGCACACCGACCTCGAGTGAGGAGGCCCTCCAACTCCAACATCCAGAGAGATAACCGGGGGCAACAGGGCACCATGACGACTCGTGTGAACATCACTTGACCTGGAGTTTCTCTCATAAAACAACAATAGTGTGTCCCAAAGGAGTAGACTACTGCTTGCAGGACTTACTGCACCCGGAGGGGAGCTAATAATCTTGGCGGGGGAACCGTATATCACACTGTCACCATAGAAAAGCCTACAGACACCGTGATGATGGTGGCCAATAAGACCGGCTGGACTCCTGTTTACTTCAAAAGGCTGTTGACTCAGTGGCCATCATGGTCCTTGATCACCACTGACCCTGGACTGTCTGGGAGTTGAGCGGGCAGGGCTCTGACACCTGGTGCTGTTTTTACGTTAATTCAGGGGCCTAATTGAAGAAAGAGCAGACTACTGGTCAGAGCATCTAGGCTGGCAGAAACGGTCAGCCTAAGGTGGCCGAACAAATGTGGGGCGGGGTGAAACCGGCCCCCACAGCGTCTCTGCACATCTCTTTCCTGGACCCTTAAAGGTCATTAGAATCTATAACACTTCCAATGCTGGTGCTCAGGCGGACGAGCAGGGAGGCAGGGGTCCTGGGGCCAATCAACGTCACCTGGAGGCTGCTGGGGAGAAGTTCTGACCCTCGTCCCCTGGTATGAGGGCTCCCAACTCAGCACTCAGCAGTTACAGAAGAAGGGTCTGCACCCTCAGCACTCCAAGAATGAGGAACGGGACAAAAGGCAGAGGAGGGGTTTGTCCCCAGCAAAGCCCATTAAAAATCCCTGGGAGATAAAAATAGAATCTGGGCAATAAAGTCAAGTCTGACCTTTTTTATCCTTTGTGCTTTGTCTAATATCACGTGCTCCTAGGGTCCCGCATGCAGAGGTTCCACACCCGGCACTTCAGACCAGATTTCCTAGTGCAGAATGGCTGGGTCGACACCTCAGCTCCTGGGGCCCAGTGCAGACTCCGAGATATAGAGCCTGAGCTGCAGCCAACCCGGCCCTCCAGAGCTCCGCCCCCTCCCTCCCACTGACTCTGACAGGATCTCTACACAGCAGCCCAGCCCACAGCCCACGCGGTAGTGTATGCTCTCACCTCTCCGTTCTCTGATCAAAATATAAAGTTTCCTTTGCTTGGGAACCAAACTCAGTCTCGATCTGTTGGCCCCAATGACACTGGGCAGGGGGACACTTGTTGGGGTCCACTCTGGAGGATCAGTAACAGAAATTGAGACTATTGTAACTTCAATGAACAGATGTGTGAGCCAAACTGTAGTTAACATAGAACAGTTTATAAGGCTCGGGTAAAATAAGATGTTTCTAACACTTCCATTTGATATTTCCATCACTTTATTATAAGCAAGTTCAGTGAAAAGGTTTGTCTTATTTGTCAGGTCAATATTAGAGAAATGAAGTGATTTCTTTCCAAGGATGTACATCTAATAATCTTGGTTAAAGCTTCAATCTTGTTTTAAATGTTTTTCCATTGAAAATGATACCTCTCTTTCAGCTGCCCCATTTCTGAGAAGTATAAAATCTTATAATTTATTATTACCAAAGGGGAAAGTTGGGAGGAGGGATAAATTAACAGTTTGGAATTAACACATACACACTGCTATGTATAAAATAGATCATCAACAAGGAACTACTGGATAGCACAGGGAACTACACTCAATATTTTGCAATAACCTATAAGAGGAAATAATCGGAAAAAGAATAGATATTTTTATTGACATCATCTATCAATGACAGTTAAAGTGTAACCTAAGGGAAGCCGGTGGTGAGTGCTTCTGACCCTGAAGACTTCAATCATCTAAAGTTTGGACTCTGCCTACTTCCCAAGGCCCTTAATGAACATATGTGTAGCCGTAGCTTAAAAAACTCCCCAGTTTGGGTTTCGGGGAGACACTGATTTTGAAAAAGCCCTGGTGTTCTCCTTACATGAATGGGACTCTTCCTACTGCTAAAACATGTCTGTCACACCCAGAGGATGGTATACCGTCTGATCGGGAAGAGTTTGGAAAAGGCATCTCATCTCCTCATCTCCTGGTGCTCGGGTTCACCCCTCCAGCGTCTTTACTAACAGTCTCCCCACTTGGAGATGTCAGCACTGTCAACATCCTGTTACGTACAGTTTGGAATTTGTCCAGAGGATGAAGCGGAAGGATGAGGAACAATGAGAGACAAGTCCTAGGTGTTCAGACAGGCACATGTCACTCTAATTTCCTATCAGGAAGATGAATTGACCAAAGGCTAGGGTTGCCCATGGAAACAGTATAGGGCTTGAGGAAATCCCACTGCTTTGTGGCCAGTTCCCATAAACACAAGTTGAACAATGGAACTCAGGGGCAGTAAAATTCACGAAACTGCAGAGTTGAAAATATCTATCACTGAAAAATGTCTTGAGGAAAGTCAGAGAAAAGGATTGGTAAGCAAGGGAGAATGGCAGGAAAGGGATTTGAGGAGGTAGAAAGGACTCGCCATTAAGCACAAGAAAAGGGGCTGAACATTGCCAACATTGCAGTTGGCCAAAAAGGCTGTATGCGTTTTTTTCTGTATATATTCAAGAAAAGGGCATACACTTTTTTAGCCAACCAAACAGGTGGGCACTGGAAATCAATACTATAAAAGATATCACTTTGCATCAGTCAGAAGAGCCATCCTCATAAAGTGTAAACACCAGAAATGCAGGACAGGGCAAGGAGAAGAGGGAGCCCTGTGAGGCTTATAGTGGAAATCTATATTGCCAACGGCCATTCTGGAGAAGTATATTGTGTTTACTAAAGCATCTAAAAAATGAGCTACAGAGCATAGGGCACTTGCACTCATGGGCGTATATCTTGGGAAAAACAAAAATCGAGAGGACACAGGCACCCCAATGTTTACTGCCTCTCTGTTTAAAAGATCCTCGACTAGGATATAACTTAAATGTCTCTGGAGGGAAAAAATGGATAGAGATGTGGTACTTACGTACAATGCAATATCACTCAGCAATGAAATCTATGTCATCAGGCCCGTAGCAGCATAATGAGTGGATTCAGGTACGATGATTCTAAGTGAAATAAGTCACACAGAAAAAGAAACATCATAAGATATCACTACTACACGGAATGTAAACTTGGCTACACAGGAACTGAATTACAAAACAGAAAAGGGTCTCAAATGTAGAAAACCAACTTATGCTTGCTTAAGGGGAAAGGTGAGTTGGGGTGCTGCATAAAACCAGAGATTGAAATTAGCACTGATACCGTTCCATAAGCGAAATATGTAATAGACAAGAGCTACTCCTTGCTCAACGAAGTGGACTCAAGACGCCATATTAAACGCCTAACAATATACCTGACTAGTAATAATCTTAAAAGCTATGGATTTATATGTCTCCGAAAGAGAATCAAGCGTGTGTACAGCGGCATAAACGCAGCAGTGATAGGATTGGTGAGGATTGGTGAGCAAATGCAGACCCTTTGAAGTCATATTGCATGGTACCCATTCCATGGGTCTCAACTCTCCAGGTTTAAGGGATTTTTCCTTCAGCTAAAACATGCATGTGGAATTCAGAGTATGATCCACCGTGTGATCGGGAAACGTGTTCAAATGTGTCTCAGTTTTCGTCCCCTGGTACTCGGGTGCAACATTCCAGACGCTTTTCTAACACTCTCCCCACTTGGAGAGTCAGTTACTTTAACCTCCTGTTTGGCCCAGTTTGAAATTTCTGTGGAAAATGAACAGGAATAGGGAGAACCCATGAGAGACTAGCTGGGGGTGTCTGGACGGGCAAATTTAACTCTCATTTCCCACCAGGTAGAGGAATTAACCAAAGGCTCACCATGCCGTGCCGTAACCACACTAGGGCCTGAAGCAATCCTGCGGTGTTGCGGCCAGCTCACAAGAAAGCGAGTTGAAGAAAGGAGCTCAGGGGCACTGTCATTCACCAACCTACAGAGTTATAAATGACAGCTATCGTCCAAAAATATATTGACGTAAGGCTGCCAAGAGGACTTGAAAGCCGGGCAGAATTGCAGGAAACCGATTTCAGGAGGTAGACTGGAATTGCATGTAAAGCATAGGAAAAGAGGCAGAACGACCACAATGATGCACTTGGCCAAAAAGGGCATATGCGTTTTTTCCTGAATATATTCAGGAAAAAACGCATACACCCTTTACGGCCAACCAAGCAAGCTTGCAAAGGAAATCTACACTACAATGAAGTCTCACTGCCCCCTGGTCAAAAGGCCCATGTGAGAAAAGTGTAAAATCCAGAAAGGCAGGACAGGCCATGGAGAACTGGGAGCCTTGTTATGCTGATGGGCGGGATGTAAATTGCCAACAGCCACTCTGGAGAAGTGAATGGTGTTTCCTGAAACGTCTAAAAAACAAAGCAACAGAGCCTAGGGCACTTCCACTTATGATCCTATAGCTTAGGGAAATTAAAATCAAAAAGACACAGCCACCCCAAAGTTTCGGCCGGCTTTCTTTACAAGAACCTCCTGTACGGTACAAGTTCAATATCACAGAAAGCGAAAAATGGATAAAGAAGTTGTGGTACTTACCTACAATGCAATATCACTCAGCAATGAAATCTATGTCATCAGGCCCGTAGCAGCATAATGAGTGGATTCAGGTACGATGATTCTAAGTGAAATAAGTCACACAGAAAAAGAAACATCACAAGATATCACTACTACACGGAATGTAAACTTGGCTACACAGGAACTGAATTACAAAACAGAACAGGGTCTCAAATGTAGAAAACCAACTTATGCTTGCTTAAGGGGAAAGGTGAGTTGGGGTGCTGCATAAAACCAGAGATTGAAATTAGCACCGATACCGTTCCATAAGCGAAATATGTAATAGACAAGAGCTACTCCTTGCTCAACGAAGTGGACTCAAGACGCCATATTAAACGCCTAACAATATACCTGACTAGTAATAATCTTAAAAGCTATGGATTTATATGTCTCCGAAAGAGAATCAAGCGTGTGTACAGCGGCATAAACGCAGCAGTGATAGGATTGGTGAGGATTGGTGAGCAAATGCAGACCATTTGAAGTCATATTGCATGGTACCCATTCCATGGGTCTCAACTCTCCAGGTTTAAGGGATTCTTCCTTCAGCTAAAACATGCATGTGGAACCCAGAGTATGATCCACCGTGTGATCGGGAAACGTGTTCAAATGTGTCTCAGTTTTCGTCCCCTGGTACTCGGGTGCAACATTCCAGACGCTTTTCTAACACTCTCCCCACTTGGAGAGTCAGTTCCTTTAACCTCCTGTTTGGCCCAGTTTGCAATTTCTGCGGAAAATGAACAGGAATAGGGAGAACCCATGAGAGACTAGCTGGAGGTGTCTGGACGGGCAAATTTAACTCTCATTTCCCACCAGGTAGAGGAATTAACCAAAGGCTCACCGTGCCGTGCCAGAACCACACTAGGGCCTGAAGCAATCCTGCGGTGTTGCGGCCAGCTCACAAGAAAGCGAGTTGAAGAAAGGAGCTCAGGGGCACTGTCATTCACAAACCTGCAGAGTTATAAATGACAGCTATCGTCCAAAAATATATTGACGTAAGGCTGCCAAGAGGACTTGAAAGCCGGGCAGAATTGCAGGAAACCGATTTCAGGAGGTAGACTGGAATTGCATGTAAAGCATAGGAAAAGAGGCAGAATGTCCACAATGATGCACTTGGCCAAAAAGGGCATATGCGTTTTTTCCTGAATATATTCAGGAAAAAACGCATACGCACTTTTTGGCCAACCAAGCAAGCTTGCAAAGAAAATCTGCATTACAATGAAGTCTCACTGCCCCCTGGTCAAAAGGGCCATCTGAAAAAAGTGTAAAATCCAGAAAGGCAGGACAGGCCATGGAGAACTGGGAGCCTTGTTATGCTGATGGGCGAGATGTAAATTGCCAACAGCCACTATGGAGAAGTGTATGGTGTTTCCTGAAACATCTAAAAAACAAAGCAACAGAGCCTAGAGCACTTCCACTTATGGTCTTATAGCTTAGGGAAATTAAAGTCAAAAAGACACAGCCACCCCAAAGTTTGGGACAGCTCTGTTTACAAGAACCTCATTTACGGTACAAGTTCAATATCGCAGAAAGCGAAAAATGGATAAAGACGTTGTGGTACATACGTACAATGCAATATCACTCAGCAATGAAATCTATGTCATCAGGCCCGTAGCAGCATAATGAGTGGATTCAGGTACGATGATTCTAAGTGAAATAAGTCACACAGAAAAAGAAACATCACAAGATATCACTAATACATAGAATGTAAACCTGGATACACAGGAACTGAATTACAAAACAGAACAGTGTATAAAATGCAGAAAACCAACTTATGCTTGCTTAAGGGGAAAGGTGAGTTGGGTGCTGCATAAAACCAGAGATTGAAATTAGCACAGATACCATTCCATAAGCCAAATATGTAATACACAAGAGCTACTCCTTGCTCAACAAAGTGGACTCAACACCCCATATTAAACGCCTAAGAATATACCTGACTAGTAAGAATCTTAAAACCTATGGATTTATATGTCTCCGAAAGAGAATCAAGCGTGTGTACAGCAGCATAAACGCAGCAGTGATAGGATTGCTGAGGTTTGGTGAGCAAATGCAGACCCTTTGAAGTCATATTGCATGGTACCCATTTCATGGGTCTCAACTCTCCAGGTTTAAGGGATTCTTCCTTCAGCTAAAACATGCATGTGGAACCCAGAGTATGATCCACCATGTGATCGGGAAACGTGTTCAAATGTGTCTCAGTTTTCGTCCCCTGGTACTCGAGTGCAACATTCCAGACGCTTTACTAACACTCTCCCCACCTTGAGAGTCAGTGCCTTTAACCTCCTGTTTGGCCCAGTTTGCAATTTCAGCGGAAAATGAACAGGAATAGGGAGAACCCATGAGAGACTAGCTGGAGGTGTCTAGACGGGCAAATTTAACTCTCATTTCCCACCAGGAAGAGGAATTAAGCAAAGGTTCAGCGTGCCATACCGGAACCACACTAGGGCCTGAAGCAATCCTGCGGTGTTGCGGCCAGATCACAAGAAATTGAGTTGAAGAAAGGAGCTCAGGGGCACTGTCATTCACAAACCTGCAGAGTTATAAATGACAGCTATCGTCCAAAAATATATTGAAGTAAGGCTGCCAAGAGGACTTGAAAGCGGGGCAGAATTGCAGGAAACCGATTTCACGAGGTAGACTGGAATTGCATGTAAAGCATAGGAAAAGAGGCAGAACGTCCACAATGATGCACTTGGCCAAAAAGGGCGTATGCGTTTTTTTCCAGTAAAAAACGCATACGCCCTTTTTGGGCAACCAAGCAAGCTTGCAAAGGAAATCTGCACTACAATGAAGTCTCACTGCCCCCCGGTCAAAAGGGCCATCTGAAAAATGTGTAAAATCCAGAAAGTCAGGACAGGCCATGGAGAACTGGGAGCCTTGTCATGCTGATGGGCGGGATGTAAATTGCCAACAGCCACTCTGGAGAAGTGTATGGTGTTTCCTGAAACATCGAAAAAACAAAGCAACAAAGCCTAGGTCACTTCCGCTCATGGTGCTATAGTTTAGGGAAATTAAAATAAAAAAGACACAGCCACCCCAAAATTTGGGACGGCTCTGTTTACAAGAACCTCATTTACGGTACAAGTTCAACATCACAGAAAGCGAAAAATGGATAAAGAAGTTGTGGTACTTACGTACAATGCAATATCACTCAGCAATGAAATCTATGTCATCAGGCCCATAGCAGCATAATGAGTGGATTCAGGTATGATGATTCTAAGTGAAATAAGTCACACAGAAAAAGAAAAATCATAAGGTATCACTACTACACGGAATGTAAACTTGGCTACACAGGAACTGAATTACAAAACAGAACAGGGTCTCAAATGTAGAAAATCAACTTATGCTTGCTTCAGGGGAAAGGTGAGTTTGGGTCCTGCATAAAAGCAGAGATTGAAATGAGCACAGATACCATTCCATAAGCCAAATATGTAATAGACAAGAGCTACTGCTTGCTCAAGGAAGTGGACTGAACACCCCATATTAAACGCCTAAGAATATACCTGACTAGTAAGTATCTTAAAACCTATGGATTTATATGTCTCCAAAAGAGAATCAAGCATGTGTACAGCGGCATAAGCGCAGCAGTAATAGAATTCGTGAGGTACAGTGAGCGAATGCAGACCCTTTGAAGTCATATTGCATGGTACCCATTCCATGGGTCTCAACTCGCTAGCTTTAAGGGATTCTTCCTTCAGCTAAAACATGCATGTGGAACCCAGAGCATGATCCACCGTGTGATCAGGAAACGTGTTCAAATGTGTCTCAGTTTTCGTCCCCTGGTACTCGGGTGCAACATTCCAGATGCTTTACTAACACTCTACCCACTTGGAGAGTCAGTGCCTTTAACAACCTGTTTGGCCCAGTTTGCAATTTCTGCGTAAGATGAACAGGAATAGGGAGAACCAATGAGAGACTAGATGGAGGTGTTTAGAGGGGCAAATTTAACTCTCATATCCCACCAGGAAGAGGAATTAAACAAAGGCTCAGCATGCCATGCCAAAACCACACTAGGGCCTTAAGCAATGCTGCGGTTTTGCGGCCAGCTCACAAGAAAGTGAGTTGAAGAAAGGAGCTCAGGGGCACTGTCATTCACAAACCTGCAGAGTTATAAATGACAGCTATCGTCCAAAAATATATTGAAGTAAGGCTGCCAAGAGGACTTGAAAGCGGGGCAGCATTGCAGGAAACCGATTTCAGGAGGTAGACTGGAACTGCATGTAAAGCATAGGAACAGAGGCAGAACGTCCACAATGATGCACTTGGCCAAAAAGGGCGTATGCGTTTTGTCCTGAATATATTCAGGACAAAATGCGTACGCCCTTTTTGGCCAACCAAGCAAGCTTGCAAATGAAATCTGCACTACAAAGAAGTCTCACTGCCCCCTGGTCAAAAGGGCCATGTGAAAAAAGTGTAAAATCCAGAAAGTCAGGACAGGCCATGGAGAACTGGGAGCCTTGTTATGCTGATGGGTGGGATGTAAATTGCCAACAGCCACTCTGGAGAAGTGTATGGTGTTTCCTGAAACATCTACGAAACAAAGCAACAGAGCCTAGGGCACTTCCACTTATGGTCCTATAGCTTAGGGAAATTAAAATCAAAAAGACACAGCCACCCCAAAGTTTGGGACGGCTCTGTTTACAAGAACCTCGTTTACGGTACAAGTTCAATATCACAGAAAGCGAAAAATGGATAAAGAAGTTGTGGTACTTACGTACAATGCAATATCACTCAGCAATGAAATCTATGTCATGAGGCCCGTAGCAGCATAATGAGTGGATTCAGGTACGATGATTCTAAGTGAAATAAGTCACACAGAAAAAGAAACATCATAAGATATCACTACTACACGGAATGTAAACTTGGCTACACAAGAACTGAATTACAAAACAGAACAGGGTCTCAAATGTAGAAAACCAACTTATGCTTGCTTAAGGGGAAAGGTGAGTTGGGGTGCTGCATAAAACCAGAGATTGAAATTAGCACAGATACCGTTCCATAAGCCAAATATGTAATAGACAAGAGCTACTCCTTGCTCAACGAAGTGGACTCAACACCCCATATTAAACGCCTAAGAATATACCTGACTAGTAAGAATCTTAAAACCTATGGATTTATATGTCTCCGAAAGAGAATCAAGCGTGTGTACAGCGGCATAAACGCAGCAGTGATAGGATTGGTGAGGTTCGGTGAGCAAATGCAGACCCTTTGAAGTCATATTGCATGCTACCCATTCCATGGGTCTCAACTCTCCAGGTGTAAGGGATTCTTCCATCAGCTAAAACATGCATGTGGAACCCAGAGTATGATCCACCATGTGATCGGGAAACGTGTTCAAATGTGTCTCAGTTTTCGTCCCCTGGTACTCGAGAGCAACATTCCAGACGCTTTACTAACACTCTCCCCACTTGGAGAGTCAGTGCCTTTAACCTCCTGTTTGGCCCAGTTTGCAATTTCTGCGGAAAATGAACAAGAATAGGGAGAACCAATGAGAGACTAGCTGGAGGTGTCTGGACGGGCAAATTTAACTCTCATTTCCCACCAGGAAGAGGAATTAACCAAAGGCTCAGCGTTCCATGCCGGAACCACACTAGGGACTAAAGCAATCCTGCGGTGTTTTGGCCAGCTCACAAGAAAGCGACTTGAAGAAAGGAGCTCGGGGCACTGTCATTCACAAACCTGCAGAGTTATAAATGACAGCTATCGTCCAAACATATATTGAAGTAAGGTTGCCAAGAGGACTTGAAAGCGGGGCGGAATTGCAGGAAACCGATTTCAGGAGGTAGACTGGAATTGCATGTAAAGCATAGGAAAAGAGGCAGAACGTCCACAATGATGCACTTGGCCAAAAAGGGCGTATGCGTTTCTTCCTGAATATATTCAGGAAAAAACGCATACGCCCTTTTTGGCCAACCAAGCAAGGTTGCAAAGGAAATCTGCACTACAATGAAGTCTCACTGCCCCCCGGTCAAAAGGGCCATCTGAAAAAAGTGTAAAATCCAGAAATCCAGGACAGGCCATGGAGAACTGGGAGCCTTGTTATGCTGATGGGCGGGCTGTAAATTGCCAACAGCCACTCTGGAGAAGTGTATGGTGTTTCCTGAAACATCTAAAAAACAAAGCAACAGAGCCTAGGGCACTTTCACTTATGGTCCTATAGCTTAGGGAAATTAAAATAAAAAAGACACAGCCACCCCAAAGTTTGGGTCGGCTCTGTTTACAAGAACCTCATTTACGGTACAAGTTCAATATCACAGAAAGCGAAAAATGGATAAAGACTTTGTGCTACTTACGTAGTATGCAATATCACTCAGCAATGAAATTTATGTCATCAGGCCCGTAGCAGCATAATCAATGGAATCAGGTACAATGATTCTAAGTGAAATAAGTCACACAGAAAAAGAAACATCATAACATATCACTACTACACAGAATGTAAACTTGGCTACACAGGAACTGAATTACAAAACAGAACAGGGTCTCAAATGTAGAATACTAACTTATGCTTGCTTAAGGGGAAAGGTGAGTTGGGTTGCTGCATAAAACCAGAGATTGAAAATAGCACAGATACCGTTCCATAAGCCAAATATTTAATAGACAAGAGCTACTCCTTGCTCAACGAAGTGGACTCAAGACGGCATATTAAAAGCCTTAGAATATACCTGACTAGTAAGAATCTTAAAACCTATGGATTGATCCAGGAGCAGGAAGATGGCGGAAGAGTAAGTTGCGGAGATCACCTTCCTCCCCACAGATACACCAGAAATACATCTACACGTGGAACAACTCCTACAGATCACCTACTGAAGGCTGGCAGAAGACCTCAGACCTCCCAAAAGACAAGAAACTCCCCACGCACCTGGGTAGGGCAAAAGAAAAAAAGAATAAACAGAGACAAAAGGATAGGGACGGCACCTGCACCAGTGGGAGGGAGCTGTGAAGGAGGAAAAGTTTCCACACACTAGGAAGCCCCTTCGCGGGCGGAGACTGCGGGAGGCGGAGGGGGGAGCTTCGAACCTGCGGAGCAGTGCACAGCAACGGGTGCGGAGGGCAAATCGGGGAGATTCCCGCACAGAGGATCGGTGCCGACCGGCACTCACCAGCCCAAGAGGCCTGTCTGCTCACCCGCCGGGGCGGGCGGGGCTGTGTGCTGAGGCTCTGAGGCTCGGGTTTCGGTTTCAGAGGGAGCGCAGGGAGAGGACTGGGGTTGGCGGCTTGAACATAGCCTGAAGGGGTTAGTGCACCACAGGTAGCCGGGAGGGAGTCCGGGGAAAAGTCTGCACCTGCCGAAGAGGCAAGAGACTTTTTCTTCCCTCTTTGTTTCCTGGTGCTTGAGGAGAGGGGTTTAAGAATGCTGCTTAAAGGAACTCCAGAGACGGGCGTGAGCCGCGGCTGAAAGTGCGGACCCCAGAGACGGGCATGAGCCGCGGCTGAAAGCGCGGACCCCAGAGACGGGCGCGAGCCGCGGCTGAAAGCGCGGACCCCAGAGACGGGCGCGAGCCGCGGCTGAAAGCGCGGACCCCAGAGACGGGCGCGAGCCGCGGCTGAAAGTGCGGACCCCAGAGACAGGCGCGAGCTGCTGCTGAGGGCGCGGACCCCAGAGACGGGCGCGAGCCGCGGCTGAGGGTGCGGACTCCAGAGACGGGCACAAGCCGCAGCTGGAGGCGCGGACCCCAGAGGCGGGCGGGAGACGTTGGGGCTGCTGCTGCCACCACCAAGGGGCCTGTGTGTGAGCGCAGGTCACTCTCCACGCCCCTCTTCCGCGGAGCATGTGGAGCCCGCCACTGCCGGGTTCCCGGGATCCGGGGACGACTTCCCCGGGAGAGCGCACGGCAGGCCTCGGGCTGGTGCAGGGTCATGCCAGACTTTGCCGCCGCAGGCCCGCCCCGCATTCCATGCCCCTCCCTCCCCGCCAGCCTCAGTACGCCAGAACCCCCGAATCAGCGGCTCCTTTAACCCCGTCCTGTCTGAGCAAAAAACAGACGCCCTCCAGCGACCTACACGCAGAGGCAGGGCCAAATCCAAAACTGAGCCCCTGTGAGCTGTGAGAACAAAGAAGAGAAAGGGAAATCTCTCCCAGCAGCCTCAGAAGCAGCGGATTAAAGCTCCACAATCAACTTGATGTACCCTGCATCTGTGGAATACATGAATAGACAGCCAATCATCCCAAATTAAGGAGGTGGACTTTGGGAGCAAGATCTATGATTTTTTTCCCTATTCCTCTTTTTGTGAATGTGTATGTGTATGCTTCTGTATGAGATCTTGTCTGTATAGTCTTGCTTCCACCATTTGTCCTAGGGTTCTATCCCTTCATGGTTTTTTCTTAAAATTTTTTTCTTAATAATCAATTTTAATTTTAAGAACGTTATTATACTTTACCTTCGTCCTTTCTTTTTCTTTCTTTCTTTCCTTCCTTCCTTCCCTCCTTTAGACAATGAATCATCCCAAATTGAGGAGGTGGTCTCTGACAGCAAGATTTATGATTTTTCCCCCTTTACCTCTTTTAGTGAGGGTGTATGTGTACGCTTCTGTGTAAGATTTTGTCTGTATAGCTTTGCTTCCAACATTTCTCCTAAGGTTCTATCCGTCCCTTGTTTTTTTTCCTAAATAAGAATTTTTTAATTCAATAACTTTATTATACTTTATTTTAATTTTACTGTATCTTCTTTCTTTCTGTTTTTCCTTCTTTCCCTCCTTCCTTCCTTCCTCCCTCCCTCCCTCCCTCCCTCCTTTCGTTCCTTCTTGCCTTCTTTCCTTCGTTGCTTCTTTCTTTCTTTCTTCCTTCCTTCCTTCCCTCCTTCCTTCCCTCCTTTCCTTCTTTCTTTCCTCATACTTCTACTAATTCCCTCTACTTTTTCTCCCTTTTATTCTGAGCCGTGTGGATGAAAGGCTCTTGGTGCTCCAGCCAGGAGTCAGGGCTCTGCCTCTGAGGTAGGAGAGCCAACTTCAGGACACTGGTCCACAAGAGACCTCCCAGCTCCACATAATATCAAATGGCGAAAATCTCCCAGAGACCTCCATCTTAACACCAGCACCCAGCTTCACTCAACGACCAGCAAGCCACAGTGCTGGACAACCTGTGCCAAACAACTAGCAAAACAGGAACACAACCCCACCCATTAGCAGAGAGGCAGTCTAAAATCATAATAAGGCCACAGACACCCCAAAACACACCACCAGACGTGAACCTGCCCACTAGAGAGACAAGATCCAGCCTCATCCACCACAACACAGGCACTAGTCCCCTCCACCAGGAAGCCTACACAACCCACTGAACCAACCTTAGCCACTGGAGACAGACATCAAAAACAGGAGGAACTATGAACCTGCAGCCTGCAAAAAGGAGACCCCAAACACAGTAAGATAAGCAAAATGAGAAAACAGAAAAACACACAGCAGATAAAGGAGCAAGATAAAAATGCACCAGACCTAACAAATGAAGAGGAAATAGGCAGTCTACCTGAAAGAGAATTCAGAATAATGATAGTAAGGTTGATCCGAAATCTTGGAGATAGAATGGACAATAGATTGGACAAAATGCAAGAATCAGTTAACAAGGACCTAGAAGAACTAAAGATGAAACAAGCAACGATGAACAACACAATAAATGAAATTAAAAGTACTCTAGATGGGATCAATAGCAGAATAACTGAGGCAGAAGAACGGATAAGTGACCTGGAAGATAAAATAGTGGAAATAATTACTGCAGAGCAGAATAAAGAAAAAAGAATGAAAAGAACTGAGGACAGTCTCAGAGACCTCTGGGACAACATTAAACGTACCAACATTCGAATTATAGGGGTTCCAGAAGAAGAAGAGAAAAAGAAAGGGACTGAGAAAATATTTGAAGAGATTATAGTTGAAAACTTCCCTAATATGGGAAAGGAAATAGTTAATCAAGTCCAGGAAGCACAGAGAGTCCCATACAGGATAAATCCAAGGAGAAATACGCCAAGACACATATTAATCAAACTGTCAAAAATTAAATACAAAGAAAACATATTAAAAGCAGCAAGGGAAAAACAACAAATAACACACAAGGGAATCCCCATAAGGTTAACAGCTGATCTTTCAGCAGAAACTCTGCAAGCCAGAAGGGAGTGGCAGGACATATTGAAAGTGTTGAAGGAGAAGAACCTGCAACCAAGATTACTCTACCCAGCAAGGATCTCATTCAGATTTGACGGAGAAATTAAAAACTTTAGAGACAAGCAAAAGCTGAGAGAGTTCAGCACCACCAAACCATCTCTACAACAACTGCTAAAGGAACTTCTCTAGGCAAGAAACACAAAAGAAGGAAAAGACCTACAATAACAAACCCAAAACAATTAAGAAAATGGGAACGGGAACACACATATCGATAATTACCTTAAATGTAAATGGACTAAATGCTCCCACCAAAAGACACAGATTGGCTGAATGGATACAAAAACAAGACCCATATATTTGCTGTCTACAAGAGACCCATTTCAGACCTAGAGACACATACAGACTGAAAGTAAGGGGATGGAAAAAGGTATTTCATGCAAATGGAAACCAAAAGAAAGCTGGAGTAGCAATTCTCATATCAGACAAAATAGACTTTAAAACAAAGACTATTAGAAGAGACAAAGAAGGACACTACATAATGATCAAGGGATCGATCCAAGAGGAAGATATAACAATTGTAAATATTTATGCACCCAACATAGGTGCACCTCAATACATAAGGCAAATACTGACAACCATAAAAGGGGAAATCGACAGTAACACATTCATAGTAGGGGACTTTAACACCCCACTTTCACCAATGGACAGATCATCCAAAATGAAAATAAATAAGGAAACACAAGCTTTAAAAGATACATTAAATGAGATGGAGTTAATTGATATTTATAGGACATTCCATCCAAAAACAACAGAATACACATTTTTCTCAAGTGCTCATGGAACATTCTCCAGGATAGATCATATCTTGGGTCACAAATCAAGCCTTGGTAAATTTAAGAAAATTGAAATTGTATCAAGTATCTTTTCCGACCACAACGCTATGAGACTCGATATCAATCACAGGAGAAGATCTGTAAAAAATACAAACACATGGAGGCTAAACAATACACTACTTAATAACGAAGTGATCACTGAAGAAATCAAAGGGGAAATCAAAAAATACCTAGAAACAAATGACAATGGAGACACGACGACTCAAAATCTATGGGATGCAGCAAAAGCAGTTCTAAGAGGGAAGTTTATAGCAATACAATCTTACCTTAAGAAACAGGAAACATCTCGAATAAACAACCTAACCTTGCACCTAAAGCAATTAGAGAAAGAAGAACAAAAAAACCCCAAAGTTAGCAGGAGGAAAGAAATCATAAAAATCAGATCAGAAATAAATGAAAAAGAAATGAAGGAAACGATAGCAAAGATCAATAAAACTAAAAGCTGGTTCTTTGAAAGGATAAACAAAATTGATAAACCATTAGCCAGACTCATCAAGAAAAAAAGGGAGAAGACTCAAATCAATAGAATTAGAAATGAAAAAGGAGAAGTAACGACTGACACTGCAGAAATACAAAAGATCATGAGAGATTACTACAAGCAACTTTATGCCAATAAAATGGACAACCTGGAAGAAATGGACAAATTCTTAGAAAGGCACAACCTGCCAAGACTGAATCAGGAAGAAATAGAAAATATGAACAGACCAATCACAAGCACTGAAATTGAAACTGTGATTAAAAATCTTCCAACAAGCAAAAGCCCAGGACCAGATGGCTTCATAGGCGAATTCTATCAAACATTTAGAGAAGAGCTATCACCTATCCTTCTCAGACTCTTCCAAAATATAGCAGAGGGAGGAACACTCCCCAACTCATTCTAGGAGGCCACCATCACCCTGATACCAAAACCAGACAAGGATGTCACAAAGAAAGAAAACTACAGGCCAATATCACTGATGAACATAGATGCAAAGATCCTCAACAAAATACTAGCAAACAGAATCCAACAGCACATTAAACGGATCATACACCATGATCAAGTGGGGTTTATTCCAGGAATGCAAGGATTCTTCAATATACGCAAATCAATCAACGTGATACACCATATTAACAAATTGAAGGAGAAAAACCATATGATCATCTCAATAGATGCAGAGAAAGCTTTTGACAAAATTCAACACCCATTTATGATAAAAACCCTGCAGAAAGTAGGCATAGAGGGAACTTTCCTCAACATAATAAAGGCCATATATGACAAACCCACAGCCAACATCATCCTCAATGGTGAAAAACTGAAAGCATTTCCACTAAGATCAGGAACAAGACAAGGTTGCCCACTCTCACCACTCTTATTCAACATAGTTTTGGAAGTTTTAGCCACAGCAATCAGAGAAGAAAAGGAAATAAAAGGAATCCAAATCGGAAAAGAAGAACTAAAGCTGTCACTGTTTGCAGATGACATGATACTATACATACAGAATCCTAAAGATGCTACCAGAAAACTACTAGAGCTAATCAATGAATTTGGTAAAGTGGCAGGATACAAAATTAATGCACAGAAATCTCTGGCATTCCTATATACTAATGATGAAAAATCTGAAAGTGAAATCAAGAAAACACTCCCATTTACCATTGCAACAAAAAGAATAAAATACCTAGGAATAAACCTACCTAAGGAGACAAAAGACCTGTATGCAGAAAATTATAAGACACTGATGAAAGAAATTAAAAATGATGCAAATAGATGGAGAGATATACCATGTTCTTGGATTGGAAGAATCAACATTGTGAAAATGACTCTACTACCCAAAGCAATCTACAGATTCAATGCAATCCCTATGAAACTACCAGTGGCATTTTTCACAGAACTAGAACAAAAAATCTCACAATTTGTATGGAAACACAAAAGACCCCGAATAGCCAAAGCAATCTTGAGAACGAAAAATGGAGCTGGAGGAATCAGGCTTCCTGACTTCAGACTATACTACAAAGCTTCAGTAATCAAGACAGTATGGTACTGGCACAAAAACAGAAATATAGATCAATGGAACAGGATAGAAAACCCAGAGATAAACCCACGCACATATGGTCACCTTATCTTTGACAAAGGAGGCAGAAATGTACAGTGGAGAAAGGACAGCCTATTCAATAAGTGGTGCTGGGAAAACTGGACAGCTACATGTAAAAGTATGAGATTAGATCACTCCCTAACACCATACACAAAAATAAGCTCAAAATGGATTAAAGACCTAAATGTAAGGCCAGAAACTATCAAACTCTTAGAGGAAAACATAGGCAGAACACTCTATGACATAAATCACAGCAAGATCCTTTTTGACCCACCTCCTAGAGAAATGGAAATAAAAACAAAAGTAAACAAATGGGACCTAATGAAACTTAAAAGCTTTTGCGCAGCAAAGGAAACCATAAAGAAGACCAAAAGACAACCCTCAGAATGGGAGAAAATATTTGCAAATGAAGCAACTGACAAAGGATTGATCTCCAAAATTTATAAGCAGCTCATGCAGCTTAATAACAAAAGAACAAACAACCCAATCCAAAAATGGGCAGAAGACCTAAATAGACATTTCTCCAAAGAAGATATACAGAGTGCCAACAAACACATGAAAGAATGCTCAACATCACTAATCATTAGAGAAATGCAAATCAAAACTACAATGAGATATCATCTCACACCAGTCAGAATGGCCATCATCAAAAAATCTAGAAACAATAAATGCTGGAGAGGGTGTGGAGAAAAGGGAACCCTCTTACACTGTTGGTGGGAATGTAAATTGATACAGCCACTGTGGAGGACAGTATGGAGGTTCCTTAAAAAGCTACAAATAGAACTACCATATGACCCAGCAATCCCACTACTGGGCATATACCGTGAGAAAACCATAATTCAAAAAGAGTCATGTACCAAACTGTTCATTGCAGCTCTATTTACAATAGCCCGGAGATGGAAACAACCTAAGTGTCCATCATCGGATAAATGGATAAAGAAGATGTGGCACATATATACAATGGAATATTACTCAGCCATAAAAAGAGACGAAATTGAGCTATTTGTAATCAGGTGGATAGACCTAGAGTCTGTCATACAGAGTGAAGTAAGTCAGAGAGAGACAAATACCGTATGCTAACACATATATATGGAATTTAAGAAAAAAAAAAGTCATGAAAAACCTAGGGGTGAAACAGGAATAAAGACACAGACTTACTAGAGAATGGACTTGAGGCTATGGGGAGGGGGAAGGGTAAACGGTGACAAAGCAATAAAGAGACATGGACATGTATACACTACCAAACGTAAGGTAGATAGCTAGTGGGAAGCAGCCGAATAGCACAGGGAGATCAGCTCGGTGCTTTGTGACCGCCTGGAGGGGTGGGATAGGGAGGGTGGGAGGGAGGGTGACACAAGCGGGAAGAGATATGGGAACATATGTATATATATAACTGATTCATTTTGTTGTGAAGCTGAAACTAACATACCACTGTAAAGCAATTATGCTCCAATAAAGATGTTTAAAAAAAAAATAAAGGGCCATATGAAAAATGTGTAAAATCCAGAAAGGCAGGACAGGCCATGGAGA